>NC_086341.1:3293956-3937185 GCF_032445375.1 Bacillus rossius redtenbacheri | reverse complement strand
GAACTTTCGAAAATTCAAGATTTCGAACGAATGGATAATTACATTGTTATTTATATTGTCATGAACGCAGACAGGAGCAGAACGCGACGCCAGGTTCCGAGCTTGCTTGCGGCCCTGCACGGCCACTGGCGTTACGCGCTATGTCACGTGCCAGCCACTGACGTGAGGTATGCCACGCGTGCCTGGCCGGATCACGAGGGTCGTCGCTACCTCCCCTTCCCCCTTACACGCCCACGCATCGTCCTTACTCGGCGCTGTTATCTGTCGCTGAGCGGCCTTGGGAATTCCGCGGGGCCGCCGCGCGGAGTGGCGTGAACGAGCACCGCCTTTCTCGATGTTTCGGGCGTCGGGTCGGCCCCGGGATGACGCGACTCGTCACGGCCGCTCTCGTCGGTTCGAGAAGGACGCCTCAGGTATTTAAGCAGCGACGCCGGCCATCGCGGCAGTCCCGCGACGGAGTCCCATGACGAGTTCCGCGACAGTGTCGCGACAGTTCCGAGCGGATCCCGAGCGAAGGGAAGTGCGAGATCGGCGAAGAGGGTGAGAGACCCCCTTTGAGAGTGGCGCGACGCGGAGCGACGGGATCTATTTTGGTGAAGTAAGAATTACAAACAAAAAAAAACACCGAAATCCTCTGTTTTGAAAACGAAATTGGAATAAAAATAAAACCATAATTTTTTTTCTAGCACCTAGAAAAAAAGGCAAATGACTGCTGCAGATAAAAATTGATGACTAAGTTCGCAAGAACTACACTACTCACCAATTACATTAAACAAAACTGTGTGCGGTTTTAACTATGAATGGTTTAGTAACAATTGAAAATGCATGTACGTATATGTGACACTTTGTGTTTTTATTACATAATTTTCTTACGATTTTAAAACATTTTTACTAGCAAAGCCTCATAAAATAAATGTTTGAGAATGATATTTGTGATTATATTTACATTAATTTACAAATGTTTGTTTATTACATATATAAAACCACTAAGTTTCTATATCTAGTGCTTATTATTAACATGCGAAAGAAATGTCCGTGTTTTGTCTTGAAAACGAAATAGTTAAAGTTCTGACATATTAATATTAAACTAAAAAATATGAAAATTGACATAATTTCCCGCTTAAGACAGGACCTAAGATAAAATAAATGTCTGACTTAAAATTGCATGTATTTATCTTCACTTACATGATGTTTTGGGCTGGTGTTTCTCTGTCTTTCATCCAAAAAAAATTTCTAACAATGTAGATGTACCTAAGATAATGTCCTCTTATTTGGAGGTTTGTTTGTTCTAAAGTCTTTTCTCTCAAATTTGTTAAAAAATAATTCTTGAATTATTCAGAATTTTTTTTATTAAAGGATTTTTGAGAAAAAGTTCGATAAACAGAATAAATACGCCAAAGACAATTCCAAGACCAAGGCAGATAAATGGTGCCTGAACATGTTTCATCGCAATCACCTTGACCTGGGACTTTTTTTGAAGTACGTACGAGGATAGTTCGGACTGACGAATAAAGTCACGCCGCCACTTCCCCACCAGACCAGCCTCAACCAGATGTCTGATCACGGAGTTCATTTTTGCCAAGAATGGGCTACTGGGAGAGGACGCAATGAAATACGATGGGAGTTTTATCACACAGGAGTCCATGATGTGAACTATGCAACGGCCATTCTTGTACCACTCTGGCTTGTTGAAGTCGTAGGTCCCTGAGAAACTGTCCATCAGAGAGAATGCTTTGTTCTCGACGCCAATCAACTTCCCGACTTCCTCGAAACTAGAAGCGAATGTAAGCCTGTCCGCCAGGAACACGATGTCATCGTCATCGATATCCAAATCTGAAGATATGTTGCCCACGTCATCCAAATTGATGTAAATGGAGAATACAAGATCAGAACGTCTGACTTCATCGATGGTATTCATGTCGGGATAGAAGTGATCCATCGTGAGGAAACTGGTCATTGATCCCAGGTACACGTTGCCGAGTATGACTTGAAAGAACAGGGCAAGAAAGATGATCGACCGATGGGTGAAGAGGACTGGCATGCGATGCGTGCCTCCTTGAAGGAATAGTCGCACACATTCCATCACAGTAAAGAAGTTCACGTCACGTTTAACGCCAAACGTTTCAAATACGTACCATGCAGTACAAATGAGTACTATCGAAGCAAAGTAAAGAAACCACATTTCCTTACTGAATGGTAAAATAACGTTCATATATTCTGGAATGGGCCTTCCTCTCGGGACAATAAGAGCGATGCAACCTTCTTCGAACGCATATGTTACTTGGTCCACTATAGTACTTGTAATGAAAACTGAGTTGATAACAAAACTTTTAGTTGAAGCATCTCCCTTAGAGTTGTAATTCTGTAGGGGAGGATTGAGAGCCATGGTGCCGTTCATATTCTTCACGAGGGTGGTTATGATCACACCATCTGGGCCTTTCAGTTCAACATTCCCCATAGTGTCTTTTTCTATGAAAAGTGTTGGATGAACCTTGTTGAAGTCCAAGTGTAATTTATAGCCCCGAATGTCAGCAAGCTTTTCTGAGTACAGTTTGGAACCAGTTCCGTGCAGCATATTCCTACAAGATGAAAAGGTCGGACGATCTTGAAATATGTTGTATGTTGCAGCGTAGATGTTGCGAGTCTGGTGGTCAACACTCTCTTCAGTCACCAGCACCGCCAGGTTGAGCATGTTGAACCACTCCCAGCAGTCACGGAACATGGCGGCGAGGTCCCAGTGCCCAGCGGGCAGTGCTGATGTGATTACGAGAAGGAACCGCGACCGGGGGTTCCAGAAGGGGAGCGAGGTCCACCGGCTGTTGACGAAGCACTTGCCGCTGAGGCTGGACGCGAAGGCAATGAACCCCACGCCGTCCTCGTAGTTGTCGCTGCGTCTGAGGGCGCCGAAGTACCGGTGACCCCACGACTGCTGGATATTGACGACTGGTGCGATGGTCCTGCCGTGGACGTGACGTGTCACGTCAGTGTGCAGCGGCGTGGCCTCCGAAACATTTTTGCTGACAACTATGAAGTACAGACCGCTGTTGAAGTAGTTGTCAACCACGTGAGCAATGCAGTCAAACATCTGCGGTGAGGAAATGTGTTGATGAAGTCTGTTGTCCGGTTGTTGGCATGTGACAACTCCGAGCTGCAGCAGCACAGTTAACACTTTGGCTGCGTTCTGCTGCCAATACTTTGGGAAGAGTTTCATCTGGAATGACATACAAAGAACTAATTATTTTGAATTAGTAGTTTCAATTTAAGTTTATCACTAAACAAAAATAAAATTATAAGTTAGCCCACGAAAGTGGATTCGTTGATACTCAATTCATATCTTACTTCCCACATGTTTAGGCATGTTATACTAAGAAATTGTATGGAGGACTATAATTTACGATTTGGAAACATTTTTTGAAGTGCTGCAATTATTATATTTTGTTTTATATTTAAAATTTACACATAATTTTTTTTCGAAAATTAAAAATTCATAGGAAGTTTCACCAATAGAACTTTATAACGTGTTAAAAAAAAAATTTAAGCAAAATAACATTTTTTAAAATTACCAGACGTATAATTGATTTTTCAATTTCGTTGACAAATGTTGTGCATGATCTAAAGACATTCGCAGAATAAAAGAAATTGGTTTACTTCGATGAACATTCGTCTACGGTGACAAAGGGCCGCGGCCAGTATCTTGAGAAGGAGGAGGGACATTGTAAGTATTACATCATTTTTATGCGCAAATTTTCTTTACAATTGAATTTTAAATTAAAATTGACCGTCACACTAAATTCTCGGGGAATCGTTGACCTTCAGAACTCCAACGTTTTACACACAGAAATTTAAGCAATGATTTGGCATGAGAAAAGGAAACTGAACGTTTTATATTTTGGTTTTTATTTGATCGTTTTAATACTTTGTTCCCAAGTAAATTATATGAATAAATTAAAAAAAAAGTAATAAATACATATTACTAGCTGCAGTACCCGACGTTGCTCAGGCTGAACACAGGGGTGATATAATATATATATATTGCCTGCGAATTGAAGCAAAATGGATAGTTCTATACGACAGTGTGGTGGACATAGAGAAATGACGCACAATTGCAATTTGCATGTATATAAAACTATAAATTTCTGTTTGCAAATGGCGATCGGTTGAACGGTTTGAAAGTTGATGCGTCGCAGCGCCATCTAGCAGCGAGTTACAAAAAAAATGGATAGCATAATAACCTTCTCCATGGAAATTTAAAAAAAAACCTTCGATGGGCCAACTTTCTCGAAGATCGGTCAATGTGTGTCCGAGTTTATCGACGAGATACATACCAACATACAATTATATATAATCATGTTTAGTGTAAACGTGAATTGTGCACAGGATTGCAAACAGGAATTAAATCTAGACTATTTGGAAAAGGAATTCCTTCCACTTTTGTGTGTGTGAGTCTTTGGGGGGCTGTAATGGGTAGGATAGACACTAATGTAGCCCACGAAGGATTTAAAAAAAAAAATTGGTTGTCTGTAAAGTCGGTTTACGGACGATAGTTTAACGTGACGTCATAACAAAACATTGATGAGATTATTGTATACTTTTATGAATAAAATTGAATCATTTTTATTGAATTATCACTATTTTGTATGGATACAAAGGAGTGAAATGAAATCTACAATTTAATTGATAAATGTACTTTTATTTGCACTCATTAATTCAAATATGTTTATTAGGTACTTTAACGAAGAGATTATTTTAACCATAACTTTTATACATGTTTGCTATTTTAACTTCTTCCAATCTGTGTTATTTCTGTTAAGGATAAGAACGATGATAGGAAAAGCAAGAAAACGAATGGGAGTGTTTCAAGTTTAATGTGCCTCTCGAAAAAGTCAAATCGATGGTTGTTCCAATCGAGTGGAACAGAGAGTTAGATGCGGCGTAAGCGCACAATGAGCGTAACGGGACAATGTGCGTTAAAGGGACGCTTTTTCGTGCGTGCAGCCGGCGTTCATCGATTTATTAGACGTTTGTCACGTCAAAAAAAAAAAATCCTTCCAAGACGATATTTTCGTACCCTTGTATAGTTTGGGTGGATGGGAGGGTTCCGGAGACATCGCGGACATGGGGGCTCTCTTACCTCGGACGACTCGGCAGCCGGCAAAGAACTGCGGAGCACTCGGGGGTCGATGGCTGCGGGTTGCACCACCGGGGGTCCCCCCGTCACACGCCAGCCAACCCCCGGGACCTCGGAGCTAAACGCACAGCGATTATGACTGGCGCCGGTTGCCCCGATGCCACGGCCATTAACCAACAGTTCCGGCACTTAAAAAGTGTGGCTGTGACGAGCGATACGCTACAGTTGGTTGGGAAACACACAGAACTTAGCATTTTTGGATTTTTTATCGCGCTGTTTAGGTTTTTAAGTGTAGGTTTTTTTTTTTTTGTTATTCACGTCCACGCTCTTATAGTACCGTACAAGCCCTGTTAAAGTTAGGTATTGGAAAACTTCCATTTTCGAGAGAGAGAGAGAGATAAAATCTTATTCGGTTGAGCATAAGAAAGGGTAGAGCCAAATAGGTATGCCAGAAAGGCTATAGAAACATAAGGGCGACATGTTCGTAGACTGCCTACCTAAAGCCTGAAAACAATCACTTGTTTTTATCAAAGGTACACTGGTCTAGACACAGAGAAAACAGTTACAGTGTTGTTTGGGTTCATGTTTTTTTGAAAAAAAAATTGGTATCATTGTGTACTAACTCCACAAAATGTATAAAACAAGAGAGCAGAGTTATTAAAGAAATTAAACGCATTTGTTTATTCTGAGGCTATTTACATAAACATACTCCTTAAAATTATTCAATATGACATGTCAAAATTTGTTTTTCAACTATCAGAAAATATATTACTGTCTACTGGCTTCGGGATTACGCCTGGAACGTGAGCTGCGGTCCTGCTTCCAGGTATAGAGGCTGCAGGCCAAACACTCATGACGCACCGGTTCTTCAGATTAAGGACGCGGTTACACGGAACAAGTTTAAGTAAACTTGTTTACAAACGCGAAAGTTTACGGTTACGCGGCAGCTGGTAGGAAGTGTGTCCAACTACAAAACCCGACTGTCTACTGTCACCGAATGAATGTGCTGTGGATCCTACTTATTAAGCAATTGTACCTCTTTTAAAGAATTACCATCAGCATTAATTTTAAAACAATGAAATATCTACCTTTTGATCTTTTATGTTGCAGTCGGAAAAATATTACACGAACTTGTGCCTAGACATTTTCCATCTTGCGTTTTTTCGCAGAGGATTGTTTATACTCTCAACGTCTCAACATTCAACAGCCCATCAGTTTAGGTTGAAATAGTAATGGCCTCGAACTGGACATGTTCAAACTGTGTCCAACCGGACGCAGAAGTTGAACATGTTTACTTGTAGTAGCTCGGAGTACCGTGTTAACTACGCCCTAAAACTCCTCATAACGAGGGCTTAGAGCCCCAAAAATTGTTAAGCCCCCTTTTTCGCTCATGTTGAGTTTCTGGTGTTTCCTGAAGTATCGAAGGCATCCATGACCTGTGGACAGGCATAGTATGCATTTCAAAATAAACTGAAGACAGTCGCCAGACCGTTATGCACCGTCGTCATCCCAGTAGTGCGTGTGCTACGACAGCATGTGGGAACACACCCGATGCAACTCGGCGCGGCGACTATCGACGTGCGGTAGTCGACACGGTGTTTCCAGAAGTTTTCAGGGCATTATTAAACATTATGGCTGCATCCGAATACTGGCCTGGGTTCACAATTAAAAAAATTAAGCGAGTGCATAGCAAGCCATGCACACGACCTGTGCGAACTGTGAAATCGGTTCACAATTGAATTCTTACTGTTAATTTCAGCCAATGAAATTTCGCGAACTATGCGACATCTGTTAGCAGTATTAATAAATAAACATATTAACTTTCAAAACAACGAAAATACTATTATTGTCTCGACATTTTCTTACCACAATATGGTTAATAAATATAAACATATATCTAGTCCCGCCTACAAAAACACCCTGCTGTTCTCTCATTGGCTTTTGTGCCATGCGTACGCGACCGAAATAAAATATATTCATTTCACTCCTATGCGCACGACCTCGCTCCCATGCACACGACCAACTCTCTGCTATTGTGAATCGTTAGGTTAGGAAACATGGCGTTCATATCCTATGCACACGACTTACTGTTACTGTTATTTTTTCAATTGTGAACCCAGCCTAATGGATCCCTTAGCTAAGGGATCCACTAAAAGTGCATCGTAGTGGACGCGGCCATCTTTGGGTTGAATCCGAATTATCACAAGGGATGCCGATGCATTCCTTCACGCATCCACTAATTCGAGATGTCTAGGGATGCGACACTCGCATCCACTAACGCGTCCCTACATCCATTAGCTTCGGAATCGGGTTTTATTTTGTTTGTGTATATTATTACTTCAGATTTTCAGCATAAGATTTGTTTAAAACATTATAAGCGAAAGTGATAACTTAAACAGAGACAAATGAAGATGTTAAAAAATATAATCAAAATACGAAATTAAACTTAAAGTATAATTCAAAACTCATAAGTATTTTTAAAAGTTTACAATTTATAAAATATATTTTATTTGGGTCGCTAACATGTATAACATGCACGTTACATTATTTTTTAATTGGTAGGTATTTATTATTTACGTTTTGCTGAATATTCGTAGATATCCCTACACAAAATGGCTGCGTGAACATTAGTACGACTGAAAGTAACAGGTGGTGCTAGCAGTAAAAGTATTCGGATACTATCCATCCATTAGAAATGCGTCCATACATTGTGGCTGCATTTGCTAAGGGATGTAGGGATGTGTGTGCTAAGGACGCATCCCTATGTATTTGGATACAGCCTATGAATCACAACATCGGCCTGTAAAATTACGGAAGCCTAAGATGTCCAACAAATTCTGTCCCTGCCCGAACACGCCCAAATATTCACCTTCGGCCAACTTCGGGATTTGTTTTATTTTTGCGCAGGAAAAATGAATTCAAATATTAAAAGTGGTCGGTTAGGTTAGCTACATTAAAACGCTTTAAAATACTATGGACGGTTAATTAGGTTAGTATAGCTACATTAAAAAAAACAGAGAAATATAAATATAGAAGAAGGGGGGGGCAAGATGGGGTCGTGAGGCAAGATGGGGCAGGTGTTTATTTGTCTGCATGGTGCTGCCATCTTACGGGAAAGGATTTAATATCGAAGAGCAAGTCACGCTGGCTCGGCGTACAAGATTTTAGTAAGCTTGGAGTATTTAGTTGTGTTCGGTGGCCATTTTATTGTATCTCACTGTTTTGATCTTATTTTAATTGGTTTTGGCAAGGCCAACAGGTAAGCCACGATTTAAAATGTTATATTTCTTGGCTTGTATTGAATAACATTGTGTTTGAGGTATTTAATACTGTAACCGCGGAACTGACTAAAAAAGCTGTAAAGTTATTATACTTCTTTTAAGTATTATGCTACAGTTGAGGCAAGATGGGGACGTCCCCATCTTGCCCCTTAACATTGCTCCCATCTTGCTCCTTAAAAGCTCCTAAATATTGTCATGCCAAGAGTAATGCTTTTGATAAGTTGTAGTTATATTATAGGTTTAAAAACCATACCTGCTCGTTTGTAATAGTCTAGTAAAAACCAATTTTTTTAACTATTAGGACAGCTGTATGACCAATACCAAATTACTCCAGACAGAGTGTACAACTGCGATGAAACAAGTGTGTCATCAGTGCCAAAGTGAAGATCGAAAATCATCTCTTCGAAAGGAAGAAAACAAGTTGGAGCTCTGAAATCGGCAGAGAGAGGACAAACAGTAACTGTAGAACTTTATGTCCGTGCACCAGGCGTTTACATGCCACCGATGATATTTCCTCGACAGAGAATGAAAGACGAACTGTTGGATGGGTCTGCACCTGGAACTTGGGCCGAATGTCATCCATCAGGCTGGATGCAGTCCGACATTTTTGTAAGGTGGTTCAAGCGGTTTATGCAATTTACTAACGCCTCCAAAAATAATCGTGTTTTATTACTGTTTGACGGCCATTCTACACAAACAAAAAATCTTGAACTAATTGATCTAGCAAGAGTAAACGGGGTTATCCTCCTCTGTTTCCCGCCGCACTGCACACATCGTTTCCAGCCACTGGACGTTACATTCATGAAGCCACTCAGCACATATTATGAAGTTGCAGTAACCATTGGTTGCGATGCCACCCAGGGCGTGTTGTCACAATGTATCAGATAGCCAGCTTGTTTGGAAGTGCTATTCTACGAGAAGCCACAATGACGACAGCCATCAATGGTTTCAAAACCACGGGAATATGGCCAATACACCCTGAGGTCTTTCAGGATAGTGATTTCTTGCCTTCCGAAACAACTGACAGACCAGCGCCTAGTGTCGTTGAAGGAGCCAGCATACCAGAATCTTCGGGTTCTCAAGTATGGAAGGATAATTCTGTTCCTAGTTGTTCGTCCAAAACTACTGACAGAATGATGCCTGATAATGTCACTGAAAAAGATAGCATACCAGAGTCCTCGAATCCTGTAGTAAACAAGAATTGCATATTTCCTAGCTGTTCGTTCTCCACTGTACAAAATAACACTGGTGCATTGAGTCGAGTATCCCCAAAAGATACAATGCCGTTTCCCCATTTCGGCAAAGAAAGGAACAATTATAGTGATCGGCGCCGTGGGAAAACTGTTATTTTAACTGAATCGCCATATATAAATGACCTGAAAGCTCAAACTGGGAAACGTGCTGTTTCTTGCAAAAACAAGCTGAACCTAGAGCACAGAATGATGACAACAAAGAAGAGTAGGCCCACCCAAAGAGAAAAAGGACAAAGGTTCTGAAGTGAAAGAAACTGACGATGCTAAGTGTATTTTTTGTGGTCATTTGTTTTCTGAATCAACGGAAGCTTGGGTTAAGTGTATAGAATGTCAAGGGTGGGCTCACTGTGCATGTGCTGGAGAAGACGATGAGGACGAAGACACTGCTTATGTATGTGACATGTGTAAATAATGGCACCCCATCTTGCCCCAAGTTATGCCCCATCTTGCCCCATGTATGGGGCAAGATGGGGTGTTATTGTGAGATCGTAAATGTTTTGCCATTGTTTTCAGTGAGTAATCTGTAACTATCATTTTAGTTTACAAAGATAGCCTGACATTTTGTGCACCTGTAGAAATATTTGTCGCCATATTAGCAACAACCATTATTTTTTTAAGGCAATTTCTTCTTAGCGTCCCCATCTTGCCCCCCCTTCCCCTATATAAATAAACCCGAGGTTGGCCGAAGGTGAATATTCGGGCGTGTTCGAGCAGGGACAGAACTTGATGGACATCTTAGGTTTCCCGTAAAATTACAGACGATGTAATCGTTCATTAACGAGTCCTTGATCAACCTCCTGTTCGATTTGCGATCTCCCCGTTAATCGAGTCCCTGGTAGCAACGCACGGCCAGAGGCTATCCAGAATCCAGTTCCACACCACCACCTGCAGAACTTAGGCCGGGTTTATAGAAAACGCAAGAATGCAGAAACGCAAGAACGCAGGACGCGACAACCGCAAGAAATTCACAGTCGTTTATAAAAAACGCAAGGACGCCGGCCGTCGCCAACGTCAAAATATAAAATTTCAGGAATAAGTCATGAAAATTTTTAAAATTTTTGTTGTACTTATCGTACAGGCAGGGAAAATTTTTGGATAAGCTGAACAAGAAATTCATCAGCTTCTTCCATTGTGCTGTATTCACTAGAATAATGCCAGCCCAAAACATAAATAAAGAAACACAAGCGTAACGATTACAATCACAGAGCCTTCTATATGCATTACATGACAGTTTCAGTTTTTCACATACTAAAGCAACCAGTATAGAAGGCCGAAACGCAAGGAGAAAATGCAAGAAGTAGAAAATTGAACAACTTCTGAGTTGCGTTCTTGCGTGTCTTGCGTTTTTTTTAAACGTGCTGGTAGAAGAGTTAAGGTTGGACTTTTACCGTAGTTGCGTTTCTTGCGTTTCTGCGTTCTTGCGTTTTCTATAAACCCGGCCTTAGACGTGGGTGACCCTAAGGGGGCCCAACACTCTTTGTTAACTCGCTGACCAGTCACTGCAATGGCTTCCATCAACCTAACCATGATTCAAGGCTCTGCAGTCAATCACCCGTGATGTTTAAAGTACCAGTTGCTTACTCAGATTGTACTGCCGTCAATTATTTTTTGCATTACATAAGCTCTGTTGGGGCACTATTCGTAACACATCCTTCATCTTACTTAATTGTGGCCATGCTGATCTACCACTGTTTCACCCTTGAGGGGGTTTCTACCCAAGGACAACCAGTGTATGAACTTTGGGGTAATATACCGGGTCGGGTAGGAACTGCTCGTAACACTGCAACCCACGTGGCTTCAACTTTGGACCCCGCCTCAAGCTGTTAAGTATAGAGTAAATAATGTGCTCCGTGACACACGATTGAACTTTGTGGTAGTTTACAGGGACCGCCAGCAGCAATTCAACCCATGTGGACATCAGCTTAATTTCAGCCTCCGGGCACATTGACAGTCAACTGTCAAACGTGGTCCCATGTCCCTCAGACAGAAGAGCGCTGATCAAGAAAAGTGCAACGGGCCATCACTCATCCATGCTGACCCCGTGCCACTAGGCTATGTCACTACCCAGCGAGAGACACTTTTTCTGTGCACCGGCGCGCAGTTGAAACACCCGCTATTGGGCGCCCGGCTCAACACGTGACAACTGCACATAAAAAAGGGTTTCGCAAACCTTCATGTCGTGATTTGTCGAAACTAAATACACTGGAAACTAAATGTTTGTGCACTAAGCCATCACTACGTGTTCTTGATCCTCTACCTTATTGTGTTGCCAAAGCTAACATATAAATATTTTTCCTCATATGAGATTCAGAATTTTTAATTACCATGCTAGAAAAATTATATTAAATAAATATAGTTTAAAAAACTAAAGAAACATGCTTTTAAAGATTATCAAACTAAAAAGTAAAAAATAATTTTAAAATTTAATTTATGACAATAGCATATAAGCAATACTAGTATAAATGAGAAAAAAGCTTGAAGCGCTTTGTGCCATATTTTTTGTATATTAATCGCCCCATGCTTTTTTCTCATTTATACTAGTATTGCTTATATACTATTGTCATAAATTAAATTTTAAAATTATTTTTTACTTTTTAGTTTGATATTCTTTAAAAACATGTTTTTTTTAGTTTTTTAAACTCTATTTATGTATAATTATCATAGGGAAATGATTTACCGACACTACCTATTACCATCTGAGATAACTATTTGGAGTTGCAACGTCACAAAGAAATGGTAAAGTCTCTCCGAATCATTTACAGTTAGATGTATGGATATAATCTTAGAATTTACGGGAAAAAAAAAAACATTTTTTTTTCGGCGTGGCCGGGAGTAGAACCCACGATCCCTGAATCTGAAAACTAACGTCACAGAAGTCGCGCACCTTAGACCGCTCGGCTAACGAACGTAATGAAATTGGTGGGACATTTTACAGTGATGAGCCACTCACTCTTAGTCGAAAGAGTTACAGACGGACAGACAAACAAACATACAGGTGAAGCTAATATAAAGCATAATAAAAAAAGCACTCATTAAAGATAAAAATGTTTTCTTGAACCCATCCCAAAAGGGGTTCGAGAGTAAATAAGTCGACCTTGAAACCAATCATGATCAGGCAGGAGCATGGATGTCACTGCGACCACCTAGCTCCTAACTGGACTGAAAACCCATAAATAAGAAAAACATTTCACATTTTTCATTTCAATTTTCCATAAGACTGAACCACACAATTCCATAATGTAAAGTCACAAAACGTCCGGACAGCTTGTATATTTGGTTCCTCCCGATCTTACACCAATTCGACCAGATATAGCATTATTTCAATATGTCGGTCAGTTGCTCATTGGCTATGTGCATGTTATTCCTAGTGAGAACATTAAGAAGCTGTCTACTTTTCACAAGCAGAGAGACGTATTACCTGGAGGGTTAGGAGACTGTGTGTGCTCAGAAATTTTTTTGTTGACTAAGACAGGTAGTTACCATTGTAATTTTAATCAGTACCCCTACTACATGTCTTCACGCACAATATGGCCACACATATCATTATGCCTACTGTCATGGCCACCAACTGTTATGAAAAATACTAATATATACGCATATTTTGATCAACAAAGTGCTAATGTCTTAATGCCCGAAGATTTGCCTACCCTATACCATCGTGTTCACAATAAAATAATCTACATTTATATACATAATTACACAAGTAAACATGAGGCTAAATTACTCATACACATTTATCTGTTTTATCCCTGGCAAACTTACATTATTGCCTGGGAAAAACGTGGGCAACCTTACTTTGGCATTTTATTTACATCTTTTACTCTTGATTGGTGCTAAATGCTTTGAAGAATCTGCATGACAGTAACTATCTAAACAATTCAATTAAATCATTCTTAATTTAAAAAAAGCTATGCAGTGATATGGGGCGGCAACGATATGGGGCGGCAACCCCGGCACGTTTTGTTTATTTATAAACTATATTGCGAAAAATACAATTTATTAGGAAACTCGTTGAGGGAAGTTCGATTTAAGTCAGGTTCTTGTACTATAACATTTGACACAAAACATTTGGACCAACATGGTGCTCCCATAGTTCGGAAGTCAGTACTGGGCAGAGAAGTTGGAGAAGCGATGCCTGGCTTGTTCACTATATCCAAGTGGGGAAAAGTAATCGCAACTGATGGACACATTTATCCAGAAAAAGCATTTTTTGTTTCTAGCATTGCCTCTCTGACATCACAGATGTAAAATGACACAGACCCTTGACACAATAAGACATCCTGAATGACGTCTGTGTCATTAGTGCCACAGAAGCCCAGTCCGTTGCTATATTTAATTACACAGACCCTTGACACAATAAGACATCCTGAATGCCGTCTGTGTTATTAGTGCCACAGAAGCCCAGTCCGTTGCTATATTTAATTACACAGACCCTTGACACAATAAGACATCCTGAATGCCGTCTGTGTCATTAGTGCCACAGAAGCCCAGTCCGTTGCTATATTTAATTACACAGACCCTTGACACAATAAGACATCCTGAATGCCGTCTGTGTCATTAGTGCCACAGAAGCCCAGTCCGTTGCTATATTTAATTACACAGACCCTTGACACAATAAGACATCCTGAATGCCGTCTGTGTCATTAGTGCCACAGAAGCCCAGCCCGTTGCTATATTTAATTACACAGACCCTTGACACAATAAGACATCCTGAATGACGTCTGTGTTATTAGTGTCACAGAAGCCCAGTCCGTTGCTATATTTAATTACACAGACCCTTGACACAATAAGACATCCTGAATGCCGTCTGTGTTATTAGTGCCACAGAAGCCCAGTCCGTTGCTATATTTAATTACACAGACCCATGACACAATAAGACATCCTGAATGCCGTCTGTGTTATTAGTGTCACAGAAGCCCAGTCCGTTGCTATATTTAATTACACAGACCCTTGACACAATAAGACATCCTGAATGACGTCTGTGTCATTAGTGCCACAGAAGCCCAGTCCGTTGCTATATTTAATTACACAGACTCTTGACACAATAAGACATCCTGAATGACGTCTGTGTCATTAGTGCCACAGAAGCCCAGTCCGTTGCTATATTTAATTACACAGACCCATGACACAATAAGACATCCTGAATGCCGTCTGTGTTATTAGTGTCACAGAAGCCCAGTCCGTTGCTATATTTAATTACACAGACCCTTGACACAATAAGACATCCTGAATGACGTCTGTGTCATTAGTGCCACAGAAGCCCAGTCCGTTGCTATATTTAATTACACAGACTCTTGACACAATAAGACATCCTGAATGACGTCTGTGTCATTAGTGCCACAGAAGCCCAGTCCGTTGCTATATTTAATTACACAGACCCTTGACACAATAAGACATCCTGAATGCCGTCTGTGTTATTAGTGTCACAGAAGCCCAGTCCGTTGCTATATTTAATTACACAGACTCTTGACACAATAAGACATCCTGAATGCCGTCTGTGTTATTAGTGCCACAGAAGCCCAGTCCGTTGCTATATTTAATTACACAGACCCTTGACACAATAAGACATCCTGAATGCCGTCTGTTTTATTAGTGCCACAGAAGCCCAGTCCGTTGCTATATTTAATTACACAGACTCTTGACACAATAAGACATCCTGAATGCCGTCTGTGTTATTAGTGCCACAGAAGCCCAGTCCGTTGCTATATTTAATTACACAGACCCTTGACACAATAAGACATCCTGAATGACGTCTGTGTCATTAGTGTCACAGAAGCCCAGTCCGTTGCTATATTTAATTACACAGACCCATGACACAATAAGACATCCTGAATGCCGTCTGTGTTATTAGTGCCACAGAAGCCCAGTCCGTTGCTATATTTAATTACACAGACCCTTGACACAATAAGACATCCTGAATGACGTCTGTGTCATTAGTGCCACAGAAGCCCAGTCTGTTGCTATATTTAATTACACAGACCCTTGACACAATAAGACATCCTGAATGACGTCTGTGTCATTAGTGTCACAGAAGCCCAGTCCGTTGCTATATTTAATTACACAGACCCATGACACAATAAGACATCCTGAATGCCGTCTGTGTTATTAGTGCCACAGAAGCCCAGTCCGTTGCTATATTTAATTACACAGACCCTTGACACAATAAGACATCCTGAATGACGTCTGTGTCATTAGTGCCACAGAAGCCCAGTCTGTTGCTATATTTAATTACACAGACCCTTGACACAATAAGACATCCTGAATGCCGTCTGTGTTATTAGTGCCACAGAAGCCCAGTCCGTTGCTATATTTAATTACACAGACCCTTGACACAATAAGACATCCTGAATGCCGTCTGTGTCATTAGTGCCACAGAAGCCCAGTCCGATTCTATATTTAATATGGCTATCTTTCTTTACTTACATCGACATGTATAATGTACAGGGACAAGACTGTATGGTGAGTTGCGATAAAACCGAAATAACACCTGAAAACGTGTCCAAACACTGCATAACAACGAAATGCAGGTTAATAAACCTATAGCACAGAAATGCAAGTTGTACCATGAAATTAAGTAACATTTAACAATGTTTGAAACTCAAATAACGTCATTTCCAGATAAATTTTTTTTTATCAAAGTGCGTAGATCAGAAAAATTAAATTAATTTGTTTTATTGTGCATCTCTTATTAAACCAATTTTAAACCAGAAATGATCATTCATTTATTTTTATTGTTCTAATCATATCTGTTTTAGACCAATAAATATAAAATTGTTTAACATAAAAGTGCAGAATATAAATTTAACCCCTATTTTGGTAGAATAAGTATTAAAATACCACTTTCATAAAAATAATCTCCCATTTTAAAAACGAAATTGGACTAAAAATAAAACTATAAAATCTTGTCTCTATAATTTTTATGTAAACATGTTAGCTGATCAAAAAATATTATTTTTTAATTACAGAACAAGCTCACAAATTGTAGTGAACAGCACATATTTCTTGTCCGGCATTGTGCATTTTAACAAACAATGATCATGTATTGTTTTTTATAATAATCATTACTTGGATCTAAACTTCCACAGAAATAACACTAATTTTTTAAAAAGACGCTGTTTCATCTCAATTTTTCTTGCAACAAACAGTAAAATCATGGTCTCAAGCACAGTTGTTTTTTCTGAAGTGTTTTAAAATTGATATTATTGTATATAATTATGTAAAAATGAAATAATTAATGTAAAACATCTCTTAACAGATATAGACACATTTCTGTGTATGTTTAACTAATCAACAAGTTGGACATGTATTAGGTAAATTGCACCGCACCTTAACTTTACTTAAACTAAAAAAAAAAAAGTTTAATGTTACAAAATATTTTTAATATTATCACAATCATGCAAGAAAATAATACCAAAAAACCCCAAAAAAAGTTTACATTTCATTGTTGTAAATGAAAAAAAAAAAAAAAAAAAAGGCAGATATATATCATTGGCATGTACATATACAATTCAAAAGAATATATATTACGTTTACGTATATTGAACTCAAGTACAAACAGTGAGTATCATTCTCAACAAAAACAATATAAAAACATAACAACTAAAGACAAATATGTAGTTATTAGTGTGGAATACCATTTGAATACCATCTTGATCATACCCTTAGAATTACTGTGTGCATGATATTTATTCAAAAAAGGTTTTTTAATTCTAAGTATCGGAAGAAGAGGTATGAAAATGAAATCTCTAATAACCTCGCCACCTCACTAGGAACCCCAAAAAATGGTGATACACGAAATTCACGAAATGCGATAAAAATTATGTGGTTTACAACATTATTTGCGAGATTTCCAAAATTTTTGTGGAAACAAAGTTTTGCAAAAAAAGTTACAATTTTTTAATGTGTGTAAATCAATACCCTTTCTGAAAACCTCTCATGATGCATCATAGATTTTTAACACAAAAAACTAACTTCGATACCAAAGTATTTTTATATTCCGAAATTAGGATTTTTTCTACAATAGTGCCAATTGATAGTACTCATGGATGGCACAGATCTGAAGAAAAATTTTCTTCATGGAAAAGTCAGAAAAAAAATGGGTGTGTGTACTTATGTAAGCACGTGAGAAGTTATACTTCTTTACTTTGGCATCATTTAAAAATAGTTTTTAATTGCATGCAAATAATTAATTACAATAAAATAATAAAAGGGCTGGAAAAAATTAGTCAACACAGTCAATAAAGTTCAGTTTAAATTTGAAAATTTAAATAAATAAAATTTAGAGAATAATAAATATGTATGACATAATTTGTACTAAATATTATAAGATTCTTAATTTTAAATTATTATTATAGATTATTTAATATTTTAAAAGAAAATAAATAAAATTAATAATAAATTTAAAAATTTAATTTAAGTTTATTAATTTTTTAAATATTTATTATTTTCTTAATTTTATATTTACTTTTCATTTTCATCAAAAAGTTTTCATTAAATTTGTTCATTTATTTTTATAAATATTTATTATTTATTCAATTTAATAATAAATATTAAAATTTAATATTTTAATTTGATGTTCATTTTAATTTTAATCACAAATTTTTTATAAAATGTTTTATTACATGTATTTCTTTATTTTGTAAATATTAAATAATCAATTATAAATATTTAACATTAATAATTTAATAATATTTTGTTTTAATTATATTAAATAATAATATTTTAATTTATATCAATGAATAATACATACGGATAGTTCACCTCAATTACATTGGATTACTTAAAAATTATAAAGGCACAATTTTTTTTACTAATTTTTACGAATAGTAAATAATATTAATCAAAATATTTAATTTAAATCACTACTGAATATAATTTATTAGCAAATTTATAATTCGCACTTGTATGAAACTAAAACACTTGTTGTGAATGTAGAAACTAGAAACATGTAGATAAATATTATAAATATGAAAACAGTGATCAGAGGCAACGAGCGTGCCAACATGTGCGACTAATAAAGGGTCTATTTATATTTAGTTGGTAGATTTTTTATTTTTTTTCGAGACTTAATGAGCGGTTTAGCAGGCAGCTTCAACCTGTTAATTTTGTGTTACAGTGATGTGCGCGCATGTTAAAATTTCTCTCTCATCATTTTTTCATAACGCGCCTAAAGAAGTATAACTTCAAAAAAAGGAAGCAAATATTAATACTGAACAAACCTATCTTATTTGTTTATGCTTAGCATTTTATTAATTTTATATTTTAGATAGCCAAGATAAAAACTGTTCATACCTAATATAAATGTTATCATACCCTGAATTTTAAATATATATTGTGTTCTCTCTTTGTTTACATTTGATTTAAATATTGTGCACCTGTTTATGCCAGATTATAGGAGTAAGTGAGCTGCTTTATTAAGTAATTACCAACTATTTGTCTTCAGGATTCAACAGTAAACTGTATGTTAATTTGTTGGTTGAATTTCACATTGGCTGTAGACATTTAGAACCTAATTATTTCAAGAGATTTTTGGGGATGATTTCTGTTACCTTACACTGTTGATATAAAATAAATAATGCTACACTTGATGCATAGAGGCTAAAGACTACAAAATAAATAATAAAGGCAAAAATGAACATTTTATACCAACTTTCGGAAATTACGTTAAAATAATTACACTGGTTTTTCACTTCGCTTCTAGGTTTTTACACAGCTTTTGTAGAATTTTGGGACCACAACTCTGGTTTGCTGGATGCTTTCCAACAAGCAAGCTAACCACTCTCTAAATGGTTACTTAAGGTTGTAAGTCACACCACATTTTACATTTTGTTTTGCATAAAGAACTACCCCACATCATCACTTGTACCTAGAATTTACCCTGTACCTCAACATCCCAGCTCGTTGCGAGTATAGGTCTGGCTAATCCGTGGACTAACAATGGAAATGGAATGCAGAATGATTTCTTTTCTTCTGCACGGGGGCAACCTACCCCTTACAACCTGCCGACAGAAACTGTCAAAATTCAGCTGATGTAGGCAAGGCTGTGTGTGATTCTTTAAAATGGTACACCAACACACACAGTCACACACACAAACCTTTTTTCTAATAAAAAATTTAAAAAAAAATAAAATTAAAAATTAAGTTCTTTTAGCCAACAGCCGAATAATGCACCACAACCCTGTACAACTTATGTATGCAAAATTTCAACACATTCGGACGTCGAAAAGTGGGTAAAAACTGGATGGAAAGATTTTATTACATAGTCCATTCGTTCATACATACAGGTCAAGCTAATAAAAGATTGGTAAAAAAAGGGGATTACAACCTGCCATCGTGAATTGCAGAACATTTTTTCCACAGCCTGACCAGTTTTCATATTACTGTAAATGTTTTGACTTGACTATGCACCTAGTTTATGGGTGTTTGCTGAAGCCAACATTTGTGACCTGGGGTAACTGTTGTGACACTTTAAATCACCCTCGCAAAACAATCGGTTAGGTCCTTCTGGTGTATGTCACGCTCAGATTGCAGTACAGGCAAATTGTGTCCGCTGTTGCCCGAATAATATTACCAAACATGTTAACATTTTAAATCTTATCTTGTATTCCATCATTAATTATAATAAGCTTTGTTTTTTATTATGCTATTTTTTTTTTTAAATATTTCTAAGACTATAAAATAGTGTTTAAACAGTATTATTACAGCTGTATACATTCTGAAAGAAGAAAAAAAATAATTCAATTGCTAATCACCAGCTGTTATTTCACAGGAGAAACTATTTGTAGTAGTCAGTCGCTATTAATAGCAAGGCATCCCATGTGCTATGCTCAAACACAGCCAAAATTTTCAATACTACATTACATAAAAATTTGACAAAAATGGCTGAAACCAAGATGGAGTCTTTCAGTTAAGTCTCCTTAGAAGTGAAAAATTGAATATTATCAGATGATCTTGATAAAAAAAAATATATCTATATACCTCCAGAATTTTCATCATAATTATTCTTTAAAAATAAATTTTTCAAATTCATTTTAAAATACTTTTCTTTAAATTAAAAAGGTGAGACTAAAACTTCTGTGCTCGATCTTTGTGGTGTACACCTGGCAACAGAGCACAGTGAAACAAGGACAGCTAATGGCAGATAGCATTGGAAAGAGACAATAAATTCCCTTTTAAAAGGTAATCAACAAACTAAGGATGAAACAAGCTTACAGTATATACATATGTATCCGATTTTAATGACGTGTAAAAACTTGGGAATTTATTTGCACCTTTTTTTAGCACATAATTTGGATAAAAATTTCAAAATTGCAATCACAGCAGAAAATTCAAAATCCATAAATTGTGGAACCAACGCTCCTTCATTTTTAGCCGACGTGAAGCAGTGATTTAATGCATGGCATACTAGTAATGAAACACCAAGCACTTATTGCAATTTAAGTCAGACATACACAGAGTTAAGGGAGTTTATTGCGAGTCGCATCAGCTTTTCGACAGTTCTGTCGGCAAACAAGCCGTTCAGTCTCAACACTTCCCCGGTCAGCAGCCGGCGTGCGCGGTCCACCTCCAGGGATGGACACGGCGAGGGAAGCCGTGCCAGCTACTGCTTCCGGACGAAGTGGGCGTACAGTCCCAGGATGGGGCAGCCAGTGCCTTCGTCGGTCGAGGTCGTGGCGGACGGAGCTATGTCGAGGTGAGTGTACTTCAGCGGCCGGTCTGAGTCCAGGCCGTGCTGTGTCCGAGCGGGCGGGGAAAAAAAAAAATAACCAGTGGAAATTGGACTTTCATAAACAATGCAGAACTCAAATACTTCGACTTTCATAAACAACGCCAAACTCAATAATTCTGCACTATGCTGTAAACATAACCAGGTTGATGCTTTTACGATGACATACAAGTAAGAAGTGAATTTACTCACTTCTAGACCAACTTTATTTTTACACTTATTGTACTTTGAAAATAAGGTGCTTCTTACAATAAATTGCATTCTCAATTCGTCAACATTTATTTGACGCTACGGTGCACCTTTGTTGCAACTTTTGAAGTCAAGCGCATCTTTAACGGGTCGTCTTAAAATTGACAAGTGTCTTAAATTTGAGTACAAACAATATAGAGAAACACCCATGAAAAGAGAGGATTGAATGAAATGGTTTGGTCGTAAGTGGCGGAAGGAAATTGAGGAACTGTGAAAGGAGTTGATAGACTTGGAAATATAAGGTATAAAGACTTTTCAAAATGACCGAGAGAGACATGGATAAAGGGAGTGTGAAGAAGTGTGCGGATGTTGGGTTGAACATGGGTAATTTTGGGCTGGATATCATTTTTAAGTGATTATAAAGTATGAACATTTTGTTTATATCATAAATGTCTTGAAAGGTTAACCGTTCAGCATTAATAACATCACTAACTGAGAAGAATCTGTGGATGCTGCTTAATCTACACAGATTCAACCTTGCATGCACTTGTGCATGTCACAGAGCGGTTATCAACACCATAGCACTACCGTCTCTCAAATCTCATCCACACACACACACACACACTGCCTACGTCACGCCCTAAACATAAGCATTTGCTGGGACCATGCACTTCACAGATGACTCTATAGACATACGTCAAGACCCCTATGACATCATTGTTTACTGACATATATGAGACAGCTTGCTGATCAATTCTTTGATTCACACTACACATACTTGGTTATATTGGAAGAATTAACATGTTTCTTTGCCTGAACATTACACCAGATACTGTCAAGTCCAAAATGTTCATTGCAGCTGGGCTTGTCTACAAGAAAAGAAGTTACACTTCATCCCAGAAGACTTTGGATTATTTTTTTTATTTAAACAGCTGGGTTCTGTGTTCCGTAAGTGCAGCGGATTTATTCTTTCCCTTTCCCACCCTACTGTTATGTTTTTACAAAAAAAATATAAGCGTCAAAAGTATCTGGGTTATCAAGGTACTACGATTGTGCGAGTGCCACGATTATGCGATAAAAGAGGGTAAATTATGGTAACAGTTTTTATAGAAGGTTATCATTACATAGGACAACAGAAAACTGGTGTAAAGCACAGTAGATTTTAAAAACAATGAGTGTAATATATTGAATAACACAATAAGGATCACAAAACCGTTAATTTCGACACAACATATTTTTCTGCGTACAAGTCGGGAGCTTGATGGAAGTATGCAGAACTTATAGCTGCTGTTCCTCTTAAATGACACGTCGTCTTATGTGATGGCAATCTTAAGTCACTGTTGCACAAATAAGAATGGGCAAGAGCTTTTTTTTTTTTTAATTAATTTATAACTTGAACTAATTTTTACCCTTGTATCCAAAATTATTATAACCTTCACATGTTGGTTTTCTTTGTTTGTAATGCTTTACTTTATGATTCTGTTGAACAGAATTCCATTTAAAAACATTATAACAAATTTCCCCTCTTTTGTTTATAAAACTGCCGGTCACCAAATATTAAGTAAACAGATTCTCCAATATTTTAGAGAGCCACAACATGTATTTTCTCTGTATCTGCATGGAATTTTGAAATGTTAAAAAAAGGAGAGAAAATCAAAATATTTTATTCACAAATGAACATAAAGTCTTAAAAATAAAGGCTACTTAGGGGAAAAAAAGTATAAAATACGGTAGTCATTAGTAGAGCTCTACTGATAAAACAAACTAATCTATTTTAATTAATTAATTATTAAAATAATAAAAAACACCTGGGCAAGTGCGGTGGCAGGTGTTGATACAGCAGGGTACAGGTAGCATTTTCACGACGTGCGTTTCGACTGTGCAGTTTGATTTTGTTCGGCATTTTTTTGTTTGCGCTGTGGCAAGAGCTGTAGGAGCCGTAGAATGCGGCTCGCGAGCTCACTCCAGACCCAGTGCAACTGCGGTGCCGTGAAGGGCAACCCACAGAGAGCGCGAGGCCAACGGGAAAGGGGTCGTCCATTAATCACGTGATGTTTTTTTTAGCAAATTTTTAATCCACCCTCCCCCCTAGTGATTTGTGGTAAGGTTTTAGACTTACACCCCCCCCCCCCCCCCAAAAAAAAAAATCACGTGTATTTTTTCGGTACAAAATATTTTTAAAAATTTCAGAATATTATCTTTAAATATAGGTATAATCTAATTTAATTCTGGAAAATTAAGCACAGCATGTATATTCGGCGCCAAAATCACAGTCTTACTGGCGACTGGCAAGCCAAGCCGGGCGGGGATATTGTTGCCTGGCTACGGCGAGTCAAGGTTTAGCAGAAATCGCGTGAAAAAATAAACACACGTGATGTGTCTCTACACCCCTCCTCCCCCCTTGTGATATATCGTGATTTTTTTTCCGAAACCCCCCCCCCCTCCCCCCTGTTCGAGCCTCACGTGATTGATGGACGATCCCAAACGAAGGGGGGAAAGCGACACGTACCTCGTCCAGCCCCGACGCCAGGACCAGGAAGGTGCCCGCCCCCTGATGGCCCCGCGACAGCTTGGTCGCCGACTTGTTGTCCAGCTGCAGCACGTCAACGCCCTCGTTGCCTGCCAACACGACAAGACACTCGCCGTCGCCCGCGCTCCTCGGCCAGAGACGTAACATAGACTAGTTTCCATCATCATGGGCGCCCCTTCACCTTTTTTTTCCTTTCAAACCAACCAAACCCGAAAAATTCTCGACAACACCTCTTATCGCCACCAAAATTTTAATTCCAATATTCCAAGTTTTTTGATTCAACTTAGTGTGTGAAAAAATGCCAGTTTTTTTTTTTTAATATTTGACGTTATACACACATGTACATTTCAATACAAATAATTCAGTTCATATTTTTTTTGTTTTTGTTTTTTAACAATCTGATATTCAAGTATATACATATTTATTGCAAGAATTACTACTCTGCCACTTAAACACCCCCCCCCCCCCCGCCCCCTTGGTTACGTCCCTGATCTCAGCCGTTATCGGGCAGCAGGCAAGCAGGACTTTCCTACGGGCTAGCAACGATCGTAAAGTAGGAATCAAAATTGCAATAAACTCGAAAAACATTGCGAACTGTTACGTTCTTAAGTCAAAATGTGATTTTCTAAAATTTTTTTCTGTAAATTTCATTAATTTCTACAAACGTAAACGAACGTTACATTTCCGACTATGCTCAAGTTTTTGTACCTCTTCTCCCTAACATCAAGAAGCATCAGGACTGGAACAGCTTAGTTGAAAAACTACACGCTCTGCATCTAAACTGTCTAAACTGTGTTACTTCGCTGTTGTTTTTCTTTACGACATTTAAAGGGTCGGTCGTAAGCAATGTTGAAGTGTTATCTATGCTGTCTTTTGATGACTAAATTCAACAATTACAATTGCAATTTTTATGCACCTTTAGTTTTAAATGTAGTAAAATAAATCAATTACAAAACAGATTTTTAAGTTATGTTAAAGTTTAATATTTTTTAAAAAAAACTCTGTATTATCAGGACTAACCATAAGTGATGACTAATTTCCCACTGTTATTAATTTCTACCAGTAATTTTGTCACAGTGGTTTTTCAAATACAGTAAAACCTTGTTTTTCCAGCCCTCGACCCTTCGTTGATCAGGATCTCCGGACTATCCGTTATATCAGATTTGTAGACATTTTATTTAATGTACATATAAAATTTTTTTTGACTATGTTAGCAAGAATGTAACTGTAAGTACTCCAAATATTCACTTTTCAGTTTGATTCAATGTACACTTCCTGCATAGATGGTAGAACTACGGTAATAAAATGATTTTTGTTGAGTTTAAGAAAGCATATCAGCTGACAAACATAAAGGCGTGGTCTGTACGAATATCAGATTTTTTAGTCCGTATTAAATACGAATATCAAATTACGTATTCTTGAATAGTAATTTTTTCTTTTCACATATAAAAAATACATATTGAAAGAAAAGGTGAATGTGTAGTGTAGTGACTTATGGGAAATTAGATAACTAATACTAAAAAGAAAGGTTGGTTAGGTTAAGCTGGCTACAATTACTATTGGTAAAATTTTGTTGAAATATTCAAATTTTGAAAAGAAAATACAATTAATTTATTTTTCATAGTACGTAATAAATATATGATCTGCATAAAAAAAAAACAAATATGTAAGCCAATTGCAGTATGTGCGAAGAAACTTCGAGGGTGAGATTAAAAAGAATGTACAGTGAGCAGGTTTAATCTATAGTTAAATATGACGTATGTCTAAAAAAAAATTTAAAAAATTGTTTGTTTGAATTTTTTTTCACTGTGTGAAAATAAATCAATATTTTTGTATCAACATACTATCATTTATGGATTTTTTTTTTTCGGGGGAGGGAGGGGGGGGGGGGGCCCTTGTTTAAACTTAAGTTTAGGAACACTGCTTTGTTTTTTCCTCTTTTTTTTCCTGTCCAGTGTTGGTAAAAGAGGCACCCACCGTGGCCCGAGTAGTTCTTGACGTCCTCCCGCCGCAGGGTGCTGATCTCGAACATGTCCCCCAGACTCTCGCCGCGTTCCTGCAGCTTCTGGGCCGTCTTCAGCTGCCTCGCCGGCCCGTTGTCCATCGCTATCTGCACACGCAACCAGCCTTCGCACACTTATATACATACATACATACATACATACATACATACATACATACATACACACACACACACACATATACACACACACATATACAGTAGAACCCCTGTCATACACTTTTCAACGGAGGGCACAAAAATGGTGTATGATGCGGGAAAGTGTATGAAAAGGGAATAGCAATAATGAAATTTTTTTCCAATCCAGCATATCAGCACAGTGCCAGATTAAACATAAATATATATGTGTAAATAATTGCATTATATTAATGAATGATATGAATTCATCATTATATTATACATATAATAAAACCACCAGAAATGTAAAATACAGTCCATAATCAAGTAAAGCTGACATGAGAAACAGTGGCCTTAAAAAATGTTATGAAGTCCTTTCTTGGAGGGGGGGAAAAGTCACCAAGACTAAATTAGAAATTTAAAAAATTAGGCTATTGTAAAAAAAAAATCAGAAATTTTTGCTTGTTTTTTACATTTTACAAACAACTTTATGCAACAGAACAATTTTCAATAAAATTTTAACTTGAGAAACGTAAAATTCAAAACAATCCAATCGTAAAAAAACAATAACAAACGGATATATTCAGTTCAAAGATAAACGACTGCACAAAATATGAGATCCGTGCCTTGGTAAAGCACGTGCACCATTTTCATGATAATTTCTTGTTTGCGCCACTAGTCTCGCTTGGTGCTGGCCATAGATGCTACTAGCGAAGTGCACAGTCTTCCTGATACTATCCATATCTATGGTGTGATAGTTATTGGCTGTATCCAAATACTGGCCTAATGGATCCCTTAGCTAAGGGATCCACTAAAAATGCATCGTAGTGGACGCGGCCATCTTTGTGTTGAATCCGAATTCTCACAAGGGATGCCGATGCACCCCTTCACGCATCCACTAATTCGAGATTTCTAGGGATGCGACACTCGCATCCACTAACGCGTCCCTACATCCATTAGCTTTGGAATCGGGTTTTATTTTGTTTGTGTATAAAATTACTTCAGATTTTCAGCATAAGATTTGTTTAAAACATTATAAGCGAAAGTGATAGGTAACTTAAACAGAGACAAATTAAGACGTTAATAAATATAATAAAAATACAAATTTAAACTTAAAGGATAATTCAAAACTCATAAGTATTTATAAAGTTTACAATTTATAAAATGTATTTTAATTGAATCGCTAACATGTATAACATACACGTTACATTATTTTTTAATTGGTAGGTATTTATTATTTACGTTTTGCTGAATATTCGTAGATATCCCTACACAAAATGGCTGCGTAAACATTAGTACGACTGGCAGTCAACAGGTGGTGCTAGCAGTAAAAGTATTCGGATACTATCCATCCATTAGAAATGCGTCCTCTACATTGTGGCTGCATTTGCTAAGGGATGTAGGGATGTGTGTGCTAAGGACGCATCCCTATGTATTCGGATACAGCCATTTTCTTTCGTTTGCAAATGTAAACAATGATCGTTTTTCAAAATAAAAGCATTAAAACTGAGTTTATAAGGAGGAATATAAAAATTTTTTGTGGATTTTAGGACTTTTCCGCTTCGTAAAAACGTATGAAACGGGAAATTAATGGTTTTATAAGTGTATGTTCCGGGAAAGTAAACCATTGTAAATATACTACTTTCGGCGGGACCGAAATTTATCGGCGTATGACACGGGAAAATGTATGAAACGGGAACGTATCATCGAGGTTCTACTGTATATATAGTTTTGCTTTTTAAGATAACTATTGATTTTTTTTTTCTGCACATGAAGCCATCATTGGCTTACAATTTACCAGAAGAATTTTCAATACCAGCCGATGCAAACATTGGCACCTGCTTTTGTTCACATATGGTACTTCAACATATATATACACACACACACACTTGACTTAAAACCATTGAATGTTGAGTGATATTCTGATGCAGAACGTATTCAATAACTGCCATGATTCATGACATTTACTGACCGTTCTAGTGACGAATAAGTCATTCAATGGTGGATTCAAAGGTTCTCTAGTGTGCGGATTACATGCTAGCGCTACATCCATATTTAGTCTATGCTCCCAACCCACAAGCTGTTAATCTAAACAGATGCTACCCTGCAGCGTACTCACTCAAAAATAGACACTTATTGCATACTGCGCACGCACAGGGACATCGTGAGAAACAGAGAGCTCCTAATATAAGATTTTTAAAACAAACACAATTTAAATTTAAAAAAAATAGGTTTGCAGTAAATTCTAACAAATTATTAATTTAGTCCAACTATTAAAAACAATCTCGAAACTCAACTGAGACCTCCCCCCACCCACTACTCACCCTCTCGACAGCCTTGACTACATACCAGAGCAACCCCAGGCAACACAAGGACATTAGAGCACAACTATGGACTTCACCCGGCAGCGCTGTGGAGAGAGGGCGTAACAGGGTCGATTCAGTGCTGCCACAACACGTAAAGAACACCATGGAAACATCAACCACGATGACAAGAGTGTTCCCCCTGCAGTACCCAAGGTGCACCAGTTATTCGGCACGCTGCGAACACAGAGCACATCTGACACTCACCGTGTAGCCCTTCCCGACGGAGCGCTCCGCGTGGCCGGTTAGGGTCGCGATGGTCACCAGGTGGGGCTGCGTCACACTCACCGCCATCTCCTTCGCCTGGAGCAAACGCCGGTGCGTGAACACGCGTTGCCGCAGCCCGGCTCTTGCACTCGCATGCAGCTTCGTCACACAACTCCCACACGTGACATCAGTAGCATAGCCAGGATTTGTGTATGGGGGGGGGGGGGGGTTAAGAAGCACGGTCCGCACCCCCCTATTAAAGCGGGGGGGCCCAGGGGTCCTCCCCCGGAAAAAATTGGATATTAAGGTGTAAAATAGTGCTATTTGAGCAGCTTTCGGTACTTAACTTTAAATATTGTAATGGTAAATATATTTTATTAGTTTATTAATAAAAAAATTGTTTGAGTGATGAAGTAAGAAATGAATTAATGATATTTCAATCAATCCAAGTGCCTTGTCCACGTCCCACTCAAAATCATAAATCATGCTCGAAGCTCGACAATACAACAAAAAAGGAATAAAAAGGGTTGGGTTTCGGCAGAACTGGCCTATTCCTGGAAACAATTAGCTTTAGCTTGAAGAGTTACCCAGTCACCACCTGCTTATAATTACCGCTCTGGTTAAATACAGTAGGTGTAAGATATTTGAAAACTTGGGACCCTTCACGGCGTCACAACCTTATAGCTTCTGCTCGTGACAGGGGTAAGGGGAAGGGAAGGAGAATCGGTAGGGCTCGCTTACTCTTCCCCTCCAGTGCAGTGGCCGGTGATAGCAGTAAGACACCCAGGCTTTTAGCTAACCTGCTTTCAGATAAGAAAAAAAATAATGGCTAAAATGGGGTTTAGAACCCCTAAAACCCCCCTCTGGCTACGCCCCTGCATGACACGCTATTACTGGGCTTCTGCGAAACCTCTTTTCATGACATGCATCACATTTCGAGTCCTATATAAAATTATTCACGAAAATTAAATAATTTTGATATTTAATTTAAACGTGCAGTAAAAATTTTTTTCTTCACACTCCACAGAAGTTCAACAAAAAATTATGCAAAATACAGTAGAATAATAACTGTTGTAATATATTTTGCGATACCACATTTGTATACTTTATTTATTGTTTTTTTTTTACTATGATTGAAACTTCTCAGGCATAGTAAAGTATACTTCAGCCCTACCTATTTTAATGTAGAACATGATACCGAAGTATATATTACAAACTTATATTTTAATTTCTCACTACAATAACTCTTGCAAAACCACATGTGTATTTGCACATCCAAAATGCTCATTCCCAGGCTTGTACTATAAGAATGTACAGGTCATAATTATTTCAGCACAGCCTTGCGATGTGTGTCTACATATATATATATATAAAATTAGCTCACCTACCCCCACAAATACTTTTCTTTTGTTTCTATCACTTCAATGGTTGGAAAACTAACCTTAAGGAAAAGAGCCATTTTTACATTAACGAATAAATTTTATAATTCACCTACCCAAAGAAAAAATTCCACTTAATATCGCAAATAAAACACATAATACATCTAACCCAACACAGCAAACAAAATGCACATAAAACACAACTAAACTCACAAACATTTAAAAGCCATGAAAACCACTTACATTTATTGGCTTTACGGCAATACCGTATTTACTCGTGTATAGCGCGCACCACGATTTTTGCAACTAATTCCAAAGAAAAAAAAAATTGAAATTTTTTTTTCCCCCATAAATAAATTTTACTAACATTTTGTGGTACCTGATTATTTAAATTGATGTGTGGTGATGCGTCAGGAAAATACATAAACTCTGCTGTCTAAACGGAAGATAATGAAGCGCTATATCGTCACAACTGGTACGTGGAAGGAAGGAAGGGAGGGAGGCGTGCCGCGCTACGTTGCTAAGCTGGCGCGGAGAACTTGATGACTCACCGGTGAGGAATGGAGGAAGCGAAGAAGCTGGCCGGGGGGGGGGGGTGGGGGGAGGGAACTGGTGACAACATTCTCTCTCTCTCTCTCTCTCTCTTTTTTTACTACTTCTGAGCTGGCTATCTGAAAAGGGGGGAGGTCTAAAAATAAACAAGAGACCATGATGTGCGAGCTTGCGCGCGCGCGCGTGTGTGTGTGTGTGTGTGTGTGTGTGTGTGTGTGTGAAAGAGAGGCCTTGTTGCTTGTGCGTTGTGTGGGGGCTGGCCAGAAACGTCACCCGTCACCCGGCAGTTAACGACTTCCACTCCTCCCCCCCCCCCCCCCCAAAAATTTTTTTTTCCGTGTATAGCGCGCATCCTTATTTTTTTCCTTTACTTGAGGGGAAAAAAGGGCGCGCTATACACGAGTATATACGGTAATCATTTACTGTCAATATTTATTTTATATATATTAATATTAAACCTACACAAAAATTTTTTCAATCCTCCAATTCATTCATTCGGTATCACGAAAAACGAACCATTGTGTTCCTGGTCACAACTACAATTACAACCACTTTCTTTCTCTACAATTTTTCTAATTCAATATAAATAAACACAACCTTGATATTATCTCGTGACTGCTGACTGCCTATGCAATTTTCATTCAAATGTTGTGAATGGGTACCACTTACTGCATTTAAGTATAACAAATAATTTTGAAATATTAGCAGACCCCAAATTACATCTTACATGTGACCAGAATGGAGGGCTCCATATTTTATAAAACAGATTTTTAAGATTAAATGAGGTACCGTAATTACATTTGATAACAATTAAAATAAATTCGGTTTTGGTTTTCACTGTTTATAATATGTGATTCTAAAGCAATTTCAAAAAAATACTTATAACTAGACACCTCAGTGGCACTCATTTGACACAGGATGTCAATAAGTATCGATACTTGGCATTAATATTGGCAATATAGACCTTATTCATAATTTAATTCTAAGTGAAGATGTCATCCTTTCAAAACACTACCACTTCTATCTCTTGTTTTTTTTAGTCCCTAAATGTTGCTCGGTTCCCACACCATAGTCCGTAACGCACTCAATGTCACCGACACATTTCAGAAACACGTCGTGAACTTACCTGAACACTTAAATGATTCTGCAATTGTTCAGAAATGTGTGACGAACTTAGTAATGCAAAGTGTTTGCACTCCCGGACTACGGGTTTTCTTTATGTTTTTTTTCATAACTAGAAGGTGTTTTTGTGTTGGGAAATTTGGCAGAGTAAGATGTGGTGCAACAGAATTTAGATTGAGAAGGTTGGTGTGGCCAGATGTGGTTTTTTTTTTTTTTTTTGAAAAAGATACAACAATGGTGGTGGAGAGTGATGAAGAAGCTTGGGTTTGTGTTCCGTCGTGAATAAAAAAAAAATGTCTTTGGAACTTAAAACCTGAGCATTTTGTTATTCGTGAGTGGTATCGTAAGGTGTTACTAAGAGCAACGAAATAAACAAACAGGAGGAAAAGGAAAACGGCGTCAAGGAGCCGGTACCATAGCAATGCTAGGAATCGCGAATGTTTCTTCGCTTGCGTTTGCGGTCGGGCTGAAACGAAGAACGCCGCCAACCCAAGGCTCGACTTGAACGACCCCGAAGCATTACAGTTACGTCGCCACGGCCACACAGTAAAACGTCGAGGACTTCACGGGATCCTGGCGACCACTACGGTAGCGCCCGTGGGAATCGGCGGGGAGGAGGCGACTACTCACGTGGCACAGGACGTCCGCGAGGATCATCCGGCCCTCGGCGTCGGTGTTGACTACGCGGACCCGCTTCCCGCTCCTGGCGGTGATGATCTCGTCCGCCACGTAGCACTCCGCCCCGATGTTGTTCCTGACCAGGGGCATGGCTCCCACCACCTTGACGCCTTCCGGCCGGAGCAGCGACAGCACCTGGCACACGGGGCGGTTCCCTTCACTCCGCCGGCTTCGCACTCTGGAAGATACTACTTCAACATCACACAATTAAAAAAAAACTTTTCCTGATAGTGTCCAGTCAATTTTGTTACCTTATCCCAACTTGCTGATAAACTTGGCTGGCAGGGTTCCTACTAAAACATGATAAATCAAAATTTCTAATTTTTTTTTTTTGACAATTTTAAAAATTCTCGAATCATATAAATATAAATGGTGTACATAAAGTGCAAAAACCTTTCCAACAAACTCAACAAGCATTCTTGAACAGCTGATTTTAAACAGTGCCGTTTTAAACAACAATATTTATTTTAAAAAAAATTGTTTTCACTTAACTAGGCAACCATGCAGAGTAAAAGATTTAAGTCGTGATTGATTTTGGTTTAAATCAAACAGGGATTTTTAATTTTAATCTTTTTTTTTTTTCCAAATTGAACTCATTCTGAGACAGTAAATCTTCATACTATCCATGTAATTTACAGACTTCTGTCCATATCTTAGTTTTTTTAAACTTTTACCGATATTTTAATTCCCAAGTCTGGAAATATAACAGGACCGTTTTCTAAAAATTTTCGACGTAACTGAACATCTCTCCTGGCCACGTGAACTCATGCATCCCATACAAAATATTTCTGTAGCCATAACTTAGAAACATACAAATTAGAAAACAGATGACTTATAGAAACGCATAAGATACAATTTTTCCAAGTTGTGCTTGTTCTAAGTTGTATGGTTCTGAGTTATGACAGTTATACGTTGCGTGTTTCTAAGTTACGACGTTTCTAAGTTATGCCAGTTATAAGTTGTATGGTTCTAAGTTATGACAGTTATACGTTGCGTGTTTCTAAGTAATGACGTTTCTTAGTTATGTTGTTATAGGTTGTGTGGTTCTAAGTTATGACAGTTATACGTTGCATGTTTCTAAGTTATGACATTTCTAAGTTATGCCTGTTCTAAGTTGTACGGTTCTAAGTTACGACAGTTATACATTGCGTGTTTCTAAGTTATGACGTTTCTAAGTTATCTACTATATAAAAATAAGTCGGGTTTTCCTTCCTGACGCTATAACTCCAGAACGCACGAACCGATTTCCACGGTTTTGCAGTCGTTGGAAAGGTCTCGGGCTCCGTGAGGTTTATAGCAAAGAAAATTCAGGAAAAATTCAGGACAAACCAACATTTTAAGTAGATGGCGCCGGTGCGTGATACATTGTTTGACAGCTACTCATTGTTCTCTGCTCAGTTAATTTCATGTGACAAACCGGTATTGTGTTCACTGTGAAATTGTGAAAAAAAAGAAAAAAAAATAAGTTATTCGTTTCCAAACATTTCAATTGGAAACCATCAAATCAACTACTCATTGTTCTCTGCTCAGTTAATTTCATGTGACAAACCGGTATTGTGTATACTGTGAAATTGTGAAAAAAAAAAGAAAAAAAAAAGTTATTCGTTTCCTAACATTTGCCGATTTGTAGACTCTCAATTAGCTCTTATAGAAAATGTTTTCCCAAACATTAGTGAGAATTATCAGAATTATGCTTGGTTAAGTCAACGAGCAATTCTTGCCGCAAAGAATAATGATGTACACGCACTGAATTTCACCATTCAATCAAAAATTTCTGGCGATTTGGTGACATACAAATCCGTTGATTCCATAACAAATCTCGATGATGTAGTAAATTATCCAACGGAGTTTTTGAACTCTCTGGAGTTACCAGGATTTCCACCACATAACTTGCTACTCAAAGTTGGTACAGTTATTATGATATTGCGTAATTTTAATCCACCGCGACTTTGCAACGGTACTCGACTTTCGGTAAAAAGACTTATGCTGAATTTGATTGAGGCAACCATTATTAACGGAAAGTACGCAGGTTAAAATGTATGTATTCCTCGAATACCAATGATTCCGACTGATCTTCCGTTTGACTTCAAACGATTGCAATTTCCAGTTCGCCTTGCGTTCGCAATGACAATTAACAAGTCGCAAGGCCAATCGCTTAGTGTTTGCGGAATAAATTTAGAAAATCATTGTTTTTCACATGGGCAGTTATACGTTGCGTGTTCACGAGTTGGGAAACCATCCGCTTTGTTTGTGTTAACGTCAGACCAAAAAACAAAAAATGTGGTTTACCAAAGAGCACTTCAATGAAACGGATAATTTGCGGACACGTATAACGCTTCGATTCAGTATTTACTTTGGATTCACTTTCATTTACTTAGAGAAGTTCAACTACATAACACTTCATTTTTGTTATCAAAATGAATTCATTACTTTTGTGAAATGAAATAAAAATTTTCCTTTTCAAATATAAAACAAAAAAAATTTTTTTTTCATCTTTTAATCACCAAACGAAATGTTACATAAAACGAAGCTATCTGGTGGCGAAACGGAGTTCGCCGGGTTTGCTAGTGTTGTTATAAGTTTTTTTCCCCAATATGCGAGCGAATGGGGGGCGAGCGTTGCGCACCTTCATGAATCCGGCCACGGCCGCTGCCCCGCACTTGTCGCGCGACATGCCGATCATGTTGCCGGTGATCTTGATGTCCGCGCCACCCATGTCGTAGGTCACGCCCTTGCCCACCAGGTACAGCGTCTCCCGCACAGCGCCGCGCGGCTCGTACGTCAGGTAGACGATCCTGCCCTGGTAGCGCTCCACCGCTGAGGAGGAGGAAACACAACGCTGCATCATCCCTTGATCCTGATGGCACTGTCACCACTCACCACCTCTGGCTGGCTCAAAATTAGGTGATGAGTGGAACATGCAGGTTAGTAGCAGGTCACGAAAAAATTTATATGCAATTTTCAATGTATTACCTGCTTTCTTTTTATTCATGTAAAACTTCCAATATCTTTCGCACAAACAGAATGAATATTAATTATATGTACATTAAAAAAAAAAAGATAAAACACGGAGCCATCGCCCGAACAACGACCGCTCGGCCCGGTGCTCGGACAATGACTGATCTTACAGCCTTCCTTCCCTTTGTGCGGGCAGTGCCCTCGGCTAGCTGACGTTAGTTCTCAGCCAATCACGGCGCATGGCAACAAAAACTTCCACGAAATGCTTACTTCTGTACCCACGACACAGCGATTTTGTCTCTTTTTATCACACTGCCGTGACCGTGACTCACACGCCTAGCGTGTGAATCAAAGCCTCGGTCGTGGAAGAAACGAAGGAGAATTATGTCAGCTTGCCTTCCTGCACAAAGAAGCCATAAAAAAAAACCTTCAAAAATAAACTTATGCATTTTAAAAATAGAAACAATAAATCCGGTGAATTATGTTCACAATAAGTTTTGAAAGGAAAAATTTTTACATCCAACCTGAAATCTGAAAAAAAAAAATTATAACAAATTATTATTACTGGATTGCATGGGGAAGGATGTAATCTGGGTTATTACAGCATGATCCTGTGGTACATGATGCTTGCTGTTATAATATAGCACGTCGAAAGATCCTGGACACAATAAAAATATTACAATACAAACAATGCTGATACGATGATACAGTCATAACTCATTGTTAAGTCACAATTTTTTTTTTATATTCGGGATCTTTCGATGTACTAAATTAACACAGCAAGCATAATGTACCACAGGATCAACGTATTCAGGATCATGTCATTCGGATCAAGGGATAGGCTTGAATACGCAATACAAAACTTTTACCCATGCTGTTTCCTAATACATACTCCTTAAGGGATCCTTTAGCTTAAAAGAGCTTTGAAAAGTGCATTTTAAAGGGATGTCAGCCATATTTGATATTTGCCGACCTTCCCAATAGTTGCAAGATTCAGAATAACTGATGCAGCCTTTTGTGAAAGGTAGTTTCCATTGCAATGTTTGGAAATGCAGTGCTGCCAAAGACCTTTCAAAATATTTCTAATGTAAAATTAACATCGTGGAACATGCATGTGGACACCATATTTCCAGGAATTTGGTAGGTTGCTATAAAAAGTATTTTAAATATGGCACAGTAATTCACTGTTTATGTAAAACTTACATATAAAAATTAATTTAATGTATAATGCATTAAAGTCTAAAGGGGAGATATATAAAAATAAACTTAAATTTCACTTTCACATCACCAATTTTTCTGTTCACCGAGGTACATTGCACAAAAAAGAAATGTTAAAGTTGTTTACAACGGCAACAGAAGCTGCAGTGACCACGTTCACGAAGTAATGCACAATAACTAAACTTCACACCATTCGCTTTCAACTTTTTTTTTGTTCCGTCCAAAATTTTCTGATGGCTTTTGCTATTACATAAATGCAACGCTGTTGCAAACGTAAACTGCAGGAAATGCTTCGACATAAAGCAGGAAAGCAATGCATTGATGACTGTGCAGGTAAAAAAATCACGGAATTTCGTGAACACAGGTCACGTAAAAATTAGGTTCTACTGTATCTTGATATCTTGTCAGAAGTTAAATTGCCAAAAAAAAGGAAAAGTTGGGGGTTGCGGCAACCTGGATTTGTGGAGTGCTGCCTTTTCTTGGGGTGGTCAATACCCCAGGTGACAAAATTAGCTAGCTTGGGCTGATTTTGTTGGTACATCTGATTTAACTGACTTTTTCTCACTTCTGCTTGATAATTTAAAAGATGTGAATATTTTCCTGAAGAATGGCCAACTCATTTTTTTTGCCTTCGGATGTTGTGTGATAGAGATCATCGTTCGACCAGTCACGCGTCAGGAGACACACGCCGGGAACTCGGGTCGGGCCGAGGCGGGGCCCCGAGAGGGGGAGAAGCGACTCACCCCGGCTGGCTCGGTCCACGGCCGAGAACAGCGGGTACTCCTTCAGCAGCCGGCCCGCGTCCATGACCACCTCCAGCTTGACGTCCGAGCCTCGGAACACTTCCTCCACATACTCCTGGACCTTGGCGGGGCTCATCCGCTCCGGGTCGCTGGCGCCCACGTCGCGAGCCACCTTCCTGCGACACACGTCACCAGGGACGCAACTAGGAGGGGGGGGGGGGGGCAAGTGGGGCGTACGCCCCGGGCGCAAAGCTGTGGGGGGCGCCGAAATCGCCGGCTTGCATTGTAATTCATACTAATACTGGTAACCGGTAAAAAAGTTTTTTTAACTCGCATGCCAGGAACGTCCAATCTGATTTACAACATAACGTCTCAACAAATATTTAACGAACAAGTCTATGTGATCATACGGACTACTTTACGGACATGGCGGGTTCGTGCACAGAAGGTACAGTAGCACAGAAACTGTTACACGTAGGTATTGAAAGTGCTTAAATAGCACCATTTTTTCCGTGGGAGGGCCCCCCGGACCCTACCCCCCCGCTTTATCGGTGTGGTACGTGCAAAAAAAAAAGAGGGGGGGGGGGGGGAGCGCATGAACCCATTCATGCCCCCGGGGTGCCAGAGACTCTAGTTGCGGCCCTGCACGTCACAGCCGCGCGGATGACCATCACGCCGCGACGTCCACGTTGTAATCATAACGGGGGCCTCTAGTCAGGGGTGTATTTGTGTGGGTGGAGCGGGATGATAAGTGCGACGCTCGCTGGCGCTCGTTTCAGAAAACAGACACAGGTATCCTGTACGGTAAGCTGTGAGTGCCTCGAATTTTTTACATTACCCACCAGCGCGCTCGCGTTCCTCCATGTTCGACCAGCAGCGGAGAGAGCGGCTGTTGAGACAGTCCCTGCATTCCCCGCATAGATAGCGCTACCTGTCGTGAATTTCACATTCCTTTCGGAGACTTGGCGTGTTTCCAATGGCAAAAAATTGTTTGAAGAAACAGTTTAACACACGCAGTTTATCTTTCTGGTGGGAGTATTTTCAACAGTGAGTAATATTTATTATTAATTAACCAATATTGATTGATCAATGATTATTGTCATCCAGAGCATTTATTTTTAAGTGAGTAAAAGTTTTGTTAATTCATGCTTACTTAGAAAACTGTCTTCTTTCTCTCTCTTTCTCTCTGCTGTTTTACCCCCTCATGATATACTTACAAGGCGAGGTTTGAATTGCCAAAGAAGTTTCACTTCTATCAAGTGTACTCAGTTATAAGAGCTTTTTTTATTTTATATGTATATATATGTGTGTACGTAGTGTGTGTATATATGTGTGTGTATGTGTGTATATTAGCAACTGTAGAGGAGCACCACCACAACCCCTCTGTAACATTCACTGACTTTCTCACGAGAACCAAGCTCCTAAACCGAGTGCAAGATGTCCTGTTGTCCACCCTCGGAGCTCGATGGAACTAGTGCCGTGCACTCACCTGCCACACTCCAGCGCCGTCGCCAGCTTGACGATCTCCGCGCCGTCTTTGCCCCGCGTCCACACGCCCAGCTTCGAGAGCTTGGAGCTCTTCGCCGGCACGTCCTCCCTCAACTGGAGGGGCTGGCGGGCGGGAACAAGTCAGTCACACACACGCACTCGGGAAGAAGCTAACACAGGAATGTACTACTGTATTCCACAGTTAGAGACAACATTTTATGGTTTCATTTTCAGTGCAACTTCAATTTTGGAACAAGAGGATTTCGGTGCTATTGCATTTATTTTTATAAAAGCTGTTTTGTTATATTCACTCCACCAAAACAGTGGTAAAATTAATACGCTGCACTTTTAGAATAAAATAATTTTCAACAAATTGGTCTAAAACAGATAAATCCAGAACAAAAATTAATTAGCGAGCATTTTTTTTGTTTCGAATGTGACACGTTTAATCTTTAATGACGATAAAGACGAAATCCACTAGTTTTAATGACAAAATTTACTTTTTTATAACACCGTAAAATCTTGGCTCTAGGCACAGGTTTTATGGAAACTCTGTTGACTTATGACCATTATATGTACGTACCAAACACTATAGTGTCCCTCATCCTTAGATTACAATGTGTATTATTTTCCAATGCACAATATTTGTTACTAGCCCTGTCCTTGATTCAGTGTGTTCTGTTGTCAGATATACACCACAGAGCACAAAAGTTTTAGATACAACTAAATAATGTAGGTAATAATAATTTTTTAAGATATATTTTAAACAATTAATTTTGCGAAGGAAAATTACCTATGAATGAGAATTTTGGAAATGAATTTTCTTATATTTCATCAACATCATATTATGTTATTAATTTTTTACATCGAAAAAATGTAACAAAGATGCCAACGTAGTTGCAATAGTTTTTGTCATCAAATATTTTTCTATCTTTGAATATTACAAATTAAATTATGGCTGTGTTTGACCAAAGCACATAATTCTTGTGATGCCTTGTTATTAATAGTTGCCAACCGCTAGAAATAGTTTCTCATGTGAAATAAACAATTGGTGTTTGGAATTGATATTTCTTTTAGAATGTATAAAAGTGTAATAACACTGTCAAAAGACACTACTTTACAGTCTTCAACCAACAGTATAAATTTAAAAAAAATTATTATAATCATTGATGGTATATAAAATATAATATTTTAATGTTACTAAACCAGGTAGTACTATCAATTTGGCAACAATTGGCACTATTTGTTCTGTACTGCAAACTAAGGGTAAGGCTGACTATATAAAATGTAAATGCAGTATTTTTTTTCCTGAACACGTACCACATACAGAGCTTCCAAAGCTCCGAGCAGTGATGCCAACTGACACGAGGGAAACCACTTGTGTTCAGGCAGAACCAACAGTGGGGCTTTGGCCCCCGCTTCCAACGCCCTGAAAAAACAGTAAAAAAATTATCACTTCTCTATGATCGCGAGGTCACGAGAGATTTATTTATTTAATGTAACATGCCTGTCTACAGTTTAAACCAAAACCTAATCTGATAGGCACAACATACTGAACACACATATACTAGCAACGCAACATGAAAACAAATCATGAAATATCAGTAAAGCACCTTGCTATGGCCTATGGCTGCGGCTATGGATATGGATATTGATATGGCTATGGCTATGGACCTATCCCTGTATTTTACTAGCATGACTTAGGGAAACCAACAAAATTTAAGAATCAGTACCTAGAACAGGAATGGTTAACCTTAATTGGTTAATGTGCTATTTTTTATGAGAAAAATTTTTTTACACAATGTGCCCTCAAAAAATCTTGACTTAGTGATAATAATAATGGATAAAAATATAACTAGATGCTATTTATTACCTTAAACTCTTTTATTTACAACTCAAAATTTGTACAGCAATGGAAATATTTACTATTTTATGTTTATTTAAATGAAAGAAAAGATTGGTGTGATTGCTGCAGTAGCAAATTAGATATTTTATATTTTATATTTATATATCTGTATATATTTTATAGGCTCGTGCTTTGTTACTTTTAGCGATCAAGTGCATAGATTCTTTAATTATTAGCGTGCCCCAATTATTTTGTAGCGTGCCACACATTTCACTGGTTCACCATTTTTGTCACCTGGAGCATGATCATCAGACTAACACCAGAAATACAATAGCTTGTCAGGTCCAGCCATCTTCTGTCTGTCCACCGTCCATCCATTCATTAACCGCAGAGCCATTTACAACACGCTGTTCATCCATAATTTACGACACTCCGTCCGTCATAATATTATTCCATTTAAATACTGCCAAATAATGAGAAAACTTAAATTTTGGAGAAAATATATATTGTATAGTTAGATTAGTTTTGACAATCATGTAAGCTATGCACTTGTAATTCATTAAACACAAATTTTTTTTTCACTGTGGTGTTTAAACATTTTCAGAGTTACCACACATAACCAATTACACTTCTATGACACTAACAATTTTGATGACAAAAAAATATTCAAATTTTAATAAAATATATGTTGAAAAATAATTATGTAATAAACTAAACAATAGAGATGTACGAACCTGCAAATTTTTAAGGCGAGTCGAGTCGAGTCGAATTTTACAATAATTACCTAGTTCGAGTTGATTCGAGTCGAGTTTGTAGATCATAAATTCAAGTCGAGTCGATTCGAGTCTGAATTTTTATTTGAATCTTTGACACATAAGTCGAGCTTGAATATTTTCACTTTATTGCTAAGAGTCCTTAGATGGTTGTCTTGTTATATCATGGCCCACTTAATCAAATATATTTAAAATACAAGTATTAATACAAATAATTCATTTAGGTTAAATTCTTAACTGATATAATACAATTCAATAATTGAGGTATAGAGCATAGAATAAAAGTATTTTCGGAATTTTTAAATTTTATTTAACAAATATCGCCCAAATGTGAAAATTAAAAAATTCGATATATCCTCAAGTATTTGGAATTTCTTATATCCGCCAGCTTTAATGAAAAGAGGAATTTAAAGAGCATATAATAAAAGTATTTTCAGATTTTTAACATTTTTTTTTCGCAAATACCACTCAACTACATATTTACCTTATTTTGAACCGAACGAGTTAGCTGCGGCCTGTAGCATTCACGAGTCAATAAAAAACATTGAATATAATTTAGGCTTGTTGGCGCGAAGGTTAGGGTAAGTTTCACATAATCATTAGAACATTTTTGAAAACTTTCACTTATGGGAAGTGTAAGGCCGTGCAACAATTGGCGCAACATTACAATAAACGTTCCCATAACAAATATAATACATTTAAAGATTTTTGCTACAACACTAACGCCGTTATGTTGCCGGCCAATCGCAAGCTGGCACTTCCAACCAATACATGCTTTTGTATTTGTATTGAATAGTTACACTTTATAAAATACTTTATACTTCATAATTAATTTTAACTTGCCACTTAACTTGGATAGCAAACAATTATACAAAACGCAATCTCGCCGAACGTAATAATTTAAACAAACACGGAAAAAAAATTCATGTTCGCCAACCTATACTTCCTAAAATTAGTGGAGCAAAGTTTTTTTAAATGCCATTTCATGATTGGTGGCGTATCAGTCGCAAACATGCGCACAAATATAACGCTACAGTTAATTTATTATTGTAACGTTGCGCCGATTGTAGCACGGATTTACTAAAAAAAAAAGTAATATTTCTGCCGATATTATGATTATAAAATTTAATTCGTGTTTTGTTTATTAAAAATGTGTTCGTCTTCTTTGCTATGTGGTCACACCTGTTAAGTTGGTAATATGTAAAACTAAAATATAAATAATATGGCCGATTGTCGTCATTGTTTGTAAGTACGTGATTCGGTCTTACGTACGTATTTTTAGTGTCGGCCGAAGTCACGTAAGGAGATTTTAAGAATTTATTGTAATTCAATTTTATTATATTTTATCATCGAGTTTTACCCGAATTTCCTTTCGATTTTCGCCCCGTCGAGTAAAATAAACTCGAATGCCGAGCCGAGCCGAGCCGAGCTGATGCTACTCGCTCGACTCGACTCGAATTTTCGAGTCTCGGCCCATCACTACTAAACAATTAAACAAACTTTAAAACCTTCTAATATAGTATAATTTGACATGCAAATCCTTTGCAGACATTTGGAGGTTGTAATTTAATCCGTCCGTCTGTCCGTCAAAAGTATGAAGTCACCAAGCTTTTGTCGATCGTCCGTCAATCATGTGATCTTCCGGCTATCAGATGACTTGAAAAAGTCCATCCGTCCGTCTGTCAAAAGTTTGGTGACTTCATACTTTTGACGGACAGACGGACGGATGGACTTTTTCAGGTCATCTGATGGCCGGAAGATCACACGGTTGACGGACGCATGACGCTGTAGTTCTGGCTCACCCCTGAATTAACGGCATCAGTTTTTACCTGGTAACCCCAGAGCTGGTAGCCTCCGCGAACGAGCGCACATCGTGGTAGTCCCTGACCAGCTTCCCCACCGGCGAGTAGACCAGCCGGCGAGCGGGCAGCCCGACTTCGAGAACCGAAATGTGCTCTTGGATCGCAGAATCAAGCTGGTCACACAGACAGTAACCATCACTGTTTAACAGTACACTCTCAATTTGTACAGCTATCAAGATCTTTGCTTTATCTGGCAAAAACAAACAAATCCTCACATATATAAATGTTAAATAAAATAGAAACACTATAATGATAATACTCGGAAAGTTCTTAAATTGTAAAACTGTTTACATGTGCCAATAGTAAAAATATTGTATTAAAATACATTTAATAAATCAAAATACAAATAAACTTGATTAATAGTCCACAGCTGTCCTAAGTTAATTGCACTAAAGTGGAAATACAAAATCATAATATTTCTAGGTCTTCCCTAGCCATTAAAGAAGCTCTGTGAATGCTTACAAGAATTTACAAAACGCTCACAGATAAGAGTATATTTTTGCTGGAATACAAACTATTCTGATTATTTTTATTCCAGACACAGGGAATCGAATCAAAGCTTTACTTGGTAACAAAACACGTTAATTCACAACTATAGTTAATATCACGTCAAAGCTTCTTTACTAAGTTTTCCTCATCACTCTTCACACCAAAAAAAATTATTGTAAAATTGTACATTTTCTCACACGGGATGCAACATGAGACATGCATGAGTGCAGACCAACAACATTTCTGTGCCCTGAAATAAGCCCGGCCCCTGCAGCAGAAAGATTGAGATATGCCATTACACACACACGTCCAAACACGAAAATCTTGGCGAGTGAAAATTCTGATACAGGAAACTAGTCATAGTCTGTATACAACCCAAGTGTTACAAATGTCAGTTAAGATGATCCGTGCCGTTGTGATTATCACTGGATAAATAGTGGGGCATACCGCCCAGACATTTGGCTCGGACAGTACATACGTTTACAGTGGTTAATATATTTTTCTAAGCTACAAAGCTGAAGCTAGCAGCAGCAACAAAAAGTTTCTCTTGCAATTGCCACTTATCTACAGCATAAAATTACTTTAATACTCTTCAAGAATAAATAAATGGTAGGATGGAAAATATTTAATAAAGCTGGACTCTCAATGATACATCACATTCGTACGTCAACAAGCCGAGCAATTCACAATGATCCGCATGTCCGTTACAATATTTTTCTACTTGAATACCGCCAAAAACTATGAAGGCTTATATTTTTGAGGAAATCTCACTCGTAAGTAAAATTTTACCAGTTGGACAATTGAGTACACTAAAAAAAACTTATGATTAAACAAACTCTAAAATATTTATTTTAATTTATTTTCTAGTTACCATGCTTTATTGATTACTTCTGTATCTCGGGACAATTTTTTTTTTTAGACATCAGACTAAAAAACGTTTTCACAAGCAAGTTGAAAACATAATACGGAAGCAGCGTTTCATTTGCTCGACCGTCTTGAGTTAAAGCTTGGCAAAGGTTATGACAGTCGGACAGGTGGAAAATTTTTCGGGCCATCTGATTGGCCGAATGTCACGTGATTGGCGGATGGATGGAAGAGACGGATCATTGATAGTCCAACTTATCTCGACACTGTGGGGGGAAGGGGAAGTACAACAATTTTCCAGACCATTTGGGAGTTTATTTTGACTGTTTTAAAGATTCTAATATTTCTTAAATTTTCTGAGTTTTCTCGATTTCGGCCACACTGTGACCAGCTCAGGCTTCTGCACGTTTGCGTTCTCGTCGGGACGAGCGGCCGCAGCGACACGGACCTGCGCGGCCTTGTCCAAGGCTGCCTTCACGGGCCGCAGCTGCGCCTCGCTGTCCAGTTCCGTGCTGGCGACGAACACCACCGCGTCGTAGTCGCCGCTCGCCAGGTCACCCTCCTCCTGCACGGCGTAGCCGAGGCTGCGGGCACGGCGCGACACGCCTCGGGTCAACACCGTGTCCGCCCAGGTGCAGGAACACAGCCTGAACTAGCGACCGCACATCTACCCCGCTCTGCGTCTTCACGAAACACACAAACTGTCCGATAACTAGAGACCGGAAAAATTCGCGGGTTCAATGACCTTCAGGATGGACTCCAATATCCTCTACACACTCGGGCAAATGCCAACTGTTCATTGGCTGCTGTCTTGTGAGTCGTCTCGATTGTGTGGGCCTGTGATTCGACGCTTCTATGAGTGATGGGTCTCTAATTGGTCCTCAGTCTTCCAGATTAACAGTGAACCAATGGCAGAAGCAGCACTAAGGTATAATTATTAGAATTTTAGCATAACACGAAATGAATCCGCGAATTTTTCAGGTCTCTAGACTAGCCGTAACATCTCCTCGGCATCAGGGGGGTAAATGAGATGAGAATGTACCATCAAAAGAACGATCAGATGGAGGAAACAGGACTACCTCAAGACAACCCACAACAAAGTCCATCACATTTCCCCACTTTCGAGGAATCTGGGATTGATTTAAACCCGGATCGTTTTCATAGGAGACAACCAAGCTGATCACTAGACCAATGTGGCAAATATATAATACCTCTTACCAGTTCCATACCTATTCCCTTGGAAAAATAAGTGGTTCATTTCCCATACCATAAAAAAATTTATAGCCGAGTACAAATGATTATTAATGTGACACAGTGATTAATCACATAGTACACATTAAGCAAATTAAAAACCACAACTGTGGGAAATCTTGGAATGGATAGTGACTTTCATGATATTCACAATTCATAACTTATTTTTGTTTTAAGGACTTTTTTTTGTGACATATTAATTCAAAACTAAACTTGGAGATGTTTGCACAGCATTGTCAGCACATCAGGAAAAGACATAGAAAGATCAGAAACAAATAAAATTAGTTTATTCTTCTTTTAAATGTGCAACGATAATATTTGGGGAGGTGGTTCAAAATAAAGTCGTGAAGTTTATCAAGGAAATGACATTTATAGGTTCAGCTATTTTCCACAAGTGAAATTTAAATTTTTTTAGTGTTTAAGAAAGAAAATAGTACATGTTGTAAAAAAAGTTGTCAACATTTTCTGTGTTCATGTTGTAAATGGTGAAATTTGTGCTGTGAAAAATCTGCAACATTCTACTTTGTTGATTTTCTTCTGTCAAAATCAAGCTGAAAATAAAAAACAGAAATCATTTGCCAACACAACAGGCGGGAAGCAATGAGGTTATGAAACAGTGCTGTCTAATTCCACTCACGCTCCGGTAAGCAGTGCTGAAGATTCACTAAGTATATAAAACAAGTAAAAATTATATCATACACAATTATTCGGAAAAAATTTATTAAAATAAATAGTAAACAATAAATAGGGGTGTACTATTTCTGTCAAGTGGCTACAGCTATTTACAATCAAAAATATTTCTAGGGAGGTTCAGTCTGTGTTCAAATTGGCAGGTATTATAGGAAAAATGTTCACATGTCCTTATCTTGGGTAAATATTTACTTGGGCGGTATTTCCGAGAAAAAAATGTTAAAAATCCGAAAATACCTTTATTTTGTGCTCTTCAACTTCCTCTTTTCATTAAAAGTGGCGGAGGTAAGAAATTCCAAATACTTTAGGAGATATCGAATTTTTATATTTCATCATATGTAGTTGAGCGGTATTTGCGAAAATAAATGTTAAAAATCCGAAAATACCTTTATCATATGCTCTTCAACTTCCTCTTTTCATTAAAAGCGGCGGAGATAAGAAATTCCAAATACTTTAGGAGATATAGAATTTTTTAATTTTGCAATACAAGACCTGTGGAACCATTCGAGCGGCGCCATTTTTGTTATTTTGCCGTGTGTTCGTGAATACATGAATCGTGAATGCGTAATTAATAAAATGGTTGATTAGGTCAGGTCAGTTACATTATTAATACTTTCAAACTAAGCCGACATTAAAAATTATTTTGTGAATTAATTTTAATGGCTGTTTAGTTTTAAAATATTTATAATGTAACTGACCTGACCAAACAAACCCGGACAGAGGGTGAACAGTAAACTAAAATGGTCGATTAGGTCAGGTCAGTTACATTATAAATACTTTCAAACTAAGGTGATATTAAAAATAATGTGAATTAATTTTAATTATTCTTTAGTTTTAAATTATTTATAGTGTAACTGACCTTACATAACAAACCCGTAACAAAGGATGTTCCAACTCACGTAAATTTTTTTGTTACTTATTACTTGCGCAACAATATCAAAATAACAAATAAGACTTTAAAATTAGAAACGTTAAAAACTCACCTAAGTTGGAGGCGGTAATTAAACACCGTTTTAAACAATAATTGAACTAAATAATCACGTATTAGTTCATTTGAATTCTGGCCTATCACGAACAATCACGTGACATCATTATCCAATAAAAAAATAGATACTCGTACGTAAACAAGAAACAATGGTTCACGCACGCCACAGGAATGCGCTGGTTTTGTGCTGAAATTTAAAAATTCAATATCTCCTAAAGTATTTGGAATTTCTAATCTCCGCCGCTTTTAATGAAAAGAGGAATTTGAAGAGCATATAATAAAAAAAATTTCGGATTTTTAACATTTTTTTTCGCAAATACCGCTCAACTACATATGAAGAAATTTAAAAATTCGATATCTCCTAAAGTATTTGGAATTTCTAATCTCCGCCGATTTTAATGAAAAGAGGAAGTTGAAGAGCATAAAATAAAGGTATTTTCGGATTTTTTAACAGTTTTTTTCGGAAATACCGCCCAAGTAAATATTTACCTTATCTTGTATACAAAAATGGTAAAGTATTTTGTAAATCTTTTTTCCTTATTTTGTATCAAACAAAACTCACACTAAAAGTTACAAAACATTAAATTAATTATGATGAATTTAAACCTTACCTATAAGTATTGAAAATGAACTTTCTTTTTATTATTAACTTATTACAAAATTACAAATTAAACACAATAATCCAAACATGCCTAAGTAATATAACTTAGGCTGATGTTTGCCACTATAATTAGCTTTACATTTTTTTTATTATTTCAATAAATACAACTGCAGTACGTATATAACATTTTATGCATTTGAATAATTTATTTTGCCAATAATATTCAAATGTATTTCCTCCAAAAATATTTATATTTATTTTTAAATTATTTCATATTATCCATACAAAACTTAAAAGTGTTGTTAATGAGTGTGACTGCTGAATACATTCCAGAACTACAAATAAACCAATTGGAACACAGCCTCAGGAAGTGAGAACGTAACTGGAAAATTGCGATAGAAAAAGGCATTCAGTTGTCAAATGACCTGTGGTAAGTAAAGTAGGGCAGTTAAGGAAAAGTGCATTAAGATAGTAGGGCAGAATGTGCGCCACTTACAGCAAGCCCGGCTAAAAATTGAAGTTTTGTCTGAATTCAGAAGAAAAAAGAAACTTATGGTCTTAAATGTGCCTAAAAAAATTTTCTGATGCAGTTATTTTTAAGGGTGGATGAGGAAATTTGTTAAATCAAACCCTACCATCAAACACAGTAGTTAGAAAGAATAACGTACAAATTTTAAAACATTGACTTCTAAGTCATTTTTAAAAAAATTACCTATGCCACAAAAATATTTCATTAACACAAAAAAAAATTCCGACGAGGCAGCCGTGTCTAATATCAAATTCACAGTGAATTGCTTACATATATAATATAATATCAATAAACTTATTTAAAATTACGGTTTTCTAAATTATTTACTCACCAACTTTTCGCTGCATCCATTTAAATTACTTTACGAAAGGAAAATTAAAATGCCGCTTAACCTTTAACGCGCAGATTACCTCCGCTTTCAATTCGTTCACTTCAGTAGTCTGAACAATAAAATGCTACAGGCGCTGATAGTGCCTCGATAAAGCTGATAACAAGGGCGTTGACTTCGTTATCTCAAATACTTCTTTATCCCATCTGTCAAGTTTCAAAAAGGCATTTATCATGTGCACTCTCGCACTGGTGGTTAGATGCATCAACTACAGCACAGAACAGGGAACATCCAGTTTTATACTTGCAGCTGCGTTTAGCGCTACAAGCGATGGTATGCACAACTAACTCAGTAGTATACCCCAACAATGGACTTTTAAACACCAAAATGTTCATAACGACCAGGAAGTAAAACATAATAATTATTCATTACCTTACAAGAGCAAAAAAAATTTGCAAACTCGTGAATTTTTTAAAAAAATTAACTTCTATTACAGCGCTCACTGCGGAAGCGCGCAGTACTACATTGCCTCACAATACTCATTTAAAAATCCAACATCCTGGTCCAGAGCTATGTCCAGAGTCCAATTCCGGTAGCAAGGGTCAAAGATCGAACTAGGAAAACACCATGGAGTTAAGAAGTTCCCTCCATGGAAAACACTGAGTAGAGAGTATTCATGCAGAGGACAGAAGAGTAGGGAAAATGTCCGACCAATTGTGGAATATCCCAATTGTCACTAGCTCAATGAGTGTCTAAAAAAATAAATCCCAAGGACACACTCTGAGGACACAGCTAATATCGAACATTCGAACTATTGTCAGTGCTTAATTTCTAAAGTTTTAGGTGTGGGAACTCTAAAGCGGGATGCTCAGACCGGGGGGGTCTGGAATACCCCCCAGGAAGGAGGAGGGTCCGGGGGCCCTCCCCCGGGAAAAAGTTTTGAAAATTATAACTGTAAACCCGCGTTTTTAGGCCATCCAGACATAATACTACAATTATTTTTATAAAAAATTGATATTTTAATGGTGATTACTTTTTAAAGTGCTTGATTATGATGTAAGAAAATAAAAACATGAATTTAAATTGAGTTCACCCTTTGCTCCATTAACATCTTGTTGACTACTTTCACTGACCATTTTAAACAAAGCATAATATTGATCCAACGTAATTGTTTTTTAAACTTTTAGTTTTAAGTGCGTTCCCTTGCGTTCCGGCACTCTTGGGAGGTAAGGGAACGCCGTTCCCTTGCGTTCCCACTGAAATTAACCCCTGACTATTGTGGCTTAGATTTCCCGCTATCCACTCCTTTTCGAGGAGGCAACTAAGTTATAAATCAAAGGTCTGATTTCGATACTAGTCGGCAGTGGCGGATACAAGAATTTTTTTTTTTCGGGCGGGAAATAAAAAAAAATTTGTCAGAAACAAGTATAGCTTGGAAAGTTATAAAATCATTCTCATCATGCATTCCTGCCATTGTGGTTTGAGACTCCAGGTGTTGTAAGATTCACCTTCCATCACCCAAAATAACATACTTCCTTCGCCCAGATCTTACACACATTTCATAATTTCAGGGAAGAGATATCCCCCCTACCCGAATCCAACCCCTTGGGTCCACCATTGCTCGTTGAGGGAAGCCTACAATTCACAGGGATGAAAGCCACTCCCGAAAGCGGTTCCGAATTTCTGTTTGACGATCGCTCGAGAGATAAATTACAATAATTTATATCCTTTACAGCCATAGAGATTTTAAAGAATGCTAAAACCTAGCCTTACCAATCCTTAATTTTAGTTACAATAACATAACCTAACCTACCCTAACCTCATGGAAAAATAATAACAAACTATTATTTGTTATACTGACCAAACCTAATTTAAACTATCCTTTTACTTCGGTGAACTTCGGATCTGTTCGGGTTGTGGTTGTAGCTTTGAACCCCGCGAGTGGGAAACATGGTGGATGTTGCCATGAGCCAGTGGGTTGGTTTTTTCACGTTACTTTCGTTTCTCCCCCTTCCGTTCATTCTGTTAATGCTCCATACTAATCTAACCGAACCTTATCTTCTCTAATGCCTACGATGTTGATGTGACATTAAGATATCTTAATACATTATTACCTCAAATTGCACAACTGTAATCGTGCGGCGAGTGACAGAGTAGATATAACGCAAGGCACGCAAATTTAAAAGGAATAATACCTCACCATAGGATTTTGAATATTAGCCCCAGCTTAGGCCGATTTTAGAATGGCACAGGAGCGGAGATGGATCATGTAAATGGAGACAGATCTCACGGAACAGAGAATCTATAATGTCACGCATGCGAACACCAGTGGCGTAGCCAGGATTTGTGTATGGGGGGTGTTAAGAAGCATGCCGGCCCCCCCGTATTAAAGCGGGGGGTCCGGGGGTCCTCCCCCGGGAAAATTTGGATTTTAAGGTGTAAAATAGTGCCATTTTAGCAGTTTTCGGTTCTTAAATTTAAATATTGTAATGGTAAATTTTTTATTAATTTTAATATGAAATTTGTTTAAGTGATGAATAAGAAATTAATTAAAGATTTGGTGCTAGGGGGGGGGGGGGGGCCTTGAACCCCTAACCCCCCCGCCCTGGCTAAGATGGCCGCCGTGACGTCATAATCCAAGATGGCGGTCGACACCACGGCACCGCAGCCTGAAGTCTGGCGCAAGATGAACTATTATACATTATTCAGAAAAACGTTTTAGAGAAAAAAATTGTAAGATTTTCATAAAAATTTAACAGTTTCGACAGTGTGCCTATAAGGTAGTTATAAATTTTCTTGTCATTCAACCCCTGCTTATTCCACCCCTTGCAGTAACGGTTGGTCGTATAAAACATTATATCAGTCGAAAGTTCAAGATAATAATTTAATATTTTGCAACAAATCAGAACGGATTTGATAGTGTATATGGCACAGAATTGATTAACTTTTTTAAATTATATTTTATAACCCCCTACAACAATAGCTCACATTGACAAAAAAATGTTGTAGACAAAAGATTTAGGTAAAACTTATGAAATTTACAAACAATTTGGACGGATTCGATAGTGTGAATATACTAAGGGAGTTATGATTTTTCTTTAATTCTGCCCCTTTTTTTCAACCCCTTGCAGCAATGGTTCATCTAATCAAAAGTTGTTTCAGACAATAAGTTTTACATAAAAATCATAAGAATTACAAACAATTTGAACAGATTCGATGGTTTTCCTACGAAGGGAGCATTGATTTTTTTTGTCCTCCAACCCTTGTTTATTTCCCCCACCCCTTGTAGTTATGGTTGGTCGTATCAACATTGTATTTAGACAAAACAAATTTTGGAATTACTCCTACAAATTACAATACGTGCAAACGGATGAGATATTCTTCATATTATGGGAGTTACAGCGATTTTTCTGTTTTTCAAAAAACCTTCCCTTTTTCTACCTCTTAGGTCGGATATTGCTCAGTAACGAACTCGACCGAGATTTTTCACTACTATATGTTATGTGTCAGTTTGGAAGTGATTTGTGAAAAATTGCGGCAGTTATCTGAATCTTTGTAGAAAATGCGCCGTATTTCAACTCCTGAGGTGTATGTTTCGTTATAAACAAAGGTAAACACACACGTGGACAAAAAAAAAAGTGTTCTTACTGTAGACTTGACACGATTCCGAATGTTTTATTAATATTGAAAGATAATTCTTTGTGATTTATGTTCAAGGTTAGAATTTTTTTTTTTAACCTAACTAAAACTAAGTGTATTTTGGAGGGGTCCGGGTTAGGGAGGGACCTAGGTGCGTCTCAGGCCGAAGCCTATACGCCTAGTCATGCTGGTATTAGCCATGCAAGGAGAGGGTCGCATGCATCGTGTGCTAGGAGGGGATTGGCCAGCCATGGCAGCGATTGGCGCCATGACTAACTCCCCTCACTCTTAAATCTAGACTATAACTATAGATAGGTTGGGCCCAGGTAAAACCTACATAGACACAGGGAAAACCCTGGGCGCATTCATGCGGGATGCAAATTGGCATGGATTACGTGTAGGAATTTACAGGAGACAGAGGATGGTCTGGATGAAGTGTTGGACGGAGTAGAAAACAGTCTACCATGCGGGGGGTTGGGCACTTGGACTTCAAGGTTAGTGACCTCAGTGTACTTACGTAAATTTACGAAAATAGCCGTAGATTTACGAAGATACCTCGATAATATGCAACCAGCGTTGTTCGTAAAGTCAAGGCTAAAACTTTTAGCACTGCAGGTGAGGTGGGTGTGGTGCTGAACGCACTAACAAATGTTAGACGTTTCTAATCTTCTTAAGCAGCGCGAGAATTGACGGTCCTGTTCCGTGCTAATTAGGGCGTCCTTTCTAATTGTCACCGTCGTGCCATCTTGTAGGGAAAAAATGGGGGGAGGGGGGACATGGCTAAAGAAAAAAAAAATTGGTTGTCTGTAAAGTCGGTTTACGGACGATAGTTTAACGTGACGTCATAACAAAACATTGATGAAATGATTGATCCAGAAGAAAAGGAAATATCATATTCGGCCTGAGACTGAGCAGTAATAGGTTTTTACAACCAAACCATTTAGGCATTAAAAATATAATATTATTTGAGGAAGAATTTTTTTTTTTAATTTTTCTATCTTTTGTATGATAAAATCTACCTCTGGTTACTTTTATGAATAAAATTGAATAATTTTTATTTAATTATCACTATTTTGTATGGATAAAAAGAAGGAGTGAAATGAAATATACAATTTAATTAATAAATTTACTTTTATTTGCATTCATTAATGAAGTTTCGCGCGCGGTATTTAATTTTACAAGTACAAATAAAATTCGCATCGGCCGAGAATCGAACCGTCAACTTTTGGATTGTTTTTTTTAAATAGTTAATAAGTTGTTTATTCACGTGCTCTTTTACATTTTACAAGTTTGGTACATTTTTTATTGATATTCCAGCACACAGTGCTCCTTTGTCAGGGTATGTTTATGAATATTTACAGTAATTGGATTATGTTATAATTTAGTTTACTTGAGTTATAAATAAAAGGAAAAATTTAAAAAAATCTTTTGTTAAGTGTTTTTGGAGCCTTTGGTTCAATGTTTCTTCAATGGGATGTTGTCAAATATAGAAACGCTTATGATAATTACATTATTTACAGACACTTATGATAGGTACATTATTTACAGACGTTTATGATAAGTGGATTGGTAGTCAGCTATGATAACCGCACGGCCACGAGGCCATATTGAAAATTATTGTTACAGATGTTACATATATATAAATTTTGTTTTGTGTTGTGGGAGTTTTAAAAATGTATGTAGTCCGCCATCTTTATTTCTTTAGTGGTAGGCGGGAAATTAAAAATATATTGTCGGCTGCAAATCGGTGGGCGATCGTTAAATTACATAATATTAATAATTCAGACGACGAAAATATTATTGAAAAGTCAAATCGATTGTTGTTTCAATCGAGTGGAAGAGAGATGCCACGCATGCTTACAATGAGCAAAACAGGACACATCCGTAGTGGGACATCTGTAGTTGGACAATGTGCTTTACGGGACACTTTTTCGTGCGTGCAGCCGGCGTTCATCGATTTATTAGACGTTGTCACGTCAAAAAACCTTCAAGCTGCATTGTGGCCTGTTTTTACATGTTCTCTCCTTTTCTCTTAGTTTCTTTTCCTCTGGCTTCATCGTTGTGTTTTTTTATCTTGCTCGTTCCTTTACGTTTCTTAATTTTCTTCCACTTTCATTTCTTTGGTCTTCTCATCCCTCTTTCTCTTATTTAACATAACTTTTTCTTCTGATTTTTATTATTATTTTTTTATTTTCCAAAACTTTTGTCTCTAGTAGTTAGATTATGTACCCCCGGGGCCATTGGAATGAGTATCAGGATTTAGGATTCGTGACCTTTGACCCCTGACATCACCGCCGCCATATTGGATTACGTCATTTCCGACTGAAATTTTTGGTTTCATCATTTCCGATCACCATCATGGATTACCATCATTTCATATTGGATTATGTTATTTCCGGCAACCATCTTTTTTTTTTTTCGTTTGTCGGATCTAGCAACCCAGTCTTTTTTTGGTTTTTTTTTAACTCTGTCCTAGACGGAGCACAGAGTAAAACAGATCAAAGGCATTCCTAGGAAAAGGGCGGGTTACACTACTCATGGCGAGTTGAACCTGCCGTCCACCTGATTGGCTGACATCTAACAAGCTATATGCACCCGCCCCCGTCTAGGACCAAGCCCCTTCCGAAACTCACCCCCTCCCCACAGGGAAATTTCATCTTTTTATACCCTGGTGCCTTCTCTTCCCACTTACCCCCTCCCCTCACCCAACTTCACCACTTCCACCCTCTCTCAACCCGAGCAATTCCCGCTTTTATTAAATCTTCCCTTTACTAAGCTTTGCATTATTTTTCTCGTCTCGCCCCTTCATTTTTCTTGAATATATATTTCATGGCTCATCGCGAAAGGATATTGGCTTTCTTTTTTTTTTAACATAACAAAGTTGTTTCTGATTTTTTTTTTTTTTTTCATTATTCGTCTCAGCGATACAATCGCGTTAACACACCCATAAATTTTTCTTTTTTTTCTTTGGGTCCAGAAAATGATTTCTAGAGACGTGCGAAGTTGTCGGACTCGTTCTTGGAAGCTTGTGGTGTCTACTCGCCTCGCGAGCAATCCACGCACGCCACAGGAATTATCTGGAATCCCACAAATAGCCTACATCAGGGGCGTAACTGGGTTAGCGAGAAACAAAAGTATAAGTCATTGGTAACGGGGAAGGGAACCCGACAGGTTCATTCGCCCCCCGGGGCCTTAATTCCTCTCGAAGGCTCAGGTAGCATGGACCGTGTCTCATGATTGGTTGTGATTATTTCAGGCGCCAGTTTACAGCAGGCAGAACCACATAAACAATTTTTTTGTAGGTTTTTCAAATGATCTGACTTTTAGAAACCAGTCGACAAGAAATATTTTACAGCCTAATACTAAACGAAAAAAATCTTGTGTATTAGCTGCTTTTGCATACAAGAAATATGTTTAGAAATTGGTTTTAAAAAAAAATTTGCTTTGATGACACATCATTTAATATATAAAATTATTCGCCCATTTTCGTAAGAAATACTTAGTATCATATTTGAAAAAAAAAGTACTGATATATGTAAAAAAAAAAACTATAACCATGTGTTTGTTGTGCATAGTTGCAATATATATTTCTTGTAGTATTGCAAACTGTTGTCCGAAGTAATATTTTGTAAAAATAAAGGCAATTATTAGAGACCGGAAAATTCGCAATTTCAATGACCTGTAGGATATACTCCATGATCCTCTATGCACGCGGGAAAATTACACCTGCCCATTGGCTACTGACTCGTGACACCTGTTAACTGGGCCGCCAGTGAATCGATACTTCTTTTTGTTGAAGGTATTTCATTGGCCGAGTATCATTCAGATAAACTGTGGCCCCAATCACTGATGCGGTAAAAAGGCAAACGTTTTTGGATTCTAGACTTATCACGAAATGAATCCGCGAATTTTTCCGGTCTCTAGCAATTATATATTTTTTTCTTCTATGCGCCGTTCTCAGCTTGATGAGGTTGGCCTGGCGGGGGAAGGGGATTGTGAAGGGATGTTGAAGGGAGTGAGGGGTGGGGTTTATCTGGACACCCCCCCCCCCCCCCACCTCTCCCGCGGGTATGAAGAGACCGTAGAGAGCGAGAGAGAGAGAACAAACTCCGTGTTCGCGAACAAGTTGAGGGTCGAACGATGGAATAGCCCCTTCGTCCTGCGGCAGATAATCCGGTATTAGCAGCCTCGGCAATATGTTTGTTCTGCCCCCCCCCCCCCTTCCAATTTCTGTCTCTCACCTACCTCACAACCCACGAAATCCATTTTTCCAACGTGACACACAACTGCTTGCGTCATCGCGTAAGTCGGCTATAACTAGAGACCGGAAAAATTCGCGATTACAATGACCTGTAGGATGGACTCCATGATCCTCTATGCACGCGGGGAAATTACATCTGCTCATTGGCTACTGACTCGTGACACCTGTTAACTGGGATGCTAGTGATTCGATACTTCTTTTGTTAAAGGTTTTTCATTGGCCGAGTGTCATTCAGATAAACTGTGGCCCAATCACTGATGCAGTATAAAGGCAAACGTTTTTGGATTCTAGACTATCACGAAATGAATCCGCGAATTTTTCCTGTCTTTAGCTATAACATTACAACTGATTTCTTCAAAATCGAGTTACCAAAAAAATTCTTACAGATAGTCAACAAACGTAACACACCCCATTGGAATACGTATAATTATTTTTTTTATAATCAAGAACAGGCCAGTATTGTACTCTCCCAAATTATGACTAACACGGAGTGTAACGTATTTTTTTTTGAAAACTAATTAAAAATAAAAATGTTAGTGTACAAAGACCCCAACTTCAGCATAACATAAGTAGCTGCACACAATTAAATATGTTTTTTATTTTTGTATTTCGAAAAAAAAAAACTCTAAGTAACAGTTGCAAACACTGTGCTCGACTATTACACACTACTGTAAATAATTTCAGAGCTAAAAAGTTAAAATCTTGCAAAATTTTTCGCCTCAAATACAATTTACATAAATTCACCTTCCTTGCCTTTCGTTGGTATAACAATAAAAAAAATAATCCAAATACTGTAGAAAAACACAAAAAAATATTTACAACGTATATTGTTATAGTCTCACTTGTAATATAGGTTTAAAATAAATCAATAAACAATTAGCGTTTTTTAAGGCCAAAGCCATCTTTGCTAATTCGCAATTTTCTACTTTGTGATTGTGTGAGTTTCATATTATACAGTATAAGAAAAAAGAATTTACGAAATACATCTCCGATTTTGTGAAACAAAATCGTATCACGTGACCAGTTTGTTTACAAATTCTTCCTAGTCAAACGCGGAATCATTGAGTGCGCGAGGTGGCACAGGGAGGGGAGGAGGAGGTAAGTAGAAGGAAAACAGTGGTTCGGCCGCATGGTTTTAACTCCATTATAAAGCGTGTTCTCACCTACTGCCGAGGGAAATCTAATGTTAGAGACCTGAAAAATTCGCGGATTCATTCGGTGATAGGCTAGAATTCAAACACATATACCTCTTAGATAATTTTGCAATTGGCTTACTGTTCATCTTGGTGAATCTCAACCAGTTATAAACCCTCAACCAAAGAAGGATCGAATCACAGACAAACCAGCTGAGACGACTTACAAGTCGGCAGCCAATGAACTTGCGTTATTTGCCCAGTGTACAGGAGAATGTGCAGTCTATCCTGAAGGCCATCGAAACCGCGAATTTTGAAGGTCTCTACGTAATGGTGCTCGACGGGGCGTGCGCGCGTCTCTGGCGACACCCAGCCCCCCTCCTCCCTCTGCCTATGGTACATCCGAGTGTAGTGTGACACGAATCAAGCTGGTAACTATCAACACTCACACACAAACATGTCGCGGAGTCAGTACGCATTCTACCGGCTGGACTTGAGTCACCTGGATTCAGTGATGAGTGGCCTGTGATCAAAAACTCATGGCCCCCCCCCCCCCCCTTCCTTCAGTGAAGTATTCATTTTATAATCATGAAAAGTGAAGACTAGTAGGGGGAGAAAGTGAGTTCTGCGCCACTGCTTGCAAACCCCCCCCCCCCCCCGGGTCAAATATTCTATACATGGAGCTGCATAGATGTAGACGTCACAAATTCTTTCTGCGCCCGTTAAATTACCTATTTCTTCTTGCTCTTACGATCGGAATAAATATTAAGTTTATATTTTTTCCTAACAACGGACGTCCCATAACTGTAAAGCTTTGTCTCGTTGTCTGCAGTTGAGAGTGTAAATAGCTTTTCATCGTTGATCACAACTAAAAGGAAAAAAAAAAAGAAAAGCAAATACGGACAGTTGTGTAGAAGTCTATCAAACAGTAAATATTTCCCGCGAAGTCAATTTTTGACGTGATAACGTCTTATAAATCCATGAACGCCGGCTGCACGCACGAAAAATTGTCACGTTCCGCCTGAGCCGAGCGTGCAAGAACCGGCCAACTACCGTGCGAGAAAATCTTCTATAATATCAAACAGGTTAAGAGCGGGCTTTTTAATTAATTTTTCGTGATTATATTTAAACAAATTATTTAAATTAAATTTGTAAAAAACTGTAAATAATATTTGAGAATTAAAAAGTATGCAATTTTTCATCAATGTTTTCTTGACATTATCACGTAAAATTATCGTCCGTAAACCGACTTTACAGACAAGACCTCTTTTTTTTAAACGGTGAAAGATAGAGTGCTTTGACAAACCTCTTGACCAATGAAATATGCAGAATCCCCACACGCAGCCATATGACAGCGATAATGGTCCTTGTCTAACCGAGGTATACTGACAAAGCTCGAACTATAAATGTACATACCCCCTCCCTTCCACATTTTTTTCTTCTTCTCGGGAGCTGGAAAGCCTACTGTAACTTAGCCCAGGTTCCGGATATCCACGCGAGGGGCTCAAAGCAGGCGAGAGCAGGCTTTAAGAGAGCCCGCTGGCTCGGTTGTAACGAAGCCAATCAAAGGAACACTGTAATTAGCGATTCGCAAAGAGGTTCGACAAACGCAGCGCTCCTCCGCAAGGCTGCCAACTGTTCGGGAAGTTCTCTCCTCCCCGCGCAAGGAGCGGGGCTTTGAGCTCCTTCCACCCGGATCTTTCCAGAAGGGGAGGGGGGGGGGGAAGCTGTGCACAGTGACACTACAGAGGAGCAACCATCCACACTACTGCAGCAACTTAGAAACACACAACTTAGACACAAACAAGATAGAATTTTCTATGTTATGGATATGGACACCTGTATTTCGCGATTTCATTTCATGTCTAGGTATTTCACAAAACACTGTAGCTTCATCTAAGAGTAATGGCAAATTGTGAGGGTGCAGCAGTACGGTGACCACATTCTCATTGGCCCCGTCAAGAGCGGGACGACACCTCTCACCGACCTCAGCCAATAACCACAGGAGAAAAGGTGAAATACCTTGACACGAAATGTATTCGCGAAATACAGGTGTCCCTAGTTATGGAAGTTCTAAGTTATGACTTTCTAAGTTGTGTGTTTCGGCATTGTGGGTTTCTAAGTTATGCGTTTCCGAGTTATGACAGTTCGAAGTCGAGTGTTTTGGCATTGTGTGTTTCTAAGTTATGAATTTCTAAGTAGTGATAGTTCTTAAGTTATGATTTTCTAAGTCATGGTGTTTATAAGTTCCGTGTTTCGGCATTGTACATGTCTAAGTTACATTTTTCTAAGCCAAGATAGTTCTAACTTATGTTTTTTTCCCGATAATTTTAAGTTGTGATTTTCTAAGTTGTCTGGGGATTCCCAACTGCGTCACCGAGTAGAAACTCTATGTCTCACGTGCCACAATGGTTATTTTATTTTCTTGCAATGACTATTATTTAAGGGATATTCCTGTTAATTTAATCCGACAAATTTGTTTAATTTCTTGTTTGGTCACAAATGTTATCACCACAAATTTACTAAACTTATTTTCTGAGTTGTGAAAGAACACGTATTGATTGTAATTATGAATGCGTGCGTGACATTTTACCACAAATGGATGATGTTTAGCAGATGTCTGTTAAAAAATGTTTCAGGCGTGATAAATTGTCGAGAAAAGCCCTCGAATAATATTAATGATTGGAAAAAATTAATGAACCATATGACGTGAGATGTCGAGCCATAGCTCACAATATTTCCACACATTTAAGTTCTTTCCGTCTTGACGCCCAGCGAGAGAAACAACTCAGTGGTGGGAAGGGGATGTGGTATACTGGGGGGGACGCGGGCAGGCAGCAGATAGTGTTTGTTCATTTATTCATCGGCGCAAGCAGGCCATTAGAGAGCTCCCCCCCCCCCCCCCTCCTTGATACCCGTGGCAGCCATGTTGGAACATGGCATTTCCACGTCATTGCTACACGAGAGGCGTTGTCGCGGGAGTTATTATTAGAGACCTGTAAAAATCGCGATTTCAAATCCCAAAAGGATAGACTCCATGATCCTCTATGCACTCGTGCAAATAACATCTGCTGATTGGTTACCGACTCGTAACACCTGTTGACTGGAATGATCGTGATTCACTAATTCTTCTGTTAAAGATTTTTCATTGGCTCAGAGTCCTTCACATAAACTGTGACCCAATCACTGAAGCAAAATAATGTCAAAAGTATTTGGACTCTATCCTATCGTGAAATGAATCCGCGAATTTTACAGGTATCTAGTTATTATTGTTGTAACTTTGTACTTTTTTTTTTACTTTAAATGTTAATTTCTATTGAATTATATTTTCATTTGTTCATGAAACAACGTTAGCCCATATTTTATACGTAGGCATATTTTTTTTACGTTATACGTTATATTGAATTTTTAATCAATTGCTTTTTTTAACTTTAATATTTATAAAACAAATGTACGGTTTCTTAGGTTTATTTTATATTATTATTTCTCAGTTATTACAAATTTATAAATGTTTACTTTCGTCAAACAACCGCATGTAGGCTAATTTTTAAGTGACTAGATGCACTCACATACAAAATTGCTTTTGTGAGTGCTAAATTTCCTGGCTAATAAAAGTAAATATTGTTAAGAATGTGTAAAAAAAAAGGAAATTATAATTATTATATTATTATAGAATCTCACCATTCGATGTCCATCGAGACACTTCTACGTGTCTGCAATGTTGCTTTTCTTATTAGCTTCGATCGGCGAAAGGAGCTTTTTCAAAGCAAAAAATTTCCTTCTAATATTTCTTGGTTTTTCAAACGGTGTTAAGATAAATTCATAATATAAACATATTTAATTATTTATAAAAAAATTCTACTTAAAAAGTTTTTTATGAAATTAGGGGCAATTTTTTATGTCAGTACCAGCGTGCTATGAAAGCATTAATTAGCCTACTTTATTCTTAGTAAATCAACAATTTAATCAAGATAATTAGTTTGAGACATAACTAGGGTTTAGAAAATTTCGCGGTTTCGATGACCCGGAGTATTGACCACTCAGTTATACGAAAAAACGTATAATATGTTCAGTTTATTGACTGCTGACTTGTGAGTCGTGTCAAAACTGGCATGCCTGTGATTCGAAACTTCTTTGACTGAGGTTTTCTCATTGACTCAGAGTCGTCCAGATGAACAGTAAGACAATAGCCATTCGCGAAATTAATCCACGAAGTTTTCCGGTCTGCAAGGCCATAACATCTCGGAAACCTTGATTCACGAATGCTATAAAAAAAAAACGAAAATGCAGTCATGGGGACTGTCGACAGAAGTGGAAACTTAAAACTTAGTTTTTAAATGTTTAATATGACATCATCACTGACACAGTATTAAGATAAACGAGTTTGGATTCCAGCCTGTCTCGAAAGGAATCTGCGAATTTTTCCGGTACCCACCAATGAGCACATGTAATTTCCCCGCGTGCATGGAGAATGATGGAGTACCTATATCTAGGGACACCTGTATTTCGCGAATACATTTCATGTCAAGGTATTTCACAAAACACTGTAGCTTTTTCTAAGAGTCATGGCAAATTGTGAGGGTGCAGCAGTACGGTGACCACATTCTCGTTGGCCCCGTCAAGAGCGGGGCGACACCTCTCCCCGACCTCAGCCAATAACCACAGGAGAAAAGCTACAGTATTTTGTGAAATACCTTGACACGAAATATATTCGCGAAATACAGGTGTCCCTACCCATAAGTTTTGCCCGTACCAAAAATCGCTCAACGCTGATAAAAAAGTTTTCTCTTAAAAAAAAAAAGTATTTGAAGTTTAGAGGTTAGGTGTAGTCTGGACAGGGGTGGATGCATTTTGTCTCTCGCGATTTGTTTAGTTCTATCGGTCGTGTGAAGGGTGTGGCGGGGGTGGAGGGGAAGTCAGGGGGGCTGAATGATTGTGGAGGGAGGGAGGCAGGTGCGAGTGGTACCGCGCGCCGCCGCCAGATAGCTCTGCCCGCCTCCAAGTCGCCAGTGGCGCAGCGGCGATAGGCCAGGCGGCCCGCGCTACACGGCCGCCGGGTCGCGTCGCCCTTTTACCGTGTAACACGGGCTTCTTCAGCCGCGAGAACAAACAACACGTCTTTCTTTCCACCCCCCGCCCGGCGCGCAACTTCTGTTTCTTTCAACAACCGACAGTGGGCCAGAATGTTGACGCCATAGACAACAACAACAAAAAAAACTTCGATTCGCACGTGAAGTAGCCGTGAGTAGATAAAAAAAAAATAAACATTATAAATGTCTCCTCACCGACCATCAGAACTCTTTCTCCTGTGGAGCGTCTCGTTGAGTTGACTTCTCGATGCGCGGAGTGTGGAAGCGTCGCTGTGGACGGCGGACGATGGAGACCTCTGTCGGACTGTTCCTGAAGCTCGCGGGGTTCGTGCTGGTGCTGCTGTCGCCGCGCGCGTGCGGTGAGTCCCGCGCCATAGAGCAACGAACACGAAGAGTCGCCACTCTAATTTTCCTTGGAGATCAGCGAACTGTGCGGTGTTCATAACCAACCTGACAATCTAAAAAGTCGTTAACTTTTCGAAAGTAAACATTGGCTACCTTGATTGTTAGAGAACGGAAAAATTCGCGGGTTCAATGACCTTCAGAATAGACTCCAATATCCTCTAGACACTCGGGCAAATGCCAACTGTTCATTGGCTGCTGACTTGTGAGTCGTCTGGACTGGGTGGTCTGTGATTCGACACTTCTATGAGTGAGGGTCTCTAGTTGGCCCTCAGAAGCAGCACTACGGTATAATTATTTTAATATTAGCAAAACACGAAATGAACCCGCGAATGTTTCAGTTCTCTATTGATTATTATTATTTCACTGTTTTGGCCGTTCGTTGCCAGGAATATCCACCATAAATGTTTCAGATTATCTGTTTTCCGAAGCGGAACAACAAAAAAAAACACTATCTTAAAGTCCTTTGTCTTTCGTTTCAAAACTTAAAAACTGGGATGCTCGTGGTTCGATACTTCTTTTGTTGAAGGTTTTTCATTGGCCGAGTATCATTCAGATAAACTGTGGGCCAATCACTGATGCAGTAAAAAGGCAAACGTTTATGGATTCTAGCCTATCCCGAAATGAATCAGCGATTTTTTTTTTTCCGGTCTCTAGTACACACTGTGGCTTCAGATAATAACAACAATTTCCCTCTCCTTCCTTACTGTTGGCGGCCCTGGCTGGCGCGCGCAGCCCAGGAGGATGCTGGACGTACGCGTCGCTGCGCCTCTTCACTTGTGGCTGTTCTGTGCGCACCACCACCACCCTCGCCGGAGCGGCCTAAGGGAGATTGATGCGAAAATAAGCCTTCGTCCCAGCTACGCCCCGCCCCGATACTTGTCCCGTCGAGCCGCGCCAATCGAAAATCGGTTCCGCTCCGACGGGGTCTCGCAGGGGAATTGCGCCGCGGGTAATATTGAAAAGAAGGAGGGGGAGAGGGGATGAAAGGCGTGCCGATGTGCTGAGAAGATCGTGAGGAGTTAGCACCCCTTTCTCCTCCCCTAACAAACCACCCCTCCCCCAAAACACTCCAACGGACCCGTCTCGTATCACTAGAGACCGGAAAAATTCGCGATGTCAATGACCTGTAGGATCAGGGCCGGCGCGTCCACACAGGCGAACTAGGCCTAGGGCGCCAAGTAGCTGGGGGCGGCGCAGCACGACACATAACAGCTGATATAACATGTTTAACGATTATTGAAACTAGATGAAAATTGATTTTTATATAACAGTTTGGAATGTTTATATTGACATAAGTAATTATTTAAAGTCCACGGTGACCTGTTTATGATTTGTAATAAGTAAAAAAGTAAAAAAAAAAAAAAAACACAAGCCTGCTTACATTTTATTGGTGACAAAATCTTAGGCTTATGTGATGTATTTTGAGGCAAGAGAATTTTTTTCTTTTGTCCCGGGGGGGGGGGGAGGCACTAAGATTTTTCGCCTAGGGCGCCAATTTACCTTGCACCGGCCCTGTGTAGGATATACTCCATGATCCTATATGCACGCTGGTAAATTACACCTGCTCATTGGCTACTGACTCGTGTCACGTGTTAACTAGGACGTTAGTGATTCGATACTTCTTTTGTTGAAAGTTTTTCATTGGCCGTGTGTCATTCAGAAAAACTGTGGCCCAATCACTGATGCAGTAAAGAGGCAAACACTTTTTGGATTCTAGTCTATCACGAAATGAATACGCGAATTTTTCAGGTCTCTACGTATCACTAAAGGCCCTGCCTGTCACTCTGTTCCAACTTGCGATTCCAAACGCCTTTCGATATGTCGCGTCGGACAGAGTTTGGGAGCGCGTGTTGTGACGTCACCGACGTCACCAGCGCGCGGGGAAAGTTTGTCTGACAAGTTGGATGACTTGAGCTTGCACCGAACTCTTGCTAGGAGTGACGTGAGTTGCGTAGCTGGAAATAAAATTTAAAAAAAATATTTGGCCCCGGGAGTGAAGGGGTGAATTTACAACACTTGTGGGGAATAAAAAAATATAAATAATCACAAAATCTAAAAAAAAAAAAAAACATATATATTATTAGTTTACATGCATTGCCTCTAAAGTGCAATATTTCGCTCAACGCCCTGTCACACTGTCAAATATTTGTCTACAATATACATTAGACAATAGACAATATACAAGATACAACAGAGTTTAAAGGGACGTATTGGACGGAAAATGGCTTCTAATTCTCTCAATCAAATATATTTCGAAAGATAACCTTAAATATGTTTTAAATCATGTCACACCACCAAAGTTTTTTTTTGTCAGAGCTAGGTATCTCAAACTTTTCAAAAAAAAAATTCTCAATTCGGAACTTAAATAATGCAAACATAATTTCATTTTTACGCATGAAATGTTTTCGCACTCATCATTCAAATAAACATTATTTGAGTTAACATTTTTTTAACCACTTTGATGAGTAGAGACCGGAAAAATTCGCGGATTCATTTCGTGATAGTCTAGAATCCAAAAACGTTTGCCTTTTTACCGCATCAGTGATTGGGACACAGTTTATCTGAATGAAACTCGGCCAATGAAAAACCTCTAACAAAAGAAGTATCGAATCACTAGCGTCCCAGTTAACAGGCGACACGAGTCAGTAGCCAATGAGCAAATTTAATTTCTCCGCGTGCATAGAGGATCATGGAGTATATCCGACAGGTCATTCAAATCGCGAATTTATCGGTCTCTAGTCAAATCATATGCGCTCTTCGCCATTTTAAAGAATCGTTGTGATGGACACGGAAGTTAGTTCCATTTTCGCTTGGCACAATTTTGATTGGCCGATCGCATCCAACATCCAATTGGCTGTGCTAGTGACGTATAATTAGGACCATGAAAATTTCGCGAAAAGATCCCGAGAGTGGCTGGAAGTTAAAACACTGTAGCATCGTCTGTTTCGTGATTGGGTGAGTTACTTTGAGGTGCATGTCGATTGTTACAACAACCAATCACACTAATTCAGTGTGGACGTAAATTTGTCCTTACTGGCTCGTGCAAACAAGGCAACGACTTTTCTCGCAGACGGCCGCCAATCACAAGGAAGAAACCACTGGTGTGGGTATACCTTGTTGCAGTCTATTAGGCGTTCAGATTTTTTCGCGAAAATTTCCTGCCCCTACGTATAACCCTCCACTTTTATTTAACACGAAATACTGGAAGGTGTTGGAATGGAAAATTTGATAGTGATAGAGCTTTTAGTATTTAAGAGTTATATTTATATTTTAAAAAAATTTTTGCTAACCTAATTTTCAAACATTTTCTGTGTTAGGAGCCTCGGACACGTATTTCCAAACCCTAGATTGATTCGCAAGCTGGCCATTGAAGCGTGTTGGGATCGGTCACATCACAGGCACGGTTGAGAAGGAGGTGGGGGGGGGGGGGGGTTTACGGCTAGGATCACCGTGCCTAGCTTAAATTCAAATGGCGTCTGTTTCCATCCCAACGAATCTTTAAATATGGCCAAGGACACATATGCGATTAAAGAGGTTATAAAATGTGCATATGAATTTTTTGTGCAAAATTATTTAACTTAGTAAAAGGACATAATTTTTCCCCCCCTTTCTTTTTCTATAGTGAGAATATCTTGGCTTCTGGGTTGTAGCCGTGTCCTTGGAAAAATGATTCACCAACGTTTCGGTCGAATATTGCAGTTGCCATCATCAGGGAGCAGTTACCTAATGATGGCGAAACGTCGGTGAATTATTCTTAAGGACGTGGCTACAACCCAGAAGCCAAGCTACTTCAGACAATGGCCGTGGAGAGCCATGCGAACATTATTATAGTGAGAATAGTGTTGTGAACTAGTGAGCAGTTACGTCCCCTGACCGCGGAGTCAGGAGTTCTGCTAGCACTGCTTTCCCGGTCACGTGAGGCATCCGGGTGTTGGGGCGATCAATGGCGCGGCGCGGGGCGTTAATAACCTCCGAGGAATCCCTCCGCGGGAATATCCCCGGCTATAGTCCCTGTGCACCTCCCCCCACCCCTACCCTATCCCCCCACCCCTCCACATGCACACGAACAACACTCTCGCTCACGTACCGGCGTCCGGCTACCGTCCCGTCGTTTATGGTCCGTTTCCCCCCCCCCCCCACCCTAACCCCCTCTTCCGGCTGAGAGTTGTTTGCGGGAGGAGGGGGGGGGGGGGGTGCGCGGGACATTGCAACCGCGGTCAGAGAGAAGCACCGACTGGGGAACGGGGAGAAGGGAAAGAGAGACAGAGGTTCGAAATTTCACTTTTCGAAGAGTTTGGGTTTCAGGAGGGAACGTGGAATGGTTGGGGGGAGGGGGGGGGAGGTTGGAATGCGTCCGATAACATTCCAATTATCTGCGGGCGTGGGAAACGTCCCGTCCCCTTCTTCGCGCGCAAGAGTGGCTCAAGTGCCGAAATCGTAAAACACTTCACAACCGCTCGGCGAGAACTACGGGATACAGCTGATAAACCACGCATGTTATAGACAGTTAAGACCTTATAGTTTTATTGCAAAAAAAAAATAACAAAATTTCAAAAAACTTATGTTGAGAACCTATTTAAAAATAGTCTATTAACTCAATATGGACCTACAAAACTTTTTTCTCAATATTCTTTAACGTTATTAACTATTTTTTTACGTGAATTTAAAAGGACATTTTTAGATTGCCTAGCAAAAGTTAACGAAATTCCATAGATTACAGGACAACACTTTTAGTAGGGCGACGACAGAGACATAGGCACTACGAGGGACCTTGTAGTCAGAAGTCATGGAAATAGTTTGAAGAGGCTCATATTGACGCTCTTCACTGACCGACTCCGTAACGCTGTCAAGATGGCGCCTGCCTGTGGCACGACAGAGTGCGGCGGGAAGTCGACACACAGCAAAGCTTTCATTTTCTTATGTGCGCTAAGATGAGCATTTGATTTTTTTTATTTTTTTTACCAAAAAGTGGCGCTGGAAGTTAAAGAATTTTTTTTAATTTAAGGGTTTTATCATTATTTTACTTCCCTAATTCGATCAATTAACATTGCAAAGTAAGTAAATATTCACTTTATCGCTGAAAATCAATTTTCATTACGTGAGTGTATCGTTATAGTTCATAAAAGATTAACGAATGAAACAATTCACACGCGTTGTAGTTTTTCAAGAGGTTATTCATTAAAACAATTTTTTTTGTCAAATATTTTTTTTTATCATTTCATATACATCAGAAATAGTTCCCATTTGCACAATATATTAAAGAATGTAGAAATTTTGCTAAATATTTCGAGTACATTAAATTAAAATGTTTGCTGTATTCACTATCAACTAGTGTGTCTATATACATATCCATAGCACAGTAATAGAACACACCGAATGTGTGTCCGTGTAAGCGGTGCCAGTGAGGATAGAGTGCACTGTTCTCCGCACACGCGGGCGAATAACGCCAGTTGATTGGCTGCTGATACTTGCAAGACGTCCCAACTGGGTCACCTGTGGTTCGACACTTCTTAGGTTGAGGGTTTCTCATTGGCTCGAGCGTCCTACAGAAAAGCTGTGAGCCATAATGAAATAAGTGAAAACTTTGTCGCAATGATTTTAAGAAAAAATATTATCACACAACAATTTTGTTTCATCACGTTAGTAAAATAACTCCTAAATTACTATAAAATACGCATTGCATAGTAATTGTAGGTATTAAAATAAATAAATAATGATGTTCTTAGTTTTTAGGTTATATTGCTACAAAGACTCCGTTTTCTTCGTTATTCAAACTATACATCTATATGAGAATATTAATATATTTTATACTCACTTTTTACTGCGCAGTAATCGTATACTTAACATTTAAAATAAAAATTGAACAAAAACACAATTTGAACACTAATGGGAACAGATATAGTGTTATCGTTAACACGTCACGTGACCATGTCGATGACGACTTACATGAATTTACTCCCTATCCAAACCTTCCCATAGAGGTTTTCACTTCAAAAAAAGCACAAATGTATGAGTAGCCTATTAAAATTATTTTAGCCCTTCTTTTCCCGGCCTGTACCAATGACACCTCTAGACGTGAGAATCAGCTGGAGTGCTGGTAAGTAGAGACCGGAAAAATTCGCGGATTCATTTCGTGATAGTCTAGAATCCAAAAAACGTTTGCCTTTTTACTGCATCAGTGATTGGGCCACAGTTCATCTGAATGACACTCGGCCAATGAAAAACCTTTAACAAACGAAGTATCGAATCACTAGCGTTCCAGTTAAACAGGTTACACGTGTCAGTAGCCGATGAGCAGGTGTAATTTTCCCGCGTGCATAGAGGATCATGGAGTGTATCCTACAGGTCCTTGAAATCGCGAATTTTTCTGGTCTCTACTGGTAAGGAATATCTTGCCACGTGGCGTTTCCTGGAGTTTAACTGCATCTATGTGTTTTTTTTTCCCGTCGAGCGTAAAACCCATCGTCGCTCCAAAGCTCCGTGTTTGTCCTTCTCTCGAGCCGGACTCGCTATCTCGTCCTGGAAGGACGAGCGAGTCCTGACCTCGCATTCACCGGCGGATCACACGACCGATCGAGTGTGTGTCTGTCCGCCTCTCGCTCCTTCCACCATCTTTTATCTTTCTCTCTCTCTATCTCTCTCTCTCCGCCGAACGAGAGCTTTTCCCCCTTCACTCGGCTGAAGGGAGAAACAAGAAATCATTTGTTGGTTTGTCGACGTGATCGGTGTGTCTCCTTCCTCCACGGACGGGCCGGCTCAGGAACGAAACACTGTTACTAGGGACAGGCATTTTTCGCGAATAAATCTGAACGCCTATTAGACTGCAACAAGTTATACTCACACCAGCGGTTTCTTCCTCGCGATTGGCGGACGTCTGCGAGAGAAGTCGTTGCCTTGTTTGACCTGAGCCAACTCAGGACGCGTTCGCTTCCGCACTGACTCGCTGTGATTGGCGTTGTAACAATCGATATTGACCTGAAAGAAAGAAACTCACCCGATCACTAGACACAGACGATGCTACAGTGTTCTAACTTTCAGCTATTCTCGGAATCTTTTCGCGAAATATGCACAGTACTAAGAATAAAGTAACTTCTTCCTCGCTGCCCACGAACACCGCCTTAAACAGTCAATGAAAGTGCACACTGCACACCAGGTCCGCGGACACACAGACAACCACGCCATGTTCGCCATGTTCGCTGCGCCGGGTGCGGCCAGACGGGGCAGTCTGGTTCGCCCATGTCGGAGACACGCATGCCGTGGGATTCCAGTGGTGATTACGACGACGATGATATTCTTTTGTCTCTCACAGAATGTAGACGTAAAAAAAAGAAATTGTTTCATGAGTCAGATATAAGAAGAAGAAGAAGAAGAAGAAGAAGAAGAAGAAGAAAGAATTTGATCAATTTCGTCATTTGATGAAGCAGTTACTTGTGAATTCGAAACCAAATTTATGGATTATTTCAGGATAGATTCAACTTAGTCTGGTAGCATTCCCTTGGAATCAATTCCCAGGCATTATATATATAGGCCTATGTATATATATATATATATATATATATATATATGTGTGTGTGTGTGTGTTCGCGATGTTCGCCACGCGAGCAGAATACAGCCAGCTGCATCTCAGGTATCATTGGCCACACAAGCCAAATGGCCAGCGGCATCGAACTCCAACGGTTTCTGATCCCGATCGGGCATGCCCGGGTAGGAGATAGGATGGATCTTTTACGTGTCCTATTTCGGAGAACCTAATATCGGGCATGGGTTCCGAGAACCGGGAAACAGATTATCCAATCGCGGCACGGATTCTGACAACCGAACAGCTACGTACGGGCGTGCGCACAGTGAGATAGCGTGGCGCATAATTGAACAAAGAGGCTCGCGCAAATGTGTGAATAATCTTGCGAATACTTCTTGTCTTCACGCACGGTAACAGTTTTTCAAGCTTGCGAGGCCTCAGGATAAAGGCCGTTCGAAAAGTGGATAGAATACAATTTGGGCAAATTGTAGATTTTATGCAAATCAATTTTCTTCATGTTTTAAATTTTAATGCCCATTTTATTACTGTAATATTGTAGCACTCATTGAGACCAGAACATATCGTCGCCTGAGAATTGGAGTGTTCTGTGTCCATTGAAGTCAGAACTGAGATATAAGCATTTGAAAGTTCAAATAACTATGAATATCATGGCATAGAACACAATAATATTGGTCTTAAATTAAGAACAAACATTTTTATGTGCGTAGACGTGTGTGGATATAGTACAAATGAATACTAATTTTAATTTCGTGTCCATAGCATAAAAAACCTAAAAAGTGGACATAGAACACTCCAATACTCAGGAGGCGATATATACTTGTCTGCTATATAACAGCACAGCGCCTTTGCGTGGCCGTTACTCGAGGACGCAACCCGCACAGCACGGCCGTGGTGCGGGTTGCGTCGCGGTCTCCGCCAGGGAAAGCCTCTTGCCTCGCAACCCCCCTCCTCCTCATTTTCCATCAAGGCTAGGCTAGGCTAGCACTCCGGCAGCGCGCTCTGACGAATTAATTGGCCGGCCGACAGGCGTGGCCAATCAATAGCGCTCTTCGCCGGTCTCTTATCAACCGGCCGCTCCATTAGCGGACCGCTGCTAGGCCTGTGACCACTCCTGCGCCGGCGACAGAGCGCCGACATCAACGTCACAAAGGACGCACGTTCGGTCGCATTCGTCATGGTCAACGTGTTGTTGGGCCACGGGAAAAAAAAATATTATCTCCAAAATTTAGAATTTCGATTTCTTAATTGAAATAACAAAAAAATAATAATAAGATTAACAAAAAAAAATCCGATCAACATTTTAGTATTTTAAGTAGCTTGGCTTCTGGGTTGTAGCCGTGTCCTTGGCGAATAATTCACCCGACGTTTCGGTCGACATCGCAGTCGCCATCATCAGGGAGCAGTTACCTACTAAGATTCTTAGGTAACTTCTCCCTGATGATGTCGACCGAAACGTCGGGTGAATTATTCGCCAAGGACACGGCTACAACCAAGAAGCCAAGCTACTTCAGACAATGGCCGCGAAAGCCTGCGAACATTATTTTAGCATTTTGTCTTATGGATTCCGCTTCTCTCAGGACTTCTTGCACATAGAGGAGCAATTAAATGTCCCGCCAGGACTTCAGACGTTGGACAGTTCGCCATTGAAGGGTACTTGCTCGTCAACTTCAAGAGAGGGTGACATCCCAACACATTTCGCTGAATCGTGAACTAGCGTGTGAAGGATCACACCCCTCCCCCCCCCTTCCGATCCACCCTCAGCAACATTTCTGCTGAAAGACCGCAGACGTCACCACCATCGGCGTCATCTCTCTCGCAGAGATCTCTGACGTCACAGATGGATATTGCGACCCATTAAAGGAAATTTTTGTGTTCTGTAAGTTCCATAACGACGCTGGTAGGAAACAGAACATCGACCTTGCATGCGCGGGGAAGAGCGACGCTAGCGTACTTTCGGGAAGCAACACCAATAAAAAAAAACACGGCGGCAATCGTCGGATGAGAACAAGATGGCTGCCGCCACCAAGATGGTTGCCTCCAGCAGACAGAAACAATATGGCGATGCCACCGTAACGGAAAGCGCGTGCGACAATCAAGACAGGGTAGTTCGATGGTAATGCCAACGTAAAGGAAAAGTTCAACGTTTTTAGGAGTGGGACACTCGATTACAAAATACAGGCCGAAAATTATGCAACCCAAGTTGCAACTGGAAGATGGCCGCCGAGGTCAAAGGTCAGTGTCATCGAAGATGGCCACCGCCTATCTCTGGATTCAGAGCTGTGAGCCATTGTTCCCATACTACCGATAACTACCGATAGGTACTAACATTTTCGGTCGTACGACTCTAGGGAAAGTATAAGTAGAGAACGGAAAAATTCGTGGATTCGTTTCGCAATAGTCTAGAATCCAAAAAAGTTTGCCTTTTTACTGCATCAGTGATTGGGCCACAGTTCATCTGAATGATACTCGGCCAATGAAATACCTTTAACAAAAGAAGTTTCGAATCACGAGCATCCCAGTTAACATGTGTCACGAGTCAGTAGCTAATGAGCAGATGTAATTTTCCCGCGTGCATAGAAGATCATGGAGTAGCCTATATCCTATAGGTCATCGAAATCGCGAGTTTTTCCGGTCTCTAAGTACAAGTGTAGCGCAACTGACTCAAGCCAAGGGACTATCAGCTGAACAGCTGCCGACCACGTGACGTGCTGTACTAGCAGGCCAAGTGTGGTTGGGCGCCTGACGGCGGAGATACCAGGGGGACCAATCAGCTCGATCCTGTGAGGGGCTCTGGGCTCGGATCGCATTTAAAGTGCAGCATTACCCCCTCCCCTGTTCCACCCTCTCTCCCGACTCTGGGAACCAATTAAAGGGCAGCGAGTCCTATGTAAGCCGTTTGTTCTCTGGCCGGGGACGGAGAAAAAAAGGGGCAAGCATAATCTGTAGAAGAAAATATCCGGACCAAGGTTTTTTTTATTGTTTTTTTTTTTTTTGGATTTGAGACTGAGTTTTGTTCTTAAACAGAAAATAACATTTCCTGTACTATTATAAAAAAATTTTTGGTAACCAGTTGCCAAGAAATTGTTTGTAATACTGCAAGAAAGATATTGTAACGTTGAACAACACATTTTTGCATGTACGAAAAACTGGCGCATAATTTTATATTTTAACGCATCCGTTTTCTTTCCTATAAACGATAGCTAGTAAAAATTTTGTGACATCATCATTCGATGTTTCTGCATTCTTGGCGATGATGGATCACGATGGGTTATTTTGGGAGGGGGTGGATGGGGGAAGGCGTGGATTTCATGAGCTGGAAACAATTTTAAATCACGTCAGAAAACGGCTCTCGTAGTCTTCTGTCGCCGAACACACACGCGCGCTCTCGGCAGGAATTGAAATGCAGAATAAAGTGCGAAACGTTGTGCTGAGGGTTAGGGGATGTGTATGGAGGGGGGGATAGGGGGCTAATCTCTTGTCGACACGGGCGAAGAGAAATGGGTGGAGGGAGAATGACATCCAGCCAACACATCTCCCCCACCACCACCACCCACCCACCCCACATCGACACAGGTCCATCAGTATCACCGGCGCTGGGACTAGCACCACTGAGCCCCCTGCATATTTCAGCGCAGCTGGCCGGCTCGGGCACGGCGCGGCGTTGCCACATCTGCCTGCGACGCTCCATGGTTGCCGGCTCGCCTGTGCCTCGCCCTGCAGTGGTCTGTCTCTTGCGCTCAGACCGGGTTCACAACAGCAGGCCAGGCGCACCACCTGTGCGAAGCTATTGTCACAATTGCAATACATATCTTTGCTGTTAATTTCAGCCGATGTATCCACATCTGTTGGCAGTGTTGGTAATCAACTATATTTAGAGACCGGAAAAATTCGCGGATTCATTTCACGACAGCCTAAAATTCAGATAGTTGTACCTCAGTGCTGCCTCTGCTATTGGCTCACAACTCACCTGGACGTCTCTGGGCCAGCGAGAAACACTCAACCGAAGCTGTATCGAATCACAGGCCGCCACATCGGGACACCTTCACAAGACAGCAGCCAATGAGAGGGTGAAATTTGACCGAGTGTATGTAGAACTATAAAGTTCATCCTAGAGGTCATTGAACTCGCGAATTTTTCCAGTCCTTAACTATATTAACTACCGAATGATTATTCCGTGACGTCTGACCAGCAGTTTGTGAGCGCAGTTAGACCGAGTCTTGAATCACACTTCCTAATTCCTGTTAACGACAGCTGTATTCACAAACCAAAATTACGTAAAATCTTGTAAAAAAAAAAAGTATGCCCTGTCGAGAAAGTGGGGAAGCATCGAATCGACAGATCTCGGCCGAGCAGCCAATGAACAGGTGACATTTGCCTGAGTGCACAGAAAAAAAGTTTTTCCCGCACTTCAACAAAAGATTTCTTCGGAAACCTATTGCCAAGAAATAGTTTGAAACACTACAAAAAAGACATTGTAACATCGTACAACACATGGGTCTGGTTAATTTTGCAAGTATGAAATACTTTTTTCTTGCGAAAATTGCCGCATGATTTTTAAATTTTTGATTGACGTTTCATTCAACCATAATTTTGCTAAACCACGGACAAGATAGTCAAATATTTAATTATTGGACTTTATTTGATTTTTATAAATGCCCATATTATGGTGCGCGGTTAATACTGGAAAGACATTCAGGGAACGGATCAGCTATTGGAGGAACAGAGACAATACAAATCATAAACGCACGGATAAGAACCAGTACGACCGCGAACACTATTATGTGGTGATACAGTTGATTTTCATTTAAATGCAAAAATAAAAATTTACAAATATCCGTGATTTTACGTTAATATTTCTGTTTGACGTGACGTCTAATAAATCGATGAACGCCGGCTGCACGCACGAAAAAGTGTCCCGTTACGCTGTGTCCCGTTACGCTCATTGTACGCTTGCGCCGCATCTATCTCTCTTCCACTCGACTGTTTATAAAGTGAAGTGAAAAGTTAATGTGGTTTTCCTTGCTTATTACAACAACAATTTCGGCAATAAAGGTTAATTATTCTTGCATTTAAAAAATCTGATTACTAGTATAATTTCAAGTAATTATTCTTTTATTATTAAAATAAAAATGATTCAATTTTATTCATAAAGTATGCAATCATTTCATCAATTTTTTGTTATGACGTTGTCACGTTAAACTATTGTCCGTAAACCGACTTTACAGACAACCAATTTTTATATATATAAAAAACTGGAGTGTATGCAGAGGACTGTGTAGTCCATCATAGCTGTTGTTCCTGATAGTCCTGGAGAGGCTGGTTCGAAATAGAGACCGGAAAAATTCGCGGATCCCTTTCGAGACAGGCTGCGAAATCCAAACTCGTTCAGCTTAATGCTGCGTGTCAGTGATTGGACCGCGAATTTACCTGAAGGACTCTGAGCCAATGGCAAACACTCAACAAAAGAATTAAATCGCAGTAAACAGGTTGTCCCGAGTCGGTAGCCAATGACCAGGTGATAGTTGCCCCGAGTACATAGAGAATCGTGTAGTGTATCCTAGTGGTCATTGAAACCGCGAATTTTTCCAGTCCCTAGTTCGAGCTGTGTATCCTGCCGGCTGGTAAATAGCTCTCCGGGGTTGGGTGAAGGGTGGGGGAGAGTTGGGGGTGAAGGACTCGGGGGAGAAACAGGAAGTGTCCTCAGCGGAGGAGGAGGAGGGGACAGCGAGGGGAATGCGCGGGTCTCATGAAGAAGCTCTTTAATATCCTGGGGGTGAGGGCACCTCAGGGCTTCGCACGGACCGGAAATTGATATTCCTTCAGCGGCGATGTTGATGGCGCGCCCTTTTTAGGGCGGGAAGCAGCGGAGGTCTTCCGCGACCAGAAGAATCACCTCGCGGTCAAAAAAGCCTCCCCCCCCCCCACCCCCAAGGTGGAAGGGCAAGTTACGGCGATAGCAACCCCACACACCCTCCGGTGCTTCATCCATCACCATTCGAAGCTGTATCGCTTCCACCTAAAAGGGACCAGCGCAGAATGAAAAATAAAAATAAAAATTCAAAAGCCTTTCTCGGGAGCGGAGAGTTGTCCCTCTGGCGATAAGAAGAGGCGTCGAGAGAGAAACCGCGCTCTGTGTGCGACTCGAGCAGTCCACGTCGCGTGGTCACTTGTAACACACGGACATTTTGGAAAAGAAAAAAAAGACAGCTAGCCTTTCGCTACTCGCCAGAGACGTGTTAACATTCTAACCTCCGTGACGAGAAAAAATTCATTTTTTTCTCATCTTGCAAATAGACTTTATAACTAGGGACTGAAAAAATTCGCGGGTTCAATGACCTCTTGGATGAACTTCATAGTTATACGTACACTCGGTCAAATGTCACCCTATCATCGGCTGCTGTCTTGTGAAGGTGTCCCAGTGTAGTGGCCTGTGATTCGATACAGCTTCGGTTGAGTGTTTCTCACTGGGCCGGAGTCATCCAGATGAGTTGTGAGCCAATAGCAGAGGCAGCACTGAGGTACAACTATATGAATTTTAGGCTGTCGTGAAATGAATCCGCGAATTTTTCCGGTCTCTACTTATAACGCAAAACTCGGACACCGAAATTAACGTCGAATACCTTAAAAATAATGCCGGCCGTGAGAAATACACGTAAAAATTTGTGTTTCCAAATACATTTTCTTGACGCGGATCGCACGTAGTTTCCGCAGCTACGTCGACTATTGAATCAATTGATAAGCAGACTGAATGTTTTAACTATTTAATGAAAAAAAAAGTGAAGAATACTTGGAAAAAAAAATTACTAAACCCGGGCTTTTTACAGGTTTTTTTTTCCTTCGACCGAAATTTTATTAAATACTTTCCATTTTGTTAAAAATCATTAAACAGTTAATTCGCTTGTCTCCGAGGTATACGCATATCTTTGGTGTCACAGAGTCAGCGAGTCAGCGATTCAGCGAAGAGCGTTAAGGGGCCCGCCTCGTCAGGGGTGTATGTGTGTCGGCGAGGCGGGATGATAAGCGCGACGCTCGCTGGTGCTTCTAGCGCGGTGTCGCCTCTGGACTGGCGCGCAGTCTTCTCGTCGTGCACATGAGCGGTGACCGTAACATTATAAGGCCGAGAAATGAAGATAAAGGTGTAATGCAAAGTAACTTAAGTGCTTTCAAGAATCTGTACCGGTTGTTTTACGCCTAAAAATTACTCCGAAAACATGCGTTTTAGCCATTTTAAGTGTTCTAAAAATACAGTTTAAAAACTTAATCCGAAATCAAAAGTACTTTTTGGCCCTCAGCGAACTCTTAAATGCTTTTCGTAAACAGACCCCACCACGATATCTTTAGTAGTTTTGAAATCGCGTTGTTTTTCCTGAAGCCCTGTGCACCGCGTGTGTGCGCGGGCGGGCGGGGGCCTTAACTACGTGTAGGATTGGTGAGAAGGGCTCCTCCCGTTTTCCTGGCTCGCCCGGTGATAAAGCTGCGGTCGCTTCGCTGCAAGACGTCCGTTATTGTACGGAAAGGTGAGGTGGGAACCACACATAACTTAGAAACACACAACTTAGAACAGTCATAACTTAGAAACCTAGAAAAAAATATCCACGTAACTTAGAACTGTCATAATTTAGAACGATCATAAACTTAGAAACACGTAACTTAGAAACACGCAACGCAGAATCACACAACTAAGAAATGCGTCGTTACACAGAAAGTCATAACTTAGAACTATCACAACTTAGAACTGTCATAACTTAGAAACAAGTAACTTAAAAACACACAACTTAGAACAGGTATAACTTAGAAGATTCTAGCTTGTGTGTTTCTAAGTTGTGTGTTTCTAATGTAGTATGTCTGCTACCCCTAGATTATTTATTTTTATTTTAGCTTTGTGAGCCCGGAACTTGTTATTAAATGACTGGTAATTTTTTTTATGTTTAATTTAGTTTTGTTTCCAATTTTTAAATATTTTAATTGGCCATTAGAGGCGGGCCGAAAGCCATCGTGATAGCTTTAGAAAGTTTTGTGTTAATTAATTCAGTTTTTTTTTTAAATTTGTTTTACTATTATTAGTTTTATTTATTGCCTGGTTTATTTAAGTTACACTAAGTTGTGACAGCACCCCAGGTGAGGTCATCCGAGCCAGCGAGAGAGTTTGTAAAATGGCGGCAGGAGCTGAGAGTGAAGCCAGGCCGAGGCGACCAAAAGGAGGGGGGGGGGGGTAATTCGGCTGTAACGAGCGTTACTCGCGCTTTGTTGGCCCCGGAATTAATTTCCGCGCCGGGATAATGATCGCTGCTCTAGGCCTGGGCCTAATGACACCGCGTCACGATATTTCCCGCGCACCACCCTCCTTTTAATTACTACGTCTTCAACCACACCTCACCCGAGGCGCTTCTTCAGCAAACAACTCCACGTCACACGCCAACCAAGGGAAGCAACGCACACGCGCCAATCCGTTCTGTGGATGATTCCTGACGTGCAGCATCTTAGCTCCCGGTACACGTGAAGGGGTAATTTCGTCCGGGAACAGAAACGTGTAACAACGACGCGAATTGAAGTTAAAAAAAAAAAAACTAAAATGAATATTTAATGAATTTTTAACAAGACTGGCAGTATTTTAATGAAGTTAATTTGTTCGAAAATCACGTCCAAAGCAAGTGTCTAGTAATTTTTTTTCAAGTCTTTATCACTTTTACCACAGCCGTTTCATTAGATAGTTCAAATATTTCTCTGTACAAATCGAATGATTACGGACTGCAATGTCCAAGCCCCCAATTCCCTCGCATGGTAGACTCTTTTCTACTCTGTCCAACTCTTCTTCCAGAACCATCCTTCTGATGGGTTGTAGCCGTGTCCTTGGTCGAAAAATTCACCGACGTTTCGGTCGACATTGCAGTCGCCATCATCAGGGAGCACTGCAATGTCGACCGAAACGTCGGGTGAATTACTCGCCTTGGACGCGGCTACAATACAGAAGCCACAAGCTACTACAGACAATGGCCGTGAAAGCCTGCGAACATTATTACATTTCATGCCGTCGTTGACGAGTCCCGAAAGTACCGAGAGAACCGGGAATCGATGCTGAATTCTCCGGGTGTTCTGCTGTATCGATAGTAAAGCCCTGGTCGCCATCTCTTCGAGCTGGAGGTCGAGTCCGGCCGACGAAGAGGCGCCACCCCGGGAAACAAACAGCCAATCAGGTCGCTCCAATCCCGGGTCTTTTCATCGACGAGTGAGTCTCCCCCCCGTGTTCAGACGAGACCCTTGGGGGACCCTTTTCTTCGCCCTCAAGGGCTTCCGCGTCCTCGTCTGGGCGATACAACCCCTTCGTGCGTGTGTGAGGTGCTTCGAACCTGGCGCGAATACAGATCACGTCTGCTCCCGGGTCCTCTCCCCCCCTCCCCCCTCGGCCACCCTGCAGGCCAGAAACACGCCTCCAACAACCGCGCGGAGCACTCGTTTCCCAAAAAATCTGACAGGGGCACGCGTATTTCGCGGAAAGATTCCGAGGTCAGCTGAAAGTTACAACAATGGAGCGTCGTCTGTGTCTCGTGATTGGGCAGAGTTTCATTTCAGGTACACGTCGATTGTGACAACACCAATCACAGAGAGTCAAACACGTCATGAGTAGAGACCGGAAAAAATTCGCGATTTCAATGACCTGTAGGATAGACTCCACGATCCTCTATGCACGCGGGGAAATTACATTTGATCATTGGCTACTGACTCGCGACACATGTTAACTGGGACGTTAATGATTCGATACTTCTTTTGTTGAAGGTTTTTCCATTGGCCGAGTGTCATTCAGATAAACTTTGGCCCAATCACTGATGCGGTAAAAAGGCAAACGTTTTTGGATTCTAGACTGTCGCGAAATGAATCCGCGAAATTTTTCCGGTCTCTAGATGTAACTTGATAGTTGGCTGCCGGCTTGAGATGCGCGCATCAACTGCGGGGTTGGCTGCGGTTCAGTACTTCTCTGGATGAGGGTTCCTCGTCTAGAGACCCAGAGGACCTCCGGACCGAGTTCCCCGCTGCGCAGGTGCTGACGGGGAGGAGGACCTGCCGTCGACGGGGAACGACAGCCTCTCGCCCCACTTCGACCTGGACGTGGCCCGCGAGGTGACGGCGGCCGCGGGTCGCACGGCCTTCCTGCGCTGCCGCGTGCAGCAGCTGGGGGACAAGGCGGTGAGTGGCCGGACGACACAATTTTATTTTATCGTATGAAATGTGCGGCGAATATAAAACGGAGGCACAGAGTTAGGAAAGCTTCCATCTATAGACAACAAAACATTGGCAAGCAAAAATCATTTTGAGCGCGCGAACGAGTACTTAAAGCGTAGCCGATTTTTTTACTTTATTTACAGACTCGTGTAGTGAAGTAGCGTTTTTCGTCTCTTTTCAAATTAACGACACCTGCTGTTAGCGCTGCCTTTGTCTCGCTGTGCTATGTTGTCAGATGTACGCCAAAGAGCAAAACAGTTCTAGACACAGCTATAAAATGTAGTTTCAATTTTTTTAATGTACTTAAACAAATTATTTTGTAAAAGGAAAATTTTGAATGAGAATTTTGGAAATAATATTGTATTTCATCAAGGGCCTCATATTATAGTGTTCAATTCTTTCTTCAAATGAAACACAGTTGAAATAATCAATTTTGATTTCAAACTTTTCATAAAGTATTTTTATTTAATTTCATTTTAAAATTTTTGGTTCTGTTTGATAGAATCTCATTATAAACATAATGCCTTGTTATTAATAGTGACCAACTGTTTCAAATAGTTTACCCTGTGAATGAATAACTGATGTTAAGAATTCATATAATTTTTTTTCTTTCAGAATATATGCAAACACATTAATACTATCAAAATACACTATTTAATTGTCTTATAAAATCAACAAATCGAAAATTTTTAAAACGTGTGGATACTAAAACGTCTTATAATTACTGATCGTACACAAAATAAGTATTTTAATCGTAACGAACCGGGTAGCTTCAATCTGGCAACAGTGTGTGCCATCTACCCTGTGCTGAAATCTGAGCGTGAGACAGATTGTAACAGTAGCACAGCTCCTGGTGCTACTCCCCCCTCCCACCCCGCACCCCCCCAGCATTGGTCGTGACGTACCCTCACCGCTGCTTCTGACAGTCAGCTGCAGATGACTAGGGAAGATGTCTGCTGAGAGGGGTGAGTGAAGTGTTGTTAAAGGGGGGTGGGATGCGACTAAATTAAAGTGAAGCTATCAATTACCATCCGCCATGGAGGAAGAGGGGCGGGGAAAGGGGAGTGGGTGCTGGTTGGTTGAAAGAGTACTTCACCTCCTCCTTCCCTTCCAAAAAAAAAAAAAACCCACTGCGCAGAAGACATTTCGGCAACTCCATTAAAATTCGCCTGCCAGCCACCGATTTGTCATGAGCGGCGACGCAAACACTTCCGGCGATATTCCTCCACAGACTGATTCCTGGCGAACTGATACCTCTCCTGTCCCCCTTCCCCACCGACGAACACACATTCAACCCCCTCCTTCCTCTCTCTTCCTTCTCTTCCGCGCCAGAAGTTCGCACCCTGGTTCTGTTTACCCTCTTCATCACTTCCTCCCCCCCCCCCCCCTTCGTACGGTCAACCCACAGCGAACAACCGCGTCGGGAAATTTTAATGAAAATTTCCCTGAGAGTCGTCCCATAGCCTTCGAGTCTAGTCGGCGCGCGGTTACCACCGCGTGTTTGTTTACGGAACTATTTCCAGCGGAAGCACACACTTGCACTCCTGAAGACAGTCTCTGAATAACAAAATAGACCGGTTAAATTTTCAAAAGTTTAATTCATAGAGACCAAAAAAAAAATAAAATTCGCGATTTCAATGACCTGTAGGATATATACTCCGTGATCCTCTATGCACGAGGGGAAATTACATCTGCTCGTTGGCTACTGACTCGTGACACCTGTTAACTGTGACGTTATTGATTCGATACTTCTTTCGTTGAAGGTTTTGTTCACTGGCCGAGTGTCATTCAGATAAACTGTGGCCCAATCAATGATGCAGTAAAAAGGCAAACGTTTTTGGATTCTAGCCTATCACGAAATGAATCCGCGAATTTTTACGGTATCTATTAATTCATATATTACTAGCGACTCGCCCTGGCTTCGCGCGTGGCGTCATTTATATTTAATAAGTAAGTACTTATAAGTGTTAAAGTTCTCGTAACAGATTAACTGACAAAAATAATATCGCGCAAAAAAGCACGGTTTGGTGGCTCACTTATCATATGGACATATGGTGTAAATTTTAATTATGGTCTAAATTAAACGACTAAGGTAACTAACAGTATTTATCGGATAAGTATTTTTACTGTGTCGGTCACAACAGCTTCGCAAATAACTCGTTGTTTTCGAACAAAATTACGAAAGATAAAAATGGTTTCTGTAAGTAATCTGATGTAATGTATTTCGTACTTTTCTGTTTTTTTTTTAATACCTACTACAATTCCGTGGTACATTAATTTGACGTATCCGTCATGTAGGCGCCGTATGTGTCTTACGTTCTTTAACTCATATTTATTTATTCATACATCATTATTTGTAAAATTTATTTTGTACTGCTTTTTTTTTTTTTTTTTTAAGCGATTCACTCTGACGTTGTTTTTGGCAAATTTTAATCTTTTAGTTTGATCTATATTTGTGTATGTTGTGTCATTTTGTGGCTGTGTCCTTTGCGTATTGCGTATTTATTTGTGTCGTGTTTTTGTCTTTATTTTGTGCCTAACTCTTATATTTTAAAACTGTCGGTAGGCATGTTACAAATAAATAAAATTAATTGAAATAAATGGTTGCAGCCGCAGGTTCCGTGTTCACGTGCCACGATAAAATATAAATTGAGACCGGAAAAATTCGCGGATTCGTTTCGTGATAGTCTAGAATCCAAAAACGTTTGCCTTTTAACCGCATCAGTGATTGGGCCACAGTTTATCTGAATGACACTCGGCCAGTGAAAAACCTTTCAACAAAAGAAGTATCGAATCACTAGCGTCCCAGTTAAACAGGTGTCACGAGTCAGTAGCCAATGAGCAGATGTAATTTCCCCGCGTGCGTAGAGGATCATGGAGTATCCTACAGGTAATTGAAATCGCGAATTTTTCCGGTCTCTAAATATAAATTATTATTTTCATGACGGGCACGGCGGGTGGCGAAGCGCTCGAGTGGACACGAGGAGAGCCAGCAAACTCGACCAGGAGAGGTGGAGTCAAACACTGTGACAGTCAGCCGACTGTTGATCTCTGCGGACAATGGCCCGTTCTGTCGTAAACAGATTTTTTTTTTTTCATTTCACGAGTGGGGAAAACAGGTCCGGTAGGCTATAGCCCAATCAGTTAATTGCATTTCACCAGCTAATATTTACACTATTGATTAAATTACGTCAATCTAAAATTATGTCCACAATTTTAATCACAGTTTCAATTAAGTCCACTTCTTCCTCTTCCCACCAGTGGCTCTCTCTCTCTCTCTCTCTCTCTCTCTCTCTCTCTCTCTCTCTCTCTCTCTCTCTGTGGTTCGCGCACCTCGGTCCCAGCACACTGCCTCGCACCACTCACCCGTCCGCCGCGCACACAACACCACCCCGATGCACCAGTCTTCACGCGCGAAGCCAGTCGCTCGTCGCCCGTCATCGCTCGCCAAAAAGGATCACCTTTTTGCCGTCGCAGGTCACACGGAACCCACTCGCTCACCTCTCAGCCCGGCCCCCGGGAAAAAAAGGTCTCGCAGCCCTTGGAAGAGTCGCGTCATCGGAAATTCCTCGACTGCGAGAAAAATGGCGTCCTAGTTACGCCACTTCGCGCAGACGGGGCTCTAGAACATAAATCTCTGATGACCTCGGCCGCCAAAACTAAACAACCATCTTGGATTATGGAATATCCCGCCATCTCAGATTCTATAAAATTCCACCAATTTAATTTCAGAAAATTCTATTTCCCGCCATATTGGATTGTGACACCGTCACCATAAAAAAGATAATAACAACGTAGAAAGTAGTATAATTTATAAAATAGTTAAACGCTAAATCTTGCTTACGACATCGTTTACGGAGTCCTTGGATCGAACCCGGTAAAAATTAAAATGTGTTTAATAGTGGCCAGGACTTGGACTACGTTTATTGGGATGACCCAAAGGAAATACTCGATAGCCAGACTGTAGCTGGCTTCAATAAATGCAGGGAACTTTTCACACAAGAATGAGATAGTCACTATAGCCTACTTGAAGAACTGGGTCAAACTGGAATTTCTCTGGAAGTTTGCGCTCTTGCAATTTGCAAAAAAAAAAAAAAACCGTCGCAAAGTTATAGTGAGTGAATTTTATGATTTATTCCTGGCAGACCTTGTTGAGTTGAATTAATACGCCCGTATGAATGAAGGATTCAAGTAATACATATTGAGATTCATCGACGTGTACGGCCAGTTCACGTTGTAAAATCTATGAAAGCTCTTGATGTACCCGAATCCAAGGCAGACATTTTGTGCGATAGATCCATACATAATTAAAACAGAAATATATTTGTACATTTGTACATTTACATGAAAACGACTGTATCACTACAAAATGGTGTTCGCAGTAATACTGTGTTCAGATTATTACCCGGGCATTTATGCTTTGTGTTGTCCCAGTACTTCCAATAGTTAAAGTTATTTGTAAACCGTTCCCTTTATAGCTTTCCGCGTAATAAGCACGATACAACAAAATAAAGTAAAATTGTTTAACATTTGATTATCTTTTCCATAGTTTAAAAAATTATGCTAGAATGGAACATAAACTTTAATATAAAAAATATGCGCCAATTTTCGTACGAAATATTCAGTATTATCTCGAAAAACGTATTTCGTACATGCAAAAATAACCATAGTCATGTGTTGTACAAACGTACAATATCTTTCTTATAGTATTACAAACAATTTCTTGGCAACTGGTTGCCAGATGAATATTTTTTAAAAGTACAGATTTTTTTTTTTGCGAACAAATCTTACAAATGAATCTGCAATGCGGCCATCGAGGATTTGACGAAACATGGAATCAAACACTACTCTACGTTTAGTAGTAGTTGAAAGGTTCCACAGAACTCTAAGCACCAGGATGTGACCGGATATCACAGCTAATGGAAATGACAAGTGGTTGGAACATTATTAGCAAGTGAAAAATTGCACGATGCACACAGAAGACAGAACCCAATATGGCGGCTAATGTAGCTGCCATGACAAGAGACAGGAAAAATTCGCGATTTCAATTACCTGTAGGATAGACTCCATGATCCTCTATACACGCGAGAAAATAACATTTGCTCATTGGCTACTGACTCGTGACACCTGTTAACTGGGACGCTAGTGATTCGATACTTTTTTTTGTTAAAGGTTTTGCACTGGCCTAGTGTCATTCAGATAAACTGTGGCCCAATCACTGATGCGGTAAAAATGCAAACGTTTTTGGATTCTAGACTGTCACGAAATAAATCCGCGAATTTTTCCGGTCTCTAACCATTACATACCTCCGCGAGACAAGCGATGCCCCTAGCCATGCAAACAATTTTGTTAGTACAATATATTAAAGCTTTCATTTCACTTAAATTGCTGCTTATTTTATATAAATTATTTTGAAACATGAATTAATATTCAGGCATACGAAAAATACATAACAGTATTCTTTTCATTACAAGAAGATTCCCCCCCCCCCCCTCAAGAATTTAGATTAAAAAACGTGCCTAAGTCATGGAGGTGTTACTTTTCCCCTCCATGGCCTAATAAGTCATCCATTAAAACCAGAGATTAAGAAAGGACACAGATGGAGCATTAGTCGTTAGACGTGAAGCAGTTTTTTTCTTTTTTCAATTTATTTATTAATTTCACATACCAATATGGTGGACATTTGTTTATATATATATATATATGTGTGTGTGTGTGTGTGTGTGTGTTTCTGCTTTTATTAACGACTGTAGTTGTTCAGAAGAAATAAAATAAAAATATTACTGGTTAATATGTTTATATATAGGCCTACATATTAAAAGTCCGAAAAGATTTTTCATAATACAAGTGTAATGACATGAGATTTCATTTTTCTCCAATTTACCCTCCAATATAGGTACAGATGGTATATTTGTAAACAAATGGCTGCCATATTTGTAGGTGTAGTACACTGATCTTCCCCTCCCCTTTTGGCTTCAACCCTCCCCCCCCCCCCCCTCGTCTAGAATCGGACCTTATGTCCCATCTGTATATTTCCCTCATCTCTGATTAAAACGTACCTACACAAATTCTTATTTCACGCGTGTGCATAGAGCTCACGCCGCTAGGAGCGCTGTAGCAGCCCTGAGTTTCCGATATTGTCTTCCACAATATTTGGCCCTAGTACGCGGCAAAGCACGTCGACGAATAAAAAAAAAAACTCAATTTGTTTCCGAGGCCCGAAAGTTCTATATTTGCGATGACCGCAGTAACGAAGTTAACGGGTTTGTCAACAAATTGAACCCGCCAACACGAAGCGTGTTTCGGGCCGTGATTGGGTGAAAAGGGGAGGGAGGGGGAAAATGTGTGGATTTGATCAATCCGATGTGGCAACAGTCGTCATCATTAATTATTCCGGCCGAGCTTGAAACGGAACTCGCCATTCTATTTTGGCGTGCCAAGTCGTCCCGGAGTGTGAGCACGTGAGTGCGCCTCCATGGCTGGCGTAGGGACGGGTGCGTTCCCAAACAAGCTGGGAACCTGGGTTTGCGATGATAACGATAGGCTTGGTCACATTTTGTCGATATTCACCCAAAATATCGTCCAAAAAAACAATAATTACTACTGACAGCACTTGTTGGGAAGGGACTCCATCCTGGTTGCACAAATAAAGTTTACAGGTCCACCCTTTGATAATCGGGGAAAGAGCCATTCTTTCGTGCTGCAATCGAGAGAGAGAGAAAAAAAACAAAGCAGTATTCGCGCATGTGCTTCATATAAAACTGTTAAGGGTGACCTTGAACCAACACTCCACAACTATTGAAAATCGATACTATTAAATATTATAACGTGAACATTCTTTTTAATGATGGTAGTATACTAATGTCGGTCCTGCTACTGGGTTCCGGGTGAGGTGCAACAAAATGGCGGGAAAAAACAAAATAGCGAGAAAAAAAAGTGCGGGGGAAACTAAATAGCGGGAAAAACAATATGGTGGTAAAACAAAATGGCGGGAAAACAAAATGGCGGGGAAACTAAATAGCGGGTAAAACAAAATGGTGGAAAAACCAAAATGGCGGGGATAGAAAATGGTGGGAAAACAAAATGGCGGGGGAACTAAATAGCGGGAAAACAAAATGGTGGAAAAACAAAATGGCGGATAAAGAAAAAGGCGGGGGAACAAAATGGCGGGGGGAAAACAAAATGGCGGGGGGAAAACAAAATGGCGGGGGGAAACAAAATGGCGGAATGCAAGATGGCGGACGGCCCAGAGCCCAGCAGCAGGACCGCGCCGTGAGGACGGACGGTGACCGCTCGGCCTGCAGGTGTCGTGGATCAGGCAGAGGGACCTGCACATCCTCACCGTCGGCCTGCTCACCTACACGAGCGACGAGCGCTTCCAGGCGGTGCGCCCCCGCGGCTCCGACACGTGGACCCTGCAGCTGAGGTACCCGCAGCTGCGCGACTCCGGGGTGTACGAGTGCCAGGTGAACACCGAGCCCAAGATCAGCCTGGCCTTCCAGCTGCGCGTCGTGGGTGAGTCCCTTCGAGGCCCGTGGTGTCTGTCCTAGCTCGGAGACACGCCGCTTGGAAACACACAAGTTTTGGCAGTACCAAGTTATGACGTTTCTAAATTGTGTGTTTTGGACGTTGTGTTTCTACGTTGGATAGTTCTTATTATTTATTTCTTAGTTATGAATGTTCTGTGTGTGTTTCGGCGTTGTGTGTTTCTAAGATATGTGTTTATTAGTTATGACAGCTATAAGTTGCGTGTTTCTACGTTGGTGTAGTTATTATTTTTTTCCTAATTTTTACTGTTCAAAGTTGTGTGTTTATAAGTTACGTGTTTGACAGTTATAAGTTGCTTGTCTCTAAGTTGGGATAGTTCTAAGTTATGACTGTTCTAAGTATGTGTTTTTCGGCGTTGTGTGTTTCTGAATTACGTGTTTATAAGTTACGACAGTTCTAAGTTGTGTGTTTTTAAGTTGTGATAGTTCGAAGTTATTTTTTTAAGTTGCGTGTTTCAGTGTTGTGTGTTCCTAAGTTACATGCGTTTTAACTTATGATTTTCCAAGTAATATGTTTTTTTTTTTTATTTCAAGAATTCTAAGTTATGGCACATTTGGTATGTACCCTAATGTTAACGAAAGTGTCCACACACGGGTTTATATTGCTAAGCGTGGGTCCGCCATCTTTGTGTCACATTTCCGTTCCATTTTTCATGAAATTACTCCTACCAAATGTTTACACACCAAAGAAAAGTTACGTACATTAATATTATAAATTGTCCACGATACGATACTAAATGAGACGTAAGTTGTCTACGCACGCCGCAAAAACAGCCTACTTTAATGTTCCCGCGCACTCACACCGGTCGCGCGGTGATTGTCTGCGGGGACTGATCATTGTTGCGTGAGTTACAACCAGCGAATGCCCGCGGCTTTGCACGCAAAAGTACTGCCAATAATCGCCGATGTGAAATCCGGCTCTGGTCGCGGTGTCCATATTTTAAACATATGAACTGCGTGTTTTGGGGCCGACAAATTCATGGCCGCAAAAATAAAAACAAATGAAAAAGAGGGAGTGAGTGGGGGGAAATCCCGCCCGCAGCGTGGGAAATGCGGCCAGTTTCGCGCGGTATTTATCGCTGTAATGTTGGCGAGGGCGTCGCGGGCATTCTGTTGCACGGTCGGAGGAGGGGAAGTGAGGGGGAGTAACCCCTCTCCCCCTTTCTAGCCGCGACGATAAATTAACGGACGACCTATTCATACCTCGAGCGGTGATTCAGCCCCTTCCAGCCCGCAGTTGGCCGGCCTGGAACAACGGCTAGCGAGGTTAGGGCTCTGGAAACACACAGCCAAGGAAGATAGAATCGCAACTCAATGCTATGACTATGACTAGGTTCCCAATAAAAAAAAATGAAACGAGCGCCTTGCAGATCACGCGCACGACCTGTTGAAAACTATGTGGTTTTTCAGAAATAATATTTTAGGAATAAAATTCATGTGCCTTTATAAAAAAAATTTCGCCAAAAACTTTTAAAACACTTCATTACAAAGGTGTTGGTCAATAGTTATAACTAAAATAATACTGAAAGAAAATATATACCGATAAATGGTTGAACACACAACCACTTACTGACTGATACAATCTTAATTCAAATATTTTATGTACAAAACCAAACATTTTTTTAAAATGTTTTAAATGTTTGTTTGAGATTTATTCATGATAATGCTACAGTTACAAAACCTAAAAAAATATATTTTTGCAAAACTCCGTTCCCCCGGAGAAACCCCCGGAATGGCCACCGTATGGAAGACACCGGGAAGGTTTTTTTCTGTTCCACCCACCGTTTCTTTGGTAGCCTAACGTGTTACAAGGGATCGTATTCCTACCAGAGAAAATGCCACCATTTCATCTGGGCAATCCGCCTTGGAGGAGCCGGGGCGCGAACCCGGGTCCTACAAGTAACAAGGCAGGCGCTCTACCCCAGAACCAGAGTGGTAGAGCGGATACTTGCAGTCTTAGGGCGCGGTTACACGGGACCCTGAACTACTTCAGGTGAACATGTTTAAGTAAACACGTTTACAAACGCGAAAGTGTACGGTTACACGGTAGTTGCTGAAGTGTGTTTAGCTCTAAAACCGATTGTCTACTGTCAACGAATGACTGTGTTGTATCCAGAAAACGCGGGATTTTCTCACTTGTTTATACAGCATTATCAGCAGAAATGGAATGTGTTTACATATTGCTCAATATTTTTTTACAAATCGGGAATGCAAACAACATGCACAGTAAAATTTTTAAACTTATTTTTTATTATTTTTGAGCGAAAGTACCTATCTAAGTTTTAAGAAAATTAAGGTCAGGATCAATTAAAATATATATATATATATAATTATCTGTTGATTTTTTTGTTGCATTCGGTAAAATATTACTCGAACTTGTGCCAGAAACACTTTACATCTTGAATTTCTGCAAAAGACTGTTTATATTCTAAACAGCCAATCAGAGGCTAATGTAGAAGATATGTCGATCTGAACTACTTTGCCAACCTGTTTAAGTTAAATGGGAAATGGCCTCGAACGAAACATGTTCAGACTGTGTGTAACCGCACTCAACAGCTGAACATGTTCACCTGAAGTAGTTCAGACTCCCGTGTAACCGCGCCATTATTAACACTGACATGATATTATTCCTCGAGTTTACTGTAGTTTCGTGTGTCATTAACACGTGCAGTAACATCTAACCTCGGTAACGAACAAATTTATGTGTTCTTATGTTGTTCGTTCAGCATGATTTATGTAATTTCATAACAGTGAAATATTTGTATAACTAGTCTGCAAATTTTTTAGTTGATTTCCCGCAAACAAACTTACAGTCTCGTTGTACAATAATTATATAGAAATATAGACGTAAAAAAATACGTAAGAGCTTACACTGTCGATGGTAAAGTTATTTTGAAATAAATGTTAGATATTAAAAGAGTGTGTTTAGTTAAAATATGTGTGCGCTTAGAAGTATAAAGTTATTGTATAAATAAGGTTGTATACATGAATGGTTAGAATTTGAGACGTGTGTCTCTTCGAGGTTCTTTATTAAAAAGCCTTACATTATCCTAATTAAAAATCAAATATCTAAATTAAATGAAGAGAAAAAAATACAACTTTTTATACAAGTAACTAAAATGACTTAGGTACAAAAAAAACTCTGTGGAAAATTATATTATCATCCGTCAAAAATGTTTTCAACTAGCGGTCACTATTAACAAGTAAATTTTCGAGTTTTAAACTATTAAACACACACACTTAGAAATTACGGTACGTAGGTTTACGGATTTTTTCTTACGAAGAATTCACTTCAATAAATTGGTAATTTCATAAAACTGAATCTTTGTAGAAAACTAGGCCGTGTTTCGACTTAAAAGTTCTGTTTTTGGATTAAACACACTGCTGGAATACGTAAATAAAATAGTTTTTTGCACAAGTCTTAACACGTTTTTGAATGTTTTGCTGGTACACCAAAATTATATTCATGGATTCAATTTCAAAGTCAATTAACTTAGTTTACGAATAAACCGTCAACTTACGAAGATCCTTGGATAATATATAACAGTTCTTCGAAAATTTAAGGTGAAAATTTTTAACAGTGCATAAGACAGTCGCGCAAGGCGTTTTTGATTAGATGGCTCACAGTAATTATTTTCCCCCCTCAAGACGACAATCCGGAGAGAAGCCCTGAAGCTGTTCATTATTTAAATTGCAGCGAGGCGGGGTCGGTCTAATGAAGGGCCTCTAGTTGGCAGGCTGGCAGCGCCTCGCGCGGCTGTTCCGACAAGCTTCGCTCGGCGTGGCGACTGATGGCTCGTTCCGCGCACCTGCCGCGCCGCACTAGCGCTGCCTAACGGCGAAACTTTGCACCACGTGACGTGCCAGCGCGGGCGACGGAGAAATTCCCAACCAAGCTTTCTCTCGCGAAGGCTGAGTGACATGGCAACCCTCTTCTGTTAGGTTGTTGAAGAGATTAAGGGGGAGCTATCTAATCCAAAGTATTTTTCTTCTAATAGTTTGTGGTTTTTCTACATTATTTATGGAATCATAAAATAACATATATAAATTTTTATAAAAGTTATTTTTACTTAAAAAAAAAAAAAAAAGTCCTTAATAGTTTTTATGAACTTAAAGCCAAATTATATCTGTCAGCCCTAGCATGTACTGAAAGCACGAAATTTTTAGTGTACAGTTTTGGATAAACAACTTTTAGTATATGATACATTAAATTTTAAAAAAAGTTTTTTTTTCAAAACCATATAAACCAATTAATTTCTAGATTTTGGAAAACCCTAATTTTTATTTATTTATGAAAGATATACTAAAAATAAAGAATTTCAATGTGGAGGCCACGTACAAACGGTTAACGCAAAACTTAATACCACACGATTTCATGCTTTCATTACTTGACATAAAAATGCCTTTTAAGTTCATCAAATACTTTTAAATAAGTCATTGTTTAGTGGAAACACCTTTTTTAAGCAATTAAATATTGTAATATGATGATTTTATTTAAAATAATAAGCAAAAACAAGAAATGTTAAGAGCAAAATAATTTAGGATACAACCACTTACAGGAACTTTAACACTAAAACGCAGACATTTGGGCCAGGTTGGCGTAAAAATAATAAACACAGTAAATATTAAATTATATTTACTCCATCATTGCTAACATTTTATTTCCCTTCCCAATCAAATTGCAGACGGAATAATATGCAGATATTCTGCTCAAAACCATAATGGTTTATCATACAGCATATTTTAAATTGTTAAGGTCGTTTTCGAACCTTCAACTATAATTTGTTTTAAGTACAAAACTTTTCCTGACATCACTATCGCCACCACACATTAATTAGATTACAATTTTCCAATTGTATTTGCGATTTAATTTAGAGGTTAAAGAAATAGATTTATATGCAGTCATTTCAATTTCAATACATCGCGATTTGGATAGTACGCGAAATGTACCAATTGTTAAATATCCCCAAATAAGTGCTGCCAACAATTCATGTTTAACTCTTGAAGATTTATATAGATATTGTTTGCTGTGTATGTCGTGTTTATGTACGTAGGTATTGTATTACAATTTCCTCGGAAAAATTCAGTCGTCATTTAATTGTTTGAATGTGATTTAACTCTATTTATCACAACTCTGTATATAACCTCTAAGGCCCCACAAAGTGGCATGACAAATTTTAAGTTATATGAATTATGACGGTTACTGCGGCCCTCTAGTATATGCGTGGAACGACATTTAACAGCTAGCAAAATACATACTTTATCTATGGTCAGGATTAGATTCATACATATAAAATATCTGCAATAACAAATTGATATTTATTCAAAAATAAACATAAAGAAATAGCAATTGGGTCACTACAGCACACTATAATAATGACAATCCGTATGATGACCAAGGAAGAAATAATGTTCAAAGCTAGTTGCCGTTACGGTGCACACAATTATTTCAAAAGTTCATTTATATTTACAATGTTCTAAAAATCTCAGGGAATGTTTTTCTTAAACTGCTCCGGCGTAGTTCGGTAAGGTATTTCAACGAAACGAATCTTTCAGGACTACTAGTCTTGGTAACTCTAGCGTGTGAAAATGTATAATTGAATTTGTTAAAATGTCAAAATAGTTCACCTTGAAGTCCTAAAGTCACTAGGGAAACGTGATATAACGTGGCGTCACCTCAAAACGTAGTAGCAACAGCCTACCTTAGCCGAGGGATGCTGGGGTCCAGATGTGAACGCAGATATCGCACTCACGCACGTAATAATCGCGGAGATTATTACAAACAAATGTTCACGGCGATTTCGCGAAACCGATTTAATATGACAAGAGTGTCAGTGCGCGGATTATTAACAAAATATCCCGATTGCCGAGACACCGTCGGCACGGCACGGCACGCACTCAGCCGTCCAGGAAACCTTCTATATTTTACATTGTCGCTTTCGTACCGGCCGCACCTCGGCCGCCCAATCACGACGCACCATCGCGGAAACGGCGGTTGAAGTTCTAATTAATTTCTTTATTTACTGAAAATGGCTTAAATTAGCGCAAATAAAACGTCCCAATGTATTTAAAATTAAAATTAATAAGTCTGGAATGTTTAGTGTTTATATTTGTAACAAATAAAGTTTGTTGCTAGGCAACGATGGTAAAAACGTAAGACACGGCGGGCGGACAGTGTTAGAACTCGGTAATATAGTAGATACATGTTACAGTGAGTTTTAAGAAACTGTAATGTTATTATACAAAACATCTGAACGACCTTCAAAAACACCACAGGCCTGTATTCTGGTTACAATTGATTGCCGCGGCCAAAACCATAGTTATAATCAATCTGTCTGTTAGGAGTTAAGCTGGGTTTACGATTGATTTCCTTAAGAATTATAACTTAACATCGAGCACACGATTAAGTCAAAACTACATTTTCCAGTTTATGATTGACATAGAAGTCGTTAATTCTAACCAATCACAGCACGAAACACATGGTCGGCCATTGTTCGAAACGGAGAAGCAGGTTTGAAATAGGTTATTGACAAATGGGCTATCTATTTTTCGAAATGGATGACGATTACAAATGACAAATATACGAATTCTAACCCAAAATACTGCCTCACTCGGTCCAATAGTAAGACATAAACTTCCGGTTGAAAGGCTCCGGTTTGTTGTGATTGGTCGCTTCCCTTAAGTCTTAACGAAAAATATAAAATATAACCATTTCTGTTAAGTCTTAAGTCATCATATGGTTCGCACACGACCCGTCTAAATTCACAAACGACAATCATAAACCATTCCACTAGTTTACATAGAGTCATATGGTAAGTATACAACTAAGTCTTAAGTCTTAATTCTTAATTTTCAATCGTAAACCCACCTTTAGAGCTTGCTAAATTTTTGACGGACGGACGGGTAGACTTTTTTGGGCGATCCGACTAGCTGCAGGTCACATGACTGACGGACGGAGGGCACAGGCTATTGTAATTCCGCCTTAAGTTATTCAGTTCATCTGCCCTGCAACATTTTTTCATGTTGATATTCAAGTATATATCTATAGTAAAAAAAAATATCCCACTGAAGAGATTCGACCAACATCCTGCGAGGTTAACAAACGCGCGTCTTACCGCTGAGCTATTCAGTGAATAAAGAAATTAAAAAGAGAGTCTGGTTATAATGTTTGTAATGCCATGTTTCTAAGGTATTTGAACATTTCAGCTTTACCTTTTACTGTGACCATTTTAGTTTAGCCTACTAAATGTATTCCAGGATAGTTCCACTATCATAAAGTGTCATTTGGTGCACCAAATTTAAGGCCCTTGAAGCTGAAAAAAATCAGATAAATGCCTAGATCCTGATATTGTCCAGGATAAACCTACTTTTCTTTGGGTATTATGCTGTATGGTTCGCAGTGTCAGAATCGTTAGTGATCGTTTTCACAGAGAAAAAAAAAAGATTATGTTTAACGTGGGACAGATATCTGTTTACTTCTATACTCATTGTCCCTGGCTGCGATTTTGGAACGGCAGGAAGGAGCGAGGAATGATCAGGAATTAGGGTCTGATTCTAGGATACGGTGTGATGCCAAAAGGGGACTGGGATTTCAGTGTATTACACATACCAATATGGCTGCCGTTTGTTTACAAATTTACCAGCTGTACGTGTATTGGAGGTTAAATTGGAGAAAAATGTCATCACATTTGTGTTATGAAGATTCATTTTGAAATTTGAATGTATGTAAACATATTACCCAGTAATATTTTGATCTGTTTTTGCTCCGAACAGCTTAACTAGTATTTAATAAAAGCAGTATGGAACAGCTATATGTACTAATGTCCGCCATATTGGTACGGTAAAATCAGAAGAATGAGGGAAGCCTTCATTTCACAGACGAGAGAGCCACACCCGAAGTTCCCCGAAATTCATGCTCGCTTTTTTTTCCCGTTCTATCTCATTGTATAAACCGGTGTGGCATTAAATTTTACCCTCGATTAGGATAGGTTAGGTTTGCTACATTATAAATACTTTAAAACATTGTGGATGGTTGGTTATATTAGGTAAGTATAGCCAGTGGCGGATCCAGGATTTTGGTTTGGGAGGGGCTTGACCCAGCTGAGGCTAGGCTTTACCTATCAAGGCAAACACTAAAACAATAGTGGACCCAGATGCTTTTTGAGGGGGCTTGAGCCCCTTAGCCCCCCTCTGGATCTGCTAGTGAGTATAGCTACATTAAAAATACTATAAAATCATTTTTATTGTTGCTTAGCAAATAACTTTTTAATCTGTAGCTATCCAGCGCTAGGAAACCGTTTACATGGCTATCCTAACCAAATCAACCGTTCACAATGTTTTAAAGTATTTATAATGTAGCTAACCTAACCTTATACGATGAACAAAAAAATAAACCCGAAGACGCACGACTGGGTGTTTGACTCTCTCGTCTGTGAAAAGAAGGCTTCCCGAAGTGTGAGATAGGTGGGTTCACGCGTGCACGTGTTGCCCGCAGAGTGGAGGGCGCGCCTGCTGGGGCCGGCGGACCTGTACGTGCGCAGCGGCAGCTCCGTCGCGCTGACCTGCGTGGTGGGGCAGGGCCCGCACGACCTGGGCACGGTGCTGTGGTACCGCGAGGGGTCCCCGCTGGGCCCCCCGCGCGCCGTCGTGCACGCCGAGTGGCGGGCCGGGGAGCTCACCTCGCGCCTCGTCGTGCCGCGCGCCGCCCCGCGCGACTCGGGCAACTACAGCTGCGTGCCCACGGCGGCGCGCGGGGCCAGCGCCCTCGTGCACGTCATCAGCGGTACGTGCCGCGCCCCGACACCGCGGCCGAGCAGTCCGCACTTTGTCACCATCTCAAACTGAAAACTTCATTTTTGATGCCAGACCTGTCTGAGGAGAAAAGCCTAAGATGTCCATCAAGTTCTGTCCCTGCCCGAACACGCCCGAATATTCACCTTCGGCCAACCTCGAGATTTGTTTTATTTTTGCGCAGGAAAAATTAATCCAAATATTAAAAGTGGTCGGTTAGGTTAGATACATTAAAACACTTTAAGACACTATGGACGGTTAGTTAGGTTAGTATAGCTACATTAAAATAAACAGAGAAATATAAATATATATAAATAAACCCGAGGTTGGCCGAAGGTGAATATTCGGGCGTGTTCGGGCAGGTACAGAGCTTGATGTACATCTTAGGCTTCCCACCTGAGAAGGGGAGGCCTTCTTTTCAAAGACGAGACAGCCAAACGTCCGATCGTGCACCTTCGGTTGTTTTTTTGTTTTATTTTAAAAGGTTAGGTTAGCTACATTATAAATACTTTAAAACATTGCGGACCGTTGATTTGGTTAGGATAGCTACATTAAAGTTACTGTGAAATCATGTAAACCATTTCCTAGCCCTGGATTATAGCTACATATTAAAAAGTTATTTGCTAAGCAACCATAAAATGATTTTACAGTATTTTTAATGTAGCTATACTTACCTAATGTAACCAACCATCTAAAATGTTTTAAAGTATTTATAATGTAGCTAAGCTATCCTAATCGACCGCAAAATTTAATGCCACATCGGTTTATACAATGAGATAGAACGGAAAAAAAAAGCGAGCATGAACTTTGGGTCTTCGTCTGTGAAATGAAGGCTTCCCGTCTGAGGGGGGCTGTTTATTGTTATCTCTGTTAAGAGGGCAATAAGAATTATCTGTTCTGTTTTTTTTTATAGGGGAATACCCGGCGGCCATGCAGCACGGAAACAGTCCGTCTCGAAGCGTGTCTTTATCTGTCTATGTCGTCGTCTGCTGCTACACTGTTATGTTAATAAAGAGTATGAGATGACATGTTTGTTAGAATTTTTTTTAAAGTGTGTTAAGACTTTTGCCCACCTATTGTTCTTGTAGCCAACTTATTTGCATTCAACTATGTAAAAAATCTATTATTTTGGTTAAGCTGAACATTCCCCGATTGGGCGAACAGTAACAGATTAAGCTCTAGAAAATAGCGGTTTGCTGGAAATGTATAATTTTCAGGTTATTTGTGCTGCTTTTTTCTTTTTTTCTTTTATCATAATTTATGTTGATGGCTGCATTTTGTTTGGTTGGCTTATGAATCATTTGGTTGGGAAGTTGATTGGAATGATAAGATTTCCCTACATTGTATCTAAAGTTAACTAGTCAGTTCAAAGTGAGATTCCACTAGTTTGTTTGATCCGGCATGATTTGACAGTTTTCTCATTAAAGTTTTGCAAGAAAATCTACAAAATCAACAATTTCACTTCAGAGAGAAATTCAAGCGATTGAGACATGGTGATGACAGCAGTTCAATCCAGAATCCAAGTGGCTAACAATGGAATGGCATATTTTAATCTTCCCGGCGACTCAAAAAATACGCCGCCTGGGCCAGTCTTGGTTCAAGAAAAAGATAGATAAACTTCTTTGTCAGTGAGGCATCAGCCACGAGGAAATAATTTCTGCAGGACAAACAGTAAATGCAGCGGTCTACCAGGAACTTTCGGAACATTTCACAAGGCATTCCGAGTGTTCTGCCAGAGAGTTGTACGAGGCTTCTAGTCGGTGAACGTTGCTGCGTGGAATGCCCTTGTTCAGTGCGATCCCTGAGCACCAGTTCTTGGCTGAGTGCAGCGGGTCTGTTTTCGAACACCACCGCAATGACCTGATTGGGTGCCTGCATCAAGTGTCCTAACCCAACGAAGGATGTAAATAGAAATCAAGGCCCGTCCAAGCATTCCGGGCTTGTATTTACATCACAAGAGCGCTCTGCGGTTGCGCAGGCAACCGAGAGGAAAAAACCACAGCAAAGGAGGAGAAGGGGTGACGATGACACTAGGAAAGCCTGAGGGGGGGAGGGTGGGAAGGGGCAGGTAGGTAGGTTTTTATTCCCACGACAAACTTCAATTGATTTAGTTGTTGAGGAATATCTATCCCCTGGAAAAAAAAAGTGGGACCCCCGGGAAAATATGGGGTTTGAAGGTGCATAAAGGTGGTTTTTAGGCATTTTTCTTTCCTAAATATTCTAATTATAGTTGGTTGCAATATATAATTTATTTTTTATAAAAAATATTTTCAGAGAGCAAATTTGTAAAAACACAGTTAACATATCTGCTGGTGCTATATCCACACAAAATCATTAATTTAAACATCCGGAGAAACTACGGAACTAAATATATTATTGGAGGGGCCGAAATTGAAGACTTTTATAATCGGGGGGGGGGGGGGTGTCCCCCCCCCCCGTCTCCCCGTCCCCTCCCCCGGTTGTGACGCCCATGGTAACGGGGAGATCTGCAGGTACGCCGTCTTCAACTTTCTACTCTTTCCAGCAGTAGGTAACTCTGTAAGTTAATACCTTCTGTTTATCGACTTTCTTTACACTGAAGATTTCCTGGAGACCTGCAAAGCGATGATTTTAATGAATCGCACTTAAAATTCCACAGCTACTTTGGTCAGAATTGATCCTGGTGTTTCAGGATTGGGAGGCGGGCTTACGACCGATACTTTATCAAGTCTGCTTTCAGAAAGAAAGAAATTAATTTGGTTTGAAAAAGGTACCAAAAATTATAAAAATTAAAAAATCGGGATCATTAGGGGCGATGGATTTGGACAAAAACCACATAAATATCTCACTGTATCTGTTGCTCGTAACCTACCATTAAGCATTTTTAGACCCTCTTCACTTTTGTGTATTAAAGTGAAATTATTCACTTACAAAACAAGTACTAAAAATGCAGGTTGAATATAAAAACAGGTGTGAGTTGTTTATTGCCTTCAAACATGCGCATGAGCAATACCTGGGTAACTCACTGATTTCACTGCACACTTACAATTGCAAATGTTTAAAAACAAAAAAAAAAATATTTCAACACAACACTGCTTTGGATTTTGTATGATGGTGTTATAAGAGTATATAATTCCCATTTATGTAAATACAATTTTTTTTTTTTACAATATCTATTGAACATCAAAATAAAGTATATTTTAAAAATAAGCTCTAGAAGATAATTCAAAATATACACATATTATAAAACATTATTTTTGACTAGTGATATCACTACAAATGCAAAATGGTTACAAATATATATGCTTAGCATTCAAAAAAAGACATATTACATAAACACACTATAAAACCTCGCTGTACCTAGCAAGATGTCATGAAGGTAGGCACCTAAATATACTAAATATACGAAAATACTTTTGCACAGATCAGAACTCATGACACCACAAAAAACACAATACAAACCTTACCACACCCTCTTTTTGGATCTAATATATAAAATATGGAAAAAAAACTGTTATTTGTCACAAACCAGTGACGTAAGAATTTCATTGTTAATGAACTTACATATTTTGTTTATTTAGAGGTGAACTAATATTTAAAAAAGTGAAATCTGATTATAGTTCAAGGTGAACACATTAACAAAACACATCTGACTATTTTCACAAATTATAAAACAGCAACCAAATTGAACTGAGTGAAAAAAAAGTTAAATTTTTGAAAAGTAATAGATTAGATTCAAATATAAATAGTTTAAAATTGTATTTAAAAAAAAGAAGAAAGAAACGTTATATTTTCTTCCCAAAAACACTGTGATTTAGTTTTTGCAGTTTAAAAAGGGTAAGATTATTGATGTTTCATATTTTGCTCACACTGATACCCTACCAATATGGCTATAGAAGTCTATATGAATGAATGCACTCTCAAACGGGTACACTCTCAAACTAACTTTGCGTCATTACGCTACAGGATGTCTGAGAATCTGGGCGATCACATGCAAAACATGGTTCTTTGTGCGAAAGGCCTCCGTGTTAAGCAAAGAAACATACCTATTTAGGTTCATGTCACTACAATTGAAGCTTTCAACTAACACCGTCAAAAACATCAAATACAAAATTTTAATACCAAGTCTAGCACAGAAACCAACGTACATTTCAAAAACACATTTACATTTTGTTGATAAAGTGACTAAATACACCAAACTTAAAATGATAAAAGACTTTTTTTCTCACTATAACAATACTTTATGTAAGCATACCAACACTTTCACATCATTACAAGTTTCAACAGTGAATGAAACACAATAATATACTCTCACCTACCAAACACAAGCTTTAAAAAAATTCACACTTAACTAACAAAAAAAATAATAATATTGGATTCATTTGATAAACAATTCATGCAACAAAAAATAAAACCAAAGAAATAATTTTTATTGACGATAAGTTTGCAGTAAAATGCCAGCGAAGATACTATGTAATAGCAGCACAAAACAATGTTTAGGGACCCCAAATTTCTAGTGACGATACAAGTAGATTTCACTACTACCACACATTACTTAACTAACAAAAAAAATAATAATATTGGATTCATTTGATAAACAATTCATGCAACAAAAAATAAAACCAAAGAAATAATTTTTATTGACGATAAGTTTGCAGTAAAATGCCAGCGAAGATACTATGTAATAGCAGCACAAAACAATGTTTAGGGACCCCAAATTTCTAGTGACGATACAAGTAGATTTCACTACTACCACACATTTCACTAAACATAAATGAGCTACAAAACCCGACCAAGACAACAACCTCGATACACAAAATAAAAAGGAAGGGGGGGGGGGGGGGGGGGAAATACGTACAAGCAGCTACGTTCTGCCATCAAGTGCAGTTACTTTTTGAGTATTACTCAGTCTAGTTGTACGTGGAACAATGCATGGTGACTACAAATTATTTATTGTCACTTGGCTAACAATACCGCCTAATCAACATTTTAGTAACTTACAGGAGGGTTAAAAGAACTGCTTATTTTTGAGTACACATTGCGTGTATTGAATGTAATGCAATTTTTATTTTAAAACAACACTTCGAATACATTTTTTTTTTTACTATGAAGCAACGGGCAACCAATGACACTCCTCTTATCACCTGAGCCTGGAGCCTATTGCTCTTAGTAAGTCTGCTTTGTGTATTTACGAGGTCCCATTTTTGTGCGGTGGTGCAGCTATCCCGATGATTTTTGCCGTAGGAATGGTATCGGTGGATGCAAAACATCTGTTAGAATGCGTTTGAACCAATTAGTCTTATTTCGTTAAAAATGTCAGTTTGGCAGTACTGTTAGCTAAGCTACGATAGGCTACTATAACACCAGTTTGTCACCAACGTTTTTTCTCTTCGCAGATGACCACGGATTACTCCCAAGTAAAATAATGTACTGTACGTGAAAATCTTATTTTTGTAACTTTTGACATGCACTTAATAAAAAAAAAAAGTTTACATTTATTTTGTACGTCACATGCTACGACCTCCAGCTGAAATCACAAGTGGTTCTTGAGAAAGAAAAACCACACAACAGCCAGAAAACTGAAGAGCAATGCACTATTGACTGGGAGGGGCTCGGAGGTAGTGTTCGATCCTGTCGTTAACAAATGCCAAAAAATTCTCTGCGGCACAGCCAACCGTGGAAACTTAACTTCTTTTTCCAACCCTCTGGTTGAAACATTTGTAGTTTGTGATGTACGGCGCTCACAAAAACTAACATTATAAAATATTTTATATCTTATGACTAGAGACCGGAAAAATTCGCGATTTCGATTACCTGTAGGATAGACTCCATGATCCTCTACGCATGCGGGAAAATTACATCTGCTCATTGGCTACTGACTCGTGTCGCCTGTTAACTGGGACGTTAATCATTCGATACTTATTTTGTTGAAAGTTTTTCATTGGCCGAGTGTCATTTAGAAAAACTGTGGCCCAATCACTGATGCAGTAAAAAGGCAAACGTTTTTGATTCTAGACTATCACGAAATGAATCCGCGAATTTTTCAGGTCTCTACTTTGACACTACTGAAACATATTTAACATGCAATTTTTCTTGCGTTTCGTGAATCCATGTAGTGAGAAGAAAAAAAAGTGTTTGGGATAACGACAATCGAAAGTAAACAGTTCCTACCAACTACTGAAGGAAAAAAATAAATGGTAATGCATGTTTGCTGCAGTGTCAGGCACGACGACTGCGATGGATCCGCGTCGCTAGTTGCATCCGCGTCGCTAGTTGCATCCGCCAGCCGGCTGCAGCGTCGGCGTAGCTCGCTTCGTCTGGGCAACCAACTGCAGCCAGTTCGGGACGGAGTTGGGCCTGCAGACGAGAAATAAACACTCTTGGCATCTCATTTTGTACGCGCTTGAATCAACAACGAAATCTTGGATCCTTTATAAAAACACTATTGTTCCTGGTAAGATTACATCCGTCCATAAATATAATGAGACTCCAATCACAGGAGTTGTTGATATTAACGAGGCATTTAACACAGTTTCCGACATACACGAGCTGTCGAGAGGAATGTGGGTTAAGGGGGGGAGGGCCACTACCAGGGGGCCCTTTTGAGTTTAGAGATTTTTTTTTAATGCGCGAGTTTATTCTGATGGCAGGATGAAAAACTACACGGACAAAGAAACGGACTAGAACTGCCAGCGAGAAGAAAAACTAGTCCAGGTTAAGTTGGATTACAAGTACGCAACAACTGCTCTTCTTTCCTAAGCATGTCAAATTGTAAATATAATTGATACTTTTCAGTTAAACTGTGTCTTTCAGGCCATTATGAATAATTTAATTCATACCAATTTTTAAAAATTAATAATTAGTGTCAGTAATACTTGTTCATTTGTTTTGAATAAACTACTGAAAATTTTTTTTTTGCTGTATTGTATAACTTAAAATACATTTGAATTTGATTATCCGTGATATTCGCTTATCCATGCTGACCTTCCCTCCATTACCCGAGTTAATCAAGGTTCTACTGTAACTTAATTATTTTGCAATTTTCCGAAAGAAATACAGAAAATCAAGCCTCCTCCATCCCCCATGGCTGGCGTGGTTCAAACAGAACCTCGCATACATCATATTACAGTGCGTATGACTATGTGCTAAGAAAAACACCTAAAAAAATGCTTTCGGAATCTGGGTGATGGCAGACTGTAGCATGATATTTTCCCCTCAATTTACTATCACTGGGAAAATTCCACTACTATTCAAAGAATTTCAAGTTAATTCCCTGACTTTCCCTGACCGAATCAAAACTTCCCTGACTCTTTACACATTTCCCCTGACTTTCCATAATGTGGACAACCTACTTCAGTTAAGGTTACTTTTTCGTGACTTTTGTGACGAGACACCCTGCGAGATATTCGGGTTTATGTTACTTTTCTGGGGCAAAAAAAAAAATTGTGAGCGAGTGTTTTAGTACTCACCAGTGATCTGCAAACATCTAACCTCAGTAACGAGCAAATTGATGTAGTCTCGTGTTGCAGATAAAATTATAATACGAAACTCTGACACCAAAACAATGCAGAGCATGATAAATACATGAAAAATATTCATTTTAGGGAAAACCAGTAAATTTTTTTTTTTCCTTTTTAAAACCTAACTATGATTTTGTACAAGATTTTATGGCGACCATATAACATTGATTTATTAATATTTTAATTGTCCAAACATTATTCAACCATAAAATGGGCATTAAAAAACTATGGCGTGACAATTGTATGATTTTAAGAATTATTAAAAATTTACTACAAAACAAAATTAAATTCATACATTTTTATAAACGTTTAGTAGCAGTCACAGCCCCGCGTGTGTAACCGACACGTAGTGGAGCGTCGTGGAACTGACGTGATTCTATTTGCAAAGAAATCACGTGCTGCAAATATTTGGCAACACGCAGGGCCGGCGCGTCCATACAGGCGAACCAGGCGACCGCCCAGGGCGCCAAGTAGCTGGGGGCGGCGCGGCACGACACACAACAGCTGATACAACATGTTTAACGATTATTGAAACTAGATGAAAATGGAATTTTTGTAACAGTTTGGAATGTTTATATTGATATAAGTAATTATTTATAAAGTCAACGGTGGTGACCTGTTTATGATTTTTAATAAGTAAAAAAAAAAAAAAAAAAAAAACACAAGCCTGCTAGCATTTCATTGTCGACAAAATCTTAGGCTTACCTGATGTATTTTGAGGCAAGGAAAATGTTTTTGGGGTGTCCGGCCTGGGCGGGGGGGGGGGTTCATTAAGGTTTTTCGCCTAGGGCACCAGTTTACCTTGCACCGGCCCTGGCAACACGACTGCGTGTCTGGTACTCACACGGGGGTGAAGCGGCCCACGGAGGACTGCATCTGCTTGGGCCGGGACACGGCGAAGGGGGCGAGGTCCCGGGGAACGCTCGCCTCGGAGACCGCCATCTCTTCGTCGTCGTCGGACGGGCGCTGCTCCGCCGCTCGCAGCAGCTTCACGTCGAACTTCAGCGCGGCTGCGGGAACACACGGCACAGCTCGACTGAGGACCCGCCGTGCCGGCTTCACAGGGTTTATGTTGATTCAATTGTTTAATACCGGTGTGGGTCATGCAGAGATCCGAGTTGAGGGCACACTCACAGACGTCGACGGGCCCCAGGCGCTCGGCCGCGGCGTAAACGGCGTCGGCCGTCCAGAAGTCGGGGACGCGCGCGAACGCCTTGCCCGAGTCGGCGGGCAGGTGAAAGCCCAGGCGGTGCAGCAGCTGCGCGAAGCACGGGCGCTGCATGGCGGCGCGCTGGCGCCCGCTCCACGGCACCACCGGGATCGACTGCCGCAGCACTGCGCAGCGGAGAACACACCGCCCGCCCTGTCTCACAACACTGGGGGGCCTGCGGTGCGGAGGGGACCCCCCCCCCCCCCCCCCGCTCTCGCCGCGGTCCCGGGTTCCCTTCCTCGCCGCGGCCTCCCGCAACACCCGCGCAACAGCATGGCGACAACACTGGGCCTGCGATACGGAGGGACCCCCGTTCTCGCCGCGGTCTCCCGGAAAAAACTCCAGACGCTGAGGTGGTTTCTTACACTAGGCCAGGGGTTGGCTCGCTAGCCGCATGTGGCTCTTTTCACAGTATTTTACGGCTCTACGACTCACTAGACTGTCACAACACCGGACAAAACCAAGCGGGCCCAATCACTACAGAGGGACCCCCCCGCTCGGCGGTCTCGGGTTCCCTTTCTCGCCGCCGTCTCCCGGATAAACTCCAGGCAGACGCTGAGGTGGTTTCTTACACTAGGCCAGCGTTCGGCTCGTAACCCGCATGTGGCTCTCTTCACAGTATTTTACACAGCTCTACGACTCGCTACACTGTCACAACACCGGACAAAACCAAGCGGCAGAATCACAAGACTTGTCCTGAACCTGCGCACCGGACCCTACCACCGTAAACGACCAGGGGCTTTTTTTTATTTTAATGATTAATGAATTTAAATAATTTAGGTTTTCTTGTTCTATCAGCAGTGCTCTACAAATGACTACCATATTTATGACATTTACATTTTTTTTTTTACCTAAGTAGACTTTATTTCAAGTCTTTATGTTGAATTTGCGAAAAAAATATTTTTGGTATTATCTCGTTCATCGTCTTAAAATTTCCAAGTGGACGCAGAGGAAATACACGTTGCGGCTCTCTGAAAATTTTGGAGAATCTGTTCACTTGATATTTGGCTCATCTCGCTCGGAGGTCTGCCCACCCCTGCACTAGGGCAATGGCTGAATTCTTTAGCAATATCGCTGGTCCTGGGTTGCTGTCGACGAAATGCTACACCCACAAAAAATTAAAAGATCGAGCTCATGATTGGTATGGACCAGCAATGGCCAAGAATGGCCCACATTTAACACCTCCCGCCTAAAGAACCTTTCAAGACAGTAATATATTCAGGTATAATGTTATGTGTTAGACACCTTTGTTTGCATGTATGTGGTATAAGTTGTTAGCACAAAAAAAAAAAACCATTATTTTTTAATAATACTAAATTATTACTTCTATTTATGTTATACATATAGTTTTATGGAGATTATTTATAAATAATTAATTTGTTTAAATTTCTTGTGAATACTGTTTTTTGAAGTCTTATTCATCACTTCAGCACATGCCGCATATATAGGGGTAATATTATACTGTGAATTGCGATAAAACAGAATAAACACAGAAAATCATGTCAATACAACATTTAACACTTAAATGCAAGTTAATACACCATTATGCCTCAAAATTTAAATACAAACGTGAACTAAATCAGCAATTTGACAGAACTTGACTCAAATGACAACAGTATTAACTTTCACTATAAATGGATTCAAATAATTTTTATATTATTTTTTTTTTCATCTTCACATTTTACATTTGACACCAACAGGCAGATTTTCTTTAAAATTTATATGATCATGATAAGGAAACAGAAAAAAAAAAGCACAAAATATTAATTATTGAAGTTGATAAAGTTTTCTGTCTGAAAGTGGGAAAATTTTTGGACTTATTTAAATTACTTTTGGATAGAAAAATGTACCTAAATCTTGAAATTATAAAGAAATATAAAACATACTGTTCGTAAAGTATTTGAAAAGTAATAAGCATGGTATTTTAAGTTATATTTATGTTTTCCTTGCAAGAATTACAGAGACAAATTTTAACACACATGGTAGTAGGTAATTAAAATAATATATTCTGGATTCTAGGCATTTTAAATTTGTCTTAAATTACAATGTTTTAAAATCAGATTTAGGATTAGTATTATTTTCCTTTACTGAAACCGTAATACCAACGTAGTCTTATTGTTAATCAATTCCTGTTTCTTATGATCATCTTCCAAGTACACAACTATTCCAGACATGGACTGCTGGGAGGAATACTGTGGTAAGCCTGTGGGGAAACCCAAGGGAAGGTAATGGGAAGTTGGTGGGAAGCCTTGTAAGCACATGAGAAGCTAGTGAGAACCCAAGGGAGGCCAGTCGGAAGCCGGTGGGAATCACTACTCACTGGCGTGCACCAGCGGGATGGGCTCGGTGACGGCGTCACCCTCGGCCGGGCCGCCGCGCGCCACGCACAGCTTCACGTGGCACGTCTCCAGCAGCAGCCGCTGCAGCCACGCCACCACGTCACCCATGCCCTCCGCTCGGAGCTCACCTGCGCGCAAGGCACGTCCCCTCTAGTCCCCGGCTCTCACTCGTTCACTACATGATCTGACCGTACATACTTCAAAAACTCACCAGCTATTGCAATTGAAAGAACGTAAATCTGAAGTAGAAATTAAATAAAATGATATACCCAGATTACAAAAAAAAATAATTCAGAAGAGATTTAAAAAAATAATAATAATTTAAAAGCTCATAATCAATTTTAATGTCAAATTAACAAAGGTGTGTTGCATTTAAATGTTTGTACAGGTATTCAATAATTTATAAGGTTTATAGGAAAAATTTAATCAACAAATGTTTCTTTGCGAATAGTACAGCATTCGTAAGAATGCCTACACATTCCAACACCGCTACAATGCAGATCATTTCATCTTAACAGCCCCTGCGGAAAAATGAAAATGGAAAAACCACCAGTTGATGCTACCCTTAGGTTTAGCTCTAAGAAAACGGCGATGGGAGTTTGGATACTTTGATACTGTGATACTTGTCGATATCACGGCGAATCAACAGTATCGAGTATCGATAAAATCATAGAAACCTAGAAACATGTTACACCGGAAGCATCAACTAGTGATTCTTATCCTACTTCGGTTAGAAAAAAAGTCCTTCAAGCACCACCAGCTGCTCTTGAGTCTGAAAAAATGTTCAGTGCAGCTGGACTTGTCAACAACATAAAGATATGATAAAAAAAGCCTCTCAACACATATTTGTAATTTTTTAATTTCTACCTAATAATAAGTTAGGTTTGATTAGATATTTTATTTAAAAAAATTTCAGGAACATAATGGACGTAGTTACGCAAAAAAGGAACCAACCCACAATTTTGTTATATTTTATTTGGAAAAAAATTAAAATAGTACAAGGTTGATCGTACCGTCGTTGCTATTATTATATATCAGTATTTATACTAGACCATTAAAATTTATACCCACATTATATTATCAATAGGAGAATTACAATTTATAATTAACTTTAACTTCAAAATACTTCAGAATAGGTTTCATGTGGGTTGGTTCCTTTTTTGCATAACTACGTCGATATACAACAGTATAAACTACTAACGACAATCAAAATTATTCTGTCATCACAAATCTACAAAAACCAAATTTTAAAGGTTATTAAAAAGAAATCGAAATGTGAATATACTTACCTATCAACTCTTTCATGTCATCCGAAGAGGACGGGCGGTTCTCATCCGCGCCGCGCTCACCCTCGGAGGATTCGTCCATCCTGACGCCGCCGACGTCACCCGCGACGGCCGAGCCGGACTCCTGGGAGCAGTCAAGGGCACAACGCTGAAGCCAACAACACTCCCCGAGACCCGGGAGGACGCAGCACGGACGACAGAACGGCTGAGGTGCCTGGGCTTACCGCCGCCTCCGTCTTCAGCAGTTGCTCGTGCCGTTCCGGGGAAATCACCTTCTGCACGAAAAGCTGGCGGATGATCTGCAACCAACGAAAGGGCGCAAATTACCAAAAGGTTTACTCCCGACAAAGGCTGTGGTACCTAACTTCTGTCGCCCTCCAGGGTATGTCGTGGACCCAGGGGAAGAAGCTCCGTCAGTCAGCCACGGCCTGTAGGCGGCTCTCTCTGTTCACGGAGCCACTGGCTAGCCAACAGCTCCAAGGGACGTCCCAGAAGAGGTTCCTTTTTGTGATCTCTGGCTTTACTGGTAATTAGGTAATTTGTTTCGGCAATATGGGAATCACCAACAACTTTATGTGAACTACATCTGGTATCAAATCGTCTTGATGTTGGGGGAAAAAATGTAAAATAACAGACAATCTTTCATACGGTTTTGAAGTACTTAAATATGACTGGAAATTTTCCTTTGAATATTATGTAGTTTAAATTTTTGAGTCATTGATTTTGCCAAACATTTTAAATGTTCTCTGTCATTTTATCTCTTAAAGTTTTTTTTAGGCCAATTCACACGCTAACATGGTTCGTACCCTATGTGCAATCAAAAATTAAGAACTTCTTAAGGACCTTTTACTTCATCACATTCACCACTATCAAGAGGTAAAAAACTATTTGTAATGTCAAAAACTCCTCAAGAAAATAATAATGTTAGATACCGAATAATAATAAAAAAAGAACTTTCTTGGTTAGTAAAATTCTTACACATACATGCCTGTTATCCATAATTATATCTGGAACATACAGGTATATCTAACCCAAGCATAGTATCTATCCAAAATTTGAAGCTTTAACATTTTATTTGATCACATTTACTTTATAAGTTCAAAGTAAGACAGTAAAACACATGTTTTCAGTTTGAAGCTGAGATACAAAACACGAAAAGAATGAATTCATAAAATCTAATCATTTGGTGCAACATTAAAATGTGCATATTTATTCATTACGTGCAAGCTATCAGTCTTTATTAAAGGAGTTTTTTAGGAAAGGTTCTTAGTGAAATTTAAGGAAGTTTAAAGGCCCTTTATTCAATTAATGACAAAGTAGGGACTTTTTAAGGATATTAATGGCCCCGCCTACCTGGACACACATAGACGTGCAAAGCTTCAGGAAAAACCACGCAATTTGAAAACTAATCAAAATATCCGAGTGGGGTGTGTTTACGAAAAGCATTTAAGAATTTGCCGAGGGCCGGTACGTAGTTTTGTTACGGATTAAGTTTTTAAACTGTATTTTTAGAAGAGTTAAAATAGCTAAAAGCCGTGTCTTCAGAGGAATTTTTAGGAATGAAACAACCGGCACAGATTCTTGAAAGCACTCAAGGGACTTGCGTGACGCCTTTATCTTCATTTCTCCGCCTTATAATTTCATAGTGGCACTATGCACGACGAGAAGACTGCGCGCCAGCTCAGAGGAGACACCTCACACACACACACACACACACACACACACACAGACACGCCCCTGACAAGGCGGTGCCACGGCGCCACGCCGGGAAGCGAGCGCGTACTCACGTCGGCGCGGGGCTTGGTGACTCCGTCCTCGGCGAACAGCTGCCTCACCCGCCCGACCGGGTCCTGGCCGTCGCAGCTCCGGCAGTAGAACCAGGACAGCTTCTCCCAGTCCTCCCGCGACCACCTGCAGCGAGAGAGTCTCCATGGCACGGTGCTGGATACGGTACACATACACTGAAGTTACCGCACGATCGTCGCACATTCTATACTAAAATGAAGTCTGAAAAGAAGGTGTGGGATTTTTACGTGAAATTTGTTTAAGTAAAGTTATACATAAAAACAAAACCTATTTGTGGAAAGTACATTTATTTAAAAAAAATAGAGTTTTCTAATGCACTCCAAAAAATTACATTTATAAGTAATGCAACAAAAAACATTTTGATCAACTTTAAATAGAAAAGAACGAAAACCATGAACAAAACGCGAGATGAAACTAACGCGTAACTATCATCGTAGTACTAACTCACCACAAAAGAGTGCGTGTTATCAAATGTAGTTTACTCTGCAATAGACAGAGCGTGCGTTGCGTGCAATCGGCAAGCTATCGATATTGATGTTCGACCTTCTATACGGAAATCAACATAACCAAACATGAATGATGCCAACTAGCGCTGGCTACATATTTATATGCGGTACACAGCAGCGACGAAGACGTATAGATAAATGTTCAAACGTTTGAAATTATCTTTAAAAGAAAATTTACACATCAGAAAACCTCATATTTCTGTAAATTAAATAAGTAAGCGGTAATATCCAAGTGAATATTAGGTTTCAACTTTAAAATACACTGTTTTATACGGGAAAACTACCTACTCAAAATGCTGGGAATCTAACAACGGGACCAAAAACATCATGTGAAGTTTATGCGAGAATTTTTTTCTCCAAATTTTGATGCCCTAAACCATTGGCGTAGCTGTGTTCATAAAGTTGGGGGGGACAAATAATGATTTTGATGTCATGTAAACCCATTCCCCTGTTGCTAAGACGGGGGGTCCGGGGGTCCTCCACCGGAAAATTTTGGTTTTAAAAGTGCAAAATAGCGCTTTCTAAGCAGTTTTTGTATTTAACCATTGAATACATCGATGTTAAAATTATTATTTTTTCTTTAAGATAAAATTTGATGAGTGAAGAAATTACAAATAAAGTTGGGCAAAATAATATTATAAAATAAAAATATCACGGTCTAGAAAGTTGGGGGGGACAGTCCCCTCCACCCAAAAAGTTCAGGGGGACACGTCCCCCCTGTCCCCCCCGGTTCCTACTCCCCTGCCCTAAACTAACAATGCGACGATTATGCGCGTGCGATGATCGCGCGATAAGACACTATGCACTGTCGCCGGCGCCGGCACTCACCCAGCGTCGTCCGCCCCCAGGGGACCGCTGACGCTCTCGGCCGGCGCGCGGACGTCTTCAGGCAACGCCTTGGCCCGCTGCGGGGCGTTCACGAACTTGTTGACCACGTACCCTATGAGGTCGGACCAGTCCTGCAACACACAGGCCGCGGTTCGCAAGTTCGCTGGCTCGGGCGCCCGCGTCAGAACTGCCAAAATGGCGGACCCTCAGTCAGTGTCTTTCACATGTTCTGAAGTACTAAAACATGAGTGGTCATTTCCTCATACTAATAGTAGTGTTTTTGTAATTTAAATTCTTGATGCACTGATTTGCCGAAAATTCTCTCACGTGATGAAACTAGACAGTTAGGAGCTGCGTTCAGGAAAGCCGGAATCACAATACGCCGTCTGCCTGTCAGCCACTGAGCAATTTACAACATTTCACTTGTTTGTCATAATGTTTTTTTTTTTTTTCATTTCAACGGTGCCAAGATTTTAGAAAATTTGTCTTGTATAATTAGATTAATTTGGCAGTCCTATAAGTTATTCACACAACAAATTACACTCGAATTTTTTCACTAGAGTATTTATTTTAACATGTCCGAAAATCCATTGTGTAATAAATTACATTTCTGTGACTCACAGGATTTTTGTTTAAAAAAAAAAAAAAAAAAAAAAACACTTGTACTAAGTTTAAACATAAGTTGAAAAAATAATTACTGAAGCAGCTTAGCAATTAACTAAACTTCAAAACCTTCTAAAATAATATTTGACTAGCAGAAAAACCTTGCAGACATTTATTGGTTATATTTTCATCCGTGCGTCCATCAAGAGCATGAAGTTACCCAACATTGAAGGATGGACGGAGGCGGCGACGGACTACTGTAATTCTGGCTTGGCTGGTTCTCTGAAGTCGGAGCGCCCTTAAAAAGCTCATTTAAAACCATTTGTTTCATAGTGGTATTACTATGATACCACTTTATAAATATGTTACTATTTGCAATGTTCCAGTGTTATCGCCGAAATACCTCGCCTGAGTAAGCCTTGTGCTGCTATCTGGTGATCCTAACAAGAACAAGCAACATTGGCTGCTTTAATTTTTCCTTAAAAAGTTACACAATAGATTCTAATTCTGTGTATCCGTACCATGTGCGTCTCTGCCTGAGGATGGGAGCAGATAGCAGTTCCTGAAACGTCGCTTGTTTCTGTTTTGGTAAAACTATTGTATTTGTTTGACTTTTCGTTTTGTCGTGTTTTTGTCTCGTTTCAACTGTTGTGCTGAATTATTTTGGGTTCAATATTTTTGTGTTGTCATCATTTGTGGGTTTTTTTTTTTTCGTTCTCTTAGTACATTTTTCTTTGTTTGTTGACCATATTCCTGTTTCGGAATATTTTGTGGTGTTCATATCCTTGTTGAAAACAGCAATTGTTTGCTTAATTTTGTGTTGTTTTTTTTTTGTCTTTTTTGGGTATTTTTATTTATTTATTTTATTTATTAGTTTTTCTTCAACAGAAAAAGTTCTTAGCAATGGCGTACGTCCAAAAACTTACATCAAGTCATGCACTCCCATTGCTCAAATCTTTTAAAGATAACAGATTCTAATTTATTTTAATATATTTCTGTGTGCCTCAAAGGGTTTTGACTCGAACACCAGGGAAGGACACTCACGTCGCAGACCCCGAAGTCGGTCTCCCAGATGTGCGAGAAGGTCTTGAGGATGCCGGGCTGGAAGAGGGCGGAGGCCTGCCCCATGTCGCCCGCCACGTGGTGCATCATGGTGAAGACGCAGTCGTTGACGAACTCACCGTTCTCCCGGAAGTCCTCGAGGAGCAGGCCGTACTTGTGCATCATGTCCACGGTCGCGAACCTGAGCAAGCGACAGTCCACCTTACAGCATGCTTCACCTCGCCACGTGTACTCCACCGTGAGACACCACTGATTCCAGGGGCGTAGCCAGGAGGGGGGTTTTAGGGGTTCATCCCCCCCCCCTCCAGCACCAAAACTTTATTTAAATTTCTTATTCATCACCCAAACAAATTTCATATTAAAAATTAATAAAATTTTTACCATTACAACATTTAAATTTAAGTACCGAAAACTGCTAAAATAGCACTATTTTACACCTTAAAATCCAAACTTTCCCGCGGGAGGACCCCCCCCCGGACCCCCCGGCTTTAATACGGGGTGGACCATGCTTCTTAACACCCCCCCCCCCCCATACACAAATCCTGGCTACGCCACTGACTGATTCCAAGGTGCATCAAAATGCAAAACATCTGTTGTACAATACATACTATACGAGCCCACGGTCACTTATGTGGCAAAAGACTTGGACTGTAAACAAGAGAGTTGCTGGAGAAGAAGTTCAGGTACGCACATGAGTGTTATTTCTCGCCTCACGTTTTGGTTCACGTGTAACTAACTGTTTTATTTTTCGCTTGTGCTTGCTGTAGTGACGTAATTTACAGTGTCGCTTATTAGCTGATTTCAACAAGATACATACCTGATCCTGTTGTCGCCGCCTGACTGTTTACGTGATGCTACGTGCAACATGATCTTGTGGTTCTCTAGAGATCCTTACGAGAACATTGTAGCCAAGGCTGTTTTATAACAGACACAGATGTTTGATGTCAGTATGTTATGACCCGGGCAAGACTTTTTCCCACCCTAATACCCTAATAAGGCACAATTAGGGTGGAAAACCAACTAGGGCAGAAAACAGTCTTGGCCCCGGTCATAACGTACTGACGTTAAACATCCCTGTCTTTTAGGAAACAGCTCGGCTATGCTGTATTGTAAAAAATCTGGTGGACCACAGGATCATGTTTCAGGTAGTATCAAGTAAACAGTAGGGCGGTGAAAACAGGCTATACAATATATCCATTGTTGAAAACAGTCTCGGGTGCAGTAAACAATACCAACATGGTGACGGCCGCATCACTGCACAGGCAACCTATTTATACCTATAAACAATAGTTTGTCTGACTGCAATATGAATTTTGTAATGCTGTACCTTGAGGTATGATCTGTATTGTAACGCTGTACCTTGAGATAGGGTCTGTTTTGTAATGCTGTACCTTGAGATAGGGTCTTTTTTGTAATGCTCTACCTTGAGATAGAGTCTGTTTTGTAATGCTGTACCTTGAGGTAGGGTCTGTTTTGTAATGCTGTACCTTGAGGTAGGGTCTGTTTTGTAATGCTGTACCTTGAGGTAGGGTCTGTTTTGTAAAGCTGTACTTTGAGATAGGGTATGTGATTTGTAATGCTGTACCTTGAGATAGGGTCTGTTTTGTAATGTTGTACCTTGAGATAGGGTCTGTTTTGTAATGTTGTACCTTGAGATAGGGTATTTTTTGTAAAGCTGTACTTTGAGATAGGGTATGTGATTTGTAACACTGTACCTTGAGATAGGGTCTGTTTTTTAATGCTGTAACTTGAGATAGTGTCTGTATTGTAATGCTGTACCTTGAGGTAGAGTCAGTAGTGTTGAAGGGTACCTTGTTGATAGGGTACCTTGTCGATAGGGTACCTTGAGGTAGGTCTGTAGTGTTTAAGAAAGCTACTTTAGAAATTTTATTATTTCATCTACGGGAAAGTATGTTCTTGGTTCCCTCAAGCAACACTGGACTCTGACACCCGTCCACCTCGCCAGCGGACTCTGACACCCGTCCACCTCGCCAGCGGACTCGGACACCCGTCCACCTCGCCAGCGGACCCTGACACCCGTCCACCTCGCCAGCGGACCCTGACACCCGTCCACCTCAGCAGCGGACTCGGACACCCGTCCACCTCGCCAGCGGACTCTGACACCCGCCCAGCTCGCCAGCGGACTCTGACACCCGCCCACCTCGCCAGCGCACTCGGACACCCGTCCACCTCAGCAGCGGACTCGGACACCCGTCCACCTCGCCAGCGGACTCTGACACCCGCCCAGCTCGCCAGCGGACTCTGACACCCGCCCAGCTCGCCAGCGGACTCTGACACCCGCCCACCTCGCCAGCGGACTCTGACACCCGCCCACCTCGCCAGCGGACTCTGACACCCGCCCAGCTCGCCAGCGGACTCGGACACCCGTCCACCTCGCCAGCGGACTCTGACACCCGTCCACCTCGCCAGCGGACTCTGACACCCGTCCACCTCGCCAGCGGACTCGGACACCCGTCCACCTCGCCAGCGGACTCTGACACCCGTCCACCTCGCCAGCGGACTCTGACACCCGTCCACCTCGCCAGCGGACTCGGACACCCGTCCACCTCGCCAGCGGACCCTGACACCCGTCCACCTCGCCAGCGGACTCTGACACCCGTCCACCTCGCCAGCGGACTCGGACACACGTCCACCTCGCCAGCGGACCCTGACACCCGTCCACCTCGCCAGCGGACACTGACACCCGCCCACCTCGCCAGCGGACTCTGACACACGTCCACCTCGCCAGCGGACACTGACACCCGTCCACCTCGCCAGCGGACTCTGACACCCGTCCACCTCGCCAGCGGACCCTGACACCCGCCCACCTCGCCAGCGGACCCTGACACCCGTCCACCTCGCCAGCGGACTCTGACACCCGCCCACCTCGCCAGCGGACTCTGACACCCGTCCACCTCGCCAGCGGACTCTGACACCCGCCCACCTCGCCAGCGGACTCTGACACCCGTTCACCTCGCCAGCGGACTCTGACACCCGCCCACCTCGCCAGCGGACTCTGACACCCGTCCACCTCGCCAGCGGACTCTGACACCCGCCCACCTCGCCAGCGGACTCTGACACCCGTCCACCTCGCCAGCGGACTCTGACACCCGCCCACCTCGCCAGCGGACTCTGACACCCGTCCACCTCGCCAGCGGACTCTGACACCCGCCCACCTCGCCAGCGGACTCTGACACCCGTCCACCTCACCAGCGGACTCGGACGCGGACTCACAGCTCGACGTGCTGGCCGAGGCTGGCCGGGCCGCGGTACTCTGGCTGCTTGTAGACGTCGTCGAGGAACAGCATCAGCGCGTGGTTGGTCACGACCAGGTCCTGCAGGAACTGCTTGCTGTGCACGCCCGGCTTGTACTGGCCCAGCAGCAGGGCGAACAGTCCCTTCAGGTCCTCCATGGCAGCCACCTTCACTGCGGCACGGCAACGACAAACCACGTGATACATTCACATGTCGTAGTTCATTTAGCATGAAGTCCAGGGGCGTAGCCAGAGGGAGAGGGGGTTTAGGGGTTCAACCCCCCCCCCCCCCCCCCCTTGCAACAAATCTTTAATTAATTTCTTATTCATCACTAAAACAAATTTCATATTAAAATTAATAAAAAATTTTAACATTACAATATTTAAATTTAAGTACCGAAAACTGCTAAAATAGCACTATTTTACACCTTAAATTACAAATTTTCCCGGGGGAGGACCCCCGGACCACCCGCTTTAATACATAGGGGAGGGGGGGGGCATGCTTCTTAACACCCTCCCATACACAAATCCTGGCTACGCCACTGATGAAGTCATTACCAAAATCTCTGAATAGCATAAAACAAAGTTGCAGTCTGTTTCTGTTTCCCTGCTTTTTCTAAACCATACAACGGATACCACACAACGGATTACGATACGGTTTTCACCAATGGAAAAAGCGTTAAATGAGGAAGGATTGTATATATAATTTGTAGATACTTTTTGCAAAATTTATGAACTATTACGGTGTTTTGTCAATAAAGCAGCGCTTTACCCTATAGCAGAGAACATTTAGTAAAGATAACACAATTTTTTTTTCTTTAAATTTATTATTCTCTCTAAATAGTATAAAAAAAAGTCGCTGCATATATTTATTGTCCCTGTTTTAAAATAAAAAAAAGAGAGTAATATACATGGAAACATTAGCAAAGAGGTGTAAAATAAAGGAAATTAAAAAAAGAAAACAACCTGGCAATGCATTTTGCTGAACAAGTGAATTTTGTTTCAAAGTTGTTTTGTTGATCTGGTTACATACATTAAATATAATAATATTAATAATTTTAAATCATAATCATTAATTATATGTTAAATATAAAACAAAGTGTAAATAACATTGCAGTACAAATCAAATTTTATCAATCATCTTAGCCTCATAAAAGTTAATTTTTTTTTTTAATAATTATTTTTTATGAATGTGTCTGACATTGTGTATGCCTATCTATTGGTAACAAATAATTTGGAAAAAAAAATTTATATTTTAAATGTTGAATTGAATATCAAAATACCTACTAACAAACATCAAATATTTTTCAAGTACTCACAGACCTGTAATAGTTTCAAGAAATAAAAGGTCCAAACACCAGTTAAGTTCACAATCAGTTTACAGAGAACCAAATTATGCATACTTATGATTTCCGTACGGAGAAACAATTCTAGTAATTGACACTAGGCCTCAAGAGTTTTGTTGGTCACATAATGAATAGGCCTACTGCAGATGTGTGTTCACAAGGTGCTAATCTCAACTTTATTTTGCACCAAGTCTTAGAACACAGTATGTCCATGAATGAATATCCCAGTCATAAATTTTAATAACATAAACTCTAAGCATTGTAGTGTGTTTGTTCATTGTCACAATAAAAGAGTCACTCAGTTTAAGATGACAACATGCGCGAGTACTCGATTGTTGTTTTCTCACTCGCAGCGCTACCTACGCAAAATGACAAGTCCTGAGAGTAATTAGTAGAGACCTGAAAAATTCGCGGATTAATTTCGTGTTATGCTGAAATTCAAATAATTATACCTTAGAGCTGCTTCTGCCATTGGTTCACTGTTAATCTGGATAACTGTGGTCCAATTAGAGACCCTCACTCATAGACGTGTCGAATCACAGGCCACCCAGTCGAGACGACTCACAAGTCAGCAGCCAATGAACAGTTGGCATTTGCCCGAAAGTGTAGTGGATATTGGAGTGTATCCTGAAGGTCATTGAACCCGCGAATTTTTCCGGTCTCCAGTAATTAGTAGAGGGTAGGATGAACTTGTAAACTTTATTTGGAAAAAGAATGGAGCCCTGTCCATTGGAATCTCTTTGTACAAGAGTGTTTAAACATTAAACATCGAAGTCCCTGGCCGTTGGAGTGGTCGTAATGGTCGAGATGATTGAGCTCTTTTTTCGCTGACCTCCACAGTCACCCGACATAACGCCGAAAAATTTTTTTTTTCATTTTGGGCTTTATAAATTATGTCTACGTTCCGCCGCTACCTAATGATTTGCCAGAGTTGGGACACGGAATCGAAGAGGCTGTTGCTTCCATTACTTCGGACGTGTTAACCGCAGTGTGGGGAGAGTTGGACTTTAGGTTGGATGTGTGCCGTATAGGCTAAAGGTGCACACACTGAACCATCGTAAGAAAAAACTAGGTTAGTTTACCAACAATTTGATGTATGATTTGCTGTAAATAATCTAAACTGAACTGCAATAATATAGCATCAGAGGACACCCCAACATTAGGGTGATGCAAATACGATCCCAGCCGACGCTACCGTGGCCGTGCTCCTACGTAACGTCGTAAAGTCACCCGAGCCGGGAGATGTCTTACGCTGTAGTTTCTGAAGGTGCTCCCTGTTCTCGGGACTGAGGTGCGGCATTCTCTTGAAGGCGGTGACCCTCTCCAGGAACTCTCTGATCGCCGTCACCACCTGCAAGGCAACACTCGGCCATCGGTCGATCCTCCCGCCCGCTTGACGACTTTGCCCTGAACCCTTTCAATGCAAAAAAAAAAATAAAATAAACTGATACATTGTGTGACAAACGTAAAGCCAATCATTTTTCGGATGAACTACTCAGCAAATCAATTCAGCTGTTTTTTACAAAGCACATTACGAAAGGCTGAACGTCGTACAAAAAAAAATCACACATTAAAGTTAGGAAACCCCCGAAACAAACGCACTATTATAAGCCAATTTGCAAATTTAAAAACCATGTGGAACCAGGGGCACAACAACTAAATTTCCAAAAGGGGAGGGGGTGGGGGGTGGGGGGAAATATACCTTTCTATAAAGAATCATCGATCCCCCCCCCTATTAAAGCGAGGGGTCCCGGGGTCCTCCCCAGGGGAAAATTTGTATTTCAAGGTGGAAAATGGTGCTATTTAAGCAGTTTTATCATCTAAAAATTGATTACACAGCACTTTCTTTGCCCCCGTTTGCCCCCACTTCAAGGTTTCAGAGGGGGGGGGGGGGCAAAAAACCCTTGCATTCCCCCCCCACCTCCCCTGTTGTTGCGCCCCTGTGTGGAATGAAAATTAGCAACTTCCAACTTTCTTTCAAAAAAACAATATTGGACTGAGAGCAAAAATCCTGTCCCGAGGCGGGAGCGAGGCAGGAAACGTGAAACGCGCTCACCAGGTGCATCCGCCTGAGGTACGGCTTGACGTCCTGTCCCGGGAAGAAGGCAGCCGTCTCGAGCTGCTCGCACACGTGGGCGCCCTCGTACACCAGGTACGCCATCACGTCCCAGGACAGCACCTCACTGCGGGCACACGACACCAACACACGGCCCGGCTCAGCGCAACGCGCGACTAACCAGCCACAACCCTCTCCCCGCGAGCACGCCGCCATCGGCAGGGGCAAGAGCGCACGGTAGACACCGGCGAAACAACGAAAACACAGATATGGAAGTTGATACACGCAGGGGTGTAGCCAGGGGGGGGGGGGGGTAAGGGGTTCAAACCCCCCCCCCCCCCCTTTAGCACCAAATCTTTAATTAATTTCTTATTCATCACTCAAACAAATTTCAATATTAAAATTAATAAAAAAATTTTAACATTACAATATTTAAATTTAAGAACAGAAAACTGCTAAAATAGAGCACTATTTTAAACTTTAAAATCCAAATTTTCCCGAGGGAGGGACCCCCGGACACCCCGCTTTAATACGGGGAGGGGGGGGGCATGCTTCTTAACACCCCCCATACACAAATCCTGGCTATGCCACTGGATACACGGCACAGCAACAAAGTGCAAGGCCAAAAAAAAAAAAAATTAAAATTAAAATTCACCCTATTCATTTGGGTTCATCTATTAAAAATATAGAATTCATTTAATAAATCTTAAGTTTAGGTTTTTAATTTCGAGAACTTAAAATGTACGAACTGAGTAAAAAAAAAAGTCGTTGAGTTTGAAGTTGATGATTGGTGTGTACAAATGCAGTAACTGCATCCCTAAATCGGTACTGTGATGTCATTTAACCCCTAATCCAGAAGACAAGTGACCTTATACCCTGTACACCCTGACAGGTCAAAAATTGTTTTATTAGCACAGGCTGCACCTTCCACCACGCTGCAACCAAGACATTCTACTGATGGGTGCAACTACACCTTACACAACTACTTGTGCGGTGGTGGAGAAGGTGCAAGGGATATAATTTGAATAACGGGTATCGCATGAAACTAAAGTTATCAATCAGTTGGTTTTTCGAACATTTCCCAGTCAGCGCTGGGTAGACCTAGGTGTACACAGGTAAATGCCGAACACAAATTTATTTCAGTTATTATTCTAAACTTTAACCGACAAACTTGGATAATGAAACCTAAGTTACATCCTTCTTCTAGCATTACCAGTAACATATACACCCATGTACCCCCGTGGGAAGAGGTACAGCAGGAGGCGCATGGAGGCGGGCCACAACTAGAGTCTCTGGCACCCGGGGCATGAATGGATTCATGCGCTCCCTCTCTCTTTTTTTGCACATACCACACCAATAAAGCGGGGGTCCGGGGCCCTCCCACGGAAAAATGGTTCTATTTAAGCATTTTCCATGCCTACATGTAACAGTTTCTGTGCTACTGTACCTTCCATGCATGAACCCACTATGTCCATAAAGTAGTCCGTATAATCACTAGACTTGTTCATTATATATATATGTTGAGACGTTATATTGTAAATCAGATTAGAGTTTCCTGTTACCAGTTGTAGTAGGAATTACAATGCAAGCGATTTCGGCGCCCCCCACAGCTTTCCGCCCGGGTGGTATGCCGTGCTTGCCCCCCCCCCCCCTCCCCTTAGTTGCGGCCCTGCGTGGAGGGCGGGCTACCTGACGTGCTTGAAGTCGAGCTCTAGCTGCGCCGCGAACTTGAGGAAGTAGGTGACGAGCCAGAAGAAGTGGGAGGTGTCGACGAGCTGCGCCCCGCTGACGTTGTCGACCAGCTGCCGGTACAGCTCGCGCACCAGGCAGCCGTAGCCCTTCAGCAGGAAGTCCACCGTGAACTCCTTCAGCAGGTGGAAGATGTCCTCGTCCATGGGCGTGTGGTGGACCAGCGCCTTCACGTTCACCCTGCGGCCCCGCGCGTCACTCACTCCTTCCGCTATCTCCGAATATCCCTGTTTCAACGTAACAGGCCTATTTTAAACTAACCAAACTCACGAAAATCATAAAATTTACCCCTCCGTCCATTTCTGATTTTTTGTAATAATTGGCCCAAAAGACAATATGAAGGGGCAAGTGTGGATGAAGGTGTTATGTTACAAAACTATTGTTCTGAGGAAAAGGCTCCGAAAGTAATTTGTTTGCTACTTGTTTATGTGTACATAGCATCTTTATCAACACGTAACTATTGTATGTTATTTTTGAAGTTAGAGGGAAGGTGTCTTTACCATTACATGGAATGCATCATAACACCTTCATCCCTGGACTTAGTGCTTAGTAACATAACACCTTCATCCATTTACCCCTTCAATTCTACTTGTGTGTGTCTCTACAGTAATCTGTCGTAAATATGCATAGAACTCATTTTTTTTTTTATATATCCAGACATAATAATTCAACAATTTATTGTAATGATAATAATTCAACAGCGGGAGCAACAAAAATGATCTCCGGTTGAGGCTTTTTCCAAAAATGCCAGCAGGCACAGCGAGCCCATATCCATTACTAGTCAGGCAAACTTCAAATTGTGTGATTTGTTATAGCGATAATAAATATTGAAACAAAAGTCATTGTAATACTTTTGACAAAATCCTGCAAATAAATCGAAGAATGCCACGTTTTCACGTAAAACCTTGGTTCTTTCACATGACTTAGCCCGTCCCAATTTTTTTGCTTAGGGTAAAATTCTTTCCAGACGCTTTACATTATCGTCATGCAGAAGTTTTCATCACCTTGCCACAACGCATGAAACGTAAAGCATAACCCTGCTGAAGGCTCGTACTTTTGCACACTTTAAACATGCTGTATAAGTATGTGTAAGTATTTATTCTACTGTATTGTTTCAATTAAGGGGGTGCATCACATATTAGGTCATTGTCTTGTATTTAAATGAAATGCTGGTAAACATGTAGACTTTTTGAATGGATTAACATCCATGAAACAAAAAATATTTAAATCGCATAATTTTTGCATAAGAAGATGTCAGATACATTTTTATTGTTTTTGAGGCGTACAAATAAAGAAAATCAACTTGAAAACAGGACTAAAATTTTCTAGGTTTAACAGCAATCCTACTGGCTAATTCAAGAAATGGTTGGAAATTCTTTTCAAAAAATGTTATTTAATTTTACCTGGCCTTTCAAAATCCTCATTTTGTGATGTTTTTGACAAATAAGCAAAATAAAATAAGTTTCTTACGTGATAACTTCTTATAAATCGATGAACGCCGGCTGCACGCACAAAAAAGCATGACTCATTGTCACGTTCCGCCTGAGCCGAGCGTGCAAGCGAGAGCGCGGAACAAGCGATAGAGAGGCACGATCGGCTTGTGACGCATCTATCTCTTTTCCACTCCATCGGCCGATGTGTCCGAGTAGAAGAGAGAGACAACCTACACGTGAACTGTATTTCAACTGTTGATAAAGTGAAGTGAAAAGTTAATGTGGTTTCCATACTTTATTACAAAAACAACCGTGGCAAAAAAAAGTAATTAATTCTTGCATTTTAAGAATTTGATTAGCGATATAATCTCATAAATTTGTTCTTTGATTATTAAAAAAAAAGTAGCATCGGTCGGCGAGTGCAGTAATAATAGGTTATGTTACAATTTTGACTAAAAAATTATTATCTCATATAAACTATCGTAAAAAAATTCAACTGCTTTTATTTAGTATTCAATGAAAAAAAAATTGTTATTTTCAATTAAATCATTTTGTATTACACAAAATAATGATAATTCAGTGATAATAATTCAATTAAATTCATAAAAGTATGCAATTTTTTCATCAATGCTTTCTCATGACGTTATCACGTAAAATTATTGTCCGTAAACCCTGACTTTACGGACCACCCACCCCTTTTTTTTTTGTAATAAATGAACATACCCTATCATGAAGTAGCTAGTACTATTTTATTTAAACCTAAAAAAGTTTTAGTCCTGTTTTCCAGTTAATTCTCATCTGTTCAGGCACCCCCCCCCCCCTCCCCACCAAAAAAAAATTAAACTTTGGCAGCTAATTATGCAAAAAGAATGCAATCATTATACTATTAATTTTGTAAAAGTTAAACAATTTAAAAAATCTACAAGTTTGTCTGTAAATATGAAATGACCTGGAATGGGAGGCACCCCCTCAAGACTAAATGCCGCCAGGGCCCTCACATGGAGGTCTTGCTCCGCTTCACCAGCTTCTTCCTCCGCAGCTCCTTCTTGTCCTGGGGACCGGCGACCTTGCTGCTGTTCGGCCGGCTCTTCTGCACCATGTGCGGCTTCTGGTGGACCGGCCTGCAAGCAGGTCCACCAACACTACATACAGCCTCCGCGAGTCGAGGCGTCGGAACTCCTTCGGATGGGAGCACGGTTGAGAAAACAACAGTAACCGTAGGTCATCTGCACACGATATGACCACCGCCAATATTTTCGAACTTACTGATTCACAACGGTCGAGAGACAAGATTTTACGGTTTTATTTTCAGTCTAACTTCCAGAGTGTTATTTTTTTTTTATTTTGTAAAAGATGTTTTGTTATACTTACTCCACCAAAATAACAGTAAAATACATATGCTGCATTTTTTTACATAAAATAATTTGAGTTCAAATGGTCCAAAACAAACGCATTCTGAACAATAAAAATTAATTGGCCAGCATTAGTGATTCAATGAGCTCCAGGATAAAACAAATTAAATTCATATTTCTTATACGTGCACTTTGTCTTTTGTTGGATGCAGAGCTAGGTATGGAGACCGCAATGTCCACCGAAATGCCAGTGATGTGTATTCGCCTTGAACACACGGCTACGACCCAGAAGCCAAGCTACTTCAGACAATGGCCGCATAAAGCCTGCGATCTTTATTAACATTTGTAATGTTTGAACTAATTGGGGTCTATATACGATTCTATTAAAAATTAAAAATTATCACGCATAATATTATCGAGCATTACATAAAAGCAAATGCAGTGCATTCTTTTGATTTTTTTTTTTAAGCGACTAACTTTGTTCTAGCAACAAGTATAAAAAACGAACAAAATATTTTTTAATAATTTCTAGAGCGAATCTTGGGTTTCCAATGTTTTAAAACTTTTGCAACCAACGTGAAGCTCCACATCAGACGCAAATCTTCACATTACAACCGAAGATTCGAATAAAATGAAAAACCTGGTGAAGTGAAGTGGAATAATATCTTTGAAAGATTTGTGCAATGGGAGTGCATGACTTGATGTAAGTTTTTGGACATATGCCATTGCTAAGAACTTTTTCTGTTGAAGAAAAACTAAAAAAATAAAAAATAACCCCCCCCCCCCCAAAAAAAAGACAAAAAAAAAACACAAAAATTAAGCAAAAAAATTGCTGTTGCCAACGAGGGTATAAACACCACAAAATATTCCGTAACAGGAATGTGGTCAACAAAAGTGGAGTATTGAAAAGAGCCACTGTTTATTCGCGCGGACCCGGACGAGGGCAGACGGGGGCACGCACCTCTTGAAGTCCGGCGCGTCGTCCTCGTTGCTCGAAGTCGACACGGACTCCTGGTTCTCAGCCTGCGTGACGTACCCGCAGTCCACGGCGTCCGACGGCGACGGCGACAACTTGGGGCAGCCGGGTTGGCCCCCCTGCGCACAGCGACACACGTGGTCAAACACACTAGAGACTAAAGGTGGGTTTACAATTGAAAATTAAGAATTAAGAATTAAAACTTAGTCGTGTACTTACCATATGACTCTATGTAAACTAGTGGAATGGTTTATGATTGTCGTGTGTGAATTTTGACGGGTCGTGTGCGAACCATATGATGACTTAAGACTTAACAGAAATGGTTATATTTTATATTTTTCGTTAAGACTTAAGGGAAGCAACCAATCACAACAAGCCGGAACCTTTCAGCCGGAAGTTTATGTCTTATTATTGGACCGAGCGAGGCAGTATTTTGGGTTAGAATTCGTATATTTGTCATTTTTAATCATCATCCATTTCGAAAAATAGATACTATCCCATTTGTCAATAACCTATTTCAAACCTGCTTCTCCGTTTCGAACAATGGCCGACCATGTGTTTTGTGCTGTGATTGGTTAGAATTAACGACTTCTATGTCAATCATAAACTGGAAAATGTAGTTTTGACTTAATTGTGTGCTCGATGTTAAGTTATAATTCTTAAGGAAATCAATCGTAAACCCAGCTTAACACCGGGCAGCTCTATACTAACACAGGCGAGTGTGTGAAAAATAACCTAGCGGCAAGAGGTGTAACTAGAAACATATTATATATATATAGTGTCAAATTATATATAATATAATCTAGTGTCAAACATTATTAATTTAATTTTTAAAAATTTAAGAACTGGAGGTTTTATATCTCTCATAAATCTGTACTATGATTAAAAAAAAAAAGTTTTTCCAAGAGAAAAGAAAGTTTTTTTTTGTTGCCATAATGTTGGTACCATATGTATCTAAACAGATACATTGTTAATACCGGGCATACCATTTGCCATCTTATCGGACTGACGTGACAACAATGCAGAGGTTTTCACACAATTTTTTTGGAGCTGTCCGGTATCAGTCTCTAGTGTATTTGATGTGGTGGCACTCGTGGGGGCAGCCGAGTAGAGAGTGTAGCCAAACATCGTGACGAGACAACACGGGAAACTGCTGGCCAATCGGCACTGGCGAAGCGGGAGACAATTCACTGCATTGCTTTCTAGCTATTTCCCACTCCAAGCCGCTAGATGCTACTGCTGGAACCAGTCTCACGCACTTTTAAAAACGTAAACACACTCCACACCAGGTTCGCTGAATTCACTTGTCTCGCGTATTTCTTACCAGTTTCCCAATCTATCCCTAATGTAATACAATATTTGGTGTCGCAGACTACGGTCTGTCTCACACTTAGATTGCAGTACAGTGAAAATAGCACCCACTGTTACCGGATTGCTATTTCCCGGCTCGTTATCATTAAACATATTATTTTGTATATGACTGATAATTACAAAGAGTTATAAAACTTTTTTTCATTTCTGAGACCATAAAAGAAAGGCTTTTGACAGTATCATTACAGTTGTAAATATTCTGAAAGAAAAATATCGCAATTCTAAAATCCAATTATTATTTCAAGCATTTTTAATATTAAAATATACATAAAACTTTGATGACATAAACAAGATGGTTGAAAACAAGATGGAATCATCTAGTTACGTTTCCTTAAAAGTAAGAATAGAATATTTTCAGATGATGCAACAATATTAAGTATTTTCAAAATTCTCAATCCAATTTTTTTCTTTCAAAAATAATTTTATTGTTCCTTTTTTTTACACTTTTAATTACATTATACAGTGAAATCTCATTACAACGAACTTGAAAAAAACGCACATTTTTAGTACTTAATAATGAAAGTACTTTATCCTGAACTGTTACTAAATGTAAAACATCTTGTTTGTACCTGAAAACATATATGTACTTAAAACATAGCCTGTATACAAGTTATTTTAAAATTATGGTTACACATCAAAATTACTGATATATTTCATTAAATGATATTTTTGAACTCGAAACTAGGAGGTAACAAATGAACAACCGCAGTTACTATCATTATCGCCATCACTGCAGCTCACTTTCTCTTCACTGCCGGTTGCACTTTCTTATGTACTGACAGAACATTTCCGGCTAACAAACAACTCGCAACTCATTAATTTGTAGCTTAAAAACGATTTATTTTTAAAAAGGATTTTACACCATTGTAAAATTTCAGAAACTTTCCAACATGCAGAGTGAAACACACTTTTTTTTTAAAGTACCCTATACTGAATATATTTTTTGGTTTTCTTGCAATTTCTGGAATGCCAACAAACTAGAAATCAGGTGTGCATTTTTTCTTTACAAATTTATGGAAAAAATTTCCAACTTATACAATATGCCCATAAAAAAAATGTTCCAGTTTTAATTTTTAATAGTATAAACTGTGCGTCACCTACGCAAAATGGGTACTCCTGAGCGTAATTAGTAGAGGGGGAACCTGTAAACTTTATTTGGCAACAGGATGGAGCCACTCCCATTGAAATCTCTTTGTTCGAGAGTGGTTGACCGTCCAAGTCCCTGGCCGTTGGATTGGTCGTAATGGTCGAGACGACAAGAGCTCTTTTCCCGCTGGCCTCCACGTTCACCGGACATAACGCCATGCAATTTTTTTTATCCTTTCGGGGCTTCATAAAATACAGTGTCTACGTTCCACCGCTACCTAACGATTTTCCAGAGTTGAGACGCACAATCGAAGAGGCCATTGCTTTCATTACCCCGGACTTGCTAACCAAAGTGTGGGAAGAATTTGACTTTAGATAGGATTGTGCCTTATGATTTGTTGTAAATAGTCTAAATCAGGGCTGCCACCACTTTGAAAACAATATCCTTGATTGAAATGTGAAATATCCTGTAATATCCTCGTTTTGAACATAAAATATCCTGTAAAATCCTGTACATTAAAAAAATAAAAAAAAATGCAATTTTTATGAAAATTACTCCATCATAATGTAAGTAACTATACTTCAATCAAAACATCACAATTTTTAACACTTTATACAAGTATTTACACACACACATGTAGCCTACACTTCACCACTGGCAGTATTTAAATATCACTTTTTCAGATGTTTTGCCCTATTCCTCATTTCTTCTGTTGGCTGGAATTCTGCCATATTCTTCCTAGAAGAGATATGCAACAAAGCAATTGAGCATTGGCGATTCAAGACATGGATGTCTTGATGAGGTTGAGCTTACCAAATTACCTTTCCACCCCTGCATTGCTGTGTGGAAGAATAAAGCATTGCCTTTGCAAGTTTGCAAAGCAGCGGAAAACATATTTTCCCGTTAATTTCATACTGTGACACTTTATGGCCAAATTAAACTGCTGTAATATACCACTGAAACTCTTGACGTTCTTTTACGGACACTCTTGTGTTCAGGACAATAGGGAGAGTTCCCGGGAACGGAGCCCCCTGGTGACACGGCGACACCTCGGCTCGCTGCGTACCTTGCGGGCGGGCGAGGAGAGGAGGGAAGACTGTCCGCTGTCGACACTGGGACGCTCCTTCCTGCGGGCGGGGCGCAGCGCCTGGATCGAGTCCATCGCGGCACCTGCGCAAGCCAGCGGCACGCACCAATCACAACGCGGCGGCCGAGGGGGCCGGTCCCGGTGGGATCGCAACCGCGTCGTTCGCGAGTGGTAAACACGACAGCGACGAGCCGGCCAGTTTCCTCATGGTTTACGGTAAGGTCTCGAATAACCAAGTCAAAAATTTTTCACCTAGGGTGGAAGAAGCATTCACCACTTTAAATAACTACAGCATTCATCTTACACACTGATCGTACTCATTTTTTAAAATTAATTTCATCCAAGCCCCCATCTTAGAATGTAAAATATTAGCACGAAAACGGAATTTTATTACCATTCTATCGTTTTGGTACTACCCAAAATAACATTTTTTTAAACCTGGGAATCCCAAACCTTTTACATCTGCAGATCCCTCAACTTATTCATTGTTTTTGACGGTGCCTCCAAAACAAAAACCAGTATGAGGTTTGTCTCAAAAATCGTTAAAACAAACTTAATAGCACAAACCCACTGATTTGAAGGTCTCCATTTTAATTTTAATTGTTTTATACAATTTAAAATTGTAATTTAAATTAATGAAAATATTAATTAACAAAAGCTATTTTATAAATAAATAATATTAGATGGTGGAAAGAAGAGTTGAAGAAAAGAGCACATAGTGTTACATTCCAGATTGGCCCGGCAAAACAACCCAAAATAGTAACAAATTATTTGAAAACTTGATGTTTGTATGCAATAACTTTAATATTATTTTTAAGTTACGTCTTCAAACCAAAATTAGATACTTGGAAAAGTTTTTTTTTATTTTGAAAAATTAATGAGTTAACTTCCTTTGTTTATTACTTCCTTAAAAAATATATATTATAAAACTTATACACGGTACCAATAGGTCCTGACCAGCAGGCGTTACATGGTCACTTCACATATTCCTCATGATATTTTCATGAGTTGCCAACGACGCAACCGCATGCTGCATCAATCGAGCGACAACTGCCTTGCACTACGCAGTTACCTTCCTTTACAAAGTTAGAAATAAAAGGGAGACAATCCCGTGGTCACCCTGGCCAATAATTTAAATGGCTATGCCTAATAAAAGAAACAAGATAAAAAATTAATTACCAACAAAAAAAATATTACGGAAATAAGTTAAAATATTAGCAGAGGGCAGGAGTTTTGCTATGTCACAATAGAAACAGTATGTGTAACACAGTTAAGGTAGTGCATGCTTACAATCTCTTACGTTGCTAGCTAAGTTATTCACACAGGTCAGTCAATCGAGCGAGTGATTGTGTGATAGAAAAAAACCAGCTGCGCTGCGGCACACAATTTGGGAAACCCTGTTGTGAACCAAAACACTTTAACAAGATAAAAGACCTGACTGATAACAAACATAAAATTTAAGAACATTTTTGGTGAACAATTTGACTTTTCTGGTCCAGCAGACACGACCGGGCTGAGACATTCTCTCGTACCTCCGTCATCGCTTGGTGACAGGCGACATTGCTTCCTCGTCTTGCGCTGCAACACACAAACAGCCGCGTCACGACAAACACTTCCCGTGCAGTCGCTCACTAATCACAGCAAAGACCTTTACAGGGTTGCTACAAGCTTGAAATTCCAAAATTGCCTCATGTTTACAGCTTTACCAGATTTAAATCGACAAGTTTCCCTAATGTTCAAAACACAAATTATCCTATGGCTCACTTGGTGTTGCTTTCTTGGGGGTAAAAAGACGTATGTGCTTTTGAATGTGTAACCTTAGCAACATTAACAACATTTTAGATAGATATATGTGTTTGTATGCAACAGTTATAGATTCATCTAAAGCTATCGAATGTAGGCTATCGAACTTGTACGTAAGCATTCGGGAATGAGTTTATCCCATTTGTGTATACAGTGAAAAGACCAGGGTTTGAGGCGCCTGAACGTTGACGGAAATGGTATTTTCGGTTTAATTTTGTACTCACAAGTAAGAATTACAGAAATATTCGGTGATTTCCCTGACTTTTCCATGTATTTCCTAACCATTTTAATTTCCCCGACTTTTCCCTATTTTTTCTGTTTTACATACCTGCAGCAACACTGCTTTATGATGCAATCACAACTGTGTGACGGTGCAACCCGTACAACACAATGCGAAGAAAAATTTCGTGTTTTTGAAAACAATGCTAAGAACAAGAACATCCCCAAGATTCACTCAACTAAGGTAATAAAAATATATTGAGCATAAAAACATTCCTTAATTATAGTTTTAGTGCAGACTACTAACCAGAATGAATTTTATAATTATTTGGTTTATGGTGAACATAAGTTCTTTAAAAAAAATGATTTATTAACTTAAAAATATTTGTTTCCTATTCTCTTCTACTTTTTTCAAAAATTTATTTAAATAAACAACTACGAGGGAAGTTCCAAAAGTAAGTTTCGTAATTTTTTTTTTAGAAAGAGCAGATGGTACACCACGTGAAACAAACAAACGCCATAGGTATCCACACCCGTTGCTGGTTCAACGACGGAAGCAGTGTCAACGAAGGAGGAAGGACGCATGTGCAGAGCGCCGAAGAGGAAACAGTAGCAGCAGACCGGAATGCCCGAGGTTATTCGACCACAAGTCCCGATGGCAGACAGACATGTGCTGACCTCATGGTCGCCAATGGAGGTGCGAGCTGTTGTCCCTGCAGTAAAAAGCTGCACTCTCGGGACGTCACTTCAAAATCAATGCTGATGTGGAGCAGGCTGTGCGACAGTTCCTTCCATCGCCGGGCACCGAGTTTCACCAGAGCGGTTTCTCCAAACTGACTGCACGCTACGACAAATGTCTCAATGTCGGTGGCGACCATGTAGGAAAATAGTGCAAGGTGTATAGCTCATGATGCCATGGTGCATTCATTTTTGGCAATAGAGTTTTCGTGTGAAAAAAAATTTACGAAACTTACTTTCGGAACGTCCCTCATACATTGATTTTAACCAAAGCCACAATACAATTTGTTAACATCAAAAGGAGGCTTCGATTTTCAACTGAAAAACGTGATGCGCAGTAATATCATGCACTGTATTCCCCCACGATATTACCCCGCAAAAATTAATCGGGAAAGTACATACTGAATAATTTCTTCAAAAATAATAGCAGTTAAATACATTTATGGTGATAATGATGCCAAATTTACACAGTAACACAAAAATAATTGGAAAAACAACCGGTTTTCACTCAATATCAATGAATACAATGAAGTAATTACGAAGAAAGGATAGACAGCACTCAGTTTATGCGAGAAAATGGGATCTCTTTACACTACTGCTGCTATGTCCCTGCTGCAAGTGAGCGATATTAAATGCATTCGAGGTAAGTCGAACGATGCAGTTAAAGAGTCGACCAGCAGGCCGCTAGCCGGCCGTCGCTGCTACGGAGAACTCCTGCGTGGAGCCACGCCACAGAGGCGGGCCACAGTCACCTTGAAGTCGGAGTCGCAGTCGGCAGAGGAGAGCGAGCTCATCTTCTCCACGCTGCCGCCGCCGTTGTCCGACGAGTCCGAGGTCGGGTCGGAGGTCAGCACGGGCGAGGAGTTGACGGAGCCCTGCGCCTGGGACACGGACCACTCCTCAGCCACGACGGGACACAATGTCACATTTACGTGAAACGACGTGAACGCCTGCTGCTTGCACGAGAAGACAAGACGTGTACGTTTACTTACCGCTCGAACCTGTAAAAGAATCGTCGAGGGAAAAAAAAAAATACCACGTGAAATAAAAATGTTTTAAGAAAATAAGATATATTTATTGCTATTATTTTGATTTTACAAAAAAAAATGGTTGTAAAGTCGGTTTACGGACGATAGTTTAACGTGACAACGTCATAACAAAACATTGGTGAAATAATAGTTTAGTTAAAGTACTAAATTTAAAAGCTACTTTTGAAAAGGCCGCCTTAACCTATTTAATATAATAGTACATTCATAGGCCAATCAAGCGGAAGAGAGATAGATGCGGCGCAAGCGTACAATGAGCGTAACGGGACACAGAATAACGGGACACCTATTCGTGCGTGCAGCCGGCGTTCATCGATTTATGAGACGTTGTCACGTCAAAAAATAATCAAGGAATTTAGCAATACAGAAAAGTTATAAAGAATTTTTACTGTTTTTTGTTATTCAGCTGCTACAATTAACTATCATTAATTAGTTTTAATCTAAACAATATAGACGTCTTCATGCACTCGCATACAGCGGATCATGTACGAACCCACAACTGAGTGCAGTTTGAAGACTGTCTTCTGATGGGGCTTGGTTTCCAAATTCTCCTTACACACGCAAAACTCAAGTCAGCGTCCGCGCTGTCTTGCTGCACTATTTAGCAACTTGGTTAATAGGAATTTTGAGAATTTATTGATGACAATAAAGAAGCATAATTAATGCATTACATTCAAATTTCATATTGTTTCCATATTGACATAATTTATGCATCGTGCTTATGGGAACATCACTCTGATGATAGTTGTAGTCACCCGCGTAAAAAATAATAACTTGCTTCTTTGCGGCATAAACAGACTGGATCCTGTTGGTAAATGTGTGGCTGCAACAAGTTAAATAAAGTCCGGGAGATTTGATTCATGTCTTGGCATGCAGAAAATCGGGAAAAATAGTTCAAACTTAGAATTATAGCAAAAAAAAAATGAGAAATGAAAAATCCAAGCTGGCGAGACTAAATCCCCCGTAAGATACTACATGTGAAATTGCTGACGGCTACTGTTTCGCAGCCAATTTATTGTCGTTTGCCCTGTGTTTCCCAAGTTTCTAGGACAACATTTCATATCTCCGGAGTTAGCCCTGTGAGCGGGAACCATAGAGACGCGGGCAGGGCCGCAACTAGGGGGGTGCAAGCGGGGCATACGCCCCGGGCGCAAAGCTGTGGGGGCGCCGAAATCGCTTGCATTGTAATTCCTACTACAACTGGTAACTGGTAAAAGATTTTTTAACTTGCATGCCAGGAATGTCTAATCTGATCTACAATATAACGTCTCAACATAGCACCATTTATCCGTGGGAGGGCCCCCGGACCCCCTGCTTTATTGGTGTGGTATGTGCAAAAAAAGCGGGTGTGGGGGGGGGGGGGGGCGCATGAACCCATTCATGCCTCGGGTGCCAGAGACTCTAGTTGCGGCCCTGGACGCGGGATGAAGGACAACGGGGTTCTCGTTGTCCTGGACATGTTGAACTGAGGTGACGGGGGGATGAAGGACGGGGGTCAGACGCTCACCCGCGGGGAGGTGTTGCTCTCGTTGTCCTCGGAGCTGTCGCTCAGCGACGCCTCGAACCACTGGTTGAGCAGCTTCTGCAGCAGCCCCACCTGCTGGTCCTTGTACATGAGGGCAACGAGCTGCACCAGGGTCACCGCCCACCGCGACTGCCGGCACAACACAGGCGTTGTGTCACGCGCTACATCTTAGCATGTGCTGCGTGGGGTACTGCGAGAATCGTGTGCCGACCCTCGACGAAACTCTCATCATTTTGTCGTAGAACCGATGACAAGACAATAATTTAAGGAGTATTATCTGCAGAGGTGTAAGGGGGAGGGGGGTTCGGAGGCTATGTGCAGTAGCCATTCTTTTTGTGTATCCATGAAACCGGGGCATGGTGGGAAATTTTACCCAAATTCGACTACCCCTTCATGGCGGAAGGGTGGGAGGGGGGGAAATGTAGATTCTACAAAATTTCAAAAATAGTTTCTCTTTCGATTTGTAGTGTTTCCGAACCATTAGGGGGACCTGAATCTACCCCCTTACCCCCTCTTCCGCAACCGCAGTTGGTCAGAGAGCGAGGCAAGGCTTGGACATGTGTGGGATTTACGATCACAGAGGATCATCGATTATCCGAACCTCGGTCAACCCAACGATCAGTTAACCGAACGCGTTCCAGAAGGCAATTTGCTGCAAAAGCGAAAGGAAATTTTGGGACTTCTTTTCTTAAAATGTATTTAGACCTAGAGTACTTTTAATTCTCTGCAGATTTCTTTGATCATTTTAGTACTTACATGATTGATTACATATTTTGTGTACTGGAATTTGTTTACATATTAATTCTTGTGCGAGCGTTGCAGTACAAAAAAATACATGATACATATTTGCGTTTATCGCTGTTTCATTGTTTCACTGTGCTCATATAACCCAAGTATATTTGAATGGCTATCCGAAATATTGTTTATCAGAACAAACCAAGTTACCCATTAGTTTGGATAGTTGATGCTCCACTGTATTTATTTTGAACTTCTACCACATGATGGCATTATCTTATTTTTTTCCCCAGCTTACGTATTTTTTTTTGCCTCCGATACCATTCAACACATCTAGGGGACGCCTCGCAGGGAGCGTGGCTGGAGAGAGAGAGTGAGAGTGTACCTTGTGCGGGCCTGTGATGAGGCTGATCATGACCTTGTCGACACTGTGCGTGAACAGGTTCCACATGATCTGGTTCTGCAGGCGGCAGCGCTGGCCCCCGTTCCCCCACCACTGCGGGATGTGCAGCACGTTGCGCAGCAGCAGCAGGCAGTTGTTGATGCTGTCGCACTCGGCGGGGCTCAGGTCTGCCTCCTGGGGACGCGGGCAGGCAAACACAACTCGACAACCGTCGAATATATGGTTTTATCTTCTGTCCAGTTTCCGTTTTTGAATAACAGAGAATTACTGCATTTGGTTTTTATCTTTATAAAAACTATTTTTTTAATACTTAACCCTACCAAAAAAAAAAGATAACATTTATAAGCTGCATTTTTTTTTACGATGGAACTATGTATTTATGCATGATAGAGAGAGACCTGCAAAATTTGCGGATTCATTGACCTCTAGGATAGACTCCACAGTCCTTTAAATACTCGCGGAAATGACACCTGTTCATTGACTACTGACGCGTGAGACGTCACAACTAGGCTGTTTGTAATTCGGCACTTTCTTGGTTTAGTGTTTCCCATTGGCTCACAGTTCCCCGGATAAAATGTGGGCCAATCGCAGAAGCGGTACGAGGGTATAGTTGTTTTGATGCTAGCCTATCGCGAAATGAATCCGCGAATTTTGCATGTCTCTAATAATAGATACTACATAGAACTATAGATACTATATAATAGCTACTATTAGAACTTTTCTGCTTTGTTATGTTCCAAAATATATTACAAATTTGTGATACTGTTTACCCCTCTGATCCTATTCACCTCGCCCTGGGAAAGAGAGAGGCCGGCCGACACCAGCCCAAGGCCACAGCCAGCGGCGTAGGAACCGGGGGGGGGGGGGGGGGGGGGGGGGAGGACAGGGTGGAACGTGTCCCCCTGAACTTTTTGGGTGGAGGGGGACTGTCCCCCCCCCCAACTTTCTAGATCGTGATATTTTTATTTTATAATATTATTCTGCCCAACTTCATTTGTAATTTCTTTACTCATCAAATTTTACCTTAAGGAAACAACAATAATAATTTCAACATCGTCGTATCCGATGGTTAGATGCAAAAACTGCTTGAAAAGCGCTATTTTGCACTTTTGAAATCAAAAATTTTCTGGTGGAGGACCCCCTGATGGCCCGTCTCAGTAAGAGGGGGAATGGGTTTACATGACATCAAAACCATTATTTGTTGTCCCCCCGGACTTTACGAACACAGCCGCGCCGATGGGGGCCCGGCAGCGACGCACGTACCTTCTCCAGACAGCCGCGCATGTGCTCGACGACGCAGCGAGTGACGCGCGCATCCGCGAACGCCTCCTTGGATGTGACCAGCAGGTGGTTGATCTCGAACACGGCGATGCGGCCGGCGTCCGTCCGGCAGGCGGGCTCCACCGCCAGCAGGCACTCCGCGGGAAGGGTCAGGTTCACCAGGACCCTGCGCGGACGCACGGCGCGGGTCAACACACCCGCTCGCCGTCCCCCCGGTCTCCCCTGTCTCATCCCCTCCCCCGCGCGGCCGTGAGCACATCTCAAACTGCACAGGATGATCTACCGCTTCAAGTAAGAGGATCGTCCATTAATCACGCGTTGCTCGAAAGGGAGGGGGGGAGGGGGTCGGGAAAAATCACGAAACATCACAGGGGGGGGAGGGGGGAGGTGTGTGTGTGTGTGTGTGTGTGTAGAGAGAGAGATATCACGTGCATTTATTTTTTTCGCGCAATTTCTACTAAACCGAAAAGCGACGCGTGACCTTGACTCGCCGTAGCCAGGCAACAATATCCCCGCCCGCCGCAACATGAACCACCCGGCTCGGCTTGCCAGCCGCCAGTAAGACTGTGATTTTGGCGCCGAATACATGCTGTGCTTAATTTTCCAGAATTAAATTAGATTATTACCTATATTTAAAGATAATATTCTGAAATTTATAAAAAAAAATTTTGTACAAAAAAAAATACACGTGATTTATTGCGAAGGGGGGGGGGGGGGGGGTAAATCTAAAACCTCACCACAAATCACTAGGGGGGAGGGGGGGTTAAAAATTTGCTAAAAAAAATCACGTGATTAATGGACGACCCCTAACGCACTTGTGTACACAAAAAAAATTAACACTGAATGATACTAGACACCTATAACTACCCTTACATAAAAATCTTCATTCCAATCCATTTCATTATTTAGGTGTGACCAAGTTAAAAAAAAAAGAAAATATCTCTTATTATATTGCAGTAAGGAAACAAAAATGTGAGTATAACCTACAAGTGGAAAATTTTGAAAAACTAACTTTTAAGAAAACAATTCCCAAGAGCTCTCGACTGGTACTCCACCGGTACGTACGTACGTAGTCAGGGTTTACTTACCGAACACGGCCAGAGACGACGACGGCTGGTGCGGGGGTAACGCGAGTGCCAATGAGAAAAGAGGACCATCGGACGTCACCGACGTGAAAGCTCGATACATCCCGGCGACAGTTGCCAGAGACGACCATCGGTACTCCAAAACGCCCGACAACTTTTTTTTTCTCTTTTCTTTTTTTTTTGGTTTTTCAGCTAACTCCTCCAAGTATTTATGAAGTAATTATCCAAGAAAATGGGACAGTGGAAAAGTTTTGTATGCAACGCAGTAGTGGAAACACGGAAAATTAACTTTTCCTTAGTGATTACGATGCTATTAGTGGGTAAAAGGAAACTTTAAAAATTATGAACAATTACCTCAATTTACACATATCTGACGCAAGGAAAAAACTAGACTAGTTTCCACCCGGGGCAAGAACTTATCTTGGCACATACCCAACCCCCCCCCCCCCCCCCTTTTTTTTAAAAAAAACCAACCAAACTTAAACCCTGACAACACCTCATATCACTACCAAATATCAATTCCACCATTACAAATATTTTTGATTCAACTTGTGTGGGGATTCATTTTAGTCATTTAATTTTCAAGACATCACAGTTGGAAAGTTACCTTAAAAATACCAATTATCGGCCATCCAAATTTTTTTATGTGTGTTACAACATTACGATATTCAATTAAATATCTATATTAAAAATTACTCTGCCAGTTAGGTGCCCGGGCCACAAGTCCCATGTGCCTCTCTCTAGTCGCGTGCCTGATCTGACGAGCAGTACCTATATATCTGGTACAAAAATTAACACCACAAAAAATTTTGAATGCTTATATATTAAAAAATCTGCGGGAGTTGCAATATAGTAAAAAATAAAGATGAGAACTGGAATGACCCATCAAGGCGGGTGAAGGTCATCAATACTCAGGCACTTCCGCAAATCCACTAGTCACAATCGCTTCATTCTTCCCGAAAAAAATGTCTCTCTATTCCTGAACTGATAACTCATTTGCACCAAAACAAACATGCATGATACTTTTTGTGAACTCCGGACTGTGTGGTAGTGATAGGCAACCAGTGTGTGCAGTGTGAACGCCATTCAGAACGAAATATGTCTGTAAACATGCAAGTAAAAAAAAAAAAAAAAAAAAAAAAAATTTAACATTCAGGAGAGAGAATTCTGATACTTGCCCCAAACTCACTCTAAACTACACAGAAAACTACCCACTAACTAACTAACACGTATGCAACTAGACTGGACAAACTATCATGCCTATCTACCTCTTCCGAACGATGCCACCTTACTAACCCACTCACCATATTCCCTCGCCATGCAACGCTCTACTGCAAAATGACAGCGCTTGTAAGGTGAGAAAAAAAAATGATACCCACATGTTCATAAGAATTCTACTTACTGGTACTAGCCTTTGACTAGGATTTATTCTGACAAAGCAACAGGCAAAATAAAGCTGTAGAAGGTTACATACTGAAACATCATCTTGACACATGTGCGGTATTTTCAAATGCAAAGAGGAAAATAAAAGGTGGAGCAAATATGACAGTCCCAGAAAGTGCGTACGAAAGGAAACTGCTTCTATGATCTCGGAGTTAAGTACGATCTCAGTCACGGAATCAGCACGTGACATCACAACTTGAGGGGGCCTGCCTTACTCGAGACTCGGCCGAACCCCGGGACAGGGTTTTACGTGTTAGATAATATACTGCATCATTAAGCCATTTTCGATGTGTAACATCTTAGCTCTCGGTATACGGCATTTGGTGGAAGTCATTTAGCGAATGGAACGGAAGTCGCGAGGAAAGGAAACGTGTAACAACCACGGTGCTGCCATCTGTGGCGGATAGCGTGAACTAGAGTTCACAAAGACAAAGGGGAAACTTTACAGTATTAACTGTTTAATAAACTTCAACAAAATGGGCCATATTTTAATGAAATACCTTGTCATAAGCTGCGGTTGAGTTTTTTTTCAAGTCTTTTTTTTGGTCTTATCAAAGCCGTTTCATTATACAGTTTAACCTTTCACTCTGCAAATCAAATAATTCTATAATCAATGTAGCTAATCCAGAAGCGAATTCTAGCAGTGGGAGCAGAAACTGTGTGTGATTTGCTTCTAGAAATTTAATTGAAAACACAATTTGCGTATATTTATCGTACTCTTGCATTATTTTAAAGAATTCTACGTGTTGTTTCGTGTCCGGGTTTTCTTATTGAACGTGTATTTGCAACACGAGAACACATGAATATGCTGGTTATCGAGGTTAGATGTTACACATCACTGGCTAGTACTGAAATACTTGCTCTCATTTTTTTCATAATATCACTTATAAAATATAACAGCACTGCGCATTGCAGCGATACGAACATGGCTATAAAAGGAAAATTATGACAAAGTCTTGTAGGTTTCTTTTTCCATATTTGTTTTTGAAATTTTAAACACTGTAGGAACACTGTGACACATAACAACAAAATTTTTCTCATACTTTTTTATACCCATGTTTTTCACTTAGCCACGCACATTGTGGGTTTGGCTGAAAGTGATATTTTGAAAAACGGCAGAACCAAGCCTTTAGTTACTGAACGAGTAAAACCGTATCCTGGGGCACAGCTTGGTCCGAGGGATGCAAGCCTGCTTAGGGTGGTCGCTTAAGCCAGCCCCACACGATACCCATTTCCTCGGCAGTTTTCATACCTATTTTTCTGTTTGCACGCCTGTTCCCACGTAGGTAACATTCCAGCACCCTTCCAAGGGGTCTGGATCTGGTTATAAAAATATTTCATACCCTAAGTCTTGGCCAAAACTGTAATAGAACGTGTTCTATTTTTCTGCTATGCCCACGAGCGGAAGTCATCAAGATTGTGGACCCACGTGTAGCAATATAAACCCTTCTATAGTCCCTTTTGTAAAAGTAAGGGCATGTAACAAATGCAATGGTATACCAAATGAAACTTTATGATAGTCAAACTATCCTGGAATATATTTTGTAAATTAAAATTATTGTTGAAATATATAATCGCAATTAAAAAAATCCTTCACTTTAGATTCAAGTTTATTATGCGAACTATTTGGGTATTAGGTATGTCTCACTGGGTTACAAAAATTGTTAGTTAAAATTTCTCAAATAAAGTAGTAAAATAAGTTAGTAATCAAGTAACATTTATAAAATATGTGAATCATAGCATATTTTTAAGATTATAATGATATTTGCACAAATAATACTGTGAATTAGCTAGATGAAATGTCTGATTGATGTATTATTATAAATAATTCACAAAGAAACTGCATTAAAGCAAACCTAATATCCTTTGTAACCTTTAAATTTTATATTACCAGATTTTGAAACTAACCTAAGAATAAAAAATGCAATCTTGTTAATTTATAAATTGCTCTGTATATGTTTCTAAATACTAGATCAAATTTTTTTTAATATTTTTGCAAGTGAAATGTAGAAAATAAAATATAAAAATACAATCCACCAGGTTACATAATTTTTAAAATACAGAGCTGCAATTTTCATATTTTTTTTTTCTCCCAGTATTTGGTTAAACAGACAGCAACATGTTTATCCTACCCCGATATGCTTTCTTTGGTCGGTAACTGCGCTGGCTGGTTTTCTGTTAACATTCTGGGCATCGTGTGTACGGAGTTAAGAATTCTTTCTTTCTCTTCTGCTAAGCAAACTTCAATGCCCACTTCTACGCCCATGGGTATAGCAGAAGTTACAGCAGAAAATGGGCATCGTGTGGGGGTGGGCTTTAGAGACACCATCCTCCCCCGTCAAAGTACTGTTTCACCCTGGAGGAGCAAAGACACTAAAGGTCGACACCCTCCACTTAAAGGCATTGCAATCCACGCGGGGCCCTTGGAGTCGTGACACCTGCGGCAGAAAACAACATCTGAGGCCCCTTGAGTACTGTCATCCAACAAGTTCAGCTTCACGCCAATATAATACAGTTATATTTTCTCATCGCCATTACAACAACTTTGCACACAAATAAAAAATTGCTGCCATTAAAAGACTATCTAAACTTTCAACTTGCTTTTGTGTATGCAAGTTTCAACATAACAAATACAAGTTAGATCATAATAGATTACATGAATGCATGCTGTCTAAAAAATCTGAAATACTATCGCAAAGCAAAGTCTTATTGCTAGAGACCTGCAAAATTCGCGGATTCATTCGGTGATAGGCTAGAACTCAAACACATATACCTCCTAGATAATTTTGCTATTGGCTTACTGTTCATCTGGACGAATCTCAACCAGTTATAAACCCTCAACCAAAGAAGGATCGAATCACAGACAAACCAGCTGAGACGACTTACAAGTCGGCAGCAAATGAACTTGCGTTATTTGCCCGAGTGTACAGGGGTATGTGCAGTCTATCCTGAAGGCCATCGAAACCGCGAATTTTGCAGGTCTCTACTTATTGCTTGTATTATTTATTATGTGTAGAGCTTCTGAAAAGTATGACACCAAATTTTTAAATGTCAATTCTCTTTATGCAATTAAAATTCAGATAATTTTCTAAGGAATGGTGCGTGGGACAAACAACCCCATGCACAACCCTGAATCCACGCACATTTAACAAAAGCCTTAGTAACGAATAAAAAAATAAAAATGAAAACATTAAAATGGGAAATAAATTAAACCAACGGAAGAGATTTGACGCTTGCAAATTTCAAAACCATTCCTGCAGACTATCTGTAGGTGCAATAAATACAGAAACATGACCTTAGATCATTACGGTATTTAAAACTGGAATCAGTACAAAATTAATAATAATACCCACAGCTACTGTGAATAAACATGAAACATTTAATAATAATTAGGATTAGTATCAGTAATATAAAATTATTTCCTTGCTATACATCTACATAGTTGAGCAGTACACATGAACTGCAAAAAAATCAGGAAAGTATTTAATATAGAAACTTTTGCTGAATTAATTGCAATTTTTAAACGTGCACTTGAGAAGCAACTATTTCCCAGTTTCCATAGAAATAAACAAAGCTATTCTTCTGTAATAAGAATAATTCCCTTCACAGCCTGACACCGGCAGTTAAATTAAAAATAAGCTAATACTATACAAACAGTAAACAGCCAATAAAGAAGCTATGTAGTAGTGATGGGACAATTTCACATTCGCCTGGATCTCTGCTCATGTACCATGTCAGAGATTCCAGTCAGAGATTCCAGATTTTGGTTTTTGAGTTTTATTTCATTAACGTACTTTACACTAGTCAAACTTTTTGTGCCTCACAGACTCCACTTTCTTAGCTTCATATGTCTTTTACTTGGCATTATCCAATCTGGCGCACCATTAGTTCTGAACTGAACACTAAGCAGTCGTATTGCTCGTCCAGATGTGGCACTCAATAACAATAATTTATTACAACAGATAAGCTCAATTGAAGGAAATAAAAATGTGGCCAGCATTCACTGTCATCCAATTTATATATTAGGAATATTTCATGAACCTAATAATTATTTTTTTGTTTATCAACACAGGCAAGTCAAGTTGATTATCAGAAATTAGGAACCAAAACTATTAAATCGGCAAGTTCTTCTCGCGAGGAACACTTTTAGGTCGAGGACTCGTCACTTCTGGGCAGAATGGTCCGAAGCTCTTGCAAGACTCCCTGTCCAGACATCTTAAAACATCAACGGAAATCAAAATATGCATTTTTTTTTCCTGCTGGTTTTCTAGCCTTGCCAGTATTCCGTGATTCTAGCTGCGAGTCTGTGACAACATCATCACTACAGCTCTACAAGAAGTACAGTTTGGAGTATCGGCCAGTCTGCGTTATGACTCGCGGGTTGAACGCACCAAGCCCGACAAGGGAGCAACTATCGAGCGGGCTTCGTCCACCGCATTAATTAAGGTATCTAACGTTCAGCAGCAAACGCAGGCAGGCTGTGCCCGGGGTGGCTTTTGAGATCGGCGACCAGCCAAAGAGGTTTTGTCCCCGCACACTGTTTGCAAGTTACGCCGCACCCTTTCGCCAGGTGGCGACACTCGCCGCAGGTCTTCCGAGGAGACGTGTCGTGTCGCAGTGGACGGCACCGCCAGGCGTGAGTTGCCGCAACGGAGTCTCTCCCGAGGCCTGGTCCGGTGCGCGCTTCCCTAACGCACACGTTCTAAGATTCCCGACAACACCGACCCTGCACCGGTCACAATCACTTCCTGGAAACTGAAGAATTACTGCGTGTTTATCACCAACACTTTCGTGTTCACAAAAAAAAAAATGCAGCAACATAAAACCTTTAAGTGCTTGAAAAAAATAACATACAAGTTAAACTAGACGCAACATAACTCCGAGCCTGGGTGACGGTTAGAAAATCGTTGTGTGTATGTGAGTCCCGACACTGGAGAAGGCAGACGTGGCGCGGCAGTGAGAGATAATGCGTAACTTGATAACAGGGGCTACACGCTACTGCACAGAGTGAAAACTTAGTCCTTCGGTGAAATCCGACGAATACGTTGGTACTTACTAAACGTTTTCGTTTACAGTTTGGATCTGAGGTTTGTATGCATGTAGTGTATCACTTTTGTTCAGAGCCAGTGTTACATATGTAGTGCAGTACTTCAGTAAAGTACAACTTTATACATAAAATGCCTCCAGTGTTGTCAAAAGTTAAGAGTAAAAAACTGCACTCGCAGGCGCGGGAAATCGTCTATAACGTTCTGCAGTTTATGGAAAATGAAGCGCGATTGCAGGAACCCTCCATTTCACTAGAGAAAGCACAGCTGAGAACAGCAAATGCGACGGGTGTGTCTCGCACGACTGTACAAACAATATGAAAAATGGCTCACCGAACAATTAATACAAAATCTTCCACCAAACATTGTTGTTGTGATAGATAATCACAATGTAAAAATAAATAAAAGACCCACCTCCAGCTCGACAAAATTGGAAATGCAGCAGTGGTTAAGTAAGGAGAATATTTCCTTTACTAGCGACATGCTCAAACCAAACTTGTATAACCTCATAAAGAAGCACAAACCTTCGCAAGTGCAGTACTCGGCAGACAGACGATTGGTAAATAGTGGCCACACATTACTTCGTCTGCCCCCTTATCATCCGGATTTGAATCCGATAGAAAGCATATGGGCTAAAGTTAAAGGAGAAGTCGCTTCAAGAAATGTTACTTGTAATTTGGCAAATGTAAAAAAAAAACTTTGCGAGGAAATATTTAACCGAATGGGTCCAGAAGATTGGATACCGATTTGCAATCACGCCAAGACACTCGAGAACGAATACTGGGATAAGGATGTGCGTTTTGACATTGAAATTGATAAAGCGATTGTTCAGTTAGGTGATGCAAACAGTGACAGCAGTGACGTTTACACATCAGACTCTTCGGATGGAACAGTCAGTGGCGTTGAAGAACTGAGGTAGTGCTTGGAACGTCAGTGGTAAGTGGTCAATGTTTTCTGCTTTTCTCTACCTGCTGTGCAAGGTCGCCGTATCTGCTTATACCCCCTCCTCATCCACCCGACCCCCCACACGTGTTGCAGTCAACACTCCTCATGTGTGACGTAGCTCAAGCTCGGAGTTATATTGCGCCTAGTATACACATGCTTTTCTTTTTCAATACTTACCTGTAAAAAAAACAATTTCATATTACTTTTAAAAACCAACCGTTCTTCTACAAATATGCACAACTGCATTCACAAACATTTTATTTTTCCATCTTTCTCCGCAGATGTTAAGATAAGTTTTGTTTACCAGTGGATTCATGCCAGCAGTATAAAACAGTACTTTATGAAAGAAAGTCTTGTTAAATGAAGTTTCTTCCTTTCGTAAACACTGCGAATGAACATGCCCATGCATAGAGATGATGCGAACCACGAGCTACTTCAAACCATGCATATACACGTGTCTGGCTGAGGAAGGTCTGGACGGAACAATACAGATGCATGTTCTAGGTGAAAGGTAGAAGGCTGAAACGCTCGAGACAGAATTCCTAACTTAGCGCCGTTACAGGAACTTACGCTTGCGTAACACAGCTCGTTCGTGTGGACAACCAGAGACCTGGTCTTGATGTAAGCTTTTGGACATACGCCATTGCTAAAGCACATGTATGTATGTATGTAGAAGAAAACTCACATCTCTAATGAGGAATGCATGTTTTCGATCTCACAGCATGAATGTGTGTCGCGGCACCCAAGAAGAGAATTCTGTCTCGTGCGAGCCAGGGGTGGTGAGGAACGTGCTGCTCGACCGTGCGAGCAGGAAGGACGAGGCAGTGGTCGACACCGCCACGCCCCCTGGAGACCAGACACAGAACCCCCAGCCAGGCCGACCCCGGCGAAAACCCCCCGAGCAACAAGGACACAACTCCCACCTCGAAGGTGCTACCCAGAGTGCTACAAGCCGTAACGTAAGAATGTCTCACCTCACCGTGGCATCGAGCACTTTTACATTATCTTTAGTGTTGATCAAAAGGGGCAGTAAATCCTGAAAATTAAAAAAATATATATAAATAAATGATTTAAACCACCAGTCAAAGCAACCAAATCAGAACACTTAAAAATAAAATTTTTTTTAACAAAATTTAGAGGGGGAAAAAAAATCTTACCTTCTTTATAACCTGAGAAAACCCGAGAGTTCTTCTGTACTTCTGGGCAGTTTTATCCTCATTTAGTAATTTCTCGAGGATCTCATTAAGAACAGCTGGAAAGAGAAAGGACTCTTACAACACAGCCTGCTTTAAAACTCACACACCTCATTACTCTCTTCACATTCCAAATCCATTATCTCCTGAAGCAATAAAGGTTCTTCGAAACCATGGTAGGGATGATAATGAAAACACACTTTATTTTTATAACTGAAAAGGCTTAGTCTTAGAAGCTTATTTAATTTTTTTAATTTTCTTGATATTACTATTAATAAAGATATTTCCCTGCAAATATATTCTGATAGCTCTCTTTTGCATTTGTTGCTGGATCACAAATTTTCTCACCAGATATTTACTCAATGATATTTCTGACATATAAATGTCACGCAAGTAATTGTAATTAAAAACACTGGTGCAATTTGTTGCCGCTATTAGCCACATAATATTTATTAAATACCTGTTGAGAAAATTTAAGATGAAACGTAACACGCAAGAGAACTATCGAGATGAATTCAGAGGGAAAGCCCTTAATAAAAGTAACTACAACTAAAAGTTATCAAACGGATATTAAGAAAACTCTAATTGTGAGCTGGTAGTTTTAAAGGCAGCATGTTGTTAAAAAATTGCACCCTAAATTTAAGAAGAGCTCTAATAAAAACTATGTAAAAAAACTGATTTCTTGAAACAAAATTCATGAAATTTATAGAACATCAATTAAATCATAACTTAGTTTCAACAATGTCTTCCTACAAAGATGAGGATGTTCTAATGCCGTATTAGTGGCTGCAAAATAATAAAAAAAAGGAAACGTTTTTACTGGGTACAACCACTTATTCGTTATGTAGTTCCAAAGTAATTAAGTGTCGATAAAGAAAAATACAATTTTTTTTTTTTTACAGAATGTCTCAAATATAATTTAACATCATCATCAAAAGAAGAAAGAACTAAAAGCACACCAATTATATTAATATCTGTGAATAAAAGTCAATGATTCCAGTTGGAACTTGAAATTTCCATAAGAAACTGATGAAACTATGTTGCATGAAACCAAAATTACAAATTTTATGAACCTATGGTTGTGCAACTATGTGACATCTTGGTGTCGTAAAACTTGGCGTGCATACTTATTGGGTTTTGCCAGGGTTGGCTGATTAAAACCACAGTATATACCATGGTTTAAGCTACCATTTTTATAAAAAAAAAGTTTTTTAAATAATGTATTTTTAAATAGAATATCTTAATTTTTTTTAATGAAAGGTCTAATTCCACTCTAATAAAAAAAGTTTGGTCATTAATGTTTCTGGTGATTAACACAAACAAAAAATTATATACTAATCAAGATGTTATCATTTAAATTATCTGAATAAGTTGTAAAACACACCCAGCTAAATACTCCTCTAAAAATAAAAAAAATATTAAATAGTTAAATCCTATTCTGTCGGAAATCCCTGACTATAGTGTGAATCTATATTCTGTGGGGAAACAGCCATTCTATGGAGAATCCTCCTCCTGTGGAGAAATACCCTTTCTGTGGTTAAGTCCCAGTCAGATGTGCAGATTTTCTGGGATCGGTTCTTTGATTTTATAACTTTTCGGTTCAACATGAGCGACAGAAAGCAGGATGTCGCATGGCTTTCATTCGAACTTGCTGAGAACCAAAATAACTAACATCATAAAGAAAAAAACCCTGGTTTGAACCCAAGAAAACCTATTTTCAAAAAAAATTTTGGATTTTTTTTATTCCAACCCTAGTTTTTGCTCTGAACACTCTAAAAAAAAAAATTTGTTCTTTTACAAGGGAAATTCTTGGAAACCCTGTTGCCAAGGATATTTCTTGCAAAACTACAAGGCAGAAGCCTTGCAAAATCGCACATGGTACAAAGCTCTGCCTTGTAGTTTTACAAGTAATATCCTTGGCAACAGGGTTTTTCCATGGATTTTCCTTGTGAAATATACAAAAAATGTCTTTCAGTGGATGGTTTCATGAAAAATTAAAGTTTCACATTTAACAAAACCGGTTTTTTCATCGTAGAAGATTCTTCGATGTTTCGAAATAATCCCCCGCGGCTGGGAGCTCACCGAGACAGTCCTCGTTGGCGACGTACGAGTCTCCCACCTGCACGCCGAGCGCGAACGTGCTGTGCACCTCCAGTGGGTTTATCACCATCCACTCCATGTCGGCGGTTGGTCGGCCTGCGGACGAGAGAGCAGCGTCGAGCACGCCGGCCCCGAGCCCACGACCGAGCTACACAAAACTGCTACCAAACATCTCAACACGCCTTGAACATTCGTACGACACCGAGATCGTAACACTGCAAAAGTACTCACTACACACGTCCCCGCAAAAAATTCTAGAAACCAAAATTATAAAATAAAAAAAGGGGGTTGTCCGTAAAGTCGGTTTACGGACGATAATTTCAAGTGATTAATGTAATGAGAAAAAATTGACGAAAAATTGCATACTTTTTAATTTTCTAATATTATTTACAGTTTTTTGCAAATTTAATTTTTAAAATTTATTTTTAAATATAATCACGAAAAATTAGTCAAAAAGCCCGCCTTAACCTGTTTGATATTATAGAAGATTTTCTCGCACGGTAGATTGGCCGGTTCTTGCACGCTCGGCTCATGCGGAACGCGAGACTTTTTCGTGCGTGCAGCCGGCGTTCATCGATTTATAAGACGTTATCACGTCAAAAATAAAATGATACATGTATTCATATACAAGCATTAGAATTATACTTCGCCATAATTCAAAGAAGCATAAAAAGTAGTGACGAGTCAAACCACAATTTTCTCTAATTCGAATCCCAAAGAGTACCTCGAAAACACACCCTCGAATCTGAGTCTACATCTCAAAGGTCAAAATAAAATAATATGCAAGAAATTTAAAAAAATCAATTAACTATGGTGTTTTAACATTCAACCCTTTAAATGTTTGTTTCACAAACTAAGTTTTCAGAATCAATACATATGATAACTTTATTTATGTATCACCTGTTAAAAGTGCAATATCTTGGGGAATGGTAACAGGATATGCATGAAGGAAAAAATTAATCTAGTAAACTTCAGATATAATCAGTGTTGAATTGTTTAATTTACTTTATTTTTCTCCAAATCATCTTTAATGAATATTAAAACCTTGGAATACTAAGGAAATGAGGTTTTTGAGAATTACATTGGCCATTTTTTTAATAAATAGTCCAAATCAAAATTAAGAGATAGGTAACATTAGTCATATTAAAACAAACCAACCGAGTGGTAAATGTCAATGACGTCTTGTTTGTTCTGACACAAATTTCTTGACTAACAAATTATAGGTAAGCCCAAAGGAAACCAAATTACAGAATCTGTGTAACCTGGTTAAAGCATTATATAAAAAAAATAGGTACAAGTAGTTGCAACTCAGGTTTGTAGGATTTTGGGAAAACCAATTTTTAATTGATTTATGAGTTGTAGTCAAACAATAAAGTAAAACATGTCAAAGGCTACACATAAACGATTAATTTAAAACTGTATATAACATGATAACATGCTCTTACTTAGTTGATGCTAGGGTTGACATAAAAAATGGCCTTTAAATTTCTAAAAACTATTAAATAAACACATATTAAAAATATAAAACATTTTACAAATAATTAACAATAGTTAGGACCATTCTTGTTAATTGTTTAGGGTGTATGTATCATTATAATTCATTATTTTATTTTTTACATTTAACATGGTTAAACTTGTAGACTTTATGAGTGGCCGAAATTCAACAAAATGAAAAAATAAGTGTATAGCGCATAATTTTGCATAATTAGCTGGGATAGTTGAATTTTTAACATTTTTGTGCAGTATGGATCAGCAGAACCAAATGGAATTAAATAACTGAAAATGTTTGTGTTTAAAGGAAATACTGGTGGCTTAAAATTCTCTCAGAAAAAAATTATTTAATTTTATTCAGCCCTTTAAAATCACAAAAATTCTGATGATTTTAAAAAGCCACGTAAAATTAAAAAAATTATATTCTGAATGAAACTAAACCATATGACATAGCAGCCAATAAAATTGATTTCAAACCTAAAAAATTACAGTTTTTTATTCCATTTAAATTCTCATTATCCATATAGGACAAACATGTTAAAAATTCAATATTACACATATTAAATATTTAATGTTAAAATATGCAAAACGTATGCTCTATATGTACACACACACACATACATACACACACACACACTTTTTTTTGTGTGAAAGTTCAGCTACCCAAAGAGTTGGGACGTTTAACAGTGTGGAAACTACATATATAAAAATGGATGTTGGTATGTACGTACGTGTATGTGCATGACATTGATAAACTCTTGACACCGTTTGACTGATCACCATGAAAGTGGGCACATCAAAGTGTTTTTTTCAGGGAGACGGTTTTTTATGCTATCCATTTTGCTATAACTCGTCACTAGATGACGCTGCAGTAGCAACATCTACACCGTTCTACCAATCTCCAAGAAACTTTGTATATATACAGATATTATACAGAGAATATTTTCACGGTATACATTTTTCTACAACTTCTACCGTTCAATCACAATGGGTAAACAGAAAATCATAGGTCATAGACATGCAAACAGCAATTGTGTATCATTTCTCTATGTCCACCACACCGTCATAAAGCACTATCCATTTTGCTTTAACTCGCGGACAAAATATCACCCTGTGTTCAGCCCGGGCAACGCCAGGTACTGCAGCTATGAAAACTGGTATATTGTGATTTTTACTGTCCTTAATCCTCAATAACAACAAATAGTGATTGTAACTGTGATTAGTATTTGGTGAGTGAGTTTAACATGGAATACCATTTCAAACGCTTTATAGATTCTAGGTTACATACAAACAATCCATTTAATATACACAGAGGTATATAAATAAACCACAGCAGGAGACAACATCTGCCGAGTTCTGCTAGTGTAAATATAAACTAATGAATTGGAACATGACATACACCCTTAGGTAAAACTTCTTGACAGCAAGATCCGAATATTAAGTATTCTGTGATGGCACTCCAACGCTTCGATATAAACATGCCCATGAACCTACCCACACCCTTCGTACCTTCAAAGGAGATCGCAGGAGATCGGACCAATCAAACACCAGCTTCACCAACTGCTTGTTCTAGTGTTCCGCCTGCAGTTTGACGCTCGCGAAACAGATTGCTTCCCTGGATGTTGATTGGTCATCAGTGGTTCCCTCGCAGGGCATTCCCTGGACTCAGCGGACGTGCGTCTAGCGATGTCTCCGCTCGCCATACAGCTCGGACAGAACGCCTGCCAGACAAACCAACCAGCGATGTTCATTCACTTTTTATTTAAATAATTCATGTTAGTGGGTAGTACCTAAACTTATTTTGCTTCTGATAATTTTTTTTCACAAGATTTTAAATAAATTCATAATATAACCACATTTAACTGTTAACAAAAGGTGTTTTCAACTAAACAAGTCATTAATGTTTTTTATGACCTTATAAACAATTTTTTTCTGTCAATCCTAACATGTACTGAAAGCATGAAAATTTGTGGAATAAAGTTTTGAATTAACCATTTGTATGTAGCCTTTGTTTTCAAACTCTTTTGTTTAATAGATCATTCATAAAACAATAAAAAATGAGGTTTTCCCAAGACCCTGAAAAACACAAGTTGATATGGTTTTAGGAAAACCTAGGTACTTTTTTTTAATTTAATGAATGGTATACTAAAAACAGAATTTAAAGACAAATTAAATACTAAAAGGTTAATCCAAAACTGTATTACACAAGATTTCATTCTTTCAGGACATGCTATGACTGACATAAAAATGTCTCCAACTTTATAAAATCATTAAATAAAGACTTGCATAGTAGAAAACCTTATAAATAATTAAATAAGGGTATATCATGAATTTATTAAAATAATGTGAAAAAAACACAAAATAATAGAAGCAAACTAATTTAGGGCTCTACCCCATTAAATTCACCTTTTTCATTACCAAAGCTACATAAACTCTTCCACATAACAGCTAAAAATCAAAACAATTATAAATTTATTTTATTTTCTGTCACACACATTAAAATTATAATGTAATTTAGTATTATGGTAGGTATCATTAATATCTTTATCATAAATATAAGTGTTGAAAATATAAACATAAAAAAATAATTGTACACCGCAAAAATCAAGCAAGCAAATTTTAAAACTAAGTTTGCTTATAACAGTATATTTCAATATTAGATGTATTGGAAATGCATTGCAACTTATTGAAGTGAAAACTTATTTAGCCCCGTTGAGCGATTTTTGGTAGGGGCAAAACTTATGGGTTCGCGTCACCGACATGCTAGTGATGTGTTGCGCTAGACTGGCGAATCGCAGCGGCCTGTGTACGTGTTTACGCATATACACACTAATACATTGTATATACTCGACTGTATCATGTGCGTGTTGGGCTCTTTTTTTTGATGGGTAAAATCTTGTGAGTTCGCATCACCGACATGCTGTAGTAGCAGTAAGTTAACTTAATTTGACCTGAATACATGACCTAGGTCTGACATCACTGGTAAGTCATAGCTAGGTAGTGAATTTTTTTTTACGTAATTTTTACATACCACTGGCATCTTTTGTGACTAAAAAATGATGTAAGGATAAATTATATCATGCTGACATCGTACTGATATATAGAGACCGGAAAAATTCACGATTTCAATGGCCTGTAGGATAGACTCCATGATCCTCTACGCACGCGGGAAAATTACACCTGCTCATTGGCTACTGACTCGTGACACCTGTTAACTGGGACGCTAATGATTCGATACTTCCTTTGTTAAAGGTTTTTCATTGGCCGAGTGTCATTCAGATAAACTGTGGCCCAATCACTGATGCGGTACAAAGGCAAACGTTTTTGGATTCTAGCCTATCGCGAAATGAAGCCGCGAATTTTTCCGGTCTCTACGGGTGATGTAATACGAAAATCATTTTCTTACGTACATCTGACGTAGAAATGACGTCATACTGCACGTTTAAAAAACAAAGCTTTTAAGTTTTCACTTCTGTTGACAGTCCCCGTGACTGGCTATTTCTTTTTCTTTTTTAATTTAACGGAAGCAAAAAAAAACCCCCACCGGCGAGTGCTGGGAGGGTGCGGGGAGGGGGAAGTTGTGGCGTGGGCGGGTCCGGTCCGGACGGGGGGTTACGTAACAGCAGCGGGGGGAGTTGTCGTCAGCAGAAGGTCGAAGGCCACGTGACAGCGGCGGTCACGTGGCACGCGGTCGGGAGAGAGGGGGGGGGGAGGGGGGAGATTGCGCGGATTCTCGTCTCGACACGACGCTGCTTTCTGCTGTTCGCCCGCCAGGCTGTCCACAGTCAGTACTTTCATACTAGATCTAGTACTTTCATCATTTCGACGTGACGACGTCTAATAAATCGATGCACGCCGGCTGCACGCACGAAAAAAGGATGACTCATTGTCCCCTTACGCTCATTGTACGCTTGCGCCGCATCTATCTCTCTTTCCACTCGATTGGAACAACGCATCGATTTGACTTTTTTCGAGGCACATTAAACTTGAAACACTCCCATTCGTTTCCTACTTTTCCTATCATTGTCCTATCCTCAACAGAATAACACAGATTGGGAAGAAGTTAAACAGCTAACGTGTATGAAAGTTATAGTTAAAATAAATCTCTTCGTTAAAGTGATAAACATATTTGAATTAATGAGTGCAAATAAAAGTAAATTTATCAATGAAATTGTAGATTTCATTTCACTCCTTTGTATCCATACAAAATAGTGATAATAAAATACAAATTATTCAATTTTATTCATAAAAGTATGCAATCATTACATTAATGTTTTGTTATAACGTTGTCACGTTCAACTATAGTCCGTAAACCGACTTTACAGACAACCAATTTTTTTTTTAGTGGTCTAGTACATTTACGCTCAGATCTAGTACTTTTTTCTTCAATATAAAAATATTACAATAACTACAATACGTTTTATTATTAAGCGTAATTATTTTTAAAAAAACTATGGAATGTATGTGTGTGTGGTGTGATATTTAAGTTCGAGCATTGCAATGTCATAGTAACTTCCTTAATTGTTAAAACCATAACAAATTATAATTTAGTACTTTTTTTTAAAAAATCTAGTACTTTTTTCTCGCCTAAGTTGGTACGAAATATTTTTTTCCTTGTGGACACCCTGTCACCCACTGACTCCGAGCCGGTGGGAAAACCCCTCAGCCGAACCAGTCCGGCGACTGCTCGCAAGTCAGCAGCCAATGAACTAGAGTTATTTGCCACAGTACTGCGAAACCTCATTTTAAAAAAATGGGTGCGTGTACTTAGGTACGCGCGTGAGAAGTTATAATTCTTTGGCATCATTAAAAAAATAGTTTTTAATTGCATGCAAAAATAGTGCGTCGAGTCCCTCCGCGCGGAAGAAGTGAAACTTCGTGATGTGGAAATGAAATTAGGAAGGGGTAGAAATTGATTTTTAGTGAAATCATATTGTATCAAATCAAACTAAAATAAATCATGAAATCATTCAACGATAAAAGCTGTTTATTTAATTAAGCGGACGGGTTCGCCCCATGGAGAAAATTGACGCGGCGAGACCTCGTGGACATAGAGAAATGACACACACTCACTATTTATGTGCGTCTATGAAACACGCATTCACTCTCGCTCTGTCTCTTTCTATTCCCCCCTCCCCAGGAGCGTTAAACATTTAACACAACCTTGTTGGAAGTCGCATTAGAAGTTTCACTTCAAAAACTGTGGACCCATCCCCCTCCCACCCACCGTTCCCGTTAACATTCTTGGATGTGTCCCTTAATGTGACGTAGTGCCAGCTTTCGCGATGCCCACGCCTGAGGTATAGGCAACCCGGCGCGCACCCAAGAAAAAAGTGTCAGTGTAAAAAAAAAACAATAAAACTGATTCACCGGCATTATTTAAATAGTTTTACAAACAAGTTCGGGTTTTCTAAATCAGAGGTGCTTACCCCCCCCCCCCCCAAACACTATGACTCACCCCCCCTAACCTAATGATGCGCCCCCCTCCCCCCCGAAATTCTTTATGCCATTTTCTCAATGATTTACTCAATTATTTTATATTATACTTTTTTAGTATTATATTTGATCACATTTCGCATTAATTTAAACTGATTTTCTAATAATAATAATAATTTTGGTCATATCAGGTAATATTTCCATCCTGAACCGACAGATGCCAAACTGCTTTTGTTGAGGAAAGTGCGGGGTTGCCAATTTGATTTACAAGATCCCTTTCAATTATCAAAGCACCAGAAACGTATTTTCAAATTAGAAGCTATAATTATGTTAATAATATATACATTTTTATCTTCTTTTAACCACCCCCCCCCCCCCCCCGAATTTTTAATGACGCAGTCTGCGTCGTTACCCCCCCCCCCCCCCTTGTGGGCACCCCTGTCTAAATTGTACGTACCTCTTTGTGGCACGAATTTGAGCCATTTCATCCTCTCTGTGCTTATATCTGCCCGGGGTATGACAAAATTTTCAAGGCGTGTACTTACACAGGAAGTGACGACAACTTTCCTCCCGTGGTGATGTTCCGACGTCGGTATTTCATTTTTCTGAACGGAAAACGTTAACAATGGAAGACACGCGTCTCTTACGTTTCTAAAGGCTTCTAATTGTTTGCAGCATCTATGCGCGCTTTTACTACACCTCTGTGGCACCACCTGAGTCAACTATAGCGTCAGGGCTTTGGGGAATTAATACCAGATCATGTATGAATGTGTGTGTTAGTATGTGTAGAGACCCGAAAAATTTTCGGATTTATTTCGCGATAGGCTAGAATCCAAAAACGTTTGCCTTTTTACTGCATCATTGATTGGGCCACAGTTTATCTGAATGACACTCGGCCAATGAAAAACTTTCAACAAAAGAAGTATCGAATCACGAGCGTCTCACTTAACATGTGTCGCGAGTCAGTAGCCAATGAGCAGAAGTAATTTTCCCGCGTGCATAGAGGATCATGGAGTGTATCCTGCAGGTCATTGAAATCGCGAATTTTTCCGGTCTCTAATTATTAGTGCAAAATTACTACTACATCGCGTTGTTTTACACCAAATATGGGTTGATGTTTCAAAAACCTCAAAATTCGTGTAAAAATACAAGGTGGCCGTGTAAATTAACGATTTTTCTGATAGTTTTACACCCACAATGTTATAATAAAAATTTCACTAACATGAAGTAAATTAAGAAGTTATGTTGTGACCATAATACACCAGCGGGGTGTGAGTAATTCAACACAAACAGTATGCATTTCAAAACACTATCTGTAGGGGCATGCATATTTCACGAAAAGATTACGAGACTAACTGAAAGTTAGAACACTGTAGCATCGTTTGTGTCTCGTGATTGGGTGAGTTTCTTTCAGGTCAATATCGATTCTTACAACACCAATCACAGCGAGTCAGTGCGGATGCAAACACTTCCTGAGTGGCTCAGGTCAAATAAGGCAACGACTTCCCTCGCAGACGTCCGCCAATCACAAGGAAGAAACCGCTGGTGCGGGTATAACTTGTTGCAGTCTAATAGGCGTTCAGATTTATTCGCGAAAAATGCCTGCCCTTAACTATTAGCTAACCAGTAGTAGGCCAGCGCCTATACCTCCCTCTCCATCACGACGCCGCTGTGATGCGGGTGCACTATACGCGCGGCGCACTGGTTCCCGCGTCAAGACTTATCGCGCCTCCCTACTAGTCCACCCGCCTCACAGCGGTGTCGAGGAGGAGAGAGAGGTACAGGCGCTGGCCCTATATCTCTATTCACTGGCGGCTGACTTCTTCGAAGAAGGCATCAAGAAGCTTGTGCACGATATGACCAATGCCTCAATCGTTTTGGCGATTATTTAGAAAAATAGGTAAGACCCTGCTGTACTTTTGGTGACAAAATTACTATGTTATGTAAATTTGTCTTTTTTCATAGCCCATCGGAGGTTGGGAAAAAAAGCCCTTGTACTTACAACTCGCCATTCGTCTTCCAAAATATTAAAATACTCCTTACCCAGAGACAGGAAAAAAATTGTGGATTAATTTCGCCGTAGGTTAAAATTCAAATACAGATACATTTAAAGCTGCTTTAGCTAATGGCTCGCTGTTCATCTGGAAGACTTTGGCCGATGAGAGAACCTCAACCAAAGAAGTGTCGAATGACATGCAAACCAGTTGAGACGACCCGCAAGTCAGCGGCCAATGAGCTGGCGCTATTTGCCCCGAGAATACTGAGAACTGTGTAGTCCATCCTGAAGGTCGTCGAAACAGCGAATTTTTTTTTCACTCCCCCTAATCCATACCTTCAGGTCTAGCACCCATACCCTCAAAAAAATGGGGGGGGGGGGGTGTTTGTCTGTAAAGTCAGTTTACGGACGATAATTTTACGTGATAACGTCATATCAAATTTTTTAAATTGCTGCTTTTAAAAAGCCCACCTTAACCTGTTTGATATTATAGAAGATTTTCTCGCATGGTGGTTGGCCGGTTATTGCACGCTCGGCTCAGGCGGAACGTGACAATCAATGCGTCATGCTTTTTCGTGCGTGCAGCCGGCGTTCATCGATTTATAAGTAGAGACCGGAAAAATTCGCGGATTCATTTCGCGATAGGCTAGAATCCAAAAACGTTTTGCCTTTTTACCGCGTCAGTGATTGGGCCACAGTTTATCTGAATGACACTCGGCCAATGAAAAACTTTCAACAAAAGAAGTATCGAACCACGAGCGTCCCAGTTAACAGGTGTCACGAGTCAGTAGCCAATGAGCAGGTGTAATTTCCTCTCGTGCATAGAGGATCATGGAGATCCTACACGTCATTGAAATCGCGATTTTTTTTTTCCGGTCTCTAGTTGTCACGTCCAAAACAATAAAAACAACTATCATGTGGGCGCCCTTACCTCTAGTCACTGTTTCGAGAGTTCGGTGACCCGCGGAGACTCGCGGTCAAGGTGAAGGCTGCAGGGTCGCCGAGTGACGTCAGCGGGTGCTGCGGACAGACGCCGACGACCGACTGACGCAGCCAGAGAGCCGCAGGGAGGACCTCGTACCTTCGCCTCCCTCCCCTGCCCCTTTCCCATCACCACTCACCCCTCCACCCTACTCCCAACAACAATGGAGAAGCCAAAGATGTACTTCAAGTTCTGTCCCTGCCCGAACACGCCCGAATATCCACCCTTCGGCCAACCTCGGGATCTGTTTTATTTTTGCGCAGGAAAAATGAATTCGAATATTGAAAGTGGTCGGTTAGGTTAGCTACATTAAAACACTTTAAAAACACCATGGACGGTTAGTTAGGTTAGTATAGCCACATTAAAATAAACAGAGAAATATAAATAGGTATATAAATGAACCCGAGGTTGGCCGAAGGTGAATTGTTCGGCCGTGTTCGGGCAGGGACAGAACTTGATGTACATCTTAGGCTTCCCGCAACAATGAGTCTCTCTGGAACATCCAGAGGAGCGCAACTGCACGGGCCGAATATGGCTGTGCGGTCTGAGAGATGCCAACATCGAAAATTAAGTTTTAAATATAATATAAATAAAAAATTAAAAAATCTCTTTAAAATGATGACTTAAATAACAATAATTAATTTTTACAAACATTCTTGCTTCAGAAATTATTTAATGGTACACGAGGGGAAAGTTTTTTACTTCAACATGATGGAATGGTACACGAGGGTTGTCTGAAAAGTTTTTGACTTCAATATGAAGATGGTAGCACTCAACAAAAATTGGGGGATGTGTTTGCGCATGCTCTGGAATGTACTCCCTGTAATCACACGCAGTTTTTTTTTTTTTTTAATCGTTTGCCTGAGTCTTTGCAAAATAGTTGTTTACGAACGTGAATACCTCATCGTTCGACAAAAATCTCTGATCTCTGCGAGCGACGTTTAGCCTAGGGAACAAAAATAAATGTCAGTTGGGTGCAGATCTGGTGGGCAGGGAGGCTGGTCAAGCTTTTCAAGACGCATTTAGTGTATTTTCGTCATGGCGACCACTGAGGTGTGAGCTGTTGCGTTGTCTTGGCGAAACAATTTTTTTTTGTTTCTGAAAATGTGACGTTTTTTTCTGCCATTTCTGCCTTCAGCTTGTCGAGTAATGGTGCGTAGTATGCTACTGTCATTTCGCCTCCCCCCCCCCCCCCTTTTTTTCCGAGATAATTGATTAAGACAATTCCATAACTATCCTAGAAAACAGACATAACTTTCCCGGCCAAAGAAACAGTCTTTGCCTTTCTTGGAGACCGGAAAAATTCGCGATTTCAATGACCTGTACCATGAACCTCTATGCACGTGGGAAAATAACATGCGCTCATTGGCTACTGACTCGTGTCACCTGTTAACTGGGACGCTAGTGAATCGATACTTCTTTTGTTAAAGTTTTTTCATTGGTCAAGTGTCATTCAGATAAACTGTGTCCCAAACACTGATGCTGTAAAAAGGCAAACGTTTTTGGATTCTAGACTATCACGAAATGAATCCGCGAATTTTTCCGGTCTCTACGCTATGGGTAGAGACATGCAAAATTCGCGGATTAATTTCGCGATAGGCTAGCATCAAAACAACTATACCTTCGTACCGCTTCTGCGATTGGCCCACATTTTATCCGGTGAACTGTGAGCCAATGGGAAACACTAAACCAAGAAAGTGCCGAATTACGGACAGCCTAGTTGAGACGTCTCACGCGTCAGTAGCCAATGAACAGGTGTCTTTTCCGCGAGTATTTAAAGGACTGTGGAGTCTATCCTAGAGGTCAATGAATCCGCGAATTTTGCAGGTCTCTAGCTATGGGTATAGACCTGCAAAATTCGCGGATTCATTCGGTGATAGGCTAGAATTCAAACACATATACCTCTTAGATATTTTTGCTATTGGCTTACTGTTCATCTGGACAAATCTCAACCAGTTATAAACCCTCAACCAAAGAAGGATCGAATCACAGACAAACCAGCCGAGACGACTTACAAGTCGGCAGCCAATGAACTTGCGTTATTTGCCCGAGTGTACAGGGGTATGTGCAGTCTATCCTGAAGGCCATCGAAACCGCGAATTTTGAAGGTCTCTAGCTATGGGTCACTGAGATCGTGAATTTTTGAGGGTCTCTATCGATTAGTCGAGCCGCGATTATGCCACGCGTAATGTCTTTACTCCAGGATGGACTCGGCTGTCGCTCACGGAACGAGCCCCACCTGGTCTCAGCTGCAGTCGGCAGCTTCACAGCGATGCGAGATGCGCCGTCGACCTTGGCTCCTCCCCCATCACCCACCACCACCAACCACCAGCCGCGGTACATTTCCCCTAGTGGGATGGACGAGGCGACCTCGACATTTCGCGTTCTCCGGCCCTGGACCAGATGCTCCGTCTCCCGTTGCATTCGACCACCACGACTGACTCCGCGCTCCTCTGCACTGTTTGGTAGGGACAGGAAAAATTCGCGGGTTCATTTCGCGATAGGCTAGAATCCAAGTGCGTGTAACTTATTACCGCTTCAGTGATTGGGACACAGTTTGCCTGAAGGACTGAGAGCCAATGAATGACCCTCAACGTAAGAAGTATCGAATCATAAGCATCCCAGTTAGCAGGTGTCACGAGTCAATAGCCAATGAGCTGGTGTAATATTCCCGCCTACATAGAGGATCGTGGAGTCCATCCTAGAGGTCATTCAAACCGCGAATTTTTCCAGTCCCTACTGTTTGGAACAACTGCAAACCCGCGGACTTTTCAACGAAGAACTAACCTCAAATAAACGAAGAGTCCTTCCGCAATCTCAGACAACAGGATCTTCGTAGCACTCACGCCGGCTTCCGACTTCCGAAAATAAGGCAGACGCACACGCGGAAGAAAAACAAAGAAGGTTTTTGCTGTAGGCTTAACAAGTTTTTGAATGCTTTGTTAGTGTACTCTATCGGATTCGTCTGGCCTCAGGGTAGAATCCAAAGTCACGGGTGTGCTCAACCCATTGTTTGCTTTCCCATTGGTTGATTTTTTTTTTTAGCGAGAACTTATTTATCATTGATAATTGACACCACCTGATTCGCTTACTTCTCTCCTGGCTGGGCGTCGTTGGCTCACGGTCGTGGAGGGGCGTGTCCAAATAACTTCAGACCAATCACAACACAGTGCGAAAGTGAGAAGATTTGCATTTGCATTTCATTTATAGAGACCGGAAAAATTCGCGGATTCATTTCGTGATAGTCTATAATCCAAAAAAGTTTGCCTTTTTACTGCATCAGTAGAGACCTGCAAAATTCGCGGATTCATTGACCTCTAGGATAGACTCCACAGTCCTTTAAATACTCGCGGAAATGACACCTGTTCATTGGCTACTGACGCGTGAGACGTCTCAACTAGGCTGTCCGTAATTCGGCACTTTCTTGGTTTAGTGTTTCCCATTGGCTCACAGTTCCCCGGATAAAATGTGGGCCAATCGCAGAAGCGGTACGAAGGTATAGTTGTTTTGATGCTAGCATATCGCGAAATGAATCCGCGAATTTTGCATGTCTCTATGCATCAGTGATTCGGCCACAGTTTATCTGAATGACACTCGGCCAATGAAAAACCTTCAACAAAAGAAGTATCGAATCACTAGCGTCCCAGTTAACAGGTGTGACGAGTCAGTAGCCAATGAGAAGCTGTAATTTGCCCGAGTGCATAGAGGATCATGGAGTATATCCTACAGGTCCTTGAAATCGCGAATTTTTCTGGTCTCCATTCATTTAACATGAAAATTTTTTTTAATCAAATCATTACCGCATGCTTAAATATATATATATATATATATATATATATATATATATATATATATATATATATATATATATATATAATTTTTCACTTCTATCTTCTGCACCTTAAATTCTCCCGCTGCTCAAAAACTGCCGGATTGTGAATCGGGGCCAGACTTACATATCACGATACCGCTGGCTGTCGCGACAGCGATATCGGAAGCGGAAGTGAACCCAAGGTCGCCGGCCATGGCCACAAGAGTTGAAGACCATTGCGGGAATAACAAAACATTGTTTGTTCGTTTTGTCTGCTGTAAATTCGTTTATTTCTGCTTTTCACACGATACGGTGATGCATTTATACACTGAAACAATGTTCCAATGATAGGACGATGATAGGAAAAGTAGGAAACGAATGGGAGTGTTTCAAGTTTAATGTGCCTCGAAAAAGTCAAATCGATGGTTGTTCCAATCGAGTGGAAGAGAGATAGATGCGGCGAAAGCGTACAATGAGCGTAACGGGACAAAGCGTAACGGGACAATGTGCGTAACGGGACAATGAGTCATTCTTTTTCGTGCGTGCAGCCGGCGTTCTTCGATTTATTAGACGTTGTCACGTCAAAAATAATACGGTAAACGTAACCATTAATGTAATCAAAACGTATCACATCACTTGTAAGGTTTCCAATGAATTTTATCAGCAACAGCTTGTAATTTTGTTCTACTTTCAGTATTCTCACGCATTAAGAAAAAATCTCCAAACTCAACATTCCCCCCCCCCCCCCCCCCCCCCCCCAAAAAAAAAAGAAGCAAAGGTTGTTCAAAGTTCCAATAGTAGTCAGGTCACGCGTGGTTAGCGAATCAAAGGTGCTGAGTTTGATTCTCTGATGAGCCGGAAATATCTCACGAATATTCATAGTACAAATTTTTTTATTCAAATGGTGATAAATAATTTCTTAACATTAACATGAATTTGATTGTCAACCAAGGTTTTTATGGTAGCTGTAGCTGTAGTTAATAAGTAACAAAGACGGACTTCCTATTTCAAGTATGTATGTATGCCTTTGCTTCTTAGGTTTGTTACGTAACTTTGGTACAGTCTGTACTTAAATGAATTCGTATATTACACATTGGTATGACATTCACTGAATATACTATAATATTTTTCGTACATATAGTGATTTGCAGAATGTACTTGACTGATTTTATCTCCGTTCACTGCCTCCGCAGAGTTCTAAAGTAGGCCTACATTTATACACAATGAGAGCACAAAATAAGGCTGCGCGTCAGCTTATAAAACATTTCCTGGAATGTGCAGCTATTCAAAAATAAATACTCCAAATTATTCAACGGATATATGCCTATTATATTTGTACGTATAAGGTGAACTAAAGACTATATTGTAGCAGTAGCTACTTGAGGGCTAATTTAGTTTGCTTATATAGCGGTAAAACTTACCTTAACAATATTGCTCCTTAACCACTATTCGGTAGGAAACTATGACTGCATCAAATCACTTTTAATTTATTTCAAAATATTACACATATTGCTTACAGTTGTACTACTGTCACAAACACACAACTTTGCCACCTGCGTACATTCAACACATCACGTTTGTCACGTGTACTGGCAACGTGAGTTTGATTGCTTGAGGTAGTTTTACAGTCTGGGCAAACTGAGCGCCCGAATAAATCAAGGACATGTTAGTTTATGGGACAATTAACTTAATACTTCAAGGCATGAAACATTTAAAATTTAATAATTGTCCATTTAAAAGTGTATGATATACCTTTTTTTTAATGAAAGATCCGTGATCATTTACGCAAATAAATTTCTCAAACTAACTTTTTTTTTTGTACTGTATGCGTGTACGTTGTTAAGTTATATAATTGGGCACATACTTCATGTGTACTTCTATGGTATAATGGGGTTGTGTTTACAAATGGTGTTGCCATGAAATTTAAAACGTCAAATTTAGACGATCCTAAGCATAATGCTTTAGTTTGTTGTGTAGGTTGGTGCAATGCTGAGGAAGTGTATTCTTGTGGGTAAGATTATTTTTGTTCCATGAAGGAAATAGAGATTTGAATAGTTTCTTTTTAACCTGTTAGAATATGGTAGAGCATTGAGCTTTCAAGAAGTTTATTATTTCTAGACACACATCACACAAAAAACACTTGAGGTGTCACAATTGTAGTTCTATGCTGCGAATAAAGCTAGCTACTGCGTGCACAGTCGTAAAACATGTTAGAATCGTCCCATTTTACAAAAAAAAAAATGTATGCAATTGTTACAGAATAACTTATTGAAAGAGACAGGAAAAAATTCGCGATTTCATTTAACTATAGGCTAGAATTGAAATAATGTATGCCATTGTGCTGCGTCTGCTATTAGTAGGGGCAGGCCTTTTTCGCGAATAAATCTGAACGCCTATTAGACTGCAACAAGGTACACCCGCATTAGTGGTTTCTTGTGATTGGCGGCCGTCTGCGGGAGAAGTCGTTGCCTTGTTTGACCGAGCCATTCAGGACGCGTTTGCTTCCCCACTCAATTACTGTGATTGGTCGTGTAACAATTGCCATGCGCCTGAAAGAAATTCATCCAATTACGAAACAGAGACGATGCTACAGTGTTTTAACTTATAACAAATCTCGGAATCTTTTCACGAAATATGCATGGCCCTAGCTATTAGCTTACAGTTTATCAGGAGGAATGGACCAATGAGAAACTCTTAAGGGCTCCGCCTATCTGGGCACAAACACGGTCAGGAAAAACAAAGTGTTTATCGTTATTGTCAGTTTTCATTTCAGTGCAGTTTTTTTCCTGTTTTGCAGTGGGTTACAATTTGTATTTCACATGTACATTTCCTTAATTATTGTTTAAAGGAGACCAATGATTTTCTGTATTTTTTCTTCCTTTAGAGCAGGTTATTACAACTTATTTGAAGTACCATTGTGTTGTATATTAATTTTTCTTTGTGATCCCCCTTGGAACTATATTGATGTGTGATGATTTTTCAAACTCACTAATCCGACATGGTTCTGTTCCAATTAAATTAAAACCTTTCACTATTCTTAGAGCATTTAACTACCTTTTATAGATCACTGCCAACTTAAGTACTCATAGGCATCCTATGCCATACATTAAATATGTTAATTATTACTCTCCTTGATACCTAATGTTTTTTTAAATTCTTGAATTTATTCATATTAGCTATAACTCAGTATGGAGAAAAAAAGTTCACTTATAAAGGTAATGTGGAAATAAATGGTTTGAAATTGAATATTTAAATATTCTTTTACAGTTATTACTATTTAACTAAGACAAATGAAACAAGGAGTCAAAGAATACAAATTGATTTTTTAAATCCTGTTTTCTTTTGCTTATTTAACTTAAAAATCAACTTTCCTAGAAGTGGGGTGAAAACTATTACAATTGTGTTTTGATTGCGTAAACAGATGTCTCTGATTGATCAGCACAAACTCAGTTAGGTATGTTGGTTATCAGGGCCAGTGCAAGGTAAATTGGCGCTCTAGGCGAAAAACCTTAAACCCCCCCCCCCCCCCCCCAACCCGCCGGACACCCCAAAAAAAATTATCCTTGCCTCAAAATACATCACGTAAGCCTAATATTTTGTCAACAATCAAATGTAAGCAGGCTTGTGTTTTTTTTTTTTACTTTTTTACTTATTACAAATTCATAAACAGGTCACAGTGGACTCTAAATAATTACTTATATCAATATATAAGCATTCCAAACTGTTACAAAAATTCCATTTTCATCTAGTTTCAATAATCGTTAAACATGTTGTATCAGCTGTTGTGTGTCGTGCTGCGCCGCCCCCAGCTACTTGGCGCCCTGGGCGGTCGCCTGGTTCGCCTGTGCGGACGCGCCGGCCCTGTTGGTGATGTAAGTTGTACGTAATTTTGTCCTAAAATCTGGGTAAACACGAGCAAAAAAAAATTTTCTGAACTCTACCAGTCCCCCCCCTCCCCTCCCCCTGGTGATCAGACCCCGGGGATGTCGGAGGCCCTGACAGTGCTCAAGAAGCGTCTCTGTGCTGGCCCAGGGACGACCACCTGCTGCTGAGGTGGAACCCGGCGACGAAGGAGACGGCGACGGTGGCCGAGCTGCCCCCGGAGGTGTTCCCCACGGACATGGACTGGTTCCCGCGGCCGCAGGCGGGCGGCAAGAAGCAAGGCCTCGACCTGCTCCTGCTGACGGCGGCCGACGGTGAGTCGCGGCCCGCCGACATCACCTGACCAGAGTCCCGTGACCTCCAGGATAGACTCCAATATCCTCTACACACTCGGGCAAATGCCAGCTGTTCATCGGCTGCTGACTTGTGAGTCGTCTTGACTGGGCGGCCTGTGATTCGACACTTCTATCAGTGAGGGTCTCTAATTGGCCCTCAGTCCTCCGGATTAACAGTGAACCAATGACAGAAGCAACACTAAGGTATAATTATTTGAATTTTAGCATAACACGAAATGAACCCGCCAATTTCACGGGTCTCTACTAATCATATTTATGAAAAGATGAAGACTTCAGGTCACCTGTGTATATTGTATCGATAAATGAAATTCCCATTGCAAGTGTTGATCTAAAATATCTGTCCATTATCTACATTTTTATCCACAAATAATACGAATAACAAAGCTTCATAAAAAAAATCAGTTCTTACTGGCTTCTTAAACCTCAACTTCATTGTGGCCACAATTCGTAAGAATGTTGGCTATCTCTATTATAACTGATGTCTTTGTTTAGTTTCAAACTGAATATCAATCTAATATTTTCAATTTGAATTTAAACATTATCTCACCCCCTAATAATACTAATAGACCATCTGTTTAATTAGCAAACCCTTTTTGCTGAAGTCAAAAATTTACAGCAGAATTAAGACTTTAACTGAAACCGTACTTCTGGTTGTAGAAATATACATACATACCTCATAGTTCCTTAATATTTTATATTTTCATTGAGAATTAGCAATGGAAGAATAAATAAAATACTAAATTTTATGTAAAACCTGATAAAAATAAATACCTAATTATTAAGATTTTTCAGCATACATTAAAATACCTTAAATGCCTGTACATAATAGATGAGACATGGTTACAAAATAATCAGGAACTCTGAATAAGGAAATCGTACAAGCAACCTAACACACATTAGTAGCTGAAAAGTGTTGTTAACAGGGGGCAGGAGTTAAGCCATTTTACAAGGTTAACAGCTGGAATCCACTGAAATAGAGCGGTTCCTTTGCTGCCGGATTGGAAAACGTGCTGAGCAATAGAATGTTGGTTGTTAAGACCATTCACTGTTATACTGGGCAAGTTAAAAAAACATGCTTAAATACTCAAATTAACCGGTTACATTGAAAATCCAAGCTAATTTTTTAAAAACAAACATTAATTCACGTTGGGAGGTGTAGGAACTGCCAATTTGATTTTTAGACCATTGGAGCGAAGAGGTTTTTTTTGGATTGGATTGCTTTTGCAGCACGTACAGAAAAAAAAGTTCTGAGGAACTTAATGTGCAAAAAAAAAAAAAAGTAAAATCGCAAAAATTGCAGTTAAAAGGTCTGCTAGGTTGGCTGACTTATACCCATTGGAGGGTTTGGTCAATGTTTTGTGGCCGCTCTGATTGACGAGCTAGGAGGAGATTGTGGACTACAAATTGGAGGGTTTGGTCAATGTTTTGTGGCCGCTCTGATTTACAAAATAGGAGGAGATTGTGGACTACAGTACACATTGGAGGGTTTGGTCAATGTTTTGTGGCCGCTCTGATTTACAAACTAGGAGGAGATTGTGGACTACAGTACACATTGGAGGGTTTGGTCAATGTTTTGTGGCCGCTCTGATTTACAAACTAGGAGGAGATTGTGGACTACAGTACACATTGGAGGGTTTGGTCAATGTTTTGTGGCCGCTGTGATTGACGAGCTAGGAGGAGTTTGTGGACGGTGTGTCGGCAGGCAAGTTCCACCTGATCGGTAAGAGCGGGCGCGTGGAGAAGAGCGTGGACGCGCACAAGGGCGCGGTGCTGGCCGGCCGCTGGAGCCACGACGGCGCGGGGTTCCTCACGGGTACGTGCGTGCGACGCTCGTTGTCGTTGGCGTCCCTTGTTCGTCCCCCCGAGTGTTTCGCAGGACACTCCTATTCCTTATTTGTAGAGACTGGAAAAATTCGCGATTTCAATGACCTGTCGGATATGCTCCATGATCCTCTACGCACGCGGGGAAAATCACACCTGCTCATTGGCTGCTGACTCGTGACACCTGTTTAACTGGGACGTTAATGATTCGATACTTCTTTTGTTGAAGGTTTTTCCATTGGCCGAGTGTCATTCAGATAAACTGTGGCCCAATCACTGATGCGGTAAAAAGGCAAACATTTTTGGATTCTAGACTATCGCGAAATGAATCCGCGAATTTTTCCGGTCTCTACTTATTTGTCATGAGATAGCACTGTGGTTGTGCTTTCCAGAATGATAAGTTTTATTTATGGTCTTTAATGTTGTATTTAACCAACCAATCAGACACTTTGATTAAATTTTAATTGAATTATGAAACTTCTAACATGAGAAATCTTGCTTCCAATAATATTTGTGTTTGATGAAGTTTATTATTCATTAATTGGAAGATGTGACTTTTTTTTAAGGAAAAAATTCATTGCCATGTCATAAAAGTTGACTATTGTTGTAGTTGAAGACATTTAAAAAAAAATGACTAGGCAATATATTTTTATTATAAATGTTTCAATATTAATTATCAGTAACTTTCAACTGTAGTGCAACAAAACCAAAACAGTATTTTTTTGTAAAAAAAATTGCTCGACTATCATTGATAATACTGTATGACGTGTTTCAGCTTTACTGAGTATGAGCATTTGCTGCAAACTTTTAGCTAAGTAAAGTATGCTACCAAAATATAATTAATTATATATAGCACTGATTTTCATGGTATTTGGTTGTGTATTTCCAGATTTTCTTCTATTCTTACATTCTTAGTAGTTATATCACATTTAAAGAATTGTTTTTAAAGTTTTCTGGTGGTTAATTTTTTTTCCTCTAGGTTTTAAAATCATCGCTAAAGAATTGTTAGAATTTTTTTTTTTTTTTTAATCAGGGATATTATAGCTGTGAGAGAATTTTCAAATGAAGAATTCAAGTATCATTCCTGTATGCCTTTTTATGATTTTATAAGTATATCACAGCAAATCAGAACACTTCTAAGTTATTTTCTGTCGAGAAGGCATTATAGCCGTTTGTCCTGATAACAGTTTGTTGGAACGGTTGTAAGAGACACAAGGTTTTAGTTGTGTTTGGTGCAGTTGTTGGCAGAAATGACTGTCGGAACTCAGTCCCAAAATGTTCGGATTGGCTGCCATGCAAAATGTAGGTGAAAAAGGTTTAAAGCTGTGTGACATTTAGAACTGCCGACCTCCGTAGCGTAGTCGGATGCACACCGGCTTACGGTGCGAGGGGTCCTGGGTTCGAGTCCCGGGTAAGGCATGGGTGTACCATACATATTCTGATATTTGAATACGAGTTGAAATTGAGATTCACACTGAAAATGATGACCCTTTGGCTGTTGGCGAAAAGCTGTAGGCCACAATAAATAAATAAAAAATAAAAAATAAAAAAAAAACATTTAGAACTTGATGTCGATCGTCCAAGTTGTGCACCTTGATGAAAGTTCGACATGTCAGTGCTGCAGATATTAGTGAATATTTCAAAAACATTGACCCTCGCACTCAACATATGTACTAGCTTGAATATATCGGTCTCTACATGGTGGCCTTGACATGTTGTTCTCAACGTGTGCTGCAACATCGCCATATGATTTTCACCTTTAAGATTTAATTACTTAAGTAGTTAACTTATCATGGAAATAAATATTTTTGAACTGAAACTTCTTTGCTGAGGCGGCTACAATTATGAGCATTACGAAAATTCTAATCTCATGAGGGGAATAGTCATGTAAGCGGTGGGGGAACCGGTAGAAGAGGTGAGTGCGTCAGCGGCGACGCCACTCCAATGCATGCGCTAGCGGTTCGAATGGGAAGACGGCAACTGGGGTAGAAATGACTCAGCAGTGAAGCTACGGAATTCTTGTAACGCTGCCTGTGTCTGTCTACTTGTCAGCTTTTGTAACGGTTAAAGATTCTGTTATTTAATTTAAAGTATCTGGAATTTATTTATTTTTTGTGGAAAAGAGTTATTGATTTATGCAATTAAATTTATAAGTATCGTTCATTTTTCTGTGAATACTGTAATTTAAAATGTAAAAAAGACAAATAGACTTAAGATGCTAACTTTATTAGTGTAATTTATTTTTGGTATGTAAACAACGTGATTTGAAATTTTAAAAGGAAATAGATTTGTGAGATAGACTTAAAATTAGTGTAATTTATGTTTGATTTAAGTGTTTTTTTTTTCTTTTTATTTAGCTGGAAATGATGATTTAAAATCATGCCTAAATATAATAAAAAGAAAAAAGCAGATTAGAGGTATCATCAAAGGCAATGTGAGAATAAACCGCCCAAAGAGACACCAAAAAGAGCCAGTGAATGGATTCGAGAGTACGGATTGCTGAAAAAATGCATTTTTTTCAATTGAGATCATACCTGCATCCTTACTATTCTCAGTTATTATCTCTTGTTTGAAAAATACTTATAATTTATCTTTGTCTGTACCTAAAAAGCAAGAAGTTTCACTTCTGTCGAGTGTGGACTTAAGGCACATATTTTTTTTTTAACGCATCTAAATTTTTATATTAGTTTTCACAGTATAGACCAAAAAAATAAATTATTTTATGATAAAAAATACAGGATAAAAAGATGTTTCACATCTTGTCAGCCTCTTGTCAGCACCACTTCACAAGCAGAACAGTCGCAGGTACTGAGAAAAGGTGTGGATTAGTTGCGGGTACTGAGAGGACCTGTGGGGTATTTTCTGGGACTGAAGTAGGACCTGTGGATTAGTTGCGGGTACTGAGAGGACCTGTGGGGTATTTTCCGGGGCTGAAGGAGGACCTGTGGATTAGTTGCGGGTACTGAGAGGACCTGTGGGGTATTTTCTGGGACTGAAGGAGGACCTGTGGATTAGTTGCGGGTACTGAGAGGACCTGTGGGGTATTTTCTGGGACTGAGAGGACCTGTGGATTAGTTGCGGGTACTGAGAGGACCTGTGGGGTATTTTCTGGGACTGAAGTAGGACCTGTGGATTAGTTGCGGGTACTGAGAGGACCTGTGGGGTATTTTCCGGGGCTGAAGGAGGACCTGTGGATTAGTTGCGGGTACTGAGAGGACCTGTGGGGTATTTTCTGGGACTGAAGGAGGACCTGTGGATTAGTTGCGGGTACTGAGAGGACCTGTGGGGTATTTTCTGGGACTGAGAGGACCTGTGGATTAGTTGCGGGTACTGAGAGGACCTGTGGGGTATTTTCTGGGGCTGAAGGAGGACCTGTGGATTAGTTTCGGGTACTGAGAGGACCTGTGGGGTATTTTCTAGGACTGAAGGAGGACCTGTGCATTAGTTGCGGGTACTGAGAGGACCTGTGGGGTATTTTCTGGGACTGAGAGGACCTGTGGATTAGTTGCGGGTACTGAGAGGACCTGTGGGGTATTTTCTGGGGCTGAAGGAGGACCTGTGGATTAGTTTCGGGTACTGAGAGGAACTGTGGGGTATTTTCTGGGACTGAAGGAGGACCTGTGGATTAGTTGCGGGTACTGAGAGGACTTGTGGGGTATTTTCTGGGGCTGAAGGAGGACCTGTGGATTAGTTGCGGGTACTGAGAGGACCTGTGGGGTATTTTCTGGGACTGAAGGAGGACCTGTGGATTAGTTGCGGGTACTGAGAGGACCTGTGGGGTATTTTCTGGTGCTGAATGAGGACATGTGGATTAGTTGCGGGTACTGAGAGGACCTGTGGGGTATTTTCTGGTGCTGAATGAGGACCTGTGGATTAGTTGCGGGTACTGAGAGGACCTGTGGGGTATTTTCTGGGACTGAAGGAGGACCTGTGGATTAGTTGCGGGTACTGAGAGGACCTGTGTGGAAATTTTCTGGGACTAAGGAGGACCTGTGCATTAGTTCCGGGTACTGAGAGGACCTGTGGGGTATTTTCTGGGACTGAAGGAGGACCTGTGGATTAGTTGCGGGTACTGAGAGGACCTGTGGGGAAATTTTCTGGGACTGAAGGAGGACCTGTGCATTAGTTGCGGGTACTGAGAGGACCTGTGGGGTATTTTCTGGGACTGAAGGAGGACCTGTGGATTAGTTGCGGGTACTGAGAGGACCTGTGGGGTATTTTCTGGGACTGAAGGAGGACCTGTGGATTAGTTGCGGGTACTGAGAGGACCTGTGGGGTATTTTCTGGGACTGAGAGGACCTGTGGATTAGTTGTGGGTACTGAGAGGACCTGTGGGGTATTTTCTGGGGCTGAAGGAGGACCTGTGGATTAGTTGCGGGTACTGAGAGGACCTGTGGGGTATTTTCTGGGACTGAAGGAGGACCTGTGGATTAGTTGCGGGTACTGAGAGGACCTGTGGGGTATTTTCTGGGACTGAAGGAGGACCTTTGGATTAGTTGCGGGTACTGAGAGGACCTGTGGGGTATTTTCTGGGGCTGAAGGAGGACCTGTGGATTAGTTTCGGGTACTGAGAGGACCTGTGGGGTATTTTCTGGGACTGAGAGGAGGACCTGTGGATTAGTCACGGGTACTGAGAAGTGGTGTGGAGTGAGGGAGGACCCGCGAAGGAGACTGGGGGAGTCCCGGGGGGCCGGCTGCTTGCAGTGGGGGAGGACGGCCAGGCCAAGGTGTGGTCCCGCAGCGGGATGCTGCGCTCCACGGTGGTCCAGGGGGACAGCCCCGTGTACAGCGCGGCGTGGAGCCCGGACGGGACCCAGCTGCTGCACACGCAGGGCAAGGCGCTCGTCATCAAGGCGCTGGCCCCCAACAGCAAGCCCCACCGGGTGAGTGTCCGGGGGGTCGGCAGACACCCTCGTGAGTTCCAGCGTTCCGTCTCCCACGTAACAGCCATTCTAGATTATTGTTTTTACACTCTCATGCTCTCATGTGATCGCCTCTTCGAAAAATCATCACCGAAATGTACCCGTGAAATGTGAAACGCCAAACGTAACCCACTAGAAAACATGAAACACTTGTGCTGAAATGCAAACAAATTAGCAACGGTAAACTCTCGAGTTAACTAAGAAATGCCAGCAGCGCAGTTGTGCAACCCGGCGATAGGCCCGCGCGTAGCTTCGACCGAGCGAATCAATCGAAGCTCGTTGTTTCAATGTTGGTTTGGTTTGAAGCTTCAGTTGTGATTCAAAGCTTCGCATCTGATGTGAAGCTATATGTTTGTTGCAAAGCTTTAACACATTGAAAACCTGAGATTCACTTATGAAAATATTTAGTTTATTTTTATATGTACGTTTTTCTTGAATATGATGTTTACTTAAAAAAACAAAAGAAGTCACTCTACGTTTGCTTTTATAAATTTTCAATACTAATATTATGCATAGTTATTTCATCATTTTTATTGAATGATGTTATATATATATATATATATATATATATATATATATATATATATATATATATATATATATATATATATATATATATATGACCCAATTGATTAATCGCTTAATCAATACAAACATTATAATGGTTAAACAATTATTTTTGCTTGAATACAGTAGAACCCTGTTATAATGTTCCTGTATATAATGTTTTCCTGCTTATAATGTCATATTTTTAAAGTCCCAATATTTCCCCCATAAGGACAATGTATTTATTTCCTGCATATAACGTTCATAAATAGTGTAATTTCCTGATTATAATGTTTGCTTTCTAACATTCAATAAATGGGGAAAAAATGTTTTAAAACCAAATTATTCCAACACTTACGATAAAGAGTTTCCTTTATGTATGTTTATGTTTATAATCACTGCCATACAATACATGAAGTTTGTTAAAATACAATTTTATGCAATATACTGAAGGTACACAATGTTCATAGTTACATGACAGTTAGCACCCTTAGTCAACTCTTCTCTTCCTTGCCATTCCAGTGGGTATTCAGATTCACGTACATAGTCCTACGATATTTAAGTTGCAAACCATTGAGCGAGGGCATAACTAAAAGTGTTTTCTATTGCTTACAAATAATTTATTTTTTTCGTTCATACGTAGGAATCCCAAAATTAAACATTTTCAGGTGGCGAAGGAGTAGACGTTCTCACTCTTCATGTTGTCATCATGAATCGTGAGACAATTTTACAAAAAATGTGGCAGTGTATCTTTAAAAACAAACAAAATGTAACCAGGGAACAAGAAGTTGAAAAATTGTTCGCTTGTTTCAGAAAATTCATGTATCAAGTATAATATCTTTGGTTTTAACATTAAAGTTGTTTACATAGCTTGGTGAGTTCATTGGCACTAAGCTCGAACATTGTTAAGTGCTGAATTGAGATTTCCTGCTTATAATGTTTTCCTGCTTATAATGTTTTTTTCTTGTGCTCCCTTGAAAAACATTATAACAGGGTTCTACTGTACTTTACTTTGTAAAATAAATGTAAAACAGCTTCGCAGAGGAAGATATTTGCAATCCGATTTGATATCGCGAATATTTTAAACATTCAATTGGGTTTTCAATTCGCATCAAAAGACTATTATTCGTACAGGTCTACCTGACGACCAAGGTCAACGCCGGAAAGCACTCAAAAATATCTCGATTGGTGCAAAATCACAGAATGTGCTGAGCTATAGGATTTAGTTTTAAAGACATTTCACTGTACTGAAAGTAAATTAGCGATTAAATATTTGCTGTGATTAGACATAGCGTACAACTAAACAAATTGCTGGAAATTGATAGTGTTTTCTTTTGATTTTGGAATCTGAGGAATCATTATGGTTAAATAACTATTAGCAACAACAGTTGATTACACCTATCCCTCACTTAGCACATCTTCAGATTGCGCGGATTCATTTAACGCGATGTGAATTTTACTGCCCCAGTCTTGAATAGCATGTCTGTAAATTTCAGTTAGCAAGAAATCTCGGCAGGCAAAAAAAAAGTTGAGCACGACGCCACTAAGTCTGTTTCAATTCCTGTAAATAACAGATGTGCCCTGGGATAGGTTGGCCAAACAAGGGGGGAAGAGATGCGTGCGTAGGTCTGTCTACGCTATCGGCTGTTGTACAAATATCAGCTATGGCAATTTAAATTGCGGCTATGGAGTGTAGAGGACCAAATGTTTTTACGTCCGTGTATATGCTGCCGTGCCGTGCCGTTGTCGCCTGGCCACAAACCGGGCCATGAACTCAGTCTAGCCAGTGGCAGGGAATTCACTCAAACAAAAGCAACATCTGCCCATTCAGCTGCCGGTAACTGTACGTGCTTGCTCACTCATAATGCATCGCGATCAAGTATTTGAGACAAAACTAGAAGTATTACAGCGTGCAGATTGTCATGAAGGCCACGCTTATGTTGGTCGCACTTGAATTTTAAGCAAGTCAACTGTGCGCATAATCGTACGAAATAAGGACTTTTACCAAATGTTTTTATAAGTCTGATGCTGTTGGTTGTACTAGCGGGAATATATTTGACATTAGATACCGGAACAGAAATGAACAGATGAAATGAACGTAGAAAAGGTTGTTAAATAATTGATGCAATGAAAAATAATCATTGGCCCGACAGGATTGGTGTGAACCAGGTGGTGATACGCGAATAAGCACTTTAATTTTTGAAAAATTAAAATGTAATTATCTGAACAGTAATATCGGTTTCACTGTCAGTAAAGGATGGTTTTGATAGGTACGCGACGTGAGTTGAAGGTCACGTCCGGGCGGGCAAGTCAGCCAGCCGACTGACGATAAAGTACACAACCACGTATCTCCCATTACACTGTGTCGTATTTGTCATACAAAGTGCAATGGGAGGCATATAATGATAAATAGTGTGACATATTTATAGTTGAGTGTTTTAAATGCATTTATATTATGTAAAGTATATTTTCCTAGACAATTTTGGAACACATTAAATAAATTAGCCTTGCTATTTATGGAAACTAATGCTTCAGAATATGCGATTTCAGATAACACGAGCATTTTTAGGAACGAATTAGTCGTGCTAAGTGAGGGATAGGTGTACTTAACTTTTCTGAAATTCATTGGTGTATTGCTTATTTATACAGTAACACCTCATTAACAAAATCCGTGTTAATACAAAACTATCAATCATACAAAGTGTTTTCGCAGTCCCAATAAATTATATAGGATTTATAATACTTAGAAATTTCTTTAATACAAAAGTATGGTTATCAAGTAATACAAAATTATGTTTGTTACAAGGGTAAACAATAAAATGTAGTAAATGATGATTAATACAAAATCTCAGAATTAATGTAAAAAAAAATGTGCTGTTTCAACTAAAATAATACGGATGCCATTACTTTGGTTGGTTATTTCATAATGTTGGTAGTATGTCTTTTTTGTAGGTAATTTATAAAACTTTTCTTCAATTTTCTGCATTTAATCCTTTTTAGTGTGAAACCATAGAAAAATTTTTTTTCTGAACCACGGGCGTAGCCATTCTAAAATTGTATTTTACAACCCTAAAAAAACAGTACATTTGGCGCAGTATAAAATTATGTGCAAGTTTTAACTTTATTTAAAATTGATTTAGAAATTATAAAAAAATAAAAAATTGGGATTAATTTTTTTAATAGTTTGTGTATTACAAACTTTGTTATTGCAAAGTGACAAAAATTATGGACCAGGTTTGTTTTATTGAGTTTTGATGTGTATCACGCAGAAGGTAATTTGTGAAGTGATGAGTAGATCCAGGGGCGAAACAACAAAATTTCGAAAGGGGGGGGCAAATACCTTTTTATAAAGAATCATGGATCCCCCCTATTGAAGCGGGGGGTCAGGGGGCCCTCCCCCGGGAAAATTTGTATTTCAAGGTGAAAAATGGTGCTATTTAAGCAGTTTTACTATCTAAAAATTGATTTCACAGCACTTTCTTTGCTCCCGTTTGCCCCCACTTCAAGGTTTCGGGGGGGGGGGGGGGGGGGGGGGGGTAAAAAAATACCCTTGCCCCCCCTGTTGTTGCGCCCCTGAGTAGATCTCAAAGCGGTGCCCTCGCTCTCGCGAATTGTCCCTCGTGCGGAGCCGAACAAATGAGTGCGTTGTTTCTCGCAGTGGAAGGCACACGACGGGCTGATCCTGAAGGTCGCTTGGAATCCCAGCAACAACCTCATCATCTCCGGCGGCGAGGATTGTCGCTACAAGGTCAGCCACGACTTTCATCTCCTCGCCAACTTGCGCGTCGTGGAGCGAAGTTACTTTGCTCCGGGGGTTGTCGAAAGAATTTTTCAAGTGAAACTTCTTTGTGCGCGTTGAGAGTCTGCTAGATCAAGTTTTTAATTTTAACAAATTGGTTGTCTGTAAAGTCGGTTTACGGACGATAGTTTAACTTTACAACGTCATAACAAAACATTGATGAAATGATTGCATACTTTTATGAATAAAATTGAATAATTTTTATTGTATTATCACTATTTTGTATGGATACAAAGGAGTGAAATGAAATCTACAATTTCATTGATAAATTTACTTTTATTTGCACTCATTAATTCAAATATGTTTATTACTTTAATGAACAGATTATTTTAACTATAACTTTTATACATGTTTGCTATTTAACTTCTTCCAATCTGTGTCATTCTTTTAAGGATGGGGCGATGATAGGAAAAGTAGGAAACGAAAAGGGAGTGTTTCAAGTTTAATGTGCCTCGAAAAAGGTCAAATCGATGGTTGTTCCAATCGAGTGGAAGAGAGAGATAGATGCGGCGCAAACGTACAATGAGTGTAACGGGACAAAGTGCGTAAGGGGACACTTTTTGTGCGTGCGGCCGGCGTTCATCGATCTATTAGACGTCACGTCAAAAAGTACTTTGATTTATTTTGCTAGTAATATCGTTATCGTAGTACATCTGTATTTTTGGTGGGACAGCGAAAACGGGGAGGGGGGGGAAATCAGGGATGGTGAGCTGAAGTAAGGGCGTGGGCTCCCCGGTACCTGTCCTGCCCGACGTTCAGACCGGACCGGGACTGCCCCGCTCGGTGACCGGAGGGGCTCGCGCCGTGATTGGTCCGCAGGTGTGGGACACGTACGGGCGGCAGCTCTACGCCAGCCCGGCCCACGACCACCCCGTAACCGCGCTGTCGTGGGCCCCCGACGGGGACCTGTTTGCGGTCGGCTCCTTCAACACCCTGCGGCTGTGCGACAGGGCCGGCGTGAGTAGCCGCGTCGGGGAGCAACCACCAGCCCCCCGCCCCGAGTGCCCCATTCCTGTGGTGTTATAAACTAGCACTTTTACTAACTACCAAGAACCAGAAATTTTTATTTGCAAGTATTTTACAATGATTTTTCACTGTATTAAGTTTTTTTTAGTATTCTCAATGACGAATTCAAAATTGAAATCAAAACATTTTGAAAATGTATAACATATATTCATTATTTTTATTATTGTTTGAATGTCGCATCTTCTTATTGCTTCCGCGAGAATGGCTATTTAATGATGATGATCGTATATACCATACATAACCAAACAAATATGTAAACTTAGGTTTTTTTTTTTTTCGTACTATAAATATCTCTGGCTTGTGTAATTCCTTTGAAAAGAAATTAAACCTTACGTAAAGAACTTCAAATAAATATAATTTATGAAAATTCTTTTCAGAGTTAATTTTGTTTTGCAAACCTGTGTTTTTTTTTTTAAATTAGTTAATGACTGGATCAACTTGTTTCTGTATAGGAGTGAGAGTTAATTATTTTTGTAGAGTTTAGTATTTGGCATGTTTTATTGTATGCATGAATGTGATTGCTGATGTGTAGAGACAATATGATATGGTGAATTGTGATAAAACCTAAATAACACCACAAAACATGTCAGAACAACATGTAACACTGAAATGCAAGTTACACCATTTAGCACCAAAATGTAACTAAAAACATGAAATCAATCAGCAGTTTGACAAATCTTAGCTAAAAATAAAAATTTTATTATGGTAAATTAGTTATAAGTACATAATTTATTTAGCATGAATTTTTTACCAAAATGTATGTATAATCTATATATACATGGATTAGAAAAAAAATAAGATTATCATTGTTTGATCTTGCATCTCTTTTTAGGAACATGTTTTGTCATTACTGGTCAGCACATTTTTCAAACACACAAAAATGTACTGGTTTATTTATATATTTTTTTTCACTAGTTCTGTTTGAAGCATGCTTTGTAGGAACTAATGATTTTATGCTATTTTAAAAGGTGACTATTTTGTTGAAATAAGTACTAAGAGATATTTTAGATTCATATTTGTTGAATAATACACTTATCTTTATGACTAAAGGCACCGTATAAAAATAAAAACAATAACACCGAAATCTCATGTTTTGAAAACACAATTGAGCTAAAAATAAAACCATAAAATCTCGTCCCTACTGATGGCTCGAGATCGGAACAATTCGCGGATTCATCTCAACACAGGTTAAAAATTCAGACACACGTGCCTTTAAGCTGCTTTTGCTATTGGCTCACTGTTTGTCTGGACGACTCTGGGCTGACGAGAAACCCTCAGCCAAATCAAGTACCGAACCACGGGCAAAACCGGTTGAGACGACTCGCAATTCAGCGGCCAGCGAGCTGGCGTTATTATGGCCCCGAGAACGCGGTAAATGGCGTGGTCTGCCCCTGGAGGTCGTTTGGGAAGCCGCGAATTGTTCCCGGGTCCCGTGCCGACGGGCGTGCCGTCAAGTTGGCAGCGCTGCCGTTGCCCGGCCGCGACGTCGAGCTCTGTTCTGCGTGTGTTGCAGTGGTCGCACTCGCTGGAGAAGCCCAGCACGGGCAGCATATTCAACATCGCGTGGTCGAGCGACGGCACGCAGGTGGCCGGGGCCTGCGGGAACGGCCACGTCGTGTTCGCCCACATCGTAGAGAGGTGCGGAGCCACTCTCGCGAGCACTGCCTTCAGGAGCGTGCGCAGGATCTCATTTCGGTGGGGGGGGAGGGGATGGTACATATACACCTGCCGTTCCTCTCTCGTGCATACACCCCTGATTGACTTTGCGAGATATATGTACTTCAGAAAAAATAATTTTTGGCTCTAGAAACACTGCGATTTCGAGATCAAAACTCGTTTAATTTATTTTTTCCTCTTGTGTTCTGGAAATACGGAATTAGCCCACTGGAAACTATATACAGTCGTACTGAGCGTGATCTAAAATGTTTGTGTGCCATTGTGGTGAATTTGTTGCTGAACAGTTAATTTTACTACGGCACACATCTATTTCTGTTTCTGATAGTCAGGAGTAAGTTTTCCCCACTACTCTCTTTCTCTCTTCCTTCTCTCTTTTCCTTCTCTCTCTCTCTCTTCCTTCTCTCTCTCTCTCTCAAACACAGGTAAATTTCCTTGCGTAAGCCCTAATAATGGATAAAGTATCTGGTATGCTTGTTTTCATGTGTTGGCTAACTGTGAATGTCCGTACCTGCTGTGGTTTCATCTCATGCAGAGCCTGCTTACTTTTATACTGATGAGATGGAGTGTCCATGTACTTGCAGTGACCATTTTTGTGCCTGTTTTTAGTTTTGTATTATTCTTATTGTCCTTTGTTTTCTTTTTTTGTACCTGTCTGAATTTGTTGTGCCCACTGCTAAATCCATAGGCTGTTGGTGCATGTTACAATCACAAACTAAAATAAATAAATTTAAAAAAAAAAATAAAAACATCTTTCACACATCAGTGAAAGTTCCACTCGTCCGTCTGTTATGTCCGGCTGCCGCTGTGTCCCTAGCTTCCTCGCAGCCGGACTGTTGTGGGTTCTAGTACCGAGCGGAGTTCTAATTGCTAGCCGAATTTAAGGGGTAAGGTCACCCTAAAGAAGGAACTACAGCATTAAGTGTGCAGCCACTCATTTCCATTTGACTTCAACTTACACAGCTCTCACTAGACTTAAACAGGCTTACAAGCATAGGCGGAATTGGGGGAGCACGGGGGTACGTTTCCCCCCCTCCTTTTTTCCTGATGCTAAAAAAAATTGACAAGGAGTTTAATGCAGTCCTGCTAAAATTACGCTCATTACAACCCTTACACACCCCCCTCCCCAGAATAACCATTTTGCCCCCCCCTCTATAAAATTAAAAACCCTTGTATCCCCTAGAAAAACCCTTGTGCCCTCCAGAAAATTGCTTGTGCCGTCCAGAAAATTGCTTGTGCCCCCCAGAAAAATCCTTGTGCCCTAAAGTAATACCCTTGTCGCCCCCCAGCAAATTTCTGTGCCTCAAGAAAAACGCATGTGGTCCCCCTCAGAAAAACCCTTGTGCCCCTGAAAAAATCTTGGATCTGCCCTTGCTTACAAGCAACATATTGCGAGATCCCTACATCAAGTCCTCTGTGCTGCGTCACCAGCAGACCTTATCAGAGTTCAGCGTGCCACGTGCCAGGATCACCTCTATAGCCCGTCCCACTCTTAGATTGCAGTACACGGCTTATGGCGCGCGCTGTTGCCGAATCTTTAAAAAACATTACGAATATCAGGAGATGTGTGTCTTTGTAATTCGGATCGAACAAGAAGCATTTTAAGAAATCATATCGTAATTTATAATATTTTATACTATTACACTTATAAATTTGTAATAATGCCACTTTTATGTAAATTTCAAATAAAAACTACCTATTGTAGACGAAAATTTCTTATAGTTTTCTTTTATGTTCTAAAAATCCCATATATATCACATTTTCATGGGCCCGATAAATGCCGTATTTTTGGACAAGTCATGTCCAAAATGATAAATAAAATACTGTAATAGAAATTCTCGGTTGAGTAAGTTATGGGAAAAATCCAAACAATTGGGTCGAAATGGGGAAGATTTTTTGAAAAACAGAAAAATTACAACAACTCCCATAATATGAATAATATTGCATCCGTTTTAACGTATGATAACTCGGAGTACCTAATGCCAAAAAATGTTTTCTAAATAAATTTTTGATACGACCAGCCATAACTGCATGGGTTCGAAAAATATTTTCACCGGACAAAAAAAAACGTAACTGTCTTAGTAGACACCTTATCAAATCTGTTTAAATTGTTTGTAAATATCATAATTATTTTCCAAAACTTTGTCAAAAACAATGTTTGATAAGATGCTTGGTGTTGAGAAGGATAAAAAAATAATTCAAAATTTTGTACCATCATTGCAATTAAATTCCTTCGTATTTATTTGATACATTTTACATATTATGTTCAAGATTCGATTAAAATATATTTTGTAACAACCATTACTGCAAGGGGAAGAAAAAAATATAAGTTTAAGGATATAAAAATCCCGTTTTGTTCTAATGTAAAGAAATATAATCATCAAAATCTTCCTGCGCCTTTAGGCTGTGCCGATAAGGAATTTTTTTTAACTTTAACTTACAACAAGAATCTGTTCACACACATTTAATTCATAGGAATTTATACAATAAATCTAACGTTAACTTGATTAAGAAATTAATAACATCACATACCTTTTAATCACTATTGCTACCGCTGACCAATGTTGATACCCCTTCCATAAGAGTAGCACAGAGCTGACCAGAAGAATGGTATGCTTCCTTAATTGCATTGCACACACTCATATTTTTGGAAAAATACTCAAATACATTCAACACAATCTTGCGCTCCCTCCCACGTAGCCTACCGATATAATTTCTTTTCGGTGTTCTAACTTCCATATTTTATATGTACGTAATAAAAATAAATGTAGAAAATAAAATCACGTATGTTAATATATAATTTGTCAAAATTATAACTGTAACGAGTCACAGGACACAATGCGTTGCTTCGTCGCGAGACGCGATACTAACTGGCAGGCTGGTTTTCAGAAATGCATGTCTAAGGAAATACATGGTTGACTAAGGAAGCCATGTATTTGAAATTGCTTGCAGGACAGAACCCCACTTATCTAAACACACGACCCTGTTTCCTCTTACAACGGCAGCGAGAAACCTCTATTGCAGCGCGCTCTTGTACTGATAAGACACATCTTTAACAGCTATTTCCACTGAAACTGTAGAAGCAATTGAGATGGAGCTGCTTTTAAAAACTAATTCAATTCATTGTGAACATTTTTCACGCTTTCGTCCCCCATCTATCTTTAATAGAAAAAAAGTTTTCCGCTGGTCAACTTTTTGATGTGTCAGTTTGTAAGAAAATGCATTTCAATATATTAAAAAAAATTATTTAAGTGAAACCTGTATAGTTTTTGTCTTAACATTTGTTCGGTGGCGTCCTAAGGCATTAATTTATTAATAAAAAAAATCTGAATGAAATACACATGTAGGTGATTTTTTTTGGATGTGAAACATCTCGGAATACTTCAAAATAGTTTGCAGTGAATAAGTTATGTTTTTTAATTTTTTTGGACACTTAAAATATTGTTAAGTATTCAAAATAAGCATTGCCTGATGCGTATTTCGATGCTATACAATATGAAAAAAAGCTTGGTCCCAAAATTAAAATTTTAATTTCGTTTGATATTTGGCAACAACGCACGAAGAAACAAGGACAGCGCTAACGGCAATCGGCGTGTGTTACAGAGAGAGAGAGAGAATGCGCCCATTTACTTCCACACTGCAATCTAAGAGTGGGTTGCTCTTTAGAAGCTGCCACAATTCCAAGTACACACACGAAGATTCATCCGCTCATTTACACAGCGTGTTGAGTAAAGTGAATTTGTTTGCGCACACGGTCGCCGAAACATCCGTACTCTGACCTCTGCCGTCAACACATTTGCCCACAATTTCTGTACAAACATTTTCTACGCATCAGCAAGCCAACTGCGTACATGCCATCCGAGCAGTCTTTCTCTAGAGAAATTATAACAATAGAACATTCCTTTGAACTACATTTGCTCAAATTTCAAACTAAATTACACTAGACTTATTTAAAATAATTCCATGTTATTTCCATTAACTTCTAAAATAAAACAGTTAAACATTTAACATATCTCAATGATGTCATCAGTGGTTCCAAAAATCTTGTTCTCCACAGATCAGTCTGGATGTTGAAATGGCTGTCCCAGTGTGTCAGTACATTTTCTTCTCTTTTAATGAAAATAGGTAATAATTTTTTAAAACCTAAGATTCTATTTTTTTAATTTTTTCATGCTTTTAGTGAAGTATTCTAAAATCTAACTTTTTTTTATAATTATAAATGAAAACCCAATTACAGCCTCCAGCACATTCATCGTGACACATTCTATGTCAGCCTTGAGACATGCAGTTAAACATTGCTGTCCACCTCGAGATGTCACCCTTGACGTATCTACCTCGAAGTGTCAAACTTAACGTATTTCTGGCATGTGAGACGAGAGTGTCATGAAAGTTTGAAGAGCTTAAAAAGCTGCTAGTCATATTACACTTATGTCGCAGTTGCACGGATTCCACACACCTAGCTGTACTTATGCTGCTGTTGCATGGTATAGTTCAACCTGAGCCACACGCCGCCACGTGGAGCCCGCTCAAGGAATTGGGGGCTGACGACCTCTCTGTCTATACCATCAGCGACCTAATCTCCGTCCTTTTTCGCGCTAGAACAGTGGCGTAGCAAGCGGGTGGCAGGGATGGCCCCCGCCCGCCAGGGACGTTCGAGCAGGGGGGGGGGGGGGGGCCGCCGCCGCAACGGTTTCGCATTACTGAACACCCCCCTCCCCTCCCCCCTCTTTTAATCCAAGAGGGGGCGCCATTTTCAATTCTGCCACGTCACCGCGCCGGAAATGTTTCACAGACAATGTTTCACGGAAAACGTTGCATCAAAACCATTTGTTCCAAATAGTGGTATTTCTACGATACCACTTCATAAATACGTCACCATGTTTGCAATGTTCCAGCGTTATCGGCCGAAATACCTCGCGTGAGTGTAAGCCTCGTGCTGCTCGCCATCTGGTGGTGATCCTAACAAGAAAACAAGCAACATTGGCTGCTTTAATTTATTGTTCCTTGTTAAAAAGTTACACAATAAGATTCTAATTTATTTCTAATATATTTCTGTGTGCCCCTCAAAGGGTTAATCCAAGAGGGGGCGCCGTTTCCAATTCTGGCCAGTGGCGCCAGTCACCTCAGCTGCGTCACCGCGCTGGAAACATTTCACGAAAATGTTTCACGGGAAAAGTTGCGTTAAGAAAGTCGGCCTTTAAATTCTTGCTGCCGTCGCAGTGGAAGGAGCTCCGCTCGAGGGAACGGGGACGCCGGGGTTGCAGGCAGCTCCAGTGGAAGCGCCTGGAGGCGACCCAGACGGCTCCCGAGGCGGTGGAGCTCCGCGAGGTGGGCTCGGAGGGACGCGAGCAGCTCGAGTTCCCCGGGCGCGTCGTGAAGCTGGCCCTGGGGCACGGCCGGCTGGTGGTGGTCACCCCCTCGCAGTGCCTGGTGCACAGCGCCGCCAACTGGAGCACGCCGGCCGTCGTCGAGCTGCGGCAGTCGTCCGTGCGCCTGGTGCTGCTGGCTCCCAGGTGCGTGCCCCCCGACGTCTCGGAGAGGGGACCTCAGTGGCGTGGCCAGGATTCGTGTATGGGGGGTGTTAAGAAGCATGCCCCCCCCCCCTCCCGGGTATTAAAGCGGGGGGTGTCCAGGGGTCCTCCCCCTGGCAAAATTAGGATTTTAAGGTGTAAAATAGTGCTATTTTAGCAGTTTTCGGTACTTAAATTTAAATATTGTAATGGTAAAAAATTTTATTAATTTTAATATGAAATTTTATTTGAGTGATGAATAAGAAATTAATTAAAGATTTGGCGCTAAGAGGGGGGTTTGAACCTCTAAAACCCCCATCTGGCTACGCCCCTGGGTGACCTGCCAGCTGGGTGTCCACAAGGAAAAAAAAAAATATTTCGTACCAACTCCGGCAAGAAAAAAAGTACCAGATTTGAAAAAAAAAACGTACCAAATTCTAATTCGTTGCGGTTTTTAACAATTCAGGAAGTTATTATGACGTTGCAATGCTCGAACTTAAACAACACACCACACACACACATACATTCCATAGTTTTTAAAAATAATCACGCTTAAATAAAAAACATATTGGAGTTACTGTAGTATAATTATATTAAAGAAAAATGTACTAGATCTAGTACTAGACCACTAAAAAAGTTATAAAAGTACTAGATCTAGTAAGGAAGTACTAACTGAGGGCACCCTGCCTACCAGGGGCCGGAAAGATTCAGGAGACCTCCCCTGCTATATTTGAAAATAAACTCTTAATAAAACAACATTTTCAAGCCAGTGTGGAACTTTAATCACAGTTTTAATGCAGATATTTTTGGACATTGCATGAATCATTTAGAGAACGTTTCAATAACGGCGATCGTTATGCTAATTTATCTCAAGAAATGTTGATTTTAAAATTTTAATAAATTTATCTGTAATGCATAATAAAGAGTACCCTACATAATTGTGGCAGTTTGACAGGTCCGCGATCCTCGCATGCGTGCAAGCCACTGGGCCTGTAGGAACGTCTGATTGGTCACGGCTGAGGAACACGGAACCGTGGGTTTAAGCAGGCTGTTCCAAAAGTGGGGTGGGAGTCCCGGGCGACCTTGCATCAGAGTCCAGGACTGAGAGCGCATCTTCACTTCTGTGGCTGGCACTCCAGCACGATAACGGCAATAGCTTCTGGAATAAATTTGTGATAATGCGGTTATAAGCAAAAATTAAGTAAAAAAAAACATCAAAAAGCAACAAAATAACCCATTCATAACGAAAAAAGTGTCCTTTAATAGAAACGAAACATTTGCGAAAGTTAACAATTTCATAAACATTTAGTTCCGCATCGGTGTGAAATGACTAATTCTAAGCTCCGATCTGTTTATACTAGACAGAGACCAACCAGAACCTTTACTGACGTAGTCTTCCTCTTCTTGACAGAGTTTCTGGATACCGTGTTTAACAGATTGCTTCACATAATTAGAAATGTATATTAACACTTTCAGCGCAACTGAATGTAGAAAGGTTGTGTGGATTCGGATTTCTTGTTGATACTTCGTTTCTGCTGCACGTCGCTTTGGGGACGTTTCAAAATCCCGCTTTAGATATTTCTAATATTTCAAACGCAATTTTTAAAACGTAATCCCATTCAACCCTACTGGTATTCTATTATTATTTTCTTGATAGAAGAACATGCTATCTCAATAAACTTTTCTTTAGTTGCAAAATTTTGTACATTGCAAATTCGTGGGCTCATGATAATTACTAACTTGTCTTGCCTAGTGTTCGTATAACAGCTTTGTGAAAATTATCTAGGGATAATGAAAACTGGTGACACTTTGAGTGCAAAAATTTCTGATTCATTATACACCTACTTTACTGCTCATTTCAGTGAACTACAAAAATTTTTTGTGTGAAAAATCTTTTATAATTGTCTTGAGGCTTGCATGATTTTCTGTGAACATTACCGGGAATATATATTTATTTTCAATCTTAAGGACAGTTTGTGTGTGGCATTAAGAGGAATACCATCTAAATGTAGTAAGAAAGAAATGTTCTCATTTTGTCTGAAAATGTTTTTGATAGCATGTAATCTCAGGTTATCGATACTTGGATTTTTAGACAGCTGTGCGTAAATGATAGTCATTGCTCTTTGTTGAGATAATTCGCAGTATTGTAGTTGATGTACTAGTTATATTATTGTACTTTGTTTCCCTCCCGCCCACTCCCAGCTCTAGCACTCCACTTTCCAAACAGCAAAAGATACAAAATGAACACATTGTGTGGTGCCTAAAGCATTTTCAGAAAACAGCATTCTCACTGTCATTATGTAATTAAAGTGTAAATTGTGCATTCAAACCGTCGTTTCACTTGAAAAACCTGTTTTACTCCGGAAATTTCTTTGTATCCAACAGAATAGAAAAACTAAGGGAAATCATAAGAATACAGAAAACGTAATATGTTTACTACGCAAGGTTCAGATGTCATTGTAGTTTTGAAGGTTCCGTCGCATTAAGCCTTTACGTGGGTGTGTGTGCTCCTTGATAAGGCTAATCTGTATCTGCCAAACATGTCCACTGATGACGTTACAGTTACGTATATGTGCACTGGTTCAAATTCTTCTAGATGTTTAACAACTCACTGTAAAATAAAATAACTATTTTGAACTTTCAGTTGGTTTTTCTAATAATTGTCAACTTGGAAATTGGAGTCGGAGTTAAACATTTCCATAAAATTGGATTTTTGTAATTTTAGATTCTTTGAAATTTATTTTCACAAATTTTTTTATTAAAAGTATCCTTTCAATTTTAGTGATCAGCATGTGATAATCGGTGCTGATGATTGGTCGCATCCGATGAACTAGACCAGGGGTCGGCAGACCGCAGCTCTGTTCACGGGATTTCACGGCTCTACGGCTCACTGCGCTGCCGCAGTGCCGAACAAAACCAAACGGGCCCAATCACGAGCCATGTCCCTCGACCCGCGCGCTGAACCTACCACCGTATACTCACCCAGCTAAATTTTTTTTTTATTTTAATAATTAAAATAATTAAAAATAATTTAGCTTTTTTTTTTTATCAGTAGAGCTTCACTTTTATGTGTGTGTTTTTTTTCTTCTAAGTAGCCTTTATTTTTTAAAACTGTATGTTGAATATTTGTGAATAAAACATTATGATTTTTATTTATTTCTTTCATCCTCTTAAAAAGCCCGTGCAGATACAGAGAAAATACATTTTGCAGCTTGTTAAAAAAAATTGGAGAATCTGTTTAACATCTGGTCCATCTCGGTGGGAAGACTGCCGAACCCTGCAGCAACACACCTAGTCTAACCTAACCTAGTCTAACCTAACCTAGTCTAACCTAACCTAAAATTGGAGAATCTGTTTACCTGACATCCTGGAGTGGCCCATCTCGGTGGGAAGACTCCCGAACCCTGCAGCAACACACCTAGTCTAACCTAAACTAGTCTAACCTAACCTAAAATTGGAGAATCTGTTTAACATCTGGTCCATATCTGTGGGAAGACTGCCGAACCCTGCAGCAACACACCTAGTCTAACCTAACCTAGTCTAACCTAACCTAGTCTAACCTAACCTAGTCTAACCTAACCTAGTCTAACCTAACCTAGTCTAACCTAACCTAAAATTGGAGAATCTGTTTACCTGACGTCCTGGAGTGGCCCATCTCGGCGGGAGGTCCGCCGAACCCTGCGCAGCGTGCAGCGACACGGGAGAGTGTGCCGTGTGTCGCAGGCACTTCCTGCTGGTGGACAGTGCCGGGCTGGCGCTCTACAGCTACGAGGGCCGGCTGCTGGCGTCGCCCCGCTGGGCCGGCATGCAGCCCGACGCCCTCACCGGCGCCACCGTCAGCCTCAGCAACGACACCATCGCCGTGCGGGACCAGCTGGACGACAAGTGTGCGTGGCGTTCCCCTCGCTCCTTTCCCCGTGGACCTCTTGTCTCACGTACCAGGGGGGACACGAAAAAAAAAAATTGGTTGTCTGTAAAGTCGGTTTACGGACGATAGTTTAACGTGACAACGTCATAACAAAACGTTGACGAAATGATCGTATAGTTTCTTATGAATAAAATTGAATCATTTTTATTGAATTATCACTTTTTTGTATGGATACAAAGAAGGAGTGAAATTAAATCTACAATTTAATTGATGAATCCACTTTCATTTGCACTCATTAATTCAAATATGTTTATTACTTTAACGAAGAGAATATTTTGACTATAACTTTTATACATGTTTGCTATTTAACTTCTTCCAATCTGTGTTACTCTGTTAAGGATGGGACGATGATAGGAAAAGTAGGAAACGAATGGGAGTGTTTCAAGTTTAATGTGCCTCGGAAAATGTCAAATCGATGGTTGTTCCAATCGAGTGGAAGAGAGGTAGATGTGGCGCAAGCGTAAAATGAGCGTAATGGGACAAAGAGTAATGGGACAATGTGCATAACGGGACAATGAGTCATCCTTTTTCATGCGTGCAGCCGGCGTTCATCGATTTATTAGACACTGTCACGTCAAAAAAAAACGGAATTTTTTTCTCATTATAAATTTATTTATTACCTTTTCTTTTTACAAAATTCCTTCGGTCAGCTTCAAAGTACTCGCCATTAGATGCAGTAAGCACCTCTGGAACTCTTCAACTTTGATATATCCTCCAGTGCCCTTTTTTTTTACTGCCTCCATGTCATCAAAACACTTTCGTTTTAGATTTTTCTTCGTTCTCAGGAACAGGAAAAAGTCGCACAAGGCTAGGTCTGGTGAATATATAGAGTGGGGAACAATAGACCACATCTGAGAAGCCAATAAAATAGTGGTTCACTCGTAAGGCCGTGCACTTGGGGACGTTGTCGTGATGAAGGAACCGGTCAACTAATCGCCAAAGTTCCAGGTGTTTCCTCCGCACATCCTCTCGCAAACGTCTTAAAAATTTCCAAATAAAAGTGCTCGTTAAAACAGTCTGGCCAGGGGGAACCAATTCCCGGTGCACATTTCCACGAACATCAAAAAAGACAATCATCGTCGTCTTTAACATTTGACCTCACTTTTTTTTTTTTTTTTTTTTTTCTGGGGGAGTTGGAAGTCTTCTGGCTTGACGCTTGTTTAGTCTCTGGGTCATACCCGTAACAACAACTCTCATCACCTGTAACGACTTTGGTCAAAAAATTTCGATCACTTTCAATCTCTTTTTTCAAGTCCTTTAATTTACATTGTAAATTATTACATTTATTATTTAATAAATAACTAAAAAAATTTGTTATTACTTTACTGTATGAAATAATTTAACTTAATTTAATTTTTTTTTTAATTTGTTTGAATTTTTATTTTACCAACCGTATTTGTTGATATCACGCCAGTCGTTTTATTATTTTATTTCTGTTAATTATTTGCATGCAGAATTAAAGTTAGTTTTTTGTTGTTGTTTAGACAAGTAAGTATGAGTTATAACTTACGTACATAAGTGCGTGTGTGTGTGAGCGAGTGGCGAGGTGCCGAGGTGCCGAGGACGCCAGGACGGGCGGGGCTGGTTGCAGGCGTGCGGCTGCTGGAGCTGGCCCAGGGGGCGCGCGCCCCCACGGAGCTGCCCGCCCTGCAGCACTGGCTCGGGGTGTCGGAGCTCGCCCTCAGCCAGGCGGGGCCGCCCGCCGAGCGGCAGCTGGCGCTGGTCGACCGCAACCGCGACCTGTACCTGCGCCACGTGCACGGCCCCGCGCACCGCTCCCTCCGCAAGCTGGGTGCGCCCTTCCTTCCCCCTCCGCCTCTCCCTCCGCCCGGTAGCTCATAGACTGTCTCGTGCTCGTACTGTAAGACACTGCTCTTGGGTGTTCCAATCATGACAAGAAACAATTCTCATTCTAACTGAAAGGTTGTATCATAGATTATATGTATGCAGTCAAATCTCAATAATACAAACCTGAAGGGACCATAAATTTGTCATTTCGCAATAACGAGGTTTGTATCGACCAAACTATTACAAAATTATTATGTAATTGTTTTAATAAATTTTTGAAATTGCACACAATTTTTTACTGCACAAATATATATATATATATATATTTTTTTTTTTTTTTTTTTTCCAGAATTTGTAAAATACTATTTTATGAGAGCTGCACCTGTGGCTTCAAAAAAATAATTATTTTTCTCTTGTATCACACTTAAAAATATTTAATATGGCTAAACAAAACCAAGGAAAATAATTATTATGTACAAAAAGACATACTTCCATCAAATTGGGAAGAATAAAAGTTCTTCACCGATTGCGATTGCTTTGAAATTTTGACACAGCATTGCATTTTAATACGCGTGTGTTTTTATATACCAGTGTCACATCTGTGACAGTTTAAATGATAGGTAAAAATATATATATGTGTAAATTAATGTTTGTGTGTTCGTCTTCTGTTTTGTAAATATAAACAATATATAGAGGTATAGAGAGAAAGGGAGATATACGGATAGTTATAGATAATGAGGGATATATATAGATATATAGAAATTTTTATACATATATAAAGAGAGAAATAGTATAAGATTTATAGAAGGACATATATATATATATATATATATATATATATGTATGTGTGTGTGTGTGTGTGTGTGTATGTATATATATCTTAACTATTTGAATGTGTTCATAAATTACTGAATCGCTGTGGCGATAGTTTGTTATAATGCTCTGTTATTTATTTTGTATACTCTTGGTGCGTTTGAAACTTAATAACGTGAAACATTACTACGTTGTTAATTAAATTAATTATATATATATATATATGTGTGTGTGTGTGTGTGTGTGTGTGTGTGTACCTACTTCAAAAAATTACAAAAAAAATTGAAAAAGACATAGTAATGCATGCCGTGCATTAGCTGGTTGTTGTAGTAAATTCATAAAAATCTTTTCCATGATTAAGTTATTATTTTGTCCAAAGAACTTTTACTGCCAAGCTTGCCAGGCATGTGAAATGTGCTCCAGAACCAGTAGAGCAGAGGTGTGTGTTGGTTATTGCCGCTGGCGGCGACGAGCGTGGGAGCCGAGCGAAGCGCGACCGTCCTCTCGTGTGTGGTGCTGCCGCAGCCCCGATGGTGCAGTCCCTCTGCTGGAACAGCGACACGAACGTGCTGGCGACCGTGCAGGACACCAGCCTCACCGTGTGGTTCTTCCCGGCCGTGCTGCACGTCGACTCCCAGCTCGTCAAGAGGACGGTGCTCGTCAGGGACGCCAGGTGAGTCGCGGCTAGACCATGACGGAACCTCGCCCGCACGGACCTTTTTTGTAAAAAAATACTGGTAGATTTGGTAACGCAAAGAGAGACGGCAGCCGAAAGAAAACAATTTTCAAAATTTTTTATCTGTCTCCCAATGTTAATTCGTTAACAGCATCATACTAATCTATCAAAAATCAATTATTGATCGCGACTGGACGTGTAATGAAACCGTGACGGACCCCTGCCTGCACGGACGATTTTTGTAAAAAAATACTGGTAGATTTGGTAACGCAAAGAGAGACGGCAGCCGAAAGAAAACAATTTTCAAAATTTTTTATCTGTCTCCCTATGTAAATTCCTTAACAGCATCATACTAATCTATCAATAATCAATTATTGATCGCGACTGGACGTGTGATGAAACTGTGACGGACCCCTGCCTGCACGGACGATTTTTGTAAAAAAAATACTGGTAGATTTGGTAATGCAAAGAGAGACGGCAGCCGAAAGAAAACAATTTTCAAAATATTGATCTGTCTCCCTATGTTAAATTGTTAACAGCATCATACAAATCTATCGATTGATTTTTATTTTTATGAAATTTTGCTCCATGATATATTTCGCGGGTGCCCGGGAATAAGGGGATGAGTCAAATATTGGCAAAAATGTTTTTTTACGGTATGAAATAAAGGAGATTAAGCTCTACAATTTGGTCCAAATGGGTCAAGTCTAGCACCCTTGTGTGTAATGCTATGGCACTGAACTTTTGGAATGATTAATTATTGATCTTGCATAATTGGAAGAACTTAAAAAGGTTTAATATCTTAATTGAAGTAATTTTGACATATCCCCTTTTTCCCGCGCACCCGCGATTTGTGTGTGTGTGTGTCTCTCTCTCTCTCAACATTTAGAACTCGTTATATCCTGGTAAGTTACAAACTGTTTATTCTTGTTAAGAAGTTTCTCAAGTTACTTAGAAAGTTAGATTCATTAACAGGGAGCAAAGAAAATTTGTATGTCTTAATAGGTCAGTGCTTAATTTTTTTTAAATTTATCATGCAGGAAATTTTCTTAATAGAGTCGTTCTTTTGTTCCCACAGGAGGAGACACACATTTGTTTTTGCCCACACAGCTATAAAACATTTCAGCATGATTCCCTCAGGGTTCAGTTCCCCGGCGATGTCACACGTGGATTTTGGCCAGTGGGAAACATGGCTGATGTTGCCCTGAGCCAGAGTAGGTACTCCCATTTCCCTCACCTTCGATCAGTGCTCCGTCCTCGCTTGTCGTCACCTCTGCAACACGTAGCCAGCCTCCAAGACTTGCTGTGGACTGAAAGAGCAAAAATGGCAGAAAGTGTACGCAACAGGCGGCCGAACCATAGCTCGGACCCTCCCGGCTATTCCAAGCAATTCATCTACATATATAAATAAAATTGTAAATGTTCATTCTTTTAAAATATCAAATCTTCGGAAGTTCGTCGCCGATTTCTTTGAAATTTTTGACACAACGTGCATGTTTTTTATATACATATGTCACACTTTTGACTGGTAAAAAGATGGATGAAAATACCTTTCCAGTAACCTTTTCCAGTTTTGCGCAGTATCCTCACACCCGCTGGTTCTTATGCTGTTGTTGCGAACGAAGGATCGGGAAGAGAAATTTTTGTATTGGATTGACTATGTGGCTTGAGCCTGGTTTTATCCTTGTATCCTCTCCTGCGGCCTCCGCGCGTTTGTGGTCTGTGTCTATCGTGCCGTGTGTTGTGCGTTGCGAAGGGAGAGTGAACGCCCGGTAAAGTTTACACGGCCAACTAAGGATGAGATATCGTCGGCTTACTTCTAAAACCTCGTAACTCCATTTCAGTCAATTTTACTGGAGAACTTATGAGCTTTTGGAGCACGGGTTTCGACTGACAAAGATACGAGGTTTTTATAATAAATTTGTGAATAGAAAAGAGACTACGTAGAGTTTACTTACAAGGTTTTAATCAGTGTATGCACTATGAAAAAAATGAAAAAAAAAATACATACACCAAACACATCCGGAATGTAAAACCGGGAAAATCTGGACTTACGAGGTTTTTGGAAGTAAGCTGACGCTATGTGGCTTGAGCCTGGTTTCATCCTTGTATCCTTCTCCTGCGGCCTCCGCACGTTGGCGGTCTGTGTCTTGTCGTGCCAGTGTGTTGTGCATTGCGAAGAGGGAGTGAACGCCCGGTGAAGTGTGCACGGCCAACCAGGGATGAGTGGTGCCACAGCCGTGGAAGGCCGGCAGCTGCGTGGGTGGTCGGGGGGGATCTCTCGGTGCCGCGACTGAGGTGTGTGTCGCACGTCTGCCCCCGGCAGCGAGTTCGGCAAGGCGCCGGCCGTGGTGAGCTTCGCGGGCAACCACCTGGGGGTGCGGCGCGCCGACGGCGCCCTGGTGAGCAGCGCCGTGTCGCCCTACCCTGCCGTGCTGCACGGCTACGCGTCCGCCGGCCGGTGGGACGACGCGCTCCGCCTCTGCCGCTTCGTCAAGGTGCGCCCGTCTCGAGGTCCCCGGGGCCCTCCCCCTCGCGTCTCGTCCAGTCACTGCGTTCTGTAACGTTTCAAACTGCTCCAGGGTGGCTAGCAACAGGGCCAAGTCAGGAAAGCCGTGTAATCTCTTATGTAGTAAGGGAATGTTTTCGACTGTGACTTCACTGAAAAATTTAAATTCATAACGGAGACGTACCTTGTTTAGATTTGTATTGGTTCCATGTACATATCCCCCTTCTTCCTCCTTTTCAACCCGTGGAGTTACAAACATTTTCCCTCCCATTCCTGTTTACTCATAAGTAGCTTCAGCAGCTTTATTCATCCACATTGCCTTCAGTGCGGTTGACAGTAAGAGCGATATAAAATAATTGATGCACACCTGTTGCAATAGTCTACAAGTCACGATTATTAATTTAAATTTTTGATGGTTATTGGCAACTAATAAATATAAGTGGACTGGTTTTATTTATTTATATATATATAATGTGGGTGGGAGAGGAGTAGATGCAGTGGCGGATCCAGGATTTTGGTTTGGGGAGGGGCTTGACCCAGCTGAGGCTAGGCTTTATCAAGGCAAACATTAAAACAATAGTGGACCCAGATGCTTTTGGAGGGGGCTCGAGCCCCTTGGCCCCCCCCCCCACCCCCTCTGGATCCGCTACTGGGTGGACGCATGCCCGGGCTGGACAGTGCGGCAGCTGGTCGGGGGAAAGGGGGGTCTGAACCCGGGCGAAGAGGGAGCCCTGGATCCGCGGCCGTGCGACGCTGAAGCGCGCCTCGCGGCCGTGCCCCACAGGACGCGACGCTGTGGGCGTGCCTGGCGGCGATGGCGGCGCAGGCCAAGCAGCTGGAGGCCGCGGAGGAGGCGTACGCAGCCATCGACGAGGTCGACAAGGTCCTGTACCTGCAGCACATCAGGGTGAGCCCTCGTTCACTTGCTCGTGTGCCGGCAGTTCGCGTCAGACATTGTATATGTGCAACTACTTCGAAAAATTACAAAAAAAAAAAAAAAAAAATTGGTTGTCTGTAAAGTCGGTTTACGGACGATAGTTTAACGTGACAACGTCATAACAAAACATTGATGAAATGATTGATCCAGAAGAAAAGGAAATATCATATTCGGCCTGAGACTGAGCCGTAATAGGTTTTTGCAACCAAACCATTTAGGCATTAAAAATATTATATTATTTGAGGAAGAATTTTTTTTTTTTAATTTTTCTATCTTTTGTATGATAAAATCTACCTCTGCATACTTTTATGAATAAAATAGAATCATTTTTATTGAATTATTACTATTTTGTATGGATACAAAGAAGGAGTGAAATGAAATGTACAATTTAATTAATAAATTTACTTTTATTTGCATTCATTATTCAAATATATTTATTACTTTTGAAATGTTACGTGCGACGTATTTTTTTTTTTTTTTTTCAAGTTAAAAAAAAAAAAATTCACACCTGCCGGGATTCGAACTGACAACCTAGCGATTAGATAATAGCACCACTGACCGCTCAGCCATGAGGCCATATTTGATAATTGATAGTTTCAGATGTTATATGTATCTTTATAAAAATTTTGTTCACGTTAGGGGAATAATATTATTTTGTTTTAATAACTCGGTTCTATAAAAAATATGCATCCCAAATACACCAAACTTATTTATAAGTTATTAAAATATTTTTTAAAACATTGTGCAAAAGATCCTGGTTGTAATTTGAATTATTATATGTAACTGTAAAACACCATTGTTGGTTCAAAACATATTTGAATATTCAACATTACTTTTAAATAACTGTACCGATTGTGCTGAAAATCGGTGGAGGATCGTTAAATTACATAATATTAATAATTCAAACGGCAAAAATATGACTGAAAAGTCAAATCGATGGTCGTTCCAATGGAGTTTGGCCGTTTCTTATACAAATATACTGTTTTACTCTGCTCTCCATATAAATTTGAACACTTGACCTTTGGAACATGAAGAAAGGTCACTGTTTACGTGAGAGATAGAGAAAACCACCCTTTAACGCAGAATTTCGGTTGCTATTACATTTTTAATGCTTTCTTCGTCTCAATGGCAATTTCATTTTTTTTTTTTTTTCGCACACCACGGCACTGCTTGTGCAGTGTGGAGACTATTAGGAGTGAGGATAGTTGCCATTGCTAAATCTGTGGACATTCTTCCCCCACCCTGACGGCACCAAGAGCACGCTGGCACAGATGCGAGCGCAAATAGGCCAACTACGGGGGTGAGGAGGCCACAAAACCGTCGCGACCCAAATCAAGACCGCACGTACACAAGCACGAGAACAAACAATAAAAATTGCTATAATAGTAGCAATATAACTGAGGGATACACTTTTGAACATGAAAAATATATAGTAAAAATAATATGTAAAACAATTATTGAAATAGTTTCAAAAAATAAATTTAGATTGAATTTGTTTGAATTAGAGACAATTGTTACAATTATGAACTGTACACAGAGCTATTGTTAATCGGCTATTAAACTGGGGCACTCTAAAAATACATATGACGCATAGTTTGGCCGGAAATCGTGTTTAAGTGAATTTTTTCAGAACTAAAATTTATAGCTTTTGATGCGTTACAATATTTTTACGTTCAGTTTTATAATTTTAACAATTATAAACAGAGCATCTAAATAAGCTCTCTGTTCTCAAAGTTAATTTAAAGAAAGATTGTAAAAATGTTTTAGAGTTAAAATTTTAGTAATTTTATTTTGGATGTCCTCAGTTTTATTACTATAAAGTGGCGTTAATGTTATTCCATATAACTGGGGGCAGGCATTTTTCGTGAATAAATCTGAACGCCTATTAGACTTCAACAAGCTATACTGACACCAGCGGTTTCTTCCTTGTGATTCGCGCACGTCTGCGAGGGAAGTCTTTGCCTTGTTTGACCTGAGCCACTCAGGACGCGTTTGCTTCCGCACTGACTCACTGTGATTGGCGTTGTAACAATTGATATTGACCTGAAAGAAACTCGCCCAATCACAAGACACAAACAATGCTAGTGTTCTAACTTTCAGTTAGTCTCGTAATCTTGTCGTGAAATATGCATGCCCCCGCATATGACAGAGTAATAATCTAACACCAGCTATCATTCAGTTCCAGCATGCCGCATAAAATTATTAAGCTCTCCTGAAGATAGTTAAGAGCTCCGCTTACCCGGTCACACACACGGTGCGCAGAGCTTCAGGAAAAACAACGCGATTTCAAAACTACTCGAGATATCCGAGTGGGGTCTGCTCACGAAAGGCATTTAAGAGTTCGCTGAGGGCCGAAAAGTACTTTTGATTTCGGATGAAGTTTTTAAACTGTATTTTTAGAAGAGCGAAAATGTCTAAAACGCATGTTTTCAGAGTAATTTTAGACGTAAAACAATCGCTACAGATTCTTTAGAGCACTTAAGGGGGACTTGCATTACACATTTATCTTCATTTCTCCGCAATATAACGTATGTCACCGCTCAAATTAAACAGTTATCCTGTAACTACGACAAGACTGCGCGCCAGTCCAGAGGAGACACCGCGCTAGAAGCACCAGCGAGCGTCGCGCTTATCGTCCCGCCTCACTGACACACATACACCCCTGACGAGGCGGGGCCCTTAAGCGACGATCTGTAACTTGACGGAGTGATGACGATGATTGACGACGAGTTGCGCCGTGCCCAGGAGGTGCCGGTGAGCGCGGCGCGGCTGGCGGAGATGTGCCTGCTGGGCGGGAACACGCAGGAGGCGGAAGGCGTGCTGCTGCAGAACGGGCTGGTGTTCCGTGCTATCATGATGAACCTGCGCGTACACAACTGGAACAGGTGCGAAGCCACAGTTCCGCCAGCGTTTCGAGAACCTATACATACATGAAAATGGATGTTGGTATGCGTGACGTTGATAAACTCCGACGTTTCGCTGATCATTGTGAAAGTTGGCACATCAAAGTGTTTTTTTTTTATGGAGAAGGTTTTTCGTGCAATCCATTTTGCTATAACTCGCCACTAGATGGTGCTGCAGCGCATCAAGTTCTAAACCGTTCGACCGATCGCCATGAAAATGGTTATTCAAAGATTTGTATTTTGACACTGAGAATATTTTCCAAAAATATTGTTTATCCACTTGCGTTACACTAGATATTAGTAACAGTTTGATTTATTTAAAATAAATTATTTTCTGGTAAAGAAATATAAATTGGGCACCATGAGAGAAAAATTTCAAGGCAGAATTTTAATGCAACTTTTTTGTGAAACATTTTTATGAAAACGTTTCTGATGCAAAAAGGACAGTGAATAGGTACTTGGCCAAAGGGATATAAAAGAGCAATATGCTATATTACGTTGCTGGGCTTGTTTTTGTCTCTTCTTTGTGTGATGATTCATTTATCGCCTAAAATAAAATATAACCGAGAGAGATGGATGAACGAAAGAATAAGGCATAGTGTGTGCGCATGCACTTGTTTCAGAAAATAGATATAGGTATCCTGTACAGTCAGATGTGAGTGCCTTGAATTTTATATTTGCTACCAGCGCGCTCATAGCATGTGGCCTGTTCTGAATGGCAGAATTGTTTGAAGAAACATTAACCAAAAAATTGTTTCTATATGGTGTGAGTATTTCAACAGTGAGTAATATTTATTGTTAATTAATCATTATTGATTTATCAATATTTATTGATATCCTGAGCAGTTATTTTTTTAGTAAGTAATAATTTTGTTAATTCATGTTTATTTGGAAAATTGTCTTCTTTCCCTCTTTCTATCTGCATTTTTACTCCTTATGATAAACTTACGAGTCGAGGTTTGAATTGCCAAAAAATGTTTCACTTCTATCACATGTACCAAGTTACATGTGCTCTTTTTGCATCATTACTTTTTATTTAGTGTCTATGTCAAAAATTTTAACATGCATTTGTTGTTCTGCCACATATATTTTCAACAGATATAACAATCAGTGTAATATTGTGTGTATAAAAAGTCGCACAAGTGATAATAATTACGAAAACTTGCGCGAATTTTTACACCCGTTTTATAACACTTAGTAAACATTTGTTGAACGTATTTGTGAGAGTACAACAAATGCCAGGGAGGTATCATGTTAAAATTTCAGTTTTATGTCTTGAATAAAAGTAATTGTGAAAAAATAAGGCATGTCTTATGTTGTAAAATGTCTTTACCATGTTACCGCCACATATTTACTGACGGACTCTTAGTCTGTAAGCGCCGTGAGAAAGCTGGCGACTACAGTTATCTTGATTATCACACCAGTTCACAAGTGTTTACTTCAACAAGTAGCCAAAGCTGAGTCGTACGCCATGTTGAACCAAAAAAATTCAGCACGAATGATTAATCGCAGTCAGTATGAACAGTGACGTAGCCAGAATTTGTGTATGGGGGGTGTTAAGAAGCATGCGCGCGCGCCCCCCCCCCCTTCCCCCCCCCCCCTCCGTATTAAAGTGGGACGGGAAAATTTGTTTTTTAAGGTGTAAAATAGTGCTATTTTAGCAGTTTTCTGTACTTAAATTTAAATATTGTAATGGTAAAAAACAAAAAATTTTATTAATTTTAATATGAAATTTGTTTGAATGATGAATAAGAAATTAATTAAAGATTTGTTGCTATGAGAGGGGGGGCGGGGTTTGAACCCCAAAACCCCCCTCTTGGCTATGCCCCTGAGTATGAAACTGTTTTAAATTGCGAGATGGCGAGGTGTGATCACTGTTAATCCCTCACCGCCTGAGTCCTACTCCATGTTGAATTTAAAAAATTCAGCACGGATGGTTAGTTGCAGTCAGTATGAAAGTGTTTTAAATCGGGAGGTGGCGAGGCGTGATCCCCGCCCCGTCGCGACGGGACTGTGGAGGGGGGAAGGTGTTGCGTGCAGGGCGCTGGAGCTGGCGGCCAAGCACAAGACCCACGTCGACACGGTGCTGCTGCACCGGCGCGACTACCTGCGCGCCTTCGGCAAGCCGGAGACCAACGAGCGGTTCCTGCACTTTGCCGCGGAGGTGAGGCCCGCTCCGTCCCTGGCCCGTCCCTGGCCCGCTCCGGCGGCCGTCTCACCTCTCTCGACGGCACGGACGTCTCCCACGGCACGGCAGCCGGGCTTTCGCCCGGGGCCCCCGTGCCCGTGCCTCTTGTTCGTCTGGTGTTCTGTCGAACACGCGGACACTGACGGGAGAACGAAAATCAAATTTTTACAATCTTGTAACCTAATGTGCTGGTCAGCACCTAAATGCAGGGACACCTGTGTTTCGCGAATACATTTCGTGTCAAGGTATGTCACAAAACACTGTAGCTTTTCCTTAGAGTAATGGTGAATCGTGCGCGCGCAGCAGTACGGTATCTGCATCCCCGTTGGCCCCGTCAAGCGCGGGGAAAAAACACCTCTCGCCGACCGCAGCCGATAACTACAAGAGAAAAACTGCGGTGTTTTGCGATGTACCTGGACACGAAATGTACTCGCGAAATACAGGTGTCCCTACCTAAATGATGTCGGTAAAGTCAAGGTGCAGAGTTATGAACGCTTCTTGTGGCTGGCGAAAACGAAACGGAAAGCTCGAAACTTGCGCTTAGTTGGACAGCATCACAGAGAGTTTCTGTTCTATGATGTGCAACGGTGTGCGTGAATTTTTTTTGTGGCGAAGATTTCACATTTGTATCTTGTTGGTTTGCCTTCCGGTGACCGGTCGAAAGTGCGCCATGACTTTACAGACACTTTGCATTACCATTTCGAAGATTTGTTTCAACGTGTGTTGTGATTATACCGGAAATTTTGTCTTGAGCATTTATAAAACTGACCAGAGGATAATTTATCAGGAAAGAATATCAAAGTATTCTAAGATAAGTTAGCAAAACCATAGTCGAAATAACAAGTTCCAAGCTGGGTTAAAAAAATGTTTGAAAGAGTAAATTTTTTAAATTTTCCGGGGGAGGGCCTCGAAAAAAGTAAACAGCCCTGGGCTGTGTGAAGTGTAAGTCACTTCTACTCGACAGTGGGAGTGTGTTCCCGGTTGTGTCTGTCGTTAGGCACACGTAAAATCATTGTGTTCGTGACAGTACAATTCAGTCCTATCTTCACAGTTTTAAAATAAACCTTCTTGTAACAACGTATAGTTCAACGCAAACATTACCAGGTTTATACTTGTCAAGCTGCCAGCTAATAATAAAATGGGGTTTCTCGACTTAGTCCTATTGATCGTACTGTATTAAAAAATGTTTGTCCCACTGAAGTGTGTATCTTTTGGTTCATGAACATCAGAATTAAGATTCATATTTGTAAATGCTTGTCAGTTTTTCATGATCAGTTAGTGCTTAAAAGTCACTAAGCATGTTGCAATGTTGAATTCACCATCTGGCGGATTAACGCCAAGATTAAATTATAAGCAGGGCTTTAATAATGTTTACTTACTTTAGCGAAGCCTTGACACCTGTATTCATTCTGTTGTGTATTATGCTCGACAAAATGAAGTTTCCTGGAGAAGGAACGGGTTTAGGACTATATAAAAAAAAAAACATTAATTCAGTAGTTTGTGAACACAAGCCTTTCTTCTTAAGCTGCTTGATGGAGGGCGTGACTGACTTTTACTTCCTTCCCCCACCCCACCCTCTGACACTCTTGTGTAAAGAAATTTTGTTTGATTTTAAAGTTACAGAAAAAAATTTTCTTTGCAGCTTAATATTGTGGATTGAGCCTAGCTCTTTCCTTCGTGTTGTTTGCTAAGCTGTCGCAAATCCTGTTGACCTGAATTACCTGCCTGCTGTAAATTGCATTGTAATTTTTTTTTTATAGTTTGCATCAGAATTTACTAGTTTAGATTATTCAAATTTTGTAATTGTTGTTACTCATATATAGGGACACCTGTATTTCGCGATTTTATTTCATGTCAAGGTATTTCACAAAACACTGTAGCTTCTTTCTAAGGGTCGTGGCAAATTGTGAGGGTGCAGCAGTACGGTGACCACATTCCCATTGGCCCCGTCAAGAGCGGGACGACACCTCTCACCGACCTCAGCCAATAACCACAGGAGAAAAGCTACAGTATTTTGTGAGATACCTTGACACGAAATGTATTCGCGAAGTACAGGTGTCCCTACTCATATATAATTACAAACCTTTCAGTATATGAAGTGATTGCTTGTGTTGAGGTGGTGTGGAACTAACGCGGTGTGCCACTTTCTTGAACGCACGCTCGGCCTCCAGGTGGAACTTGACGAGGAGAACATCGCCCGGAAGGTGGAACTCGAGTACGAGAAGGAGAGAGAGAACGGCTAACGAATCACAGCATCGACCGCGCTGTTCTCCAACTGACCTGGCACTGGAAGCCTCTCTGCACGCGTGTGTGTGTTTGATTTCATCTTTACGTAATGTGACTTTATTTATTTGCTGTTTGGAAGATTATCTGAATTACAAATTTTTTTTTTTTAACATTACACTGTTTCTTTTATTTTATTTTTTTTTTTCTTCGTGTGTAGTGTGAAAAGAGCTCATCAAAACAGAGATCGCAGGATCTTTCACGGCCATTGTCTGCATTTTCTTGGCTTCTGGGTGTAGGACATGCCAGGTAATTGTCTTGAGACGTTTCGGCAGTCATTGAAGCTGCCGTCATCAGGTAGACTAAGTCTTGACTGACATCTGACTGACATCGGTCAGACTTGGTCTACCTGATGATGGGAGCTGCAATGACTGCCGAAACGTCGCAAGGCACTTACCTGGCACGGCCCGCGCCCAGAAGCCGAGAAATTGCTCATCAAAACAGTTTTGAAATCTTGCGGATTATTTCTTTCCTTCAAAAACTGTTAGAACATTAAACTGATTGTACTAATCAACTGATATGTTGTCAGTTGGACGAGGTTGAAGACAGGCTGTGTTTACGAAGAGTTATGTCCATTCGCCGCCAGGAATGACTTAGAAGTTGATTCCAAAGTGCGCAGCTCAAGGTGGGATGCACTATAGATCTTTATTTTTGGTTTCGTGTATTTATCGTATGAGCGTGCCACCTCCGCCACGATTCCTGCCGAGCCCGAGGCAGCCAATGACAAGTGGCGATTGGGACCCTGCACTGCAGGTAAACGGCACAAGTGTGGAACGGGTTTGAGTGCCGACTCGACAGCAAGGACCGAGAGCACGTGCAGTGAAACCTCATTAATAGAAATTGTGCTAATGCAAGATTCTCATTAATACAAAGTGTTTTCACAGTCCCTGTGAAAGACATAGGAGTTATAGTGCTAAGTAGCTTTTTTAATACAAAGGTATGGTTATAATGTAATACAAATTTTTTTATGTTACAAGAGTAGACAAACACATCCAGTAAAGGATGATTAGTACAAATATCCCAGAATAATTTTAAAAAACTATGTGAAGTTTCAACTAAAATAATAATTACTTTGGTTCATTTTAGGTTGGGGAAAAAAAGCTTAGAAATTTTATCATACCAAATTTGATGGTAGTATATAGGTATTTTGTAGGTAGGTAATAATCTATACCTTTGCTTTATTCTTCTTAAATCCTTTCAAGTGTGATACAGAAGAAAATTTTTTTGGAGCCATGAATGTAGTCATCGTACAATTGTATTTTACGATAACTAAAAAAAGTAAATTTGGTGTAGTATAAAATTGGTGCAGGTTTTAACTTTATTTGAATTTTATTTAAAAATTGTGATAAAATTTTGTAATAGTTTGGTTAATATGAACCTCGTTAATGCAAAGTGACAAAATTATAGTCCCTTCAGGTTTTTATTATTGAGGTTTGACTGTATTGAGTTGCTGTAACCCACAAGGAAATAAAACAAACAGAGATTCTCTATTGACTGAAAAATGTTTATGGTAAATCTAATGTACCGTTTCCTTTGTATGCTATTTCCAAAGTGTGAAGATAGTTTTTCCCTCACTTGATACACTTAAATATAATTTTATAATCTCTGAAGGTACATTTAAATTTTGGTGACAGTCAAATTCAAATAAAAATTTTGGGATTGTATGAAAGCTGTTTTACTCCAATGAAACAGTGATGAAACATTTCATGGAAATGAAAATGCAGTCATTTTAGGGTACACCACTTAATTAAAGTTACTTCTATACCCATGAATAGTACAGTATTTTTGGATATTAAAAAAATGTATTATTTAATAAAATAATTTTTATTTACTGTGCAATATATATATTTTTTTTAATTCCAAAACTTTGATGATTATGTAATATTATTAGACCAAAATAAGAGTATTAATATTTTGAATTTTTTTTTGTATTATATTTCAGATATCTTATTATTTAAGGTCTTCTTACTGTTGAGATTCCCATTTAGTTAGATGTGGATTACTTTAATGGTTGTCTTATATTTAAGAATTTCATATAAACTTAAAAAAAAAATTTATTAGAAACTGGAATAATCATTTATCAGAAATTTTTTGTTTCATTGATTTCAAATTTTACCGATTTTATTTTCTTGTTAATACTGAACATTTTTCCGCCTGGTGCTAGTCCACTCAGTTGTTCCTGGTATGCTTTATTTAGCAAGTAAAGTACAGTTAAACCTCGTTTCTTCTGGACTAACTGGGACCAAAGACAATCCGGATAATCCAATTAATATGGATTATAAAGCAAAAAAAATTAATAAGCATACTTATAATTTATCATGATAAAAAAAACTAGGTTTTTTGTTGTTTTTTTAACAAAATTGCAAAATATACATGCCCTACATTGTTTACAATAATTAAAATATATAAAAATACCTTTTTACATTATTTCTTAACAAAGCATTTGTCAACTTTCTTGTTTCAAACATGTATGGCGTTTGAATGAAGCATGGTCAGGTACATTATCGTGTCCTAACCGCCTTTGTATAGATGATGAATACAACTGCCATTTTTATGTGAAAATTAAATGAAATGTCTACAAATCTGATCCGGATAAAAGAGGTTTTACCACTGTCTATCTAATAATTAGGTTTTTTTTTTTCATATCATATTTCAGAAAAGCAGATGTCAGATGATTATTGCACAGGTAATAAATAACTGCAGTGATGTGTAAGTGGGAAGTAAGCCATGCTGTCTTGTATTTAAAAGTGTGAGCCACAGTCTCCAGTACAGGTTTGTTATTCATCTGCGAGGCTTGACAGAGCTCTGTACCTGTCTCTAGAGAGCTCAAAGCCAGGTATAACTAAGGACTGGAAAAATTTGCGGTTTCAATGACCACTAGGATAGACTCCACGATTCTCTATGTACTCGGGGCAACTATCACCTGGTCATTGGCTACCGACTCGGAACACCCGTTTACTGCGATTCTTATGATTCGATACTTCTTTTGTTGAATGTTCGCCATTGGCTCAGAGTCCTTCAGGTAAATTGCGGTCCAATCACTGACGCAGCATTAAGCTAAACGAGTTTGGATTGCAGCCCTTCTGGAAAGGAATCCGCGAATTTTTCCGGTCTCTAGGTATAACTCCCAACTACAAATTTTTGGAGTGGATGTTTTGGGGGAAGGGGAAGGGATGTGTGATGACCAGAGGGTTTGGGTGGTATTTGAGGTTTTCTTTCTGGACATATCCCATGGCTGGTTACACTGTACGTCGTAAGAAACTTCGATAACGAGTAAAAAAAAAAAAAAATTTGATATGCTTGGGGATTAGTAGACTTTTAGTGCTCCAACGTTTACCCGTAAAATGTTTGTTTAAGTTATGATATTGCTTTAGAAAAGAAAACTGGATATATTTTGTTTGTTTTTAATTTTATTGTATTAAAAAAATTTTTCTTAAGTCCATTGTCCCTCCTCTTCCCCAGCTACATCCCTGGTTGTAGCCTTAATAACTTTGTTCAAGAGTCAACACTGAGTGTCATTCACCACGTACTTTTAGTTCGCTTCTAATTTCAGAATTTTATGAATAAATATTTCAATATTATGAATATAGAAGCTTAAATCCACTAAGTTAAAAAAATAAGGTGGGGGGGGGGGGGGTGGTCTAAGAAACATTAATAATAGGCTACTCCTGAAAACACAGACAAAAATCTGTAGGATTTCCTGGAGGGAGCCCGCGGTATAACGTTTATCATTTCCATTTCACAGTTTCAAATTTGAAATGGCAAGCGGATTCCTCAGAGAGGGGCTTTTTGTTTTCAGGGGAGGCCCGGGACCCCCTTTCCCCCCATTCCACGGTATCTATGCCCATGCCTGAAAATTTTTAGCAGAAAATGGAGAAGAAAAAAAACCTCCAGAAGCTCAAGTTAACTATTGCACACCATGCCTCTGTTTCTCTGCTGCCAGCGAGGGCAAACCCAGAGGATGCCAATGGCATGACACCCTTACCTAGATACATAAACAAAATTTCAGAAAAAAAATGTATTAACAGTTTTAAATTAAATTATTGCTTGTGTTTTGTGTCCTGGCTACAGATATATCTGTGGGGGGAAAAATGTTCGTAAAATCTGCACCCCCATTGTTACAACTCTGGCTACGCAATGTTAATTTCGAAACAACTTACATTTATACTAACTATAAAAACTATTTTAAATTTTAAAGGAAGTAAATTATCATAAGGCATCTAGAGACAATATCTCGGTAATGTGAACACGGATGATAGTCCAGCATTGTAAGATGATATAAGAATGTATGTGAATCCCAGCCAGAGTGTCAAATGATTTATTGGAAAATTCCGAAAATCGCTTGGAAATTGGTTGTTGGTATTTCAATACCTTAAAAGAAACTAATAACGAAATAAAGACGGCATAATCTGTAAGGAGTCTAAGGAACTACAATCCATGAAAGAGTTGGAATTAAAAAAAAAATTCATTGTGAGCGAGTTTTACATTACTCGCTGGTGATGATCTAACGTAAGTAAGGAGCAAGTTCGTGTGTTCTCATGTTGTTCATGTTGCAAATAAACATATAACATGCATTACTTGCGTTATTGAATTTCTTGCGTAGTTTCCAAACAGGGCCTTAGGTAAAGCACATGGTAATGCATTCCGCTGTTCAATGCAGAGCGTGATAAATATTCATTTTTCAAGTACACTTTCTCCCCGCTGCTATGTATTTAATAATACTATAGCAATAACATTAATAAATAAAATGTATTCATATATGTATTTTTTTCTCAAAGCACAATTTGTATAATCCAGTAATCTGTTATCAACAAAGGTATAAAAAAAGTTCTTTTTTTCCAGTGACAAGCTTTGAACCATGTCAAACATTATCCCAAAATATTTTCTACCACTGCGCTATCTTGACAATTTATGTTGGGAAGCAGACTTATCAATAGTGTAATGCCAGTTTTCTTATGTATTTATAACTTGGTGATTACTTTTTACATTGGCTATTTTAGTTTTGCAAAATATATTCCATTGTATCTGGTTTCACTATCATAAAGTTTCATTTGGCACACCAGTACGTTTGGTACGAACCCTATAGTGTTTACGAAAGTGACTATATACGGGTCTATGTTGCTGCTACACGTGGGACAGCCGTCTTTTTGTCACATTTCCGTCCATCGGCTTCCCACTCCTACCAGACGCTGTATACCGAGAACTAGAGATGTTTGGCACGTCATGAAAAAAATGTTGCCACTGGCAGTGTTTATTGTTTATCAGCGAGCTGATAGAGCGCGTGGCCGTGTAAGGGGGGGAGGGGGGGTGGGTACGTGACCTCTGGCCGTGACGGATATCCGCCATGTTTGGCGCGCGCGCCTGCTTCGGCGGTGGTCCGCCAGACGCCAGCAGTGTCCGCGCGACGCACCAGCTGTTCGACCGGCGGGGAAAGCCAGCCTGCGACCAGGTACGTCGCAAAACTGAGCCTAGCGCGGTCCGCGTCCATCTTGTGGTGCAACACCACAATCATTAGTAGAGACCAGATCAATGACCTGTAGGATATACGGATGAATTAACGGCGTTTTGTAGACTATCGCGAACCAAAAGCAGACAGAAGACAAAAGAGTGGAGACACAGACGGACTGGATTGTGCATGATTGATTACTAGAGACCTGAAAAATTCGCGGATTCATTTCGTGATTGGCTAGAATCCAAAAACGTTTGCTGTTTTACCGCATCACTGATTGGCCCACAGTTTATCTGAATGACACTCGGCCAATGAAAAACCTTTAACAAAAGAATTATCGAATCACTAGCGTCCCAGTTAAACAGGTGTCACGAGTCAGTAGCCAATGAGCAGATGTAATTTCCCCGCGTGCATAGAGGATCATGGAGTATATCCTGCAGGTCATTGAAATCGCGAATTTTTCCGGTCTCTATTTATGGAAATTTCGAGCATTCGTTTGGTCGCAGGTTAGAATGCAAACCTTCACAATCTCTCACCGTGTACATGATTGGGCTCCTCTACGACCGAGAGCCAACAATGCCCAGCTAGGAGAGAAGAAAGCGTATTATCGTATTAGTTAGTGTCAATTAACAAGGGTAGAAATGTTTTCGCTATGAAATCAACCAAAGGGAAAGCAAACACAGTTTGAGCACACCCATGACTTTGAATTATACCCTGTGGCCAGACGAATCCGCGAAATTTTCGAGTCTCTATACATAATTGTGTACATTCTAGCTGGTCACACAAGCATACAAGTGTTATAACCTTAGCCTGTAGTTTTTTTATTTCTTTTTCTTTTATTTTTAAATTCAGTACATTCCCAAGGTCTTTAATTCTGGTAGAAACCATACGGATGTGAAGCAAGTCAATTTTACTTGGAATAATTTACAAATTAAACAGCAAAATAAAAACCACATCAGTACACGAATATTTTTCGTCAGTTACTTATGATTAAATGGACCGCATAGGCAGAGGTGTTTCTGTGTTTGTTAGGCGGAATGTGATAAGAGTGACGCTCGCTGGTGCTTCTAGCGCGGTATCGCCTCTAAGCGCAAGGCTGTGGATTGACGCGCAGTCTTCTCGTATCGCATAGGACAATATGAGAATTGAGCGGTAATCACAACATTACATGGCGGGGAAAATGAAGATAAAGTTATAATGCAAGGCCCTTGAGTGCTTTCATCTGTACCGGTCGTTTCGTGTCTAAAAACATATTTTGAAAACACGCGTTTTAGTTATTTTCACTCTCCTAACAATACAGTATAAAAACCAAATATGTAAACAGAATTACTCGTTCACCCTCAGATGTTTTTCGTTATCAGACCCCACTTGGAGATCTCGAGCAGTTTTCAAACAGCGGGGGCCTTAAATGTGAGTAAACTGCCTCGGGAAGTATTCCAGCTTTCTCCACGACAGCTGTTAATCATGAGTAGTCGCTACTATTTCGCAATATTTATTAGCCACTGGGCATCGTTACTTTCAGGGGCGTCTCCATTTTTTTTTACTTTCCGCGTTTTTCTAGTGTTCTGTCAAATATCTGGACATAAATCGGAACACGGAAAAAGTAAATTTTTATTCGCACCTTATCTTTTAAAACGCTGTTTCAATACCTACCTATTTCAATTCATAATGTCTTATTAGAAAAAAAAAACTTCAAAAGCTTTTGTATCTCCTACAGCGACGCGATGTTACCACAGTTTGATGGTAATAATTCCTAAAACTAACCGGTGGATAATTTATTAGAAAAGAATAGCTCTTTTTTTAAAAAAAAAAAATTATCGAAACCATTGTTGAAACTGAAGTTTTAGAATTGCTTCAACAACATGTGGGAGAACTTGTGGTTATTCCGTAAATTCCCCCCCCCCCCCCAAGTCCACAGTTAGCACCATTTTCAAAATCTGCCCCCGCACAAGTAAATGGGTGAGAATCTCACGAGCGCTGTGTTGGTTGGTCCGTGGCCCCCCACATGGGTGGGGCTGGGTGGATCCCTGGGTCCCTGTTTATTTCTAAATGTTTAACTATTATATATTTTTTTATCAAACTAGAAAAAACATACTGAATATGTTACAAACAAAGCTTAGTTTGGACTTATAAAATAGTAACCATAATTTTACCCTGTATTTTCAGGTTAAATAACAATCTAAAAAGAGTGTAGGTAAGACATAACCATTCAATTATAATTAGAGACCGGAAAAATCGCGGTTTCATTTCGCGATATGCTGAAATGCAAATAATTGTACCTTTATGCAACTTCACTGTTAATCTGGAGGACTGTGGGCCAACTATAGACCCTCAGTCAAAGCAGTATCGAATCACGAGTCTCCCAATTGAGACGCCTCACAAGTCACCAGCCAATGAACAGGGGACGTTTGCCCGAGTGTGCACTGGATCGTGGAGTCTATCCTGGAGGTCACTTAACCCGCGAATTTTTCCAGTCCCTAATTATAATGTAGCACCTAGCACGTGACTGTAAAATTGGGTGGGAAAAGGGGGGGGGGGGGGGGGGCGTCTCCGATCCTGGGTCCAGGGCCAGTAGTCGAATGTGGGGGGCCATGGTTTGGTCCTCTGTCTTGATTCGCGTCACGTGCGAGAAGACGGCCGGCGAGCAATTACGAGACCCTCCGGGACAGTGATGCCAACTCCTACAGAGTGTTCCCCCTAGGACCAACTTCAAATCCCCCTAGATTTAGATTTAAAAAAAAAAAAACCTTAAAGTTTTTATTGTACACTCTGTTTGAGAGCTAAAATTATTTTCGCCACTTGTGTTGCTGTTCTTTCTTCACTTTGTTTTCAAGATATACACTTTAAATTCACGCCCTCAAAAATTTTCTTAAATAATGTACCCGCTAAAAAATCCCCCTAAATAAATTTACCCCCTAAAAAAAACAGCATTGCAGCTTTGTTCCCCCCAAATTTGGGGGGAAAACCCCCAAGTTGGCATCCCTGCTCCGGGAGTTCTCGCGGTGTTCGTTTTGTCATCCGGAGCAGCGTGACTGTGCTCCTTGTGTCCGCCTGCAGTTCGAGCCGCGTTCCTCCGGCCGCCTTGCTCGGCTGATCGCTGCCTGCGCCGGCGCGTCTGTTAACAACTGTCACACCGGCGATCCGCGGCCTCTCTCTCACTGCGCGGGTGACAAGTACTGCATTCACCAGCCCTCTTCACTGCCTTGGAAGTGGAGGCCGGAAAAAAATTCGCGATATCAATGACCTGTAGGATAGACTCCATGATCCTCTATGCACGCGGGAAAATTACACCTTCTCATTGGCTACTGACTCGCGACAACTGTTTTAACTGGGACGCTAGTGATTCGATACTTCTTTCGTTGAAGGTTTTTTTCACTGGCCGAGTGTCATTCAGATAAACTGTGGCCCAATTACTGATGCGGTAAAAAGGCAAACGTTTTTGGATTCTAGCCTATCACGAAATGAATCCGCGAATTTTTCAGGTCTCTATATAGTATTTAGAAATCAAATGAAAAGTTTTAAAAAAATGTTGTTGGTTCGTCTGTTTTTTTTTTTTTTTTTGCATTATTTAATGGATTTCTAAGAAACTTTATTTGTTAGTAAGAACTTTCGAAATTTACGACTTTACGAATAAATCAAATGACGTCAAAAGGGTATAATATATTGCTAGAGTATTTAATTATAGCTCCAACCTAATCAAACAAAATTCAGGTTATTTCTTACAAATATTAAATATAAAATAATAATTACCAAATTAGATTTATCTTCTTTTTTTTAATTCGACTCGTGGTTGGGTGTAAGCATTGGCGTAGCTGTGTTCATAAAGTTGGGGGGGGGGGGGGGGACAAATAATGATTTTAATGTCATGTAAACCCATTCCCCTCTTACTAAGACGGGGGGTCCGGGGGTCCTCCACCGGAAAATTTTGATTTTAAATGTGCAAAATAGCATTTTTTAAGCAGTTTTTGTATCTAACCATCGGATACATCGATGTTAAAATTATTATTGTTTCCTTAAGATAAAATTTGAGAGTGAAGAAATTACAAATAAAGTTGGGCAGAATAATATTAGGAAATAAAAATATCACGGTCTAGAAAGTTGGGGGGGACAGTCCCCTCCACCCAAAAATTTCAGGGGGACACGTCCCCCCCCCCCCCCCCCCCCCGGTTCTTACGCCCCTGGGTGTAAGCGGGGTAATTTTTTTTTAAGATTTCAAAAGAGCGTCACTCCCATCTTCCCAGATTATTCCTGTCACGTCAGCACTGTCGCTTTGATCGCCATCTCCCCCCCCCCCCTCCCTCGCAGTCACCGTGACAGGGACATCAACACTTCAGACGGCGATGCGGATGTTTTCGTGAAGTATTTCGTTTCTCGCCTATCGCTAATGCGCGTGTTTACGAAACCGCCACGTTCCGCCCTGCCTGTGTTATTGAAACTTCAGAACAAGGACACGAGGAGATAAGAAACAACACAAACGCGCTCTTTGTTTCGACCAAAGCTCTCGTTTTCTTCATTTTGTGATGTGGTGTTTGGGGGGGGGGGGGGGGGAAGAGAAAAGCATGCAGTATTTCACATCTTGTTCGAGTCAGGCGTGGCTCCAGTTTGGCGGGCGTGATAGTGAAGGGGGGAAGGGGGGATAGTCCCGACCACGAAATTTTTAAAATTTGTTTCGGTAGGTAATTTTATGTTTACCTAGGTAGGTACTGAAATTCACGTGTTAAACCTTTTTTTCCCTAATCTTAAGTTGTATGAAAATATTAACGTTCAGTATTTGAGGCCACGAATTTGTAAATATTCCAAGGCCAATCTCTGACTTAAAAAAAAAAAAAAAACTTTTAATCAAATTCTTGACTTTTTTTGTGATAATAATAAATACGTTTCGCAAAAAAAAAAAAAAAAAACACGACCGCAGCAGAAACATTGCCCATCGACTTGAGTTTCACCTACTGTTTCTAAGCAGTTATCACTTACGAGCCAAAAAAAAATAAGTTTCTTAAAAAAATAAGCAAGCGGAAAAGTTCTTTTTTTTTTTTCTACTGATTTTCATTTTCTAGTTGTAGGTTTAGGGTTGGAGACGTCATGCGACAAGCGTGATTTTCGTTGTGTTAGTTGCGTGTTTAGCCCCTGTCACACGATGGAAGTTTCCTTGGAAGATCTACTATGGCAGCTAATGTGGATGGTTCTGTGGAAGAATAAGAATGCTTGCCGTATTCATGGATATTTTTTTTTTTTTGGTAATGGGTCGTGTTCAAATTTATGCGGAAGGTTTCGTAGGTAGGAATATCGTCCAGTCACATTAAAGTGGTACTGAATGTCCCCATATTGGAGAGATTGAAGTTATCTTGAGTACGTAGTGATTTGAAATGTTGTGAACATGTGGTCTGTTGAAGCGGTTACAGCATTAAGCGACAGTTGTGAGAAACATCCATGTTTATACAATACTAAAAGTATTAACTGTTATAATAAAACCATTCGCACAAGCTAGGACTAGGCTACACCAGAGATTAGGAAAGGATACAGTTGGAGCATTAGCCGTCAGACATGAAACAGTTTTTCTGATTTTCTGATACCAATATGGCTGACTTTTTTTTTAAATATTTGTTTCAGCTATTATAGCCTGCTTATATTAACGACTATAGTTAAGATGTTCGGAAGAAAGTTGGATCAAAATATTACAAGTCAATATGTTAGAGATATAAAAAGTCCAAAACGAATCTTCATAATTGAAAATGTAATGATATGAGTTGACACTTTTCTCCAATTTAACCTCCGATAAATGATACGTTTTAAAACAAACGGCCGCCATAATGGTACGTGCAGTACAATGAAATTTCTCTTCCCTTTTGGCTTCAGCCCCTCGACTAGTGTCGGATCTTATCCAACGCCTGTATATTTCCCTAATCTCTGCCCCGCGCTTGTGGAAACGAGAAGCCTAAGATGTACATCAAGGTCTGTCCCTGCCCGTACACGCCTGAATATTCACAATTCGGCCAACCTCGGGATTTGTTTTATTTTTGCGCAGGAAAAATGAATTCAAATATTAAAAGTTGGTCGGTTAGGTAAGCTACATTAAAACACTTTAAAACACCATGGACAGTTAGTTAGGTTAGGGACAGGGACAGAACTTGATGTACATCTTAGGCTTCCCTTGTGGAAACATACAGGGTTTGCTAGCAGACAGTGGCGTAGCTAAGGTGACTGGCGCCCCTGGCCAGACTTGAAAATGATTAAAACAGAGGGGGGAGCATTCAGTAACCGTGAAACCGTCGCTGCGGCGCCCCCCCTGCTCCGGCGCGCCTGGCGGGGGCCATCCCTGCCACCAGCCTGCTACGCCATTGTTAGCAGTCTCGCCGAAAGCAGACCCCGGCCCAGCAGGCCCGGAGGAGCGAGATGCCCGAGCTGGACAGGTTCCTGGTGGACGGCCGACCCCCGGGCTTCGTGGTGGGCGAGCACACCCTCACGCTGGAGGTGGGGCTGATGGGCGAGGACTTCCAGCGCCTGGCCGCCCGGGAGCTGCGGGAGTCCCCCGACGTGGTGCGGGACGCGCTGACGCAGCTCAGGGAGCTCCTGAGAGGTGGGTCACCTCCCGCCATTAGCGGATCCAGAGGGGGGGCTAAGGGGCTCAAGCCCCCTCCAAAAGCATCTGGGTCCACTATTGTTTAAGTGTTTGCCTTGATAAAGCCTAGCCTCAGCTGGGCCAAGCCCCTCCCTAACCAAAATCCTGGATCCGCCACTGCCTCCCGCTGCCTCCCCTCTTTCAATAGTCTCACGATGATAGCAGGTGGAGGTGGCCGTGACATCTGAATCCAATATGGCGACCTCCAGCTGACGAAAACAAAATGGTGACTTTGATATTATAATCCAAGATGGTGGAAGATTTTAAAAAACAAAATGGCGGAATACAAGGTGGCAGAAGGTTCTAGAAAACAAAACGGTGGAATCTAAAATGTTGCATTCCAATATGGAGGAATCCAAAATAATAGCGAACAAGGTCAAGGTCATTCAATATGATAGCCATAAGTTCTCAGTCCAAGATGGCGGACAACAATCCAAATCCTTGCCCTGAACCCTGCTGCAGAACACCCATTTATACACTATTCACATACCTACTCTGTGGTTCCTAATGTAGGCTGTATTATTAATGGTGTCAGATGCAGTTGTTGCAGGCAGACCTGTGTGAACTCCCACGTTCGAGTTCGCCAGCTCTGATCAGATAGATCAACTACAAATGAATCCATGAATGCCCATGGGCACTTGATGTCATGGGTCACATGAACCAATCAGATGATTTATTTGCATAAACACCAATTAACTCTTAAAAGATAAAACCATGCTTCTTATTGATATGGTCCAATGAGAGCCCTGATATATTCTTAATCTTGGTATTGTTTTAATGGATTAATTTATTGGTTTCTATCCATCTACCTACAGCCTCTTCAACTGATGATGTTCCTTCTTAGTAGTACTATTAATGTAGGTCTCGATACTGCCAATTTGATACGTAATGCACTCTGCAGGAGAAAACAGGCATGCCAAAAAAAACCTCAAGTTGCTAAAATTGCCACCAGTGTGAATGTTAAAGCCTTTTGTAACTTCGATTTTGAGGATAAAAGCTTTTGTTTAACTGCCCGTAATGCAGTTCCGGCAACATGAAGGCAGCTTTCTGGCTGCACTGCTTCAGACACAGAGCGGCCAGTCACAACAGCCGATGTTGTTCGCAGGCGAGAAGCAACTGGACGTGCCCTTGGATGACGAAAACCTGCTGCTCACCTTCCTGAGGCCGTGCAAGTTCTACCCTCACAGCGCCTTCGACCGTGTAAGTGTGGTTTTGACAATGTGTCCTTCGTCCATGTAGGTGTGTTCTTTGACCATGTAAGTGTGGCCTTCAACTGTGTAAATGTGGCCTTTGATCTTGTAATTGTGGCCTTCAACTGTGTGTGGCCTTTGACCTTGTAAGTACGGAAAAGCAGCGAAAACTACAAATATGCTACTTCTTAGCTTTGACAGTGAATTTTAAATATGTCAGAAATAAGTTATTATGCCAATTTTTGATGCGATTATTTTTCAAATTGTTGGACATCCCATTTAACCGGGAGATATTCCGAACCACTTGGAATCTTCCAGTCATTCGCCCCTCCCAAAATTAGAAGCTGTGTCCGCCCCTGGTTTTTGGTTTGAACTAGGCCTGCTGTGCTAGCTTGACACAGGCTTGATCCACACTTGCTGGAAGCTAACGTACTTTCACCACAAGCGTGCTGGGTTGTCACTGCAATCTTGAGGCAAGCTTTTTCTGCAGTCAGCGGCTACAGGGCGGGGCAAGCCGGGCCCCACAATTGCTTTATCGTTTTTATTTTCCTCTTCTGTCTATTATTACATAAAAAGAATATGGACATTAATTGTAAAGGGAGAATAAAATTGTTATTAGCAAATTATTTGAAGTGCTGGTCAATACCTTCTGACCAGTAGTGGATCCAGACGGGGGGCTAAGGGGCTCAAGCCCCCTCCAAAAGCATCTGGGTCCACTATTGTTTTAGTGTTCGCCTTGATAAAGCCTAGCCTCAGCTGGGTCAAGCCCCTCCCAAACCAAAATCCTGGATCCGCCACTGCTTCTGACTGAGTTTTAATTATTGCACATTAGAAATTGATGAATATAATTTATAAAACCAATTTAAGTGTAATTTTACAGGAAAAGGATATAGAACAATTTAAAGATAAATAAGAAAACCATCTTCGAAATTTAATTTTCAGTTTGGCTTGAAAATGTTTGTTGTTTTAAAAGACCTTATTTTTAAAATTTTTCTAGGGAGAGCCTCCGAACCCACAACCTCTCTTTATCTCTGGACGTTATTCAATATTCCCTCAGCCCCCTTCTCTTTAGGTCACCCTGGTAAGGCCCCTCTCAAAAATATTAGGGCTCTGTAAAGTCTAGAGCCACCCCTGCTGGGAAAGGAAGGCGTCACTGACTTCAGAGCGTGCGAACCAAGACGGTGTCTTACAGATGCGGAAGTACTACCGGTTCGCGCAGAAGAACCCGCGGCTGTCGGGGCAGCTGACGCCGGGGCAGACCCCCGGGGTGTTCGAGCAGGACCTGCTGAGCGTCCTGCCGAGGAGGGACCAGCACGGCCGGAGGATCCTGCTGCTGGAGGCCGGCGGTGAGGGTCCTTCACACGTCCTTCACACGTCCTTCAACGGGAGAGAGAGGGCAGTTTGGCTTAACCCTCTTTAGGCTGTGACAATTTTCTGCCTTTAGTTTTTTTTTTATATATAATTTGGTTTCATTACAGCAAAGAATAAAATTAAATTGAATGCCTGAAGTAAATAATGACTTGTTTGTTAAATAAGTTTCCCTTTGAAGCCCTAACTAGTTAATTTTGGTATTTTGGGAAAGGCAAGGGGGGATGGTTTCATTTTAAAATATCTTGATGTGTGATATATGCATTACTGAAGAGACTTCATGGATTGAATGCTTTCAAATCACCATACATACACACACACACACACACACACTCGTTACTTTTTTTTTTAGTTAAAATAGTTGCTCCAGAGATGAGAAGTATTTCTTCAAAAATTGAGTAATCTGCTTCACCTACTTCATGCACTATACATCACTGTGGAAACAAAGAAATGACACAATGTCCCGTTTATGCTGCATATTTACAGCCATTTTTGTAGTATAGATGTATTGGTGATGTTCCAGTAATGTTTCTTGGAAACGCTACGTTTTAGCAAGTTGGCCGGGACGTGTCAGCTGTTAGTTGCTAAACGGGACCTCATTGTGTGCTACAGGGCCTGGGATCTAACTTTGAAGTGGTGCTGCATGCAGGGCTCGATTTTAGCGCCTGTCCGCCTGCCCGGGACAGGCAAAATCTTGTCCGGGCAGGCAAAATAAAAAAGGCAACTGTCCGGTGGACAGGTGCAACTTGTGACGCCGAGGTTATTCGCACGCACTAATGCAGCAGAGGTGATTAATAACACATAAAACGTCTTTTACAATATCTATAAATAAACAATAATGGCTACTCTTTTGTGACGGACGACTCTGGCTATTGTATACCGTGGAAAAAAAAAAAGTAGGTTATGTTCAAACCGTGCTGAAATCTTCTGAATCATAATTCTTAAAATCTTACGTTCACGTCATGATTCACGTAACATAGTCGTATTCGTATGCTAGAGATGCAAAACGTCTCACACCGATGAAGTTTGTTTTTGTTGCCATGTTTTAATATTAATTTCGTTGCAGTGCAGCCAACAATTACGTAATTTACCATTGTATACTTTCAAAATATAATTTTTAAATTTATTGTCTTTATAAATCGCGACTTTACTAATTCCTTGCTCTACTTTAACATAGTTTGTTAACAGAAAAGCGTTTTCGCGTGGTTAACATTTCACGGCGTACTCCAGATGCAGCTGACAGTGGCCGCAGTGACTGCGACTGCTTGAAAATTCGCCTGTAACTGTTGCATCAAAAAATAAATATTACTTGTTTACAGAGGACACGGTAATCTTTTACAGTTTATCTTGTCACGGCGATTGTTTAAGTATTTAATTAACTGCGTTACACAATGTGGAAATTCATTACTGGTGCTTCAAAACCACCAGAAAAGAAAAGAAAAACGGACGAGGACAAGTCAGAATATAATGTTAAATATGACAAAATCGCCCGGTCCCGTACCTTTTTAACGTCGTGGTGTTCCGAGTTTCTTTGGCTTTGTTACGACACAGAAACAAAACAAATGTTTTCAAAGTCTGCGAAACGCATTCAAAATCATCTGGATCAGTTTTTGTTACGGGCTGCTCAAGTTTTCGCAAGGAAAACCTAACGTCGCATGCTACAAGCAGTGCCCACAAGTCTCAAGATATGGAAGATGCAATACTGACAAAACCTGGACAATCCAAAGCAGAGATGACCTGACAAAGTATTCAAAAGAATGTTTTCACTACACTGGAAATACTGTTTCGTACGTCTCATGCCCTGGCTAAACATGGGCGACCTTTCACAGACTTTGTTTGGCAGTGTATACTTGACACAAAGAAAGGCCTGGATGTTGGTAATACTTACCGCACTGACAATAAGTGCAAAGAATTTCTGGGTTCCATTGCAGAAATAGAATGCCAGGAATTGGAAAATAACTTAAGAAGTGCTCCATATATTTCAGTAATGTGTGATGAGTCTACAGACAGTGCTGTAGAAGAATAGGTCATTGTTTATGTAAGGTTTGCTGTTAAAGGGGAAATACATTGTAAGTTTGTAGGTGTTAAACATGTAGAAAGGCCTAATGCAGCCCTGATTTATGACTTCATATTGTGTGTTTTAATGAGTATTGTGGGTTCACCATTTCAGATTTAAAGCTGCATTTGGTAGGCTTTGCAAGTGATGGTGCAGCAGTGATGTGAGGATTGCATAATGGAGTTAGTACCAAATTGAAGCAATCAATTCAGCCCAATTTGGTTGCTATACATTGTCTAGCACACCGTCTTGAACTCGCATTGAAGGCTGCACTTTCTGAAACACCATTGAATCTCAAAGTGGAAAATTTCTTAAAGAAATTATATGCATTCTTCCACCACAGTCCAGTGCACCGAGCGATCTTGAAAAAAATATTGTGAAACTCTGAGAATCAAGTTCTGCGTACCTACCAGAGTTGGAGGCACTCGTTGGGTTTCTCACACCAAACGAGCCTTGAAAAATGTGCTCAAGATTGTTCCTGCACTTATCCTCACTGCAGAAAATTTACGACAGGAATCAACATGTAATGCATCAACTGCTGGTTCATGCAAATTTATCGAAGATGCACTGAACAATTTGGAATTTTTTCAGTATATTCACTTCTTTTGCGATGTAACCTCCATTTTGAGTTTCTTTTCACAACTTTTGCAACATCCTTATTTGACTGTAGCAGAAACACAAAAGTCACTGTGTGATACTATCACCATGTTGCAGAAGCTCTGTGACAAAGATGGCTGTCATCTCCGTGCATGCAAAAAAAATAATTGAAGATGAAGCTAAGCAGTTGTAAGGAGCTCCTTTGCAGACACCCAAGAAAACAGCTGTTATAAATGCAATTGTTGAAAATTTAGAATCTCGCCTTGGAGATAAGAAAACTGGACTCTGTGAATTACTGACTGCTACAAATTTGTGTAGTTTTAAAACGTGGCCTACAAGCATTCAGCCAGAGTTTGGTGACACTTGCATCGTAAGGTTGATACACTTTTTTTCTCCCTCCCTTGTGAATAATGGAGTAAAGTGTGAAATGATTGAGTTGGAATGGACAAGTCTAAAGACCACAGTTTACCAGCTGTATAATCCAGTAACCAAAGCAAATTGGAGTGATATCAATCTCAAATACCACACTGAGTATGAAAATGTACTCTCTCTCATTGATCTTGTGCTATCCCTGCCAGCTCACACTGCAGATTGTGAGTGAGGGTTCTCGCTCATGAAGTCTATAAGGACAGACTGGCGAAACTGTCTAAATGATGATACACTGTCTGCCCTCTTGCGTGTTCAAATACAGTCACCTTCTGAAAGTGAGTTTGATCCAGCACCAGCAATAAATCTCTGGTATCATAATGTTCAGAGAAAACGTCGACCCTTTCAGCCTCCTTATCGAAGATGTTCAAGACAGAATCAGCCAAGTAATTCGTGCAGTGACTCAGACAGTGACTCGTCTGAAAATGACGATTAAATAAGGATGTTAAGTTTGTGATAAAAATAGGTGCAAAATATAGCAAAAATCCTTTTTTCTCACTTTTACAGCGATTTTGAATTTTTTTTTATTTGGGTAAAACAGCGGACAGGCAAAATGGATGGCGGACAGGCAAATTTTCGATTACACCTGTCCGTTGGGCAGGTTAAAATATTCCTTAAAATCTAGCCCTGGCTGCATGTAATGCTGGCGTATCTCGAAGAATGTGTCCGTCAATAGCTGATCTCTAGTCCCTGCAGTGACATTTGATTATTGGCAGCGGGTTACGTTATCTTGTGTATACAGGTCAGTTGACCTAAACTGACACTCTGCCCACCATTACCACCGAAGGACTTCGTACACAGAACATTGGTCTCTGATAATGACATGCTACGTGATAAGGCTGTACAACAGTAAATAAAAGAAACGGTCGCAAGTTATTCCGACTTGAAAAATGGAAAGATTAAAGTACCGAGTGCCACCAACACATTCCATGTCATGTACTGAAACCACTTAAAGGAATAATATACAGGATACAATATTAAGAGATTTGTAAGTATGTATAAATAGTTGTAAAACCAAACCAATTAAACCACTTCTTTGATAAATTAACGTCATTTGTTGTGGTGTCATGCCCTATAAAATAAAAAGGTGTCACCACCTCTATTTTATAATAACACGCAGCAGGTAAATAATGTAAAATGAGGCATTTAACAAAAGCAAAAAAACATAACTTTATTAGTGTGATGAGGACTGTCATTGCTTGAGGCGCATCCAGAATTTGAATCCGGGAAATTCAGATTGTTTATTTATTCAGACAGTTTTTCTCAAACTCTGCTAACATTACGAGATTACGTATTTTAACTACAATGAAAGCCGCACACATTCATGAATACAATTTAAAAAAAAAAAGGAAGCTACCCATAAATTAAAACCTAAACAGGGCAAGAAACTTTATTTTTATGGTTAATAGTTTGTTTTCAATGTTCCGACGCATCCAATGGTGGATCCAGGGTTTTTGGTTTGGGAGTGGCTTGACCCAGCTGAGGGCCTTCTTATAGAAATTTTAAATTTTAAAACATACTACAACTACCTACTTAAAATGGATTAGGTAGTAAGTAGGTATAAATGATGAAAACTGAACTGTAGGTAGTGTAGTACTAAGAATGTAAGATAATATTAAATTTAATTTGAGATTGTCAGGGTTGTCAGGGTTGGACCCAGATGCAGATGCTTTTGGGTGGGAGGGAGCTACCTTCAGCCCCTTAATTACCCCCCCCCCTTCCCCTTATCAACCCTGAACGTGACTACAATGTCTTGTTCCTCCCCTGCCCCTGGGAATGTAACGGCAGAGCTAATACATGCTGATATATTTAAATAATTATATATATTATAATAAGATCTTATTAATATATAAATACTATTCCTTTTTTAATTGAAGTATTTTACACGTCTATATATTAATAGTACTATTATAAATCCAATCTCATTATTTTAATGAGACAGATATCTTATTTTTATAGGTAAATTAAAATAAATTGAATTAATTATAGTTAATAATGGAATGCTTTATAAAGAGATTATTTTGATGTAATAAAAAATGTATAAAATATTACTTCCATTATATTTAATAGAATTGAACTATCACCTAAAGTATCAAAAACTTGTATGCATCATACAACAAAATAGAGAAAAATAAGCTAAGATTAAGCTAATGGGTTCACACCTCGCCCTGAACGTGAGAGGATGCGCAGGCAAGTGGAAGACGGGCGCGGTGTCGGCCAGCGACATCCACCGCGCGCTGTGGCTGGTGCTGGGGGCGTCGGCCCTGGAGCCGCGCACGCAGGTGGCCGGCGCGGTGGTGCTGCTAGACATGCACGGCCTGGCCGCGCAGCACGTGTGGCAGATCAGCCCGGCCTTCGCCCGCAACCTGGCACACTGGGTGCAGGTCAGCTGTCCCTCTTCCCTTCCGGGGTCTGAAATAACAATAAGACAGCAAAAGCAGAACTAGAAAATAACATCAATTCAGCTACTGTTATGTATTGAGACTGTCGTGTTTGAGTAAAGTATTAATCTAGCTTAAGAGGCCACTCCAGTGTTCCAGGGGCACTACGCAACCCGCGTTAACCTCGTAAGATTCAATGCTATTTTCATTTTGCTTATAACTAATTAACTAATATAAATATTGAAATGATGCTTGCTTGATATGCAAGACAACGATGTTCTTATCAAAGCCCCTTTCTTCAAAAACGTGCATAAATTATGGTTTTATATTAATCTTTACTAATATGCATAAGTGTATTGTCTAGGTTTGAACCATAAATTATGCACATTTTTGAAGAAAGGGGCTTTGATAAGAGCATCGTTGTCTTACATATCAAGCAAGCATCATTTCTAAATCTATATTAGTTAATAAGTTATAAGCAAAATGAAAATAGCATTGAATCTTATGAGGTTAACGCCGGTTGTGTAGTGCCCCTGGAACACTGGAGTGGCTTCTTAAGTTGGTAGCTAGGGTGTGTATATGTGGCAACGTGGTGAATGACTGCCTGGAAAATGGATGCGGTGTAAGGTCACCACGATAAATGGAAATTAAGACAATCTTGAGAGTGGTTAGGTGTAGAACACAACAGCTACATATTTATTATTTTAATCTTTAGTGGGAAACGTGTATTTCAGCTCTCATACACAGGAACAGCAAGAATCGAGTTTCCAAATAGTAGTGTCTATATTTCATGCCAGTTTGCACATGTGTAGGTCTTTCATGTATTTATTAACATTAATATGTATAAATGTATTGAAGATATGTCTGAATGAAATCAAACAATTGGCTTTTACGAACACAGTATTAAAACAATTACGTCCAGGTTTCTTTTCAAAAATAAAATCATTACTTGAAAATTCTACGTGTTAACATTTGGTGTGCTAAAGGGGGAAATTTCAATCTTTAACACCCTGCAAAACTTTGTAGAACTTATTGTTCAAATGCGTGAAATTTTAATTTTTAATGGCCCCAGCAACCTTCCTTGAGAGCTGAATTTCCTGAAATCCTTTCTTAGGGGATGTCTACGGTAGCAAAAAGGAAATGCACGCGCCACATTTCAAGTAACTAGCGTAGGGCTATCTGTGAACCCTGGAACAAAGTCAATGTGATTTCGCTTTAGTTTTTTTTCAACACACGAAAGTCTAGCAGCGTGCAGGTAAATTCACTGGTTTCACATAACTCTGTTAACATAGTGTGTTTCTAGTCATCAAAAAAAGTTATCTTACAGGTCACCCTCATCACGTTGACAGTCAAATTAACCACATTTATCCATTTGTCGAACGTGACATGTTAAAAGCAGTCAAGCTCTCAAAAAGTCAAGAAAACTTGGGCGACTGTCATGCATTCACCACATCAAGCAAAACAATTTAGATGTCAGGTCGGAAATAGCACAAACAAAATGGGGGTAAGCCGTGCTCAAGCCGTGCCGTGACTAAGACCGGGCACGCACAGAAAGTAAGCGTCTCTGCGCGCTGGGCCCACAGGAGTGCATCCCCGCGCGGCTGAAGGCCGTACACATCGTGCGGCAGCCGTACGTCTTCAACATGCTGTTCGCCGTCTTCAAGCCGTTCCTGCAAGAGAAGCTGCGCAACAGGGTCGGTATCAGCACAGTCCTCCTACCTGTCTGCGCTCCTGGACATTCTGTTCGGTTCTTCTCGATAGGAAATTTGCAACCGTAACAGTTTTGCAGAACCGGGAATTTCGGTACTAGTCCTCAACGGAAGAGAGAATTCCCGGTTACTTTCGGTACTAGCTAGGTTTTTTAAAAAAATTTATTAATAGGGCAGCAGTTGGTGATTGAAGTAGTATAGGTTTGTTTAGAACAATTAAACAAGTTTTAGGGACCAAATGTAAAAAAAAAAAAAATAAACATTGTTACAATTTTTTAATTGCAAAAAGTATATATGTACTACTGTGATCAAATCACTTTATTCTCAGCCTTACTCTCAATCTTTAACTTTATAAAGAAATATGTATATCTTTTTAAAACATGCAAAATCATAGAATTATTAACTTAAAATAACATTTCTTCCTTTCATAACAAGCTAAAAGAAAGAATATCGTTATTGGAAGAGTACTGGTGCAACAACCACCAGCACTCGCTCTGCCGGCATCACTCGCCTCGCCAGAGGAGAGTAGCACGTGAAGTTAACCTCAGCCCGCAATAAAAAAACAATATTTTATGTTGTCGTTCCCGAGTGCCGAAATTATTGGGCATTGATTTTTAAATCCCGGTTCTATTACTATATCTTTCGAGACCGGGAGTTCCCCCGGTTCTGAACCCTGCTTGTAAAGTAATGCAGTACTCTCTCAAGCAGGAGTGGATCCACAGCCGGGCAAACCGAGCAATGCCCCAGGCTGCCAGGAAAATCAATTATCTACTTTCTTACTACAAGTACTACGCTAACAGAACATTCTAATTTGAGAGTCAAACTGCTTCTATTCCAAAGTTTCATCGTGTTTCATGTTAACATGTGTATAGAACATTGAATACTTTGATCACCTAACATACTTAAAAATTAAAATTTTCTCAACTATAATTCCAGTATGTTGGGTAAAAACAGCGAGATTAAATCAATTAACTTTGCACACAATGTGTGTACCGTTTAAATCAATGGTTCGAGGATCAATTTTCTACTTAAATTGGACTGAAACAGTATAAATGTCTGCACATGTCGTCCATCAAAGGGCCCAGCGGTGCCACGCAGTGTGTGCGAGACATCGCGAGCATCAGGGGCGTAGAAACCGGGGGGGGGACAGGGAGGACGTGTCCCCCTGAACTTTTTGGTTGGAGGGGACTTTCCCCCCCAACTTTCTAGACCGTGATATTTTTTATTTTATAATATTATTCTGCCCAACTTTATTTGTAATTTCTTCACTCATCAAATTTTATCTTAAGGAAACAATAATAATAATTTTAACATCGATGTATCCAATGGTTAGATACAAAAACTGCTTCAAAGAGTGCTGTTTTGCACTTTTAAAATCAAAATTTTCCGGTGGAGGACCCCCCGGACAACCCCCCGTCTCAGTAAAAGGGGGAATGGGTTTACATGACATCAAAATCATTATTTGTCCCCCCCTCCCCCCACCCCCCAACTTCATGAACACAGCTACGCCGATGGTGACCGTCTGCCCGCAGATCCACTTCCACGGCACCGACTGGGGCTCGCTGCACCGGCAAGTGGTCCCGGGGAGCCTGCCCCGGCAGTTCGGGGGCGAGCTGGACGTGCCGGCGGGCACTGCCTCCAAGCTGCACAGCACGCTCTGCCTCTTCGAGGACGTCTTCCGAGGTGAGGCACGCCTGCCGCTGAACAAGGATACCGTCTTCAGGCTTCACGACCTGTCCACCTCAAGGCGGTTAGACACAACGAGGGCTGATACGAGAATGAAGCAGCGATGGAACGGGATGACTGAAACATGAGTACCCCAAGAAAACCCAGAGACCGCTGGGTTCTCCACTTATGAAATTAATCGGGACTTGTATTTCAGTGTTACGTGGTGCCGAGTAAAGTTGACACACACCACTTAGCACCTGAATGTGACTAAAAACCTGAATCAATCCAGCTATTTGATAAAACTTAAATTTTATCAAGGTAAAATAATTGAATGCAATTTATTTAGCATGAATTTTGTACCAGAATGTATGATCTGAATTGATTGGAAAGAAATTAATGATATTTTCTGATCTCTCATCGCTTACATGATTTTTTTTTTTTTTTTTTTTTACATTAGTAACAGCCCATGTTTCAAGCACACAAAAATCTGCCAATTCATTTCTATAGTAGTTCTGCTCTAGCCATGATTATTAGTATTACTACTAACGATTTTACTGTATATGTGCATCAGATAAAATAAGTTCAAAGAAATATTTTATTTTCATATTTGTTGAATAATACAATTTTTTTTAAAATGAATAAAGGCAGTATGTATAGATAAAAACAATAACACTAAAATCTCCTGTTTTAAACAACTAAATAGTCACCAAAATAAAACCTTAAAATCTGGTCCATATTTTGTATTTATTGTACACATTCTAGGGCAGCTTTCTAAAACCTACAAGAATGTGATTTTTTATTTATTTTTTTTCCAGAATATTCAGAGTATGGATACAAGCAATAAGAGGATACAATGGCGGACTACTTTCTCCAGCTTGGAAACAGTTTGCACAGGAGCCGCTATGTGCTCAAGAGTCCTACGATACCAGGGCCGATGTGTGTCTCAAAGCCTCGGCAAGCGTACCTGCAATTTCCCACACAGTTCTCCCTAATATTTTTGCCATCAGTAAGGATCCGTTTACTCACGGCTGGAAAACATCTAACGTATGAAGTATTTGTAATAATAATTATTTGGAAAATATATAAGTGTTCAAAAAGTCACCAGATGCAGAAACTGGTCAGCGGGAAACAAACACTGCCACAAATAGTCAAAACAGCTGTACTTTTGTTTCTGATTGTAAGTGAAAAATGGCTGACTAGGTGTCTTTCCTTCCAAGTGTTGGTCTGTGTGTATGAATGCTACTGTCCATTTTCGTTAATTTTAATGTCTGTGAAAACCTATGCGAGACCGTCCTTGGAACCTTTGAATGTGGTTTAACACTTGCCTTTCTATTCTAATCTAAAATTATTTTTGCTGCCCCAGTGTCATAGTCAGAAACGTCGTACACTTTCAGATAGGATTTTGGGGGGAAAACACCACAAGGTAAAAACAAAGAAACAATTCAATCAAGCTTTATTGTACCCGATTCAACAAAACTATGTATGTAGGTATCGCTACATGTTAACATAAGAGCTGCATATTTACTTCTATATCACAGATGTTTATTTGGCTATGGCATGAAAAAAAAAACATCTGCTCGTACGACAAGCTTATCTCGTCGGTAGCAAGCATTACGCATTCTGGGCTACGTGTAAGAATTGAAGTTCTGATTGGATAACTTGGTCTCCAAAATGGTCAGGTGTGCAACAATCTCTTTTTTTTGTAGAATTTCATGAAACAATTCACTGATTAATCGCTGTAGCAAATATAGTCTTAAAATTTGTATACTTGTTGCACGGTACAGCGATCAAAATAAATTTTAAATGTAGTCTAAATGCTGCACTCAGTATTTAAGACTGGCTTACGTAATACTATAGAGTATTTTTATAAATTTTTATACAAAAAATTATATTATAATTTTTACAACAGGTATTTAAATAAAAATATTTACATTATGAGTATGGAAAATAAACTACCAAATTTCATACCTGAGCTTACCAAAAAAAAAAAAACATGCTGCAAAATAAATTAAAACCCAAATGTAATGTGAGGTAATTTTTTTCTTAGAGAGTATAAAGTAAAACTAAACAAACTAAAAAAAAAATTTACCAGACTACATTATGATATCACGTGAAACTGACACTAATTGTATAGCTAACAACTGATAAGCTTAGTGTTGGCAAAGTGCCGACAACATTAAAAATTTGATTCATATGTGGGATGGATTTCTGGTCAAAATACCTACTTCTTGCAAATTTTGTCAGACAAGTTTCACAAGTCATGTGCGAATATTCAAAAAATCACATGTTCACTGTCAGAATGTAAAATATTATCAGTGTGTGGAACATTATGCCATTTTGGTTGTTTTACCTTCTGCAGAGGCAATACTCAAACAGTGCCAATCTGAGACCAATATGGAGTGAATAAGCGAATAAATTATCACTTTTCTTTCGAGACAAAGACAAGACTATCTGCGAGCGTCTTTCTGCAGCACTCAAAAGGTCCTTACAAGTGTTAGTGAGAGCAGAAAAGTGAGCAACTTGATAACAGGGAATAATAATGAATGGATGAGAAGACCATTGACCTAACAACACCCTACAACACAATTTGTATGACTCAAAGAGCACAGGTTTTTTTTTTTGTGTTTTTGTAACTTATATGTTAGTAAACATTATTAGTTATTAAGCAGGAATGGTTAATCTGGCTATCAAAAATGAAGTATTGTTATCAACCATGGGCATGGCCCAGGGAAGGGGGGGGGGAGGGGAATGGGGCCTCCTGAAATTAAGAAGCCATGCTGAGGGGGCCCGCTTGCATTTTCAAAATCATGACTACTGTGAAATGGGGTCAATAAATGTAAACATTAAAACTATGTTTCATGGAAAAATTTCTGAATATTTTAAAGTTTTCTGCTTATTGCATGCATATTAGCCAGAACATGGGCAGTATACAACATACAAGCACCGTATTCAGAGATGACTTGTGACAGATAAAATCCTATCACAAATTTCCGTGGAACTCCCCCCCCCTCCCCCTAAGGGGAGCCATCAGATTTGCACCCCTGTGAACTATATCTATATGTTTGCTACTTAACGTGTAATATGTAAAGGATCTATTAAATTTTGTTAACATTGGGCTCAAAGTCACTTGCATCCGTTCTTTCCTGCCTTGTTAGGGTTTCCTGTTCCTTTAGTGATACCTGTGACAAAAGCTTATGTGGCATAGCTTCAATTTGAACCTGGAACAACTATGTATAATGAGCACATTTGTGTTGCAAAAAAAAAAAAATTTAAACTGCACTTTTCAATGTCTTAATTATTTTCGCTGAACAGAAATATGCATACAAACTACCAATTTTTTTATTTTGTAAAAATGATATGCCTTTAAATTAAAGAAAAAAAATGTATACATTTTATAAAATATCTTCAGAAAATTAATAAAATAATATTTTTTAATTTATGTATTTTCATGTTATGTTCTAAATATTCGCACATGCTTGTTTTTACTTTATCTGTACAAATGAACAAAGCAGCCGAGACAAAAACTACACAAAATGGTAACAAATGTTTCTAATCACGCTTTATGCTAAAACACATTATTCTCTTGCTAAATGCTCAACACCTTTAACCCGAAAACCACAACAAATATCTACAGGATGTGAACTCCCAAAAGTAAATACACATCACCTAACACCTACGCGAACGGCTGCAAATATCTTTTCGGGCATTTTCTAGGAAATGACTACACGACTAAGGCAGTGACCGAACCAATGGCAGTCGAAGATTCAAAGACCTGAACCGCCAGTCACGCAACGACTCAATAGTCGGGAACATTCTGCTCTGTCTTCCGAACCCCTTGCAGGTACACTTCACTCAAGAGCACCACTTGTTAAAATTATCACATTAGAAAAAAAAAAAAAAAAAAAACAAATTTAAAAATAAAATGCAATAAAATCTGGTAACATTTTCCATCAACGATCAAAGCACCACATTAATATTAATTGAGAATTAACAGTTCCAACTTATCACAGTTCAAACACCTAGTTCCATCACAAATACAATGCCTCTCTCTTTCACAGTCGCATATCAACAACAAGCATTTCAACAAGTCACGAGACAAAACAACAAACTAAAAAGTATTTACAATCTTAGTACGTATGGATTTTATCCGCTTAATACATCAAACATGTAAGAAAATAAAAACGAGTATTAATGATATACATAATACTATAATCCTCATTTAACATAGAAATGTGTTATTTAAAATGAAGTGCATCTTAAAATGCATTCAAGCAAATTTTCTTTGGAGAAGATACAAATTTTTTTTTTTAATAATCAATGGTATATTAGACCTGACTTGCACAGTTGAGACTTGAGGCAAATGAAAGTAACTGTTCCATTTGATTAACCTGCAAACTTTGTGATTAGGTTTTACTTGCACGACTGAACAAATCAGACCTTAACCTCACTTAAATACATGATCTTGAGCTCAGTGAATATGTCACCTTTCACAAACCCACATTTTACATCCATTTTGCGCTGTATGAATCATCCTCGGCTCGTTTGATGCTCATATGGTAGCCAGTATGCCTTAACCACACTCCGAAATGTTAAGGTATGTTCAAAGCCGCACGCTCAAACCTACCCAGGGGCGTAGGAACCGGGGGGGACAGGGTGGAAGTGTCCCCCTGAACTTTTTGGGTGGAGGGGTCTGTCCCCCCCAACTTTCTAGACCGTGATATTTTTATTTTATAATATTATTCTGCCCAACTTTATTTGTAATTTCTTCACTCATCAAATTTTATCTTAAGGAAACTACAATAATTTTAACATCGATGTATCCAATGGTTAGATACAAAAACTGCTTAAAAAGCGCTATTTTGCACTTTTAAAATCAAAATTTTCCGGTGGAGGACCCCCGGACCCCCTTCTTAGTAGGAGGGGAATGGGTTTACATGACATGAAAATCATTATTGGGTCCCCAACTTCATGAACACAGCTACGCCAATGAACCTACCGACTCCCTGGTAGGGGTGAACCAATCAGAATGTGCATTCATCTGGATCGGCAGCTATGGCTTACATGTGAATAACCTGCATCAGAAAAAAAATACGGGCTATCGCTGGCCTTACCAACTATGTGAACCAAGACTGATATGACATTTCTACACGTTGAGATTAAAATATAAAATAACACACCTTTTTAAGCCTTTTTTTCAATGCTAGTTATGGTATGATCTGAAGTACTGAATACCTAAAAAAAATTATCAGTTTTAAATATGGTAAATTTTTTTTTTTATAATTTTATATCTTACTTTACTTTTTTAAAGTAGTAAATTTTTTGCTTGCTGTTATACAAATCGTATGAACAGAGGTGGATTTTTTTGGTTGTGAGCTAGAATGCGCGAGGGACGCCATTGCGCCCGGTCACCGGGGGGTGGGGGAGTGGGGTATGGGGTAGTGGGGATTGGGGAGTGGGGAGTGGGGGAGGACAGAGAGGCGGGAGGACAGAGGCGGGCGACTAGTCGGGCAGAAGCAGCACCGTCTCGTGGATCGCCTTGGCCAGGTAGTCGATGTTGTGGGGCGTCACCCCGCACATGCTGACGCGGCCCGACTTGAGCAGGTAGACGTGGTAGTGCCCCACCAGGTGCTCCACCTGCCGCGCTGCCAACACGACAATGCCGCGCCGTCACCTCACCTTCATCGAGGATTAATACGCACAGCCTGATTTATGAAGTGAAACTTCTTTGGGCACAATTCAATGCAAATTTTTTCATGAAACACTGTATAAGTAAGACAGTAAAACACACCTTTTAATTTTAAAGGTGTGAAGATAGTAGTTAAAAATTAATTCAGAACATTTCTTACGTATAAAATCCAATCTGGGGACTGGAAATTCACCAGTTTTACTGCACATGCGCACAACTTAGTTCGCTGCCAAGTCGGAAACGAAAGAACATTAAAACACCAGTATTTATCCAGTACTTGTGTGCTATCAGGATTATTAGTGAAATTTAAGTCTCGTTTAAGGGCCCCTGTCAGTTAAAGACAAGTTAAGGACTATCCAAGGACATCGAGGAGGCGTACGACACGGTACTCACGCGTGAGGCCGGTGTAGGAGAACATGCCGATCTGCGTCTCGATGTGGTCCCAGCCGCCGGGCGTGCCCAGCGCCTGCAGCCGCTGCCTCAGCCCCTTCCGCATCGCCAGGATGCGGTTCGCCATCGTGCGGATGCACTCCTTCCTGCGACACACGCCGCGCAGTCCGCCTCAGTGCCTGTCCACTGCAGCTCGCTTCCCCAGGTCTTCCTCGCTTCCCTGTCCCGTCCAACCCTCGCCCGTCAGGGACAAGATTACACAGAGAACTGCGATAGAACCGAATTAACCCCGCAAAAAACCTTTTCAATACAACATTTATCACCCAAATGCAAGTTACTACACCATTAAGCCCTGAAATGCAACTAAAAACATGAAACCAAGTTTGACAGCACTTAACTGGAATTCAAAAGTTTTTTTTTTTTCTTTTATCATGATGAATTCATTGAATGTAATTTTTACCAAAATGTATTAAATACTTGGCTTGGAAAAATTCAATATGACACTGTTTCATTTCGCATCACTTTTTCAGTAACACATTTTTTTACATTAATTATGGCACATTTCTCAAAAACACCAAAACTTGCCGAATAATTTTTTTTTCAGACATTCTTATTACATTACTAATGATTTTACTGTACAAGTGCATCATGTGTCAGTCAAAATGTGGATATTTTAGTGGAAAAAGTATTTAGAAATATTTTAGATCCATATTACCTAAATACATAAAACATTTTTTTTTATGAATAAAGGCAATGTATAAAAATAAAAAAAAATAAAAATCTCTTGTTTTAAATTTAAATTAGGTAACTTAAAAATAAAAATTCCCTACTCATGGTCTCTCTGGCAAAATAACAGACACACAGTAAAACGTCATCCATTCGGACTAACTGGGACACAATTAAAATGTTTTTAGTATTTCCGATCTGGTGACCACCTATGGTTGTTGATGTTATGATCATTCAGATGTTACTCAACATGATAAGAGAAGGTGATAAACACCTGTTCAAAATTGCTAATAAATTGTTCGGGTGTTTCAAAAGATCTGTACAATATTAGACTTGAAGAACTGCATAAATGATAAGCTCTAATGTTCCGAAGTACCTAACTACTTATAATACAGGATAATAATTGCTTACATTCCGACTTTTTAAGTTTAACTGAAATTTACAGTTTCTTTAATATATGGCTTACTTTAAATTTACAACCAATTTTACTATCATGTATTTTTTGTCTGTCAATTTCCAATTTTCTCGAATTTGAATTCCAGAGCGTACCTCGAATCTGAATCTAGGTGTCGAAGGTCAAAAATAAAATAATGTACAAGAACTGAAAAATATTAACTATGGTGTTGAAACATTCTCCTCTTTAAAATGGCAGTTTCATGAACAAAGTTTCCAGAACCAATACATATCGTTATTTTATCTATAAAACTACATGTTAAAAGTACAATATCTTGTGGAATGGTAGCAGGATGGGTATGAAAGGAAAAAAAAAATTGCCCCAGTAAACTTCAGTGGTTATCAGTGTCGAATTTTTTTAATTTACTTTTATTTCCTCTAATAATTTTCTTTAATTTTTTTTTCCTGAAATATTGAATACTAAGGATTTGGTGGTATTTGAGGATCTGACTGACCCATCACTAATTTATGCATACCTATATTCTATTGGTAGGGACCGGAAAATTTCGCGGGTTCAATGACCTCCAGGATGAACTCCATAGTTCTACGTACACTCGGTCAAATGCCACCCACTCGTTGGCTGCTGTCTTGTGAGACGTCCCAACGTAGCAGCCTGTGATTCGATAAAGCTTTGGTTGGGTGTTTCTCATTGGCCCAGAGTCACCTAGGTGAGTTGCGAACCAATAGCAGAGGCAGCACTGAGGTATAACGATTTGTATTTTAGCCTATCGCGAAGTGAATTCGCGAATTTTTCCGGTCTATATCTATTGGCCCCTTGAAAAGTGTATACAACAAGATTCACTGTGTCACGGTGAGAAACACGAACGGCACAAAGAGCGGAGAGAGAGAGAGAGAGTGAGAAATAGAGAGAGAGCAAGAGAGAGCGAGAGAGAGCAAGAGAGAGCAAGAGAGGGCGAGAGTGCAAGTTGGCGAGAGAGAGAGGGCGAGAGGGAGGGAGAGAGGGAGGGAGAGAGGGAGCGAGAGAGGGAGCGAGAGAGGGAGAGCGAGAGAGGGTGAGAGAGAGAGACACGCACCACTCCTCAAACAGCTGCGGGTTGTTGAGCACCGTGGCCACGATGCGCCCGCCGTGGTTGGGCGGGTTGGAGTACATGCCCCGCACGATCAGCGTCACCTGGGACTTCACCTGGGGCACCAGCTGCTTGTCGTTCAGCACCATGGTCAGGTTGCCGACACGCTCGTCTGCGACAGTCGCGCGCGGGCGCGGCCGTCACGCTCGAGAACACACTCTGCTCGGCAACACTCTGATCAACCGTTACTTGTTCAACCATCAGTTGTTTTCTCTATCAGTCATCGTGTAACAAGAATGTGAGAGTCTTCCAGTACTCACCAGAGACGTGTCAACATCTAACCTCGGTAACGAGCAAATTCATGTGATCTCATGTTGTTCATGTTTGCAAATAAATTCTGTGGTGTTATGGAAGAGAGGGTTAAGTAAAAAACATCAAATTTTAAGAGAGGTGGAAGAAAGTCAAGGATTATTTGAAGGATATGCCTTTTGACACTTTATATAGTTTGTAGTTTTGTGTTGCCTGTATAAGATATTAATAATTAATAATATAACGACTAATATTTGATTGTGAAAATAATATTAGACTTTCTTCCACCTCTCTTAAAATTTAAATTTTTTGACTTAACCCTCTCTTCCAAACACCACAAAATTTACATCACACAGACGTACTTTCTGCGCCCGCAGCAAGACTTCGCTGCCTGAATAGTAAACATTGCTTGCCATCAACAACCACAGATGGCAGCACGAAACAATCTGAAATTTCAAACTATTATAAATGGCTCCGATAAAAGCGACAAAACATTTAAAATCCTTAACCCCGGTTCTGTACCTGATTTTCGACAAGGAATTTTATTAAAATACTGCGGGAAGTAGCTTGGCTTCTGGGTTGTAGCCATGTCCTTGGCGAATAATTCACTGACGTTTCGGTCGACATTGCAGTCGCCATCATCAGGGAGCAGTTACCTAATTATGATGGCGACTACAATGTCGACCGAAACATCTGTGAATTATTCACCAAGGACACGGCTACAACCCAGAAGCAAAGCTACTTCAGACAATGGCCGTGAAAGCCTGCGAACATTATCAAAATACTGTGAGGTTGACATATTGCAAGAGACAAACATTTAAAATCCTAAACTCCGGTTTTGTACCTCATTTTCAACAAGGAACATAAACTTGCATGTTTACTTCCATGACAGCAACTATCTACTTGTTATCTTGTATTGTTTACTACACTCCGTTCAAGATAAGGTGCTTTAGAGGCTGCTTTCTCGGAAATTCTGAATTATTTGCTCAATATTTCTGCTAAATATAAAAAAAATACAGATACGTAATTACATATTAATCAAATAAAGTTCATTTTAAGAGAATATTTAACAGTTTAGGCTTAATTGTTCGCTGAAGCACATTGAAAACAAGTCTAACCTAATCAGGAACAGACAGCATGCCGGCGGGGGGAAAAAAAAAACAGGCGAATATCAACCCTCTGCAATGATTCAATTAATCACTAAAACTTGATCTACAAACAGCTGTGAGAAAAGAAAAGAAAAAAACTAAGGTTGGTACTTGAGCTGCCTTGTTTCAGAAAACTGTGTTTCAAGCCACACCTTTTATTCTACGTATTATTAGAGACCCGTGAATTTCGCGGATTCATTTCGTGTTATGCTAAAATTCAAAAATTTATACCTTAGTGCTGCTTCTGTCATTGGTTCTCTTGTTAATATATGACTGAGGGCCAATTAGAGACCCTCACTCATAGAAGTGTCGAATCACAGGCCACCCAGTCGAGACGACTCACAAGTCAACAGCCAATGAACAGTTGGCATTTGCCCGAGTGTGTAGAGGATATTGGAGTCTATCCTGGAATCATTGAATCCGCAAAATTCACGGGTCTCTACGTATTATTGTTCCACCAGCTGACACTCCTAAGCATTCATCGGAAACACAGCATCTCCCTGCATGCACTCACTGTAGAGGCCGAAGTTCTTGGCGAAGGACTGGGCGCACACGAACTCGAACCCCCGGCCGGCGAAGTACCTGACCGCCCAGGCGTCCTTGTCCAGGTCCCCGGACGCGAACCCCTGGTACGCCGAGTCGAAGAACGGGAACAGCTTCTTCTCCTGCAAGCAAGCAACCAGCCACCAGCTCGTACCACACTCCAACAAGATTACACGGTGAATAGAAATACAGTAGAATCCCGCTGATGCGACCCCTCGCGGTTTCCGGAAAAACGGACTTATAAACGGAATGGTCGCAATAGAGAATTCGGGCCAATTTTAACCCCCCCCCCCCCCCCCCCCCTCTACGCCCAAATATAAAGTGAATTATCGTCCACGAGTTCGGCTATGCTAGCCGGCTGGTAGTTATTTTCGTTCAAAACGTGGCGAAGGAACTGGTGTGGATCAGGTAGAAAACATTAGGCTATAAACGAAAGATATAAGAACAATGCTATCCTGAAATGCAGTGACATGTTTTTGGAGTAGATAATCACAGCGACAGACCGACAGGATGCGCTCGCGCCCTTGCCGTCAGCGATGTTTATTTTGACAGCTCAAGCAATTATCTTTTCCACGGCCCTTCGCAGTGTAAAAAAAAAAAAAAAACACGTTGGAATGCAGATGGAAAAGTAACTATGCAGTAAAATAAATATATTTACTGCACTGCTAAATTTTTCTATTCAAAAAATTCGAGGTATTAGTGATTTTTCAGCAGAAACTGCTGTGTGACTAATAAACAAATTATATATATATATATATATTATATAAAATATATATATTATATATATTTTACTTATAATTTATTTATTAACAGCGAAGGACAGTCGTATAAGCCCATAAAAATATTTATTTTACCGAGAATGGACTATACAACCTGGCTTTTGCCGCACGCGGTGTGGGAGGGGAGGAGGATGCTGACAGTTTTTGAATGTGTTAAAATGTTAGTTGGAAAAGGGGAGGAGGGGGGGTGTTTTTACATGGTTTGTGGCTCTGGGAGGGATGAACCTTGAAGAATTAGCAGGGGATGGGAGAGGTAAGCGTCGCGTCACGTCACGTATGAATCAAGCCGGCGCTACCGCCAGCCTGGCCGGACGAGTTTCTTACGCTCTCGCAGAAGCTACCGCAGCGGCTTTTCATGCGGGCAGGTAAGATAACATGACAGCTGAGACGGCTTTCCGTGCGATAGTGGACGCGCCGAGCTCGGCTAGACACTGCCGCGTGGACAGTCTAGAGGGGTGGTATCTATTTTTAGCAGTCTTTTGTATGCTTGCCTGCTTACAGTACAGCTCTCGCCAAGATAAACGTGAACACATAGCGCCCAAAAAAGTGTAACAGACTTGTTTTTCAGTCGATTTTACTCAAATTTTCGACTTTCTCTGCTCAAATTTTTCATGGTTTCTCAAAAAACGGTCGTATAAACTGAATGGACGCATTAGAGGGGGGTCGCATTGGCGGGATTCTACTGTAAAACTGAAAAAAAAACAGTGAAATTAACTCATTACAATACTTAACCCAGAAATGGAAGTATATAACACTTAAATTACCACATATAAACTATTAAAATATAGAATCCATTTCACAAATCTTAGAATTTGGTTTTATTTAAAAAAATAAAATGTAAAGCGTGCATGCGGGTGTGTGTTTGTGTGTCTGTGTGTATAAATCATAAATTACTTATTACTTTCATTAGCACAATATTAAAACTACGTAATTGAATTTTGGTACTTGCGTATTAACGCCGTTGTTCGCACGCACACACAGTTATTTTTGGATTCTTTGTTGCCTTGTTGTTTGCTGATTTTTGACGCCAATATTTTAGTGCTTCGAAAATGTGTATTTGGGATTTGCCAAAAACAGTACAAGATGCAATTTAATTTTTTCAGAAGCAACATATTTTACAAAAAAAAAAATGAAAATATACTAATTCCAATTACATGAAACTTTATTTTGAAAATGTAATTCAAGACAGTGTGAAAATGTTAGGTGTAGATTGGCGACACTTAAAAAACCGCCAAATCTGTAACTGCGGTGGCGTTAATACGTAAGTACCTTAATTTTTAATGAATATGTAGTGTATATTAAATTAAAACGTTTGTTATATTCATAATTTTTCGATGGGCACCTCAGGTGCCTTACAAATAACTATAGTACTATTTAACTAATTGTCAATTTAGTATGGTAATTCACACCGAAGTGAATAGACATGGATGCCCACCACAGTGCCATGTATGTATATAGTTACATTTTTGTTTCTTAGAGTCAGTGCAAATTATTATATTATGAACAGTGAAAGACAAAGCGTTTGTAAGAATGTGTAAACAGTGTAAATGTTTCTTTTTAGGTATAAGATCAAAACCAAGACGTTGAGCCGAGGCTCCAAAGGACACCGTGACTGGACGCCCGACCTTCATGACGTCCGCTATCTGCTCCCACTGCTCGCGCGAGGGGTCGCAGCCGGTGGGGTTGTGCGCGCAGGCGTGCAGGATGACCACGGCGTTCTCGGGCGCCGCCCGCAAGTCCTCCAGCAGGCCCGCGAAGTCCACCGTCCTGCCGGCGGCGTCCCAGTAGCGGTACTCGCGGCACTCCGCGAACCCCGCGTTCAGGAACACCAGCTTGTGGTTCCCTGGGGAGGGGGGGCACGTCCTTCCTCTCCATCCTTCCGACTACACCTCGCAGTCACGCCTGCCGTCCCTTGGTCCAGCCCGGCTCTTTCTTCACTCCCTTTGTAACGTCCTTACAGCACGGCTTTTCCGTCAAGTAATGATGAAATTACGAAAATATTTTTTTCTCCGACACTAGACACGTTCCTATATCCGTGCTTGTTGCGTAAAAGCGGTTAAGTCCAAAATCATAGTTTTGAGAAAATCAGATTGAAAATTATCAGCCTTTTTGAAGTCAGGTTTTTTTAATATTTATTAACTGCTTTAGAACTTTGGAAACTCATTAATTGTTATAAAATAATGTCTCTAATCTCCCTTATCAATTAGAAATAAAAAAATAATCCAATTTTAAAAATGTATAACGTGTTTTATCGCAGAATCGTCGCATGCGCGTAATCGTCGCAACCATATTTTAGGCTGTCAAAATTGGGATAAAAAAACTTCTCGTGTAAACGTTGCATGATGTTTTTGGTCCCGCTAGTAGATGCCGAATGCTTTGTGTAAGCATCTTTTCCGTATAAAACGATGTAATTTAAAGTAGAAATCTAATATTTATTCGGTCATTACCACTTACTTAATAAATTAACGGAAAAATACGATGTTGTTTGGCGTGTAAATTTTCTTATAAAGACGTTTTTAAAAGTTATTTCCTTTATATGATCGTCTGCGTCGCCGCGGTGTAGGTGTAATCTAAAATTTAATTTCGGTCATTACCACTTATTTATTTAATAAATGGAAATACAAAGTTGTCTGGCGTGTAAATTTTCTTTTAAAGACTTTTTAAACAGTATTTCCATTACCTGATTGTCTGCGTTGCCGCAGTGTACCGCTTATAAAAATGTAGCCAGCGCATCATTCATGTTTGGTTATGTTGCTTCCCGTATAGAGCGCGCGCACGTAGTCAAATATCGATATCTCGCCGATTGGATGCAACGCGCGCTATCTGTCAGGCGCCGAATTAACTACATTTGATGGCCTGCATTCTTTCGTGGCAAGTGTGTACTACGACACGTTAGTTCACGTCAGATTCTAGTGGCTTGTGTTCGCGTTAAGAGTTTTTAATGTTGAAGAAAGGTTTTTGTTTAAGGAATTATTAATATAGATTGTTTGGCGTGCTCTTGTATACTCCACCTTTTTTTAAATAAACCTACTTTCCATGAACGGGTTTAGTTTTTATAAATAACTTTACCTAGCAAAAAAAATTTTTCCGCACAATGGTCGCACCCCTACTTTTCAAACTTGATTTTAGAATAAAATCTGCGACGATTATGCGAGAAAACACGGTATTTATTTTTAACCGTTTTTGACTTAACCACCTTTACGCAACAAGCATAGATATTTGTCCTAAAAACAGGTTTCTGAGAAATCACTGTTAATATTGTTACGAATGTGAGCAAGGCCACGACACGTGCAGGTGCACAGCTGGCTGACATCATGTGGCCGTGCAACATGGGAAGTTCCGCGCGCACCTGGGTCGCTGCTTCCCCTCCCTCCAGCCATCAGCTCCCCACGCGGCGCTGTTAGTTTGACCTCCGAAACCTGACAGCTGCGGAGTCACGCGAACCGCCGACACGTGTTTCGAGAGATTTCTGCCGTCGGGTCGGCACGGAATGATGCGTCTGACCCCAGCTGCGCTCGTGATTTCTGGAAAGCACCTGGGCTGATATATAAGACGAGAATGCCGGCCTGAGTCAGTCGGAGTTCATCTGGGAGCTGGGAGTGTTCCCGCGGCGGAGTTTCCGGGCGATAGTGCCGCGGGTGCGGCAGAGTGGCGAAGTCCTTGGATGAAGGTTCCAGGGCAGGAGTTCAGTGGAGTCGGGAGTTTTCCCGCGGAGGAGTTTCCGGACGATAAAGCAGCGAAGTCCCTGAACGAATGTTCCAGGGCGAAGAATTCAGTTCCGGGCAATAGTGTCGCGGGCGCGGTGGAGTTCCGAGCAAAGTTCCAAGCAAGGCGTCAAGTGGGATCTCGGCGAAGGGTGCTGCGACGGAGAGCTGCGACGGAGTCCTGCAACGGAGGTCCATGAGGTGTGCTGCGGCGAGAGTTGCGCCAGAGGTGCGGCCCAGCGAGGTGTGCGGTGTGTGGAAACTGAGTGACTGGGGAAGCAACATTTTTAAGTGCAATAGATTATTTGCCATTTTGGAAGATTATTTGTAAGTGACATAAGTAGTGGCCATCAATAAAACTGTTTAGTGATAAAATCTTTAATTGGGCTATCCTTTACGAACCCCGCGGTAAATAGTAACAATATATTACATTACAATACCTGTCCGTTGACGTGGCCGCCGCCTTTTTTTTTTTTCGCTTTCCTGTGTGGGTGGGTCTGTGTGTGTGCGAGTATGATTTGGAGAACTTTAGTTAAATTGTGAAAATGATTGGTAACTTCAAAACATTATGAACAGTTGGTTGGGTTAGTACAGCTTTGTTAAAAAAATACTGTGAAAAATTTTTTAATGGTTGCTTAGAAATAACCAATATAAGCTGTAGCTATCATGACTTTAACAACCATTCACGTGATTTTACATTATTTTTAATGAACTAACCCAACCAAACGTCCCCAATGTTTTGAAGTATTTTAATGTAACTAATGTAACCTATCAGCCATTCTCACAATTTATGTCAAGCTCTCCAAATTACACACACACAGACCCGCACAGGAGAGCGAAAAATGGCGACAGCTGCATCAATGCACACGCTTTGTAATGTCAGTTATTAACTGTGATTTCTCAGAAACTGGTAAGAATTCGGAAACGCTGTTTTCAAGGTAAATACAGGAACGTCTCTAGTAATTGAAAAAAAGTATTTTCGGAATTTTATAATTGCTTCTTTGAAGGCTGTAAGAATATTACAAATATCTTTAATAATATGATGAAATTTCTATGCAACTTAATTAACGGGACTGGAGAGAAACTCGACAAATGAAATTATAGATGACACACATGAATTGACATAGTTCACAGGGTTAAGATGCACCTTTTACATGCCTTTTGGTACTTGAATATGAGGCTAGTCTTTAAACACATGGCATTCTCCTTTATCGAATTCACTTGATTCTAAGTATAACCTATGTTGTGAAATGGCATGCAGCACATTTGCAGGCCAACTCATCAACATTACTGGAAAAACTATAAATAAATAATTATTATGGAAAAAATTCAGGATGATGCTCAAAATATACCGTCTTAAATATATCCTGTCTTAAATCCTTTTAAACATTACAGTGCAGTACAAAAAAATTTTTTAGCCACAGGTGTAACATCCTAAAATTGTATTTTTACAATCCCTAGAAAAAGTACATATTCGGCATAAAGAAGTCAAGGCTCTACATACTGAAAACTTATTGTAAGTGTAATTCGTACAAAATGAATATCTTATTCTCTTTGGATTTTTAATAAACAAAAAGAAGTCGTTTAGTAATGGAACATTAGTAAATAGTGGCCTGATAGTTAAAGTTATAGAGAATGGAAAAATTTGCGTTCAATGACCTTCAGGATAGATTCCACAATCCTCTACACACCCGGGCAAATGTCAACAGTTCATTGGCTGTTGACTTGAGTCATCTCGACTGGCAGCCTGTGATTCGTCACTTCTACAAGTGAGGGTCTCTAATTGGCCCTCATTACTCCAGATTAACAATGAACCAATGGCAGGAGCAGCACTAAGGTATAATTATTTGAATTGAAGCATCTCACGAAATGAATCCGCGAATTTTCCAGGTCTCTATGAAGTTAGTTTAATAGTACAGAGACATTGCAGAAACACGCAGTGTTTGGGGTTTAGCACCATGCTGAACTACGAGATATCTGCGACCGGCTGATGAACGCGACGGAAACGGCTACTCACCCCAGCTGGGGTTGGACATGTAGAAGGTGGAGTACTTGAGCTGGCGGGTGAGGAACTCTGCCCCCACTCGCAGTGCCCCCGTGCCACTCAGCGTTTGCACGCCGAACGCCTGCCGGGAAGACACGACCACTCACGTCCAAGTTCCCACGCTAGCAGAGACTACATTTTATGGTTCAATTTACAGGCCCATTTCATTTTCGAAACAGGAGATTTCGGTGTTATTTTTTTTATTTTTTTAAGAATTCTGTTTATTCACAAAGATTCCATATTATTGAACATATAAGACATAAATGTATTATGTTTATTTCACTAATATTTGACTGATAGATGATGCACTCGGAAAAATAAAAATAAATCTGCAAGTACTTGTTTGGAAAATGAATCAACTTTTTAATGTAAAAACGAGTCATTAATAACAGTTGTAAGATCAGAAAAAAGTAAAATTTTTCCAATCTACTTAGTACATACATTTTTTGTTAAATCTTCATACTAAATACATTATATCTATTGAATTTAATATATTAAATATTACATTTTTTGTTATTTAAGTTAGTTTTTGATTTAAAATGCTAATTAATCTCATGGCAGTAGTTGCATTTCTGTGTTTCATGGTGCATTACCTTACATTTTGGTGTAATGTGGTGTACTGACAGGCTTTTTGGAGTTATTGCAATTCACCACATAATCTTATCGTAACACATTAGCGATTCAAGACCTCGGGTGAAAACAGAGATAAAAACCCTCGAAAGAACCAAATTCCAGAGTGTCTTAAGGCGAGATGTGCACATTCCCAAAAGTACAAACAACAAAGCTTCATGAAACATTTGTTTTAGCTGATTTCCAACACATAACTAACTCCCGTGTGGCCACAAGTCACAAGCATGTTGGTAATCACTATTTACACCTAATGTGCTCAATAATCGAAAAATCACTAATCAAAACTTACACAGGCATGTGTGCTGCAATATTTTTCTACCTGTACAATGTGCAAATGGAACACCTCACAACATGTTAATTCTATTGGTAAATGAGCAATCTGATGTTCGGACAAAATGTAACCTTTCTGGGTTTGACTTGCGTTTCACACCGCTCTCTGTAGCTGCAAGTCATGTTATTAAAATGTTACCTAACTCTACATAGCGATGTGAAATAACCAAAATAACATGAAATGAAACAAATGGAAATGAAATACAACCACATAAACCAAAATGAATCAAAACCTTTTTTTTTTCAAACAATATGAATTGATACAATACAATTGAAATGATATGTACCCAAATATAATTGATACATGAAATAAAGAAAACTTACATGATACAGCATCAATAGAAACCAATTGTAATGAAATAAAACTATTTTAACTGATATTATCTTTGAAAAATTTGTGCAATGGGAAATAATGACTTGATGTAAGCTTTTGGACATACGCCATTGCTAAGCACATGTATGTCTGTAGAAGAAAACTACATGTCATCATTTGTGGGGGGTTTTTTCGTTCTCTTCTGTTTTGGAAATCTATTGTGTTTGTTTCATCTTTTTTTTTTGTTTGTCGTGATTTTGTCTCGTTTCAACTGTTGTGCTGAATTTTTTTTTTTATATTTTTGTGCTGTCATCATTAGTGGGGGTTTTTTTCTTCGTTCTCTTAGTCCATTTTTCTTTGTTTGTTGACCATTTTCCTGTTCTGGAATATCATGTGGTGTTTATATCCTGTTGACAATACAGCAATTTTTTGCTTAATTTGTGGTTCTGTAGTTTGAGTTTTTTGTAGTTTTCTTCTACAGACATACATGTGCTTAGCAATGGCAGTGGCGTAGCCAAGATTTGTGTATGGGGGATGTTAAGAAGCATGCCCCCCCCCCCCCCCCCCCCCCGTGTTAAAGCGTAGGGTCCGGGGGGTGGGGGGAGTCCTCCCCCGGGAAAATTCGGATTTTAAGGTGTAAAACAGAGCTAATTTTAGCAGTTTTCGGTACTTAAATTTAAATATTGTACTGGTAAAAATTTTATTAATTTTTAATATGAAATTTGTTTTGAGTGATGAATAAGAAATTTAATTAAAGATTTGGTGCTAGGGGCGGGGGGGGGGGGGGGGCCTGAGCAATGGCGTATGTCCAAAAGCTTACATCAAGTTATTTGATTGAATTGATTTTCAATGAATGAAATGTTTCGGGTGTCGCTCACCCGGCCCTCGGCGACGGCGGGGTGGTCCGGCCCCAGCAGCATGCCCGTGGCAGCGCTCGAGAACGCCTCCAGCCCCAGCACGGGCAGGTACTCGTGGTTCAGCGTGCAGTCGTCCGCCATCGCGCGCTCCGTCTTGCGCACCACGGGCAGCACCCACGGCTTGCCCTCGTCGTCGCGGTACGCTGCACGGGCGCACACGCACACGCCCCGTCACTCTCCGCCGCGCCCCCCTTCCCGAGGCAACACGGAGCACTCCTCTACTCCTCTGCCATCTCCGAGTTTAACCCTGAGGTCACCAGATACCCGGCCACACATAAAACCATGCTATTTAAAAACTGCTCAACATATCAGAGAGGGGTCTGTTTACGAAAAGCATTCAAGAACACGTTGAGTGCAGATGAGTAGGGGCATGCATATTTCGCGAAAAGATTACGAGACAAACTGAAAGTTAGAACAATGTAGCATCGTCTGTGTCTCGTGATGTGGTGAATTTCTTTCAGGTCAATATCGATTGTTACAACACCAATCACAGTCAGTCAATGAGAAAGTAAACGCGTCCTGAGTGGCTCGGGTCAAATAAGGCAACGACTTCCCTCGCAGATGGCTGCCAATCACAAGGAAGAAACCGCTGGTGCGGGTATAACTTGTTGGAGTCTAATAGGCGTTCAGGTTTATTCGCGAAAAAAGTCCTGCCCCTACGGATGAGTATTTCTGTTTTTGTATTCCTTTTTTGAACTGTATTTTTAAGGAGACATGTTTTTGGAATATTATTTAGGCATTAAATACCCGGTATACGTTCTTGCAAGCACTGATGGGACTTGCATTATTACACCTTTGTCTTCAGTTCTCCACCATATGATGTAATGGTCACCCCTTTAAAATCCCATAGTTGCCCTATGGGCTATTAAGAGACGATACTGTAGCACTTATCATGCCTCACCTAAAACAAACACACCCCTGACTAGGCAGGCATCTTAAGTGACGTGAAACGAGCAGCAACAGAGTGCGTCGTCGGAAAACCATGAAGAGTGCTGTGAGAAAGCCCATCGACTGAGGCTTAAGTCACACTTGCAGGGGGGGAGGGGGGGGGAGCCAGGTTTTGCCCGTTTGGGATTCGAACGCTGATCAACTTGGAGAGACGCAAGTGGTCTGATTCTGATGCTCAACCACCTTGGTGTACACAGAATTTCATTTTCGGTGTAGGAAGGTTGGTGGGGGAGGGGGGGGGGGGGGAAAGTACCACTTGGTCTACTTGTTGCTTTCAAATTATTTCCTTTACTTAGTGGGAATTATTTTTTTATAGCTTTTTTAGGATTTCGGGAGAGGGGGAAAATAAATTCCCCCCATCCATCCATCCTTCTACATATGCTTCTGTCTTCCAAGTCATTCCCGTCAACAACACGTGTCTTTCACCTACTACAACTTATAACATATAAACAACAGTCTGAGCACAAGGATGACTTGGATCATATGTTAACTAAAATAATTCCAGTTGGACAGACCAAAAATATCCACGCTGTGATACCAATTGCTCCATACATAATTGCACATCGGCACTATTCATCATCATCCCAGAAATTGATTCATCATTTCAAAAAGCAATCTTTAACAAATCGGAATATTGCACAGGAACCTGAAAAACATCCACAGTTATTTCAAGGAGTTTTTTCTTTGGTATCCTATGCTGGAAAAAGAAGCACTCATTTTTTTGTGGGCCAGGTTACTGATACCGAGACAGAAACATATGAAATCTCATTTCAAAGAAAAAGTAATGAATTCGGGAACATCTTTGCATTTCCAGCTAAAAAAGATAAATGTTAAGTAGAAGCAGACCAAATTATTATAAAACTTCTGTCACCTACTATCGATCAGAGGAATAAACACCATTTTCCTTGCCCTGTCACTACAGCAGAATGAAGTTGTCATTCCGTTACCAAGTAGTGTCATTCCGTTACTGTTTTGTTTATTTTTGTATACTGTCAATAAAGGTGTGAAACATTTAAGGAATATGTAATTTTGTTCCTCTTTCTTTCCTAATATTTAATTTTTGTATGAGTTTGTATCCAGTTAGTGAGCTGAATTATTGTATTGTATGGGAGAACAAAATGCATGTCCAAAATGATGTCATTCCATTACCTGCAACTGTTTCGTATATAGCCACAGTTCTGCTAATAACTAATAAATTGTAAAATGCTTAAAAATTAAGTTTTCCACTTCCGTTGAGAAACTAGTAAGTAACTATTCTCAATTTAATTTTCTAGTGGTTCAAATCAGTGTTTACAATGTAAAGATAATTCAAAACTGTCATTCCGTTACTCATGGAACTTCCCATAACCTATGAATCGTTCGATACTACGTAATTAAAAAACCAATACTTTAAATAATAATATGTCCAAAAAAACTTTCTTAATTCAATGACATTTGGACGAACAACCAACAAACAGAAAATATAAGCATTAAAATTCCCTACAACTGCAATGCGCCGTCATATTAACTACTTTTATAATAAAACAATTCCTCCGTTGACTCAAGTTCTCTAAATGAACACAGACACCAGTATGGGTAAACTATAAAAGACGGGGACATCGTCAATACACAGTATAAGTTGAAACGGTGATTTCTCACAAACTATTACGTATTTACAAACACGTTTTCAGGGTAAATACAAGAATGTTTCTAGTAGGCTATATGGAAAACATATATTCCAATTTTTTTCGGGTAAACAATAAATGGAGGCTGCAATGTAAAAAGCACAGGTATTGTAATGTAAGATATAAAAATTCAATTTTCTCACAAACTAGTAGGAATTACCAAACCAACCCTTTGGAGTAAATTTTGGGACGTTCTAAAAAGCTGTGATACCCGAGTATTATCGAAAATGGTATTTTCATAATTTTATTTTAATTTCGTACAAAGATGCAACGTAAGATATTTACCTCTAATTAAGTTGCATTAGGTTTTTAATACTTCTTAATATTATTTTCTAAATGTTTGGTTGATATGAGGGAAAATATCTCATGTATGCATCTGAATTGAAACCTAGCAAATCATTTATTGACTAATTTAAATACAGATTCATATTTATCTTTAAATAACCCAATTCTCACAAATTTTATTCAAAATGGGGTGTCGAATCAGCATGACAAGCTATTAATCATGTAGAAGCATGAGGCAAGACCAAATACTTAACACAATATTGTAACAATAAAATACTTGCACTATTAAAACATAACTCTATATTTTTGTATACCAAACAAAAGGATAAACAAGTACCCAATATTCATACTATACTAAAAAATTAATTGGCCAAGATGTACACTATACTTAAAAAAATTCATTTATTTATGAGATATGTTTATATTTCAATAAATTAGTTTTGAAGCCAATGTGTAAAACGATTTACATAAGACACTCTTAAACGAATTCCCTTAAAAAATTATTTTTATATGTGTATGACAAAGATTATATAATCTTGAGTAATATTACCTCCAACGGTCATATTAATTTTATCAGGGTGAGGATCATCGACGCATGCTTTGTTCACAGCAAAAACTTCAATCGGTGGTCCAAGTTTGACGTCTGCGAATCTCGATGCCATTTTTGCCTGAATTCCAGCAATTACACGCGCCGCTAAAACACCTCACTTGCGTGACCTCTTTATGAAGGACAGACCTGCGCAAACAACAGCTGATATATTGAAAGTCGAAATTTACATAATCGATTATATAAAGTGCGATATTTACAATACGATGTCTCGATATTGATAACCGCAAATGAACGAAATGTTCGAATAAGTACCATACAAAAACATAAAAATCTACAAATTCGTAGTCCCAAAACTAAAATATCATTGTACGTCCCATGGATAAAATGTTTGGTCATAGCTCACTGGTATGGATTCTAGTCTGTATTAGTAAAAGTGTTGTGTTGTTATAATAATGTGGTTCTGCCCTGGACAGAAGGCCAGGGTTCCAGTACCATCTACCCAACCATTGTAGGAGTACACCTTCTGATATCGCAAACCTGTTGCCGTTAGTGTTGCGTTAAATTAACTGTATTCTTTTGTTTTAAGATTATAAGCAGAAGGTGGACTGGGTTATGAATTCAAATGTAATTACGGTATGTGTTCTTTTACATATATCCAGACATATCCAGATCCCCCAAAAAATTACTCGTTTGGATGTACCTACCTCTGATGCTAGTGAATCACGGTTCCCACCAGTCCGTAGCAAACCCATTCCCTAACAAGGCAACCCGCAAGGCACTACGATTCAAGTGTAAAACCCTGCGTGACATGCAGATGTCATACCCCTTTTATTTTGTGTGACCATCCCGTAGAGTCTGTTCTCAAATATTCACATGAACACCCAGTAAATAAATATCACCGGATTTTTCCCCCACACAAGAATATGCATCTTAGAATATGTGTGTTGGCCCAATAAGCCACATTGTTTTCATGAATATAGTTAATTTGCCTTTGTGCCATGGGCCACAATAAACTCACACTTTCACATAATTAAGTTAACAATTAATAAAACAATCTGACAACGCACTTCCTGCGATAGTAGAGCCCGGTTCAACCCTGCCAGTACCAGTCTCTGGTGGTGGAACGCACCCCTCGCACACACTGCGCGAGTCAACAGTGTGAACGCCAATTAACGACTGAAATTCAAAAAATTCTAATCACATGATAATTAAAGAAAACTGACCAAATTAAAGCTAGGTTAGTCACTGACAACAAATAGATAAGTTACAACACTAACAAACAGTCTCTGAATTGAATCAGAATTGTAAATTATACTGTAACTTAAAAACAACTACAGCATACTTACACCCTCAGCAAAGTGTTTTCGCACCCTAGTTTTATTGAAGGTTTTTGTATTGTGTTTAGTTTTTGAGTTTTATGTAAACATTATTATTCTTGTTTGGTATGGTTTAACACAGGGTGATGTTGCACCACTCCCCTGCACAGCAACCACCTTCCGGCCTTCAGTCCATGATCCAGGGCGGTCCCATTGTGAGCTTGCAATTTAATATTCACTGATTCTTGATCCATGTAATTATAATTTGTTTAACCTAAACCTTCTCTTTTAGATCCCCACGCACCCCTCGATCATTTCTGCGGAGACAGGCCTATCCCGACCACCTTTAACTGCATGTTCCAATGCACTGTCTATTAGCGGAACGAGCCTCACTCTTAAAGTATCGTAAGCGACAGAGAATGGAGTCCATAACAAAAGTTTGCATCACTGGACAACAATAACGGTGCTCAAAGGATGTGGCCTTTAATAAAAGCACATGGACATTGTACCCAACAGTAGGGACACGAAAGACCATCAGTTCACACAAGGTACTCATTGCATATGGACACGGAGTGTCAAGTGCACCATTTACACTGAGCGTATTGGTTACATATTATGCTTGGGTAGATGGTCCCTGTAAGTTCGCAGTGGACCCACCCTTCCTGCTAAGCCCCAAGTTGAAAACTAATTAAGAAATTATAGTTCACATGTTCAGGCGGCTATCAACATATAGGCCGCCGGGCCGTTCTCTCCACTGCACTTCACCAGCAGCCGTAGGGGGTATGGGGGCAAAGCTCTGGAGGAATGACAATGGACAACAACAGCCTAAGCGACTGGAGGGAGCACTAGAAGCGACATCAGTGTATTCACTTAACTTTTTTTAGATAGTTTTGGCATGCGAGTGATGCTATAATCTATCGCACGCCAAACTCTAACGACAGTGTAGCGCAGGCTACATACCAGGGCGGACACATCATTCTGTGGGGAAAAATCTACTTTGATCAATCGATCCATCATTCTAATAATAATAATAGTCGTCTCAAGCAGTGCATATAGGGAGCTGAAGATAAAGGTTTAAGTACGTAGATTTATAATTACCATAATTAATGAGATCATTTGAAGTTAAGTTATAGGCTCCCAACGAAACAGCATGTCCGCTCCGGGCCTTGAGCTGATAAAAACATAAGTATGGGTTGGGGGGGGGGGGGGGCACGAGGGACGGAGAAAGTGTCACTTTGTACCAAAACCAAAGAAAAAATGTAAATAGGAAAATCTAAAATCTAAATAGAAAAAATATCAAGCTAAAATTACTCTGATAAAAACATTGTTAATTATGTTACAATCAGTGACGGATCCAGAGGTTCACCTCTGAGGAGGCACTCTAGGATTTCAGAGTAGCCAGAGAAAAAAATGTCTTAAAATTACTTAATTTGTATTTAATCTACTCACACTACACATAACATCCAACCACCAGATTTTATGATTCTACAAGAATTTCATTAATTATACTAAAATATTTTATTGGTTTCAGAAACAATCATTTTTGTCGGCAATATTAATGTAGCAGACAACTGGTTTTTAGGGGGGGGGGGGCACTTGCACCTGGTGCCCCCCCCCCCTCTTCCCTTTTGGATACGCCACTGGTTACGATCATAGTCCATCATAGTCCTTTAAAATTACTTCAGTTTGTAATTGTTATTTAATTCACATAAGAGTTCAAGTTGGTGGTTGTTAGAGGCGGGTTGCTTATCTGAGCCATGGCCATTGGTCAGTGGGTGCATTCCACAGACAGAAGTGACTACTGGTTGAGGGGAGGACAGGGCTTCAGACCTGGTAAGAGGTAAATTGAAAGTTTTTTTTTTTTTCATTTTGCTCAATCAGCAAGGTAAACTTACACGTGGGCATCATTTCCAATAAATAGATAACAAAGCAGAGCATTCTGCATTTAAGTGAATTGTAGCAAAATGTGTTTTGCTACAACTAGGGGATGTGGTAGTTCTCATTAGCCTAAGTATTTATTTGTTAATGTGGCTAACATTTCACACATGCCAGAATTCCAAATTCTTAACACCATGATAACATGGAGTTTACATGATAACAACATAATGGTAACACATCTGCAAGAAAATGTCGTAAATATTTAGTATAAAAAATTGTTTTTCTATCCTGATATGAAAAGGCGGTGCAGAGGGTCGTTTCCATTTTGACTTCAAGTGTTCAAATATAAATGTGGCAAAGATTTCATGAGAAAAAAAATATTTGGATCTTAATGGCCACATTTCATTTCACGCTAATTAATAACAACTACAATTGTTCGAATACATGTATTTAGATTGACCATGGTATTAAATAGGTTATAGTACTCACCTCCCACCAAGTTGGGGTCAAGAATGTATGGAGCAAAACTAGTATATCTTCTGCAAGTAGTAGTGGCAAACGTTGTGTGAGCCCAGTGGCGCAACAACAAGGGGGGTGGGCAAGGGTATTTTGCCCCCCCCCCCCCCTCTGAAACCTTGAAGTGGGGGCAAACGGGGGCAAAGAAAGTGCTGTGTAATCAATTTTTAGAAAATAAAACTGCTTAAATAGCACCATTTTCCACCTTGAAATACAAATTTTCCCGGGGGAGGACCCCCGGATCCCCCGCTTCAATAGGGGGGATCGATGATTCTTTATAAAAAGGTATATTGCCCCCCCTTTGGAAATTTAGTTGTTGCACCCCTGTGTGAGCCGATGGGTTTTCTTAGGGGTTCTCTCATTTCTCCCTGCCAATGCATTACTTCACACTTCACCATTTAGTCCCTCATGTGTCTCTAATGACCTCGATATCAAAGAGACATTAAACACCTCATTCATTCGTTCATTCGTTGCTCAGATGTTTAAATGTTACAATAATTAAACATGTAACAATGACAAGCGATTAGCGATGAAAGCAGTTATTTTTCTTTTTGACTTGAAGCAAAATTGCCAACGAAAAAATGGTAAAAATTTTGACAACAAAATTAAGTTATGTAAATAACTTGGTGAAATTATAATGTAGACATAAATTAACCTTAGGAAAGCATTGAATTTTAAATTGAAAATGTTCAACTTTACTATCCATTTAGTTATCTTTGAGGGGTCTTACCAATTATAATAATAATTTGACATATTTATAAGCAAAAAAAAGGGGGTTGTCTGTAAAGTCGGTTTACGGACGATAATTTTACGTGATAACGTGAGTGGAAGAGAGATAGATGCGTCACAAGCCGAACGCTTAGGCCGATCGTGCCTCTCTATCGCTTGTTCCGCGCTCTCGCTTGCACGCTCGGCTCAGGCGGAACGTGACAATGAGTCATGCTTTTTCTGCGTGCAGCTGGCGTTCATCGATTTATAAAACGTTCTCAAGTCAAAAATTGGAAATTGAGTTTTTTTATTTTGTGAAAATGATGTAAATTCAAAGTATACGAATGGACAGTGTTGCATGTACACTTACTAAATAATGAAGTATATATAGTGCCAATGATTTTTAAGCATCCTGGAAAAAATTTGCAACCATTCTGATTACATTAAGCTTCCATTTTACTGGATTATTTCTTTTAATGACCTTGCTTCGTATATTTTACCAAATCTTTATCCTTTGCACTATCTGCTATGGTTACAATACTATTAAAGGCTATAATTGGAAGCAGGGATATACTTAGCTCGCTAATATACAGATAAACTTAAGGCGATTTGACATCGGATATTAATTTTTGACTCTAAACTACAGTGTAGCCATTTTTTGGCTACGCATTTTAATCGAACCCGTGACACCTGAATTTTAAACTTTCAAAGCTCGAAACCTGGACCAAACGATGTCTTCATTACTGTATTCATGATTCACTTGCCTTACCCGATATTGGATACCAGATCCCCTGGCGACGAAGATGGCCGTAGAGACCCTATCACACGATGGAAGTTTTCTTGGAAGGTCTTCCAAAGCAGCTGGTAACGATGTGTCTGAGAAAGAACTACCAGAGCGCTGTTCATATTCATGGAAGTTTTGGTAATCGGTGGTGTTCAAATTTCTGTAAATGCTTTCGTCCAAGATGGAAATATTATCCAATCAGAATGAAGTGGCAGTGTTCCCCTAGTGTTAAAATTGTAATTTATTTCGGAGGGATTTAAGTTATCTTGGTTGCTGATTTGGATCTCGGTGAATATGTGGTTTGCTGAAGCAGTTGCATCATTATGCAAGAATTATGATAAATACCCATGTTTATACAATACAAAAAGTATTAACTATCATAGTAAAAACATTCACACAACCTAGGTCTACACCAGTCACAATTCTGTGTGTGATGGTTTCTTCCATAGAAAAATCCATACCTGCTGCAATGGAGGCCTGGCCAGCAGTTTTGCTGGAAGCTTCTAGCAGAGTCTTGTGAAACCATCCACCACGTGATACAGGCTTTACTTCAACCAACTGCGCCAAAGTGCACTTGATTTTATCTTTTTATGTTTGGAGTAAGGAGAAGGTTACGCTAAAGTAAAATAGAAAAAAATTAATCAACTTGAATAATTTGTGAAGTGTTTATTGCCCAAAATGGAGTTGTTTATGTACAAGAGAGCAGCAGCTGACAGCGCCAACGAAGCGCGAACAACAGGTGACAGTCGCTCGGACCTGGGTCACGAGTAGACCGCCAGACGATCTTCTACTGTTCCCTCAGGTTCCGCCACAGCATGCAGGGGATGTACATCTGGAAACATCGAGACGACATATTTGCGCTGTGGAAACAATACATTTCTTTATTTGTATATATCCACGTGTTGTGCACAACTGCTGTACCTACGTAATGAAGTGAACTACAGAACAGAACCTTATAGAAGTTATAACGTCGAAATTCTTTAGTCTTTTACCTTCCCAGACTCTTGGAAATAAATTGCTGTGTAAACTAAGGGCCGTATTCCAAGACACAAAAATAAGGGTTTAGGTGTTGAATATGCAATACCTGTAATCTAACCATATTCCAAGTGCACGATAGAACACGGCCAGTCCCTTATTTTTAGGGCACTGATTTTTGGTGTCCTAACTGTTGCCGATTTGATCCATAACTGTATATATATTTTTTCCTTTTTAATGAACTTTAACGGAACTTTTACGATTACAATTTCTCCCCCTAATATCTTAAAAAACAGCAAACATAAATACGGCCAAAAATTCATCGTTTATTCTTGTACAACCAAAATTAAATATTTTATTTCACATTATAATTCCATAGTTTTAAAAAATAAGCTAAAATTACGATGGATTCCACAAAGTACAACTGTTTATAGCCTCGCACAAGTCCTCGTTTATTAAAACGGCTGCCGATCTGATACCTTACAGGGGTTCAGTTAGGACATGTTTTGGAATATGACCCGAGAGTTAGGGTACGGCAGTTGCCCAAAAAGGCAGTGCATATTCGCTACCTTACTCAAACGTCTTGGAATACCGCCCTAAGTCTATTTTCACGATCTTGAAACTGTTTTATGTGCAAAAATCATGGAATTGAACGAATACATTGAGAGATGAAAAATTGCTGTTCCTTTTTCCAAACTGACCATCCAAGAACCTTATAGAAGTGATATGGTCGAAATTCAACAGTCTTTTACCATCTCGGACCCTTGGTAATAAATTGCCTCGTAAACTAAGTCTATTTTCGCATTACTAGAACTGTCTTCTTGCAAAAATCAATGATTTGAACGAATAGATGCAGAGATAAAAAATTGCAGTTCTTTTTTACAAAGTGACCAGTCCAAGAACCTTATAGGGGTGATATTATCGAATATTTTTTATTCTTTTACCCTCCCGGACTCATGGAAATAATTGCCGCAAAACTAAGTCAATTTTCGCTTTCCTTGGACTGTTTTCCGTGCAAAAATCATGGAATTAGACGAATAGATGCAGAAATAAAACACTCTGTTTCCTTTTTTTAAAGTGTCCCATCCAAGATCCTCATAGGGGTGATAAAGTCAAAATTATTTTGTCTTTTTTTTTCCCTCCGGGACCCTCTGAAATAAATTTCCGGCTGTGATCTTGGCTAAGAAGATGACACCAGTGATGATGATGGGTAATGAATTCACTGATGGTGGTGGTGGTGAGAGTGATGAAAGCCATGATCTTGGCAAATAAGGTGACACCAGGAATTGTGATGGGTAATGAATTCACTGATGGTGGTGGTGGTGAGAGTGATGAAAGCAATTATCTTGGCAAATAAGGTGACACTAGAAATTGTAATGGGTAATAAATACACTGATGGTGGTGGGAGTGATGAAAGCCATGATCTTGACATTGAAGATGACACCAGTGGTGGTGTTGGGTAATGAATACACTGATGGTGGTGTTGGTGAGAGTAATGAAAGACAAGATCGTGGCCTTGAAGATGACACTAGCAATGATGATGGGTAATGAATACACTGATGGTGGTGGTGGTGGGAGTGATGAAAGCCATGATCGTGGCCTTGAAGATGATGCCAGTGATGATGTTTGGTAATGAATACACTGATGGTGGTGGTAGTGGGAGTAATGAAAGCCTCGATCGTTGCCTTGAAGATGACGCCAGTGGTGGTGTTGGGTGACGGAGACACTGATGGTGGTGTTGGTCGGGAGGGGCAGCCCGCCCTCACCTGCTGACCGTCGCGCTCCGCCACCACGTACTTGACCCAGGCGGCCTGGCAGGGGTCGGGGTCGCCCTCCCGGGGCTCCGCCCTCTCCACCACGGGCTCCTCGAGCCTCGGCGAGCCGCCGGACCTCTTGCGGCCGTTGGTCCAGCCGTGCGAGTACTGGAAGGTCTGCGCCAGCACGACCCCCACCATGCACGCCAGCACCAGCAGCAGAGACGTGTGGAGCGCCATCCTGCCTGCAGGTTCGAGAAGTGGCTGTCAGGGAGAGTCCATAGCCCCTTCTAGAGCTTTCCATTGCAGGATAGGTATAAAATATGTGTTGGCCACAGCTCCCTCTAGAGCTTTCCATTGTAGGATAGGTATAAAATATGGGCTGTGGCTGTGCCATGGACACGTAAATACGTGTACATAACAGGTAATATTTTCTATACAAATTATAAAATACTTGATCACTAAGAAGTCATCATCCACATGCATAATTTCAACCGCCCCAGCTGCAGATGTACTGGCACCGTCCGTCGTTGATCCGCTCGGCCTCATTCGTTCTTTTACGTTCCCGGCACTGTTTCACTCGGTCATATGGTGTTTTATTGGTATCATTCGATTCCTTTTGGGAAGCCCTTTTCCAACCGTATACTATCTCTGTATTTGTATTTGGCTTTTTGACGCTTATAGGCAGAGAAAATACATTTTTGATTATTTTTTTTATTTAACACCATATATATTCACTGTAACTATTTTACACTAATGTTTTCTATATGCAGTCGATATTTTTTGACGTGAGCTGACGATTTAAACCCAAGCGAACGTCGTAGCTTCTCCGAGTCAAAAGTTATACTAAATGAAAATCTCGAGACGTAGCAAAATAACCTCATAATGGCGGCGATTCCCCCACTACCGCGCGCGATGCGTCATAGTCCTCACTTAGCGTAACGAATTCTTTAATCCTTTAGCTATCCAGTGGTGTAATTAAATTTTGGATGGAGATTTTTTTTCCTTTCTTAATAAATATAAGAAATTGCTTGACATGTCATGTCTATGGTTATGTATAAAATAAATAATGTTATATTTGTAATTCAGATTATCTGAAAAAAAATTATTACTATTTGTTTTACTTCAAAGTTATGTGTATGTAAAACTGTGTACATGCAAAACTATATGTATATTTATAACTGTAAATATGTAAATGACATGTTCCATAGCATTATGGGTTCTACCAAAAGAAGGCTCAATGAAATACAAATAAATAAATAAATGATATATATATGTAGCTGCAACACCAAACTGTACCCCTCGATTTTGTTATCATTCCTTTTTTGAATTGCCTCCCATTATGGGTACTCTCCCAAATGTGACTCTGTGGAATCTACTCGAAATAAATTAAATTAGACTGGAAAATTGTGAAATTTACCTACTTCATCAATTACTCATTTCGTAGCAGTTCCAAGAGGTTTGAAGACAAGTGTCTGATTTTTTTGTAATTTTCACAGTTAAATATTTTTTTCGTCCTCGTCCGAATAATAAAATTTTCTGCACATCCTGTTTTTTTATAGTCGAACTCAGAACCCAATTGCTGTGTGGAAGGGGGGGGGATGGGGGGAATAAAATTTGCATTCAGACACGTCACGTGATACGACATCATAACCTGGTTTGCGATGTCATTCAGGAACTCCGAATGAAAAACAAAACAGCTAATAATACAACAAATGAAGAGCCTTCGTGGCCCTCTATTAGAAGTTTTAATAATTCTATTTAATTAATTACTTGTTCACTACAGCGGAGCAAATAAATGCCCTCCTATACAATCTTATAACAAAAGGTACGTATAATTAAAATTATTACCCGCGCAGGTCACTGTATAATCAGAATCAGGGCGGGCGTAAGCGAAGGGCAAGGTTTAAATGAAGACTCAGTTTACTGATTCTGGGAACATTTCCTGCTTGCGTCAATTAAGCTGGAATGAGCGCAAGGATTCACGGAAAATTATTCACGTAGATTTTGTGCTGAAGTTATGGATATACAAAAAAAAAAGGAGCCAAAATATCCCAATTAGTTTTAAGTCTGCAGATAAAAATCTCAACATAATTTTTTTCAGACCGTTTAATAAAACTGAAGCTATTAGAATCAATTCAGAGGTTTCAAATTGAATACATACGTACAGACGGTTTTTTTTTTTTAACTTTTAATGAGTTTTTCGTATTTTCAATAGTGAGGTCATTTAAGACGAAAAAACAAGGGGAAAAAAACACTAATTAGGCATTTTGGGTAAGGGACTATCCTCGGACTACAATTACTTCCATTCGTGTATCTTCACCGAGCATCATTACTGCTGCTACTATTGTGCGGTGAATCCTATCTAGTTGTAACACTTTTTAAATTCTCGTTTAAGAGTTTCTTTCAGTTTAAACATGGTGAGTTTAAATTCATCCGCCAAACATCAGTTGCAAGGCGATCAAAAAAAAAATTAGAAACATGATTATGTACGACTTATGATCTAAGATGTTTCAGAAGTCTGGTATATGCCTTTGAAGTTGGAGCTGAACTACTTTTTTTCTTTTTCATTTCAAATAATAGGCAAGATATTTAATATCGAACACTTATCATATGGATAATGTTTATTTGATAAAAATTTTACCACCAACGCTAAATATGTTGCTGTCGTAATATTTAACATGGGTAACAACTTGACATAAAAATGCACGGAAAAGAATGTGCTAACACCAATAATTTCAATGAAATCGTATTACGTCAGTGACAAGTTTTGCTGGCCGTTGTGGAACTTTGTTTGGTCAAACATTTATTTTTTCCAGACGCTCACTATTCAATCTTAAATACTTCTGGGACGGTGTTGCGTGCGCGGCGGACGGGTGAGTGGCACGTGGCAGCGTGTTGACGAGAGACCAGCCGTGTGTTGGTGCCGAGCTCCAGTGGGGGTAGTGAACAGCGCGCCTGTCAAACTGAGATGAGCTTTCTGGGCGGGACACTAATGAATAGAGACCGGAAAAATTCGCGATTTCAATGACCTGTAGGATAGACTCCATGATCCTCTATGTACCAGGGAAAATTACATCAGCTCATTGGCTACTGACTCGAGACACCTGTTAACTGGGACGCTAGTGATTCGATACTTCTTTTGTTAAAGGTTTTTCATTGGCCGAGTACCATTCAGATGACCTGTGGGCCAATCACTGATGCAGTATAAAGGCAAACCTTTTTTGGATTCTAGACTACCACGAAATGAATCCGCAAAATTTTCCGGTCTCTACTAATGAATAGAGACCGGAAAAATTCGCGAATTCATTTCGCGACAGGCTAAAACACAAATAGTTATACCTCAGCGCTGCCTCTGCTATTGGCTCACAACTCACCTGGATGACGCTGGGTCAATGAGAAACACCAAACCAAAGATTTATCGAATCACAGGGACGTCTCACACGACAGCAGCCAATGAGTGGGTGACATTTGACCGAGCGTACGTAGAACTATGGTGTTCATCCTGCAGGTCATTGAACCCGCGAATTTTTCCGGTCCCTCACTAATGAAACGTGGGAAATAAATTATAAGTAATTCATTTGGAATTATCATTTTTTTTTCTGAATTATAATTCCAACACGTAGCAATGTTTTGTGCCCGTCACAGAATGTGGCCTAACAATAGAATTCGTTTGGGGTGAGATTCCACGCAAGATGCGTACCTAATTATCCTCAGGGATTCACAGACGAATGGGAGGGCACTCGCTGCGAAGACAAATGGAGATGAAAAAAAGAGAGAGAATAAAAGATAGAAAGGAGGAAGTGGTCCGGTAACCCTTACTGCGCACGTAATACAGCCGCCGTAACACGCACGCAAAGAGGCCATCACTGCAGCAGCTGGGGAGGTTGCGGAAGATGCTAAGAGGCCACTCCAGTGTTTCAGGGGCACTACGCAACCCGCGTTAACCTCATAAGATTCAATGCTATTTTCATTTTGCTTAGAACTAATTAACTAATATAGATTTCGAAATGATGCTTGCTTGATATGTAAGACAACGATGCTCTTATCAAAGCCCCTTTCTTCAAAACGTGCATAAATTATGGTTCAAACCTAGACAATACACTTATGCATATTAGTAAAGATTAATATAAAACCATAATTTATGCACGTTTTTGAAGAAAGGGGCTTTGATAAGAGCATAGTTTTATTACATATCAAGCAAGCATCATTTCGAAATCTATATTAGTTAATAAGTTATAAGCAAAATGAAAATAGCATTGAATGTTATGAGGTTAACGCGGGTTGCGTAGTGCCCCTGAAACACTGGAGTGGCCTCTCTACAACATGCCGAACCTGTGTCCTTATCCCTATGTGAAGGACGTGTGGCATTGTCCCGCGGAAAACAACCCAGTCAACAGTTGTGACGTCCGATGTCCGAATGTTTTGAATCCTAGAGTAGTTACTAGAGCGAAGTAAATATTTTTAGATTTTTTTTTGCGTGAATATTTTTGACGTGAAAACGTCTAATAAATCAATGAACGCCGGCTGCACGCACGAAAAATGTCCCGTTACGCACTCTGTCCCGTTACGCACACTGTCCCGTTACGCTCATTGTACGCTTGCGCCGCATCTTTCTCTCTTCCACTCGATTGGAACAACCATCGATTTGACTTTTTCGGGGCACATTAAACTTGAAACACTCCCGTTCGTTTCCTACTTTTCCTATCATCGTCCTATCCTTAACAGAATAACACAGATTGGAAGAAGTTAAATAGCAAACATGTAAAAAAGTTATAGTTAAAATAATCTGTTCGTTAAAGCAATAAACATATTTGAATTAATGAGTGCAAATAAAAGTAAATTTATCAATAAAATTGTAGATTTCATTTCACTCCTTCTTTGTATCCATACAAAATAGTGATAATTCAATAAAAATGATTAAATTTTATTCATAAAAGTATGCAATCATTTCATCAGTGTTTTGTTATGACGTTGTCACGTTAAACTATCGTCCGTAAACCGACTTTACAGATAACCAATTTTTTTACTGAGCATGTGTTTTCTTTTAGTATACGAAAGATTCAAAAAACCTTTTATTTCATAATTATTATTTTTTTTGGATGGAATTAGCCTTAGAATTTACCGTTAAATAGAGACTGAGCCCTAAATTTAACTTTTATGTAATATTCCATACAATCATTTTTTTTTTGCTTGAATTCCAACAGACATACATACATGATATAAATTATCATAAAGTGCTACTGTAACATTTACAATATTTAGATTTTTAAATTGTGAGGTTAGAAAAGTTGTACATTAGTTAATGGTGAGTGGCCGACATAATTATCCCCCCCCCCCCCCCCCCCCGGGCCTTAGTTTCTCGCGTAGGCCCTGATTACATGCGTGGGTGGAAACCTTTTTCGACGCCTCTTTTACATGTGTGGAGTATTAATAGTTTGCTTTTTTCTCCTTCGAAGTTTTAAAAAAAGAATTTGTAGTTTGTTATGAATGCAGTATCTGCAAAAAAAAACTCAACTTTCTACTGCAAAAAAAATGTATTTTGGAATTTAAATGTGGTAAAATACTTAATTTAACTTTTTTGCAGTGGAATTCACATTTTACACAAAAAAAATCTGTTAAATTATTTTGTACATTTTAATTTAATCTATTGAAGAAACTAGCCGAGGGAAGATTTCTTGCGTCCAAAAGACTGCAGCCACAAAGGTGCTACCGAACATCTTAAATGTAGTCTTTTTGGTTCGTGTCAGGTCGTAAAAAAAAGACATAACCATCCGGCGGGCCGTGGATTGAAGACCACCGATGCGCAGGGGCAAGATATTATGGTTTTGTTTTAATTTTAGGCCCGGGCTGGACGCCTGCAGCAGACACGCGCGGACACAGAGAACAAAATGGCCGCGGCGGCGATCGTAGGACTCCGTCAGACGAGGTAGGAAACCCAGCCAGGCGTGCGCAACCACTCGATCGGACAGAGAACCACGCGGCCAGGGGCGCAGCCAGAGGGTTGGGGGGGGGGGGGGGGGGGTTAGCACCAAATCTTTAATTAATTTCTTATTCATCATTCAAACAAATTTCATATTAAAAAATTAATAAAATTTTTACCATTACAATATTTAAATTTAAGTACCGAAAACTGCTAAAATAGCACTATTTTACAACTTAAAATCCAAATTTTCCCGGGGGAGGACCCCCGGACCCTCCCGCTTTAATACGGGGGGGGGGGGGGGGGGCCGCATGCTTCTTAACACCCCCCCCCCCCGTACACAAATCCTGGCTACGCCACTGCACGTGGGCCAGGTCTCAGGTGGAGCGAGTAGCTCGCAACTCGTCTGTGTTCGGAACACGAGGAAACATTTCGGGCGAGCAGGCAGAATCTCCCGCGGTACCTAAGTGGAGAGGCAATACCTACTCCGAGGAGAATCCTTCGTGCGTAGGCCCCGAACCAGAGAGAGAGAGAGAGAGAGAGAGAGAGAGAGAGAGAAATAAACTAAAAAAAAAAATAAAATAAAACTTGCTCTTTTGTTGAAGCCGGAACACGGGATGTAGGTAATCTACCTCTCCGTGATTCGTATCTTCCTGTGTGTTTTTTTTTTTTTTTTATTTCATCCCCTTTTTCCCCCCTGGGAAGGAGGGATGGGGAGGGTGGGTGTGTGTGCGGGGGCCGAACAGCGAAGGCAATCGCCGGATTGATCGGCGATGTGTTGTAACAGTTTTCATAGTGCAGCATTGGCCAATCGCTGGCCCTCTTCTCCCCCCCCCTTTTTCCCACACACACACACACGCACGCACGCACACACGCACGTGCTGACGAGAACGTCCCGTGAGAGAAGCGGCCCGGAGGCGGGTGCGTTCCGAAAACGCGCGCCGCGGTTTAATTAACACTGAGAGCTCCGCCCGTTGTTCCCGCCGCTTCAAGAAGTGGTGGGTTAGTGGGGGGAGGGTAGTTGTTGTTTCGCCGCGCCCGTTTCCCGTGAACGACGCGAGATGAACTTCCGCGCCCGGGAGGTAGAAGAAACTTCGCTCGCCGCCGCAACGGCTCTCTACGACGACCGCCAGAAGTTTCGCGTCCGGGGGCACTTAGTAAGGCCGCCGTCCAACTCGAGCTGTTCCGCGCGCGGGCCCTGGATTCTGATTGGCTAGGACTCGTGCCTGGTGGTGGTGCTCCGATCGCTTGCAGCAGGCTCCAAGGGTTCCCTAGCCCTGTGTGAGCGACGACACAGCTCCGGTACTAGCCTGGACGGCTAGGAGAGATTGGGTAGTCCTCCACCGGACCACGGGTTCACTGGGTGTTTTGAGGGGTCCCTTATCGGGGAAGGCACCAGCAGTGCTGATAAATTCTTAGGGCTCAGGACACAGCCAACTGTCTGGTCAGCTGAGCGAGGTACGGGGCTGAGGCGGTGACTATGCTGGGTTGGTGGTCCCAGCCTCTGCTCTAATACCCTCCCGATCAAACAACAGGGAGCTATCCCTAGCAGTTCTGTTTTAAATAATAAGCTCTGGAATGCATTTACTACTTATAAAACTAACTGGAAGTTTCTCCCACCCTACCACCTTTATAGGGCGCATATGTAGGAGGGGAATGCGAGAATGCCGTTCCTCGCCGGTCAGTGCTGACGAGGTCCGAGGACTGAGGACACAGCCAACTGTCTGGTCAGCTGAGTGAGGCGGTGACTATGCTGGGTAGCCCAAGCCTGGTCGTGGCTGAATCTCCAACACCTTCCTGATCAAAGGGGGGAGTATCCCTTGAAATCTTTGTCTTAATTTAACTGTGTTCTGGAATGATAAATTGATCTGTAAGCCGACTCCCAACCTACCCTAAAAGGGCGAATATTTGTGAGGAGGGGTGGAGGGGTGCCGACCACAGGTTGAAACACAGATGTGGGGCCGCGGTAATGCGCTAAGGGCGACACTGGCCGACTCGTCGGGAGACTGTTCGCCCTTATGGGCGAGGCACCGAACTAGCGCGTTCAGTCTCTACCTCGTCGACAACTGCGAGATTCCGTGGAACGTTAAAGCGAACTGTACCAGAATTCACTTTAAAACTCTGATCATCTAGCTACGGTACACAATAAAATGAATCACTCCAGTAAACGGGAGCTCCATGATTATAGATAATAGGCTCAGAACCAATAGGTGCTCATTGACTGAACCACAACCGGCGGTTAGACCCGAACCCATGACCCTCCGCCTCGTGTGACGCGCCATTTTTCGTGGAAAGCCACGCACACACGTACACAGAACAACCGCGCACGTAGAGATTAAAACTTGCCTATGACAAGATCAATTTATTTCCTTACCCGTGGCGGAATAAACATGAATCCAGGTTAATGTTTTAAAATATAAATATAACATGACGTGCTGAACAAAATTAGGGAATTTCCATTTAGGATGCATACATTTTTGTTTGTTGGAAGCATTGTGTTAGCTACACTTAAAATACTGTAAACCTTTTTCAACTTTTTTTAAAAACTGGAGGAACACAGAAACATATAGGCAAGGTGGCGCATCTTGAAATGCTTGAAAATTTATAAATGCTAGTAAACACTGTTTTAAAGAACACTGGGAATACTTGGGACGACGGACACTCTTCGACCTTGGTGGCCTTGTGTCCGGCGGCTTTTCGTGAGTGGACGTAAATTCCTTGGAAGAGTCGCGACGTAATTCCTTTTGGAAGGGGGGAGGGAGGTGGGGAAGCGGTGACACCCGAGATATCCAGCTGACTGCAGCTATCTTTCAACCGTGTTTTTACTTGTTTCGTTCTTATTTCAGCTCATGACAACATATTGAAGCCAACATCTGTCCAGCGCCGCGGAGGCTAGGCAGTGGGGGGGATGTTTATGTCTAGGATCGGGGGGAAGGGGTGGAGAACTACTGCAGGGGAAAACAACCCCCCAGAGTACACTGCTGGTTTCGAACCCACGACCCACAGAAGGCGAGCCGGACACGCTACCCTACGACCGAACACATTCCTTGGATTCATACCCCGTTTTTTCTTCTTCAGAAGGTAATACAAGTTTACACAAAAAAAAAAGCAAAAATTTTCCTGGAGGACTACCCTTGAACTATTTTTCTTGTTCTTTATTAATTATTATTTTTTTTAAGTGAAACGTATTTATTTTCAGACAAATTTCTTTTAAATGGAATATTTTTTCTGTTGTTTCGGCGTGTGTTCATATATATAGCCCGATGTACCACTCTCTGACTGACTGACTCATCTATACGAACTCTAACCTACTTCAAGATGAGCTAGGATCCCCCAAATCCTTCTTATCGGCCCTCTCAGCGACGAAGACCTTCGGTACTCAACCACATGCGCATCCTAGAAATTGTATTTTATCCTTGTTAATTAGAATGATTGGCTCGTTCTTTAAATTAAATTAAATGGGAAAGACTGATTTGTAATTTATGACTTCTTCGTGAACGTACTTCACTGCTTGATGTCACAGAAAAACCTTTAAAGAACGAACAACAAATGTCAGTTACATGGTATCAATTCTCGCGGTTTCTGTTATGACGTCCAAGGTGAAACGAGCAGTGGCGTTACGTCCAAGATAAAAGTTTTAAAATCATCGACACGTTAGTGATTTTCAATTGCCAACGAGCCCAGAATCTACACTTCAGTAACTATATATCGTTTATAACAGATCCATCGGATGGTGATAACAGCAGTTGTGACTTACTTTGACGGTTACGAGAGACTCATCAGGGACTCGAACCCAGAACACTCGCGCCGAGAGCCCGCCTCGGCAGTCTCTCGAACCATAAAGCTGCAAGTGTAATTTTGTCTGTGATTTTTAAAATGGTTGAAAGATATACTTCTTTAGGCGTGTTATGAAGGATGAAAATAAATAAAAGCTACAAACAAATACAAATTATATATGTGCTTTTGAATCTTATACTTTAGCGACGGGGATCCTAATTCGTATGCCATCAGACGTTATCAAGCATCATTTCCGCAATGTTCTGGGTAGAACAATAGGGCGATCAACCACTTCATGGCATGCCGTCTCCTGAAAATTCTTAACTCCGTGGAAATAGGTTCCATTTATTACGGAGTAAAAAAAAAAATTGGTTGACTGTAAAGTCGGTTTACGGACGATAGTTTAACGTAACATAACAAAACATTGCTGAAATGATTGCATACTTTTATGAATAAAATTGAATCATTTTTATTGAATTATCACTATTTTGTATGGATACAAAGATGAAGTGAAATGAAATCTACAATTTTATTGATAAATTTACTTTTATTTGCACTCATTAATTAAAATATGTTTATTACTTTAACGAAAAGATTATTTTAACTATAACTTTTATACATGTTTGCTATTTAACTTCTTCCAATCTGTGTTACTCTGTTAAGGATAGGACGATGATAGGAAAAGTAGGAAACGAATGGGAGTGTTTCAAGTTTAATGTGCCTCGAAAAAGTCAAATCGATGGTTGTTCCAATCGAGTGGAAGAGAGATAGATGCGGCGCAAGCGTACAATGAGCGTAACGGGACAAAGCGCAACGGGACAATATGCGTAACGGGACAACGAGTCATCCTTTTTCGTGCGTGCAGCCGGCGTTCATTGATTTATTAGACGTTGTCACGTCAAAAACGCACACGGTATTCTCGAGACAGAAACGAACGTACTCTTTTTTTTTTACTGTTGTTTTATTCAGGGGGAATCTCAAACATTCTACAGGATGGTCGAGAAGACTCAATTGAAATTAAAGTAGACCAGCCGTGTGCTGCGATAGTTGTACCAACTTCATTTCTTCCGAGCACAACCCCGCTCCAGACGGTACAGTTATAACCCTAATTTTTTTTTTATTTCTACTCGACATTACATTACACGTACAGCGACGATGATTGGTCATCGCCACGTGGGAGGCGATCCTGATACCTTCCTGCGCTCGAGAAAGAAATTCTTCCTCAAGTAGGAAACCCCCAACGCGACCTAGAATGGAAACAGGAACTCTTGGCTGGTAATTCGATGGTAAATTTTTACCACGTTTTTATTATCTCGGTTTCTTGTCTGTTAGGTATGTATGTGTGTGTGTATACATACACACACACACACACACACACACACACACACACACATATATATATATATATATATATATATATATATATATATATATATAAACCCCTGGATTCGTGGTGTTAAGCTACGAGCAGAACAGTGCAGTGTTGCGGGATGCATAACGCAGAACTCTCAGGCGGTGCCTACTACACTATCGCCATTCCATTTGTTTGTATCGACTTAGGCATTTCATTTTACTGGAAAATAACAATTAAACAGATTGATATATTATTGGTGGGTAGGTATAACAATTTTCTATTTCAGATATTATCAAGTGAAGAGAAACTGAAATAAATTTTCAATTTGCCGAATGTCTCTGTCATAAAATCACCAAGATGATTAAAGTCGATTGCAAAATTTCACAAAACAAGATTAAATAGCAGACAATTATAATTAAATAAACATTTAGTTAATATACCATGTTTTATAAGTACTAAAATTATAAAATAATTTTTTCATAGCCCCACACAGATTCCTAACCCCCATTAAAAAATTTCCTGTAAATTTGTGATAGTGAATTTTTAATAGTTATGAAAATAAAAAGTGTAGCGCATGCAATTAAAAATGAATATGTCACCTAAGTCAAACAATATTATTGCGCTGTAAATTATAATGACTGTTGGGTGAGTTTTCTCATCGACAGCTACGCCCTAAACTCCTTACTATTTCTCGAAGTTCCATTTATTTTTCTGAGAAATATTTGATTCGTTAAGAACTAGTTTTACTGCTCTCAACACCGCATAATTTGAAGAACACCGACCTTCTTGTCTTGCCCGAGAGAGCTCTGTTAGGAACGGCATAGATGCAGATTTGGACAACATGTAACTGACTACATTTTATATCATGACAAACCTCAAGGTTATGGCATACAGTGTAATCAGCAAGGACTACATCTTAAATCAAAATCCTATTGCAAGAACCATTCAAAGAACATAGGCTATACTACCTTCTTCCCATCGTCCCTCATAAATTTTAACAATTTTTTTTTAATGATCCACTTTTTAATGAATTTTCGAAAATTCTATTCAATGCGGCTTGGACACAAATACTTTTTTTTCCAGGTTCACAAGAAATTCATATGTGATAAAAATTAATTTAAACACATATTAATATTCACTCGCTTCCATAATTTAAAGAAATTAAAACAATTGTTCAGATGAGAAAATTTAATATTTAAATACAACAATATTGAGTGACATAAACCAATTAAACATCGTATAGGTTATGTTATGAACTTTACAGAAATAAAAACGTGTGAACATATCTAGCCAGTGATTGCTAAGTATAATACTCAGTTAACAATTGTATGCACTGCTTCAGTATTATGTTTTACTTAGATACAATTTTATCGCAAGTGCAGCTTGTATTTAAAATGTCGCTTCAAATCTATCTGGCCGCGCGTATTGTTTAAAAAGCGCGCCCCTGTTTGGTGGTCGCTGTGACTGCCATCTATAGTGTCCTGTGAGAAGTTATTGCCGCCCGTAACGTACTCCAGTCGCCACGCCCTCATAATTTTTTGTTCTAGTTCGTTGCTCATTCAAGTATTGCAGAATTTTATCTCGCCGAAATTCTACCAACTCCTGCTTGCTATAAGCGAAGTTTTGGCCATACAATGATATCAGCAAATAGTTAGTGTTTAGTTTTTTCATTAACATAAAATAGTATGCTACATTTTATTCATCTGAGAATGTTACCCTTTTAAGCACTTTCACCTGAAGTTTATTTTAAGTTTATCTACTCTTAAAATTTATAGCGAACAATTTGATTGTTTACACATTTATTGGTCTATAAAAAGACCATAGGCTAAATATCACTTAAAGCTGCTACATTGAGATATGCGATAATTAATTATTTTTGAGGAAATATTTGTCAAACAAATACAATTTAAACACACTGACAGGACAGCTTAGGATATAGTTTTTTTAGATCAATTTTGTTAGTTTTTGCAAAGTTATGAAACTGTTTTTTTACGTTATGTTGTTTCCACACACTCTAGAAAAATAATTAAAAATTGTTTCTGCCTTTAGGTGTTTTTGATGGCTGCGCATTAAACAAGCAGGTTTCCTTAAAGCCAATCATAATAAATATAATAAAAGATTTCAATATTTTACTTTTAGACCATTTAATGCTATAATGCTAAAGAAACATTAAGATTTTTCCATAATCTCCATTGGCGGTCGTATGGGAGGGGGTTTAAGGAGACATAAAAAACTGAAGCGATAACGAAAATAATCTTTTCTAAGGATCACCTAAATACTGAAGTTGGTTCATTATAAAAATGTATTATTTTACATTTTTTTAAAGTGCTTCTGGTCGATTTAACTTATGTTGACATTATGTCAGAAATGCTTTAAAATAGCCTATTATGAGGTTATTAGTTTTTAAAATTTTGGACTCTATTTATTCGAGAGGAATCCAGTGCCCCTTAAAAAACCACCCGTCATCCGCCCTTCCCAAAATTCTCAGCTTGGTTCACCACTGATGACATATTTGTCATTAACTTCGGAAACATTTCGTGTTGTGTGGTAAATAAATGTCTGTACCCACAGAGCACTTACTTGCTGTTTTCTTACTGTGTTTAGAAAAGCCGCATGCCAAATTATCGAAAATTTAAAAGAAAACATGTTAACTTTACAGGTTACTGGACAGACAGTATCGAACAAGAAAATCCATACCTATTCTTCAATTTCGAGTAATTTTTTTTAATGTGGTTTTTGATACTTCGTGTCTGATTTATCCAAGGAAATTGGGTTGATTAAATTTAGGTTTTTTCCTTCATAGTACGTTATGTTACCTACCAACAATTTTGATGCAACACTATAAAATTAAATATAGTTGAGTTTTAATGTGCTCAGTTTTGTTTATATGACAGGGAGTCACGATAGCACACAACTATCAGAACTTTATTTCGCCATTCTTACGGATTTCCTTTATCGTTAAGGAACTATGAATTCCACATACTATCATACCCAGTTTAAACAAATGTTATGAACCGAACATATACAACAAATATCGCTTCATGTAAAGTTTATTTAATTTTCTACCTTTTTAGCATACTTTGCATTAATTTTTAAAAAAAATAGTTTCGCAGCCAAGAAAATTGTTTTAAAAAACTATTTTAACCTGCCGTAACTCTGTTGGCTTCTGAGCATAAATGTACTCACCTATATTGAACAGGTATGAGATCTTTGAATAATCTAGTGGCCAGGCAGGCACGCACAACTGGCTTGTAGCTGCTTCTGTTAGATTCCTCCAGTGCGGAGGACTTATATACTCACCCAATAACCCGTCAATTTTAGAGAACCTTTCATCCCTCCTCTGGCAACGGCGCCCACTCAGTGCAATTATTTTCCACCCCTTTACTAAAAAAAGTATTTGAATTTAAGGGGATGCCAAGGCATTTACAAATAAAAGTTGTATAAAAGTAAAATTTAGTGTAATAATTTTATTATTTTCTAAAATAATTCTGAATTTTAATTCAAATGTATATTCATAAATTCGTTTTAAAATATGGCACCTTGTTGAGTCTATTCTATGGCTTCCCCTGCCACTACCGCCATCCAACGGTTGCCATGGAAGTTCGTTCTTTGTCAAGTAGGACGCGCATGCGCTTTGCGCATTCTGAAACAGTATGGCAGCGGCTCGTGTGTGGTGTTGTGGATGACGTTTGTTGTCCATCCGTTCAATACTATATCCTTCGATAAAATTTAAATGAAATACATGTATAATAATTTTTTAAAAGTAAATATACAAAATGTCCGCTAAGTGCTAACGTATTCTGAGCCAAACAAATGGCTTGGTAGGCCTACGTCTAAATCTTTGAAGTGAAAATTGAGGAAAAATCACCAAGAACATGGAATCCATAAGGAAATGGTTGTATAGGCCCAAGGTAAGCCTAGTTTGGATTAAATATTGCTTAGTAATTGTCTTTCCATACTTTAACGAGTGCTATTGAAGACATACGGTTGTTTCACCATTTGATCTCTTTGTTTTTTTTTTAATCTAGTGTTCAGCCGTGCAATGCCTAGTCAGAACTATATCTGCCATTTGTTGAGTTTTGTTGAGCTGACGAAGTGTTTGAAGTAATTTAGAATTATTTTCTTTCTTATGAGATTAATGGTAACTTACTAGTAATCTAAGCTTAAGTATTTACATGGCCTTGCAGTTTTGCAAAGTAAGACAGCTAAGCGCCTGGGTTTTTAATTATTAATACTGTACCTATTGAACATGTGATATGGCTTGCAAATAGGTAATTCCGAAAGAAAACCTAATTTCTGTTATAAAAATTTTTTCTTTGCGTATTTTTGAATAATTCTCTAAGAGGGCATTGTGATACTTCTAGTTCACAATTTTAACTACCTATTGGTTAGGTTTGTTTATGTACTTAAAAAACTACCATTATATTGTGAGAACGTTTGGTTTATTAGGTTAGCTGCATTAAAAATGTTATAAAATATTAAGGACGGTTGTTAGGTTAAGTGAGCGATATTTTAAATTGGTTATTTCTAATCAACCATATAAACGATTTTACAGTATTTTGGGTAAATCTGTATTGTACGGATTAGCGCCAAAAAAAATCGTACAAATATGAAATAACTTTCATTATATGCTCTTTTATGTCCTCTTTTCAAAACCGCCTGCGGAGATTAAAAATTCCAATTACTTTTGGAGATATCGCCGTTCTTATTTTGCAATACAAGCCCTATGTAATCATTCAACAGGCGCCATTTTATATTTTGCCGTGTGTGCGTGAATGCATAAATAACAGAAATTTTCCATTAGGTAAGGTTAGTTACATGATAAATACTTCAAAATAAACGGAAATTAAAAATAATATCAATTAATTTTACTTGTATAGTTTTAAGTATTTATAATGTAACTGACCTGACCTAACTAAACGGGACAAAGGTAGATTAGGTCAGGTCAGCTACAGTATAAATACTTTGAAACTGAACGGACATTAAAAATAATAAAAATTAATTTTAATGGTTGTTTAGTTTTAAAGTATTTATAATGTAGCTGACCTGACCTAACAAACCGGGAAAAAGGATGAACAGTAGGAACTCACGTAATTTTCTTTTTACGTGATGTAGTCGTTCAACTACGTCGCGAAAAAAAAAAATATCATACTTCTAAACAAGCAACAATGGGAACGCGGGAAGCCTACGATTCACTCATCCTTCTGGACATACCCGAATACTCACGTTGGCAAGCCTTCTTTCAACAGACGAGAGGCGAACGCCCGATCGTGCATCTTCGGTTTTTTTTTTTGTTTATTGTAAATAAATATGCAACTCATGAAAACTAATGGTCAATTAGGTATTGTTAGCTATATTATAAATACTTGAAAACATTGTGGATGGTTGATTTGGTTAGGATAGCTACATTAAAAATACTGTGAAATCATGTTAACGGTTTCCTAGCGCTGGATAGCTACATATTAAAAAGTTATTTGCTAAGCAACCATAAAATGATTTTACAGTTATTTTAATGTAGCTATACTTACCTAATATAACCAACCATCCACAGTGTTTTAAAGTATTTTTAATTACTTCTTGCTAATTTTAAGAAAAGAAGTCTTGCCAACGTGAGTATTCGGGTATGTCCAGAAGGATGTGTGAATCGTAGGCTTCCCGCTGAACTCCGCATCAGTGCACATCACGAAAATTAAAAAATTCCATATCTCCTAAAGTATTTGGAATTTCTGATCTCCGCCGGGTTTAATGAAAAGAGGAAGTTAAAGAGCACAGAATAAAGGTATTTTCGGATTTTTTAAAAAAATTTTTAAAAAAATCGCCAAAAAATGAATATTAAAAAATTCGATATCTCCAAAAGTAATTGGAATTTTTAATCTCCGCAGGCGGTTCTGAAAAGAGGACGTAAGATAGCATACAATGAAAGTTATTTCATATTTTTACGATTTTTTTTGGCGCTAATCCGTACAATACAGATTTACCGTATTTTGAATGTAGCTAACCTAATCAACTGTCCAACACAATTTTATAGAATTTTTAATGTATCCATCATAACGTAACCAACCATCCATATTATTTTTAAATATATTTTAAATGTATTTTAAATGTAGCTAACCATATCAACCGACCAATCTCGTGATATCACAGTGTTTGTGGATGGTAAAAGTTATTTCATGTATAAGGATTAGTATGCATTGTGATGGCTTAATACTTTGGTTGTCATCAACATGGTGGTGCTTAGGTCATTTACATCTCGACATTCATTTTGGGACAAGTGCTGGAATATAGGGCTTTTGGGCGAGGAACATTCACACACTTGTTTTGCTCGAAAACATTTATTTTTGAAATTAACCTTTGGTACACAATATTATACTATAACCTTATCTGTTCTAATCTTGAACATGATACTGAGTTTGTTACTTATAGTATTCATATTCTATGTAACACAATTCCACCTGGTTTAGTATATTTTGTAATATCACTTTTATATAATTTGTTAATGTTAGAGCTATAATTTAAACATCCTGAATATTGTAAAGTATATTAAAGCCCTACCAATTATAGTATAGAACATGATACTGTAGATATAAAAACATATCTTTTGAAATACAAAATACAAGCATGTGAATCTTTCACGTTCAAATCACAGTATTTCCACACTTGTACCGCAAAAAAGTACAGGTCGTATTTACTTCAGTACTGCCTTGTTGATGAATTTATCAATGTTCCTATCATATTGTGATATTTACTTTTAAAGAATTGTTTAATTTATCTTATCTACCCTCACCAACGTAATAGCTATCCCTCAGGTAAATATTTACTTGGGCGGTATTTCCGAAAAAAAAAATGTTAAAAATACGAAAATACCTTTATTTTATGCTCTTCAACTTCCTCTTTTCATTAAAGTCGGCGGAGATTAGAAATTCCAAATACTTTAGGAGATATCGAATTTTTAAATTTCAGCACAAAACCAGCGCATTCCCGTGGCGTGCGTGCACCATTGTTTCTTGTTTACGTACGAGTATCTATTTTTTTATTGGATAATGATGTCACGTGATTGTTCGTGATAGGCCAGAATTCAAATGAACTAATACGTGATTATTTAGTTCAATTATTGTTTAAAACGGTGTTTAATTACCGCCTCCAACTTAGGTGAGTTTTTAACGTTTCTAATTTTAAAGTCTTATTTGTTATTTTGATATTGTTGCACAAGTAATAAGTAACAAAAAAATTTACGTGAGTTGTTACTGTACATCCTTTGTTACGGGTTTGTTTGGTCAGGTCAGTTACATTATAAATATTTTAAAACTAAACAGCCATTAAAATTAATTCACAAAATAATTTTTAATGTCGGCGTAGTTTGAAAGTATTAATAATGTAACTGACCTGACCTAATCAATCATTTTATTAATTACGCATTCACGATTCACGTATTCACGAACACACGGCAAAATAACAAAAATGGCGCCGCTCGAATGGTTCCACAGGTCTTGTATTGCAAAATTAAAAAATTCGATATCTCCTAAAGTATTTGGAATTTCTTAATTCCGCCGCTTTTAATGAAAAGAGGAAGTTGAAGAGCATATGATAAAGGTATTTTCGGATTTTTAACATTTATTTTCGCAAATACCGCTCAACTACATATGATGAAATTTAAAAATTCGATATCTCCTAAAGTATTTGGAATTTCTTACCTCCGCCACTTTTAATGAAAAGAGGAAGTTGAATAGCATAATATAAAGGTATTTTCGGATTTTTAACATTTTTTTTTCGGAAATACCGCCCAAGTAAATATTTACCATCCCTCAATTTAATTAATTTAATTTTTGAGACACGTTCACGATTTGAATCACAACCACACAGTCATTATATTGTACCATTAAATTAATTCAATATAAAGAAACACTCATTTTTCTCGTTACAACTACCCACGATAACTACTTCATGCATACATCCATACATACATACATACATACATACATACATACATACATACATACATACATACATACATACAGTGAATGTATGCCTACACACCCAAATTTGTGTCACAAACAATTGGGATCTTTTGAACCACTTCACTCTACTGATGCCCCTCTACATTTTAATTTTCCTACATCTCCACAATAACTGTCCTTCGTTCATTTTTCACTTACATTGACATGCGTCATTTCCTTCCCACATTTGCCTAATATGTACTTGTTTTTATTCTATCTCAAATCCCTGGCATATTCTACAACCTGTTGTAATGTACCTATCATAATCAACAACTAATTTAAACTTGCAAAATTTTATTTTTACTACGCATCCTGTCATTATTACCAGTACCTACTATGTCTTATATGTATTTCTTATCCCCTGTTTTTTTCTTTCTCATACAATTTACTTTTTTACTCCATATTTCAACCCTTTCTAATTTAATATTGCTTTATTTTTCTTATCCCAATAAACTACTATTATGTACTAAGTAAACTTATTTAAATAATTACCTATTATCAAGATATTCCGTTCCACAAATTTTTGCTTTCAATTATATTCTTCTTTAATAACTGCACTCCACTCATTATATATACTATTTTTGCTTAAAAACTAATCCTATGATTCTTAATAATTACACAACAATATTCATTCGCTTTCAAAGGTTAACCAATATTACATACTAAATTTCCCATTATTCCTCCATTCAAGTTTATTATTGGTCAACTTAAATTACATCATCCCTTTCCCCTGCAATTTTTCTGATAAAAAAAACCATTCGCTGCTTTCCAGTACCTATCGAGATAACTACTTGAACCAGTTTTTTAACATCTAAACCTTATTTATCCACTTGTTAAAATGCTTAACTACTGGTAATTTTAAATATCATAATCCAAATTGTTAAATTTTTTTAAGTAGATGCTTATTTAAAACTAGATTCCTAAACTAATGTTTTTAAGTGCTTTTAATGTTGCTTAAATATCCTTTTAAAGTACGTTTACGAATCAGCCGTATTCTGAAAAAACTCAGCATTGGGGATGTCACTGTAGTACAGGGAAAGTTGTTTAGTAAAAACAGAAATTTTAAAAGCTTAATAATCAAAACAGCTGTAACAATTTTTTTTCCAGAGATTTTAATAATTTCCAATTAATATTCACTCATTATTTATTTGGTAAACCATACAGTTTTTTTTTTTCAATTTCCAAGTCCTTTCACAACTAACAACTTTTCCAGAATCAATATGAAATTAAAAAATATATATATTTTTTAGAAATAATGAATTTTAACAATTAGTATGTAAATGTAAAGTCATGGTTTATATTGTAAGTACCTAAGTAGGATAAATTAAGGAAATAAATTTTATTAGAACCCTAGTTTAATATATATATATATATATATATATATATATATATATATATATATATATATATATATATGCTGAAGTAGGCATTTAAATATTGTAAGTAGTATTTTATTTGTGAAGGTTGTAAATTCAAGGCTTCATAAAATTAATCTGAATAGTACATCAATAGCACATTAATAAAAATTTATCAATGATTTTAAGTGTTATTAATGTATCCGACCTAAACTAACTGACCTATCACTTAGATATTATTAGACTTATTTCCTGAAAGCCATGACTACAACCTTCAAGGTAAAAAACCACTTATAGTTAGAGACCGGAAAAATTCGCGATTTAAATGTCCTGTGGGATATACTCCATGATCCTCTATGGACGCGGGAAAATTACATCTGCTCATTGGCTACTGACTCGTGACACCTGTTAACTGGGACACTAGTGATTCGATAGGTACTTCTTTTGTTAAAGATTTTCTCATTGGCCGAGTATCATTAATCTAAACTGTGACCCAATCAGTGATGCAGTAAAAAGGCAAACGTTTTTGGATTCTAGCCTATCACGAAATGAATCCGCAAATTTTTCCGGTTTCTACTTATAGTATTTTAATACCCTTTTTAGAAAAATGCATGATATTTTTCTACATGCTGATAGAATCTATATCTTAAATTTGTTTGATTATTACTCATATTTACAATAAGCCATAGTGTTCAACATCTACCAATAGCAATTTTGGAGTTATTAAGTGAAGTGGGTTTAGTTAAAATTGGGGGGGAGGGGGGGGGGGAAGAATCACAGTTAATATATTATTAAAAAATTATATAAAATAATATGAAATAAATGGAGTGAAATTAATAAACTGTGTAAGAAGTAATATAAAGTGTGTTTAGTGTGATTTAAAAATTATCTGAACTCATTGATGGCCAAATGGTAGGAATAGCACCAAGTAACCATATATGATTTGAAATATAGGGAGTTTTTACATTGTAAACAAGGAATCAGTAGTGTAAAATATAGATGTTTACATTTAAGTAAAAAAAACTGCTAAATGTATCATAATTACATACAAGGAAAAAAAAATATTTATTGTAGCATATTTGCCAAAAAAAAATTTTTAATGTACCTTTCTTAAGAGCAGGCGACTGAATTCCACAATCACCAATTTAAGGATTTACATTTCTTAAATTGAATGACTTAACAGCATAATGGCTGTTCCCTTCCTTTGCTGTCCTACACATCAATATGTTAGATAAAATTAATAATATTAAAAATTAATATAATAAACTCTATAAAATCATATCTGCCGTTGTCTTCCATGGAATTTTCTAACTTTCTATGGCTGTCTTTCCCTTCCCTCTGGAACTCGGTTTAAATGTTCTCCACCGGTTGAATGCCAAGGAGTGAAACTTCTCATGCGGTGGTTGGACAGTTAATGTAGGGCAAACACCATTTGCTTGTTGCCTAGAGTAGCGTGGGTGTAAGAGCCACGGTGGAACTGCTATGCAGACTGGGACAAAACTCACAAGCGAGTGTTCGTGAAGTTTTGATTAGCGATTGTTTGCAAATTTGCGAGGCAAACGCTCTTGACTAGCTGTGTTGAGGCGGACTAGCAGACTGGCCACTATTGTATTCTCCCTTCTGGCTTCCATTCTGCTCTGCTCCCGTTATCTGCCTGTCTTCCTTGCAGTCACATCAATCATGCTCCTTTCTCGTTGTTTGGCTAATTAAGTTGGTGTCATTTCAATTCTTTCTTTTAATTGGGTTTATATTTCCAAGTCCCTCTTTTTATTATTTTTCGCAATTAACTACATGTTGTATCAATAACAAGTATTGTCAATGTTTGATTTTATTTGAAACCAATACCAATCATTTTAATATTTGTTTTTAATATAACTGTAAATCAATAGTCTGGAAAATATCAATTATTTCATTTCATCTATAAAAAAAATTGTGGATTTCTGAATTTGTTTTTTAAATTTTGGTAAAAAATTTTAGGTTTCTCTTCTTTCATAAGCTGGTCAGTGATAGCTTAATTGCTGAACTAACTTAATCTTAACTTGAAAATAAGGTATATCCATGTTGTATTTAAGTCAACTGAAGTGATTTTGTAAAGACATAATATAAAAAAAATTTCTAATCATATTGATTTGCAAGGAATATGACTCAGAAATGTGTTAGTACTAAGTTCAATATTTTCCCCCTAATAGCTTAACCATAATTTATTATGTTTACACATGTATTGATATTTACACATGTAATTATATGGCTAAAAATTATAACATATGTTTGTTTTCACCTCAGTCAATATAATTTTTGCAGTTCCCAAAACAAGCAAAGTATTTAGATGATTAGCAACTATGTATTTATCTAGATGAATTTATATCACTGAAGCTGGAGAGTAAGTCATAAATTAAAGTAATGGAACATATTATTTATTGTGTGTTGGAATTCCTTCCTTAAAGAAATATAGGTATTTTTTTCACTTTATAAAAACTTAAGTTTAAGAACCTCTGAAGTCACTAGAGCTAGAAATCGAAAAGTATTGTATTACATTAAAAATAACAGGGTGTATATGCAACCTTAATATCCTTATAAAGTCCTTAATTTGTCTTTTTTGAATAAGGCCTAGTAAAATTCCTTAAATTTCACAAAGAATCTTTAAAACTCCTTATTAAATATTGATAGCATGCAATTAATGGATAATTGTGTGTATTTTAATGTTCTTTTGTTTCCAACTTGGCAGCAATCGTTTTGCGTATGTACAGTACAATGGGTGAATTTTGGGCTATGTGATAATATTTTATGTATAAAAAATAATAAATTAGTTTTTTTTATCTCACATATAACAAAATTGTGTTTTGCTATCTTAACTTACAAAGAAAAAATATGTAGTGCTTAAATTAAATGTTAGGACCAAATTTTTAAGATATACACAATGCTTCAGTTAAGTTTGTATTCCAGAGAAAATTATGGACAAAAGGCCTTAGGTGTAAGAACTGAACTAACCTATAATATTATTTGTTGTGCATTAACTATTTATTAAACATAGTTATTGTCTTGAGGGATTTTATGATATTACAAATAGTTTTCTACAGTGATGAAGGCGATGAAGTAAACGATCCTTAAAGTCCTTAATTTTTTTATTGCATAAAAGGGTACGATCCATGTACGTTACAGTACATTCTCAGTTGAGTTTAGCAGAATTTTGTCAATTGTACGAATTTAAATGGTTTTGAGGTTGGCAACTAGTAATTGACTTTGTGGAAGTTAATACAAAACTAAGCAAAATTGTGTGTCGGTTTTCATGTACGCAGGGCCGGTGCAAGGTAAATTGGCGCCCTAGGCGAAAAACCTTAATGCCCCCCCCCCTCCCCCACACGCCGAACACCCGAAAAAAAATTTTTGCTTGCCTCAAAATACATCACGTAAGCCTAAGATTTTGTCAACAATCAAATGTAAGCAGGCTTGTTTTTGTTTTTTACTTTTTTATTTATTACAAATCAAAACAGGTCACCGTGGACTTAAATAATTACTTATATCAATATAAACATTCCAAACTGTTACAAAAATCCATTTTCATCTAGTTTCAATAATCGTTAAACATATCGTATCAGCTGTTGTGTGTCGTGCTGCGCCGCCCCCAGCTACTTGGCGCCCTGGGCGGTTGCCTAGTTCGCCTTTGTGGACGCGCCGGCCCTGTATGTACGGTGACACAGTACAGATATTTTTGGTCTACCATCGACGATGCATTGTAATTAGAAAAACGTTTTTTATTTGTTTATTATTTGTGAGAGGCTGCCCTCCCTAGGCGCGCCCCAGCGAAACTCTGCGTTCCGAGAAGTCGAGAGATAACCTCCCACTTCTACCCTGGTGCTCCCTCTTGCCTCTTCCCGCTGCTACTTATCCTTAGGACAAAGTGCGGTTGTCCAGCCCGTGACCTGGTGGTGACTCAAATTGCGCTCGCGACATGCGCAGTGACAATCTTACGGGCTCGCGTTCGCCACTAGGAACGTTACAGGTTTTTTTTTGTTTACGTAACGTCTAATAAATCGATGAACGCCGGCTGCACGCATGAAAAAGTGTCCCGTTACGCACATTGTCCCGTTACGCTATGTCCCGTTACGCTCATTGTACGCTTGCGCCGCACCTATCTCTCTCCCACTCGATTGGAACAACCATCGATTTGACTTTTTTCGTTTTCAAAAATGCCATTTCATTTATTCAATGAGTATATCGATTACAGAGGCCGTGGCCAATTTTATATATATATATATATATATATATATATATATATATATATATACACATACAATGACAATAATAATAAGCACACACAAACAGCAATACCAGACGAAATTGTCTCTTCTTGCAGAGGTGATATTCGATACGCATAAAAAGGATAATGTGATACATAAAAAACACGCTATAAGCATACATAGAATACATGGGGGGGGGGGGAAAGTAGAATTAAAATACCACCAAATAATCGATTTTATATACAATGAGATTATACATACCCTACAAAGAGTAAATGAATAAGATGAACACGCTAAAGGAATCTTGACGTGCGCATTTGACATGTGGCCAAGGTCCTGGACTCGTTAGGGCCGGTGTTCCGAGAGGGAAGCCTTCTTTTCACAGACGAGAGAGCCAAACGCCCGATCGTGCATCTTCGGTTTTTTTTTTTTTTTTTGGTTCATTGTAACTCATGATAACTAATGGTCAATTAGGTTAGGTTAGCTACATTATAAATACTAAAATACTTTAAAACATTGTGGACGGTTGATTTGGTTAGGATAGCTACATTAAAGATACTGAGATAGAACGGGGGGAAAAAGCGAGCATTAAGGGGCCCGCCTCGTCAGGGGTGTATGTGTGTTAGTGAGGCGGGATGATAAGCGCGACGCTCGATGGTATTTCTAGCGCGGTATCGCCTCTAAGCTCAAGGCTCTGAACTGGCGCGCAGTCTTCTCGTCGTCAATTGATAACTGTGAAATTTGTGCGGTGACCGTATTTTTATATTACGGGGAAATGAAGATAAAGGTGTAATGCAAGCCCCTTAAGTGCTTTCAAAAATCTGTACCACTTGTTTTACACCTAAAAATTACTCTGAAAACATGCGTTTCAGCCATTTTAACGCTTCTAGAAATACAGTTTAAAAACATGATCCAAAATTAAAAGTACTTTTCGGGCCTTAGCGAACTCTTAAATGCTATTCATAAATAGGCCCCACTCGGATGTCTTGAGTGGTTTTGAAATCGCGTTGTTTTTCCTGAAGCTCTGCGCACCGTCTGTGTGACCAGGTAGGCGGGCCCCTTAACTTCGGGGAACTTCGGGTGTGGCTCTCTCGTCTGTGAAATGAAGTCTTCCCGTTCCGAGACGCTCGGGCAAGCATTGCTTTGTGACCACGGGGGAGGAACTGTAATCGCCGAAGCTGAGACCTTTTTTTTTTTGAAGTCGTTTTGGGCCCGTCCACTAGGTGGAAACCCCTGGTTTGAACCTGATTTTCGACGAGGAATTTTATTAAAATACTGCCCATCTAGTTAAAATTCATTAAACCGTTGATGCTATGAAGTTTCCTCTTTGGCTCTGTGGAACTTTTGTTCGCGCTATCTTCCACAGATGGTAGCACCGTGAGCACGCTTTTCTGTTCCATTTAACGTCCATTCCATTCACGTAATTACTCCTATCAAATGCATTATACCGAGACGTGAGATGTTTACATATCATAAAAACACACCAAGTGTAGTGGGAAAACCACCGATCTGGCAACACAGCATGCGTGGTATTGGTTGCTGGGGCAGTGATTGTATACTGACACAAAAATAATGAAGTAATGGTAAAAATTATTTATTTACAATTTAAAAAAGTAAAATAAATTTTGATTTGCTGTTTTAATAATTTTTATATTCGTTAAACACGGCATTGCTTGTATACTTTTATAGTGTCTTTACAACTGTTATCAAATAATTTTTTTTTTTTCATTTTTGTTTGCATAATAGTTGCTAAATTCACATTTTAAACGTTTTAGGGGTACAAATAATGGACAATTAAATAGATTAGGTTCAGAAATTGAATTTTTTAAGTTTAAATACAGTGCTAAAGGCTACTTCATAAAATGGTTTGAATTTATTTCAGAACTTTTAATAACGTAGCTTTTCAAAACTGCGAAGCTAGTGTGTTGGCAGCCCTGCGTCTACTGGCTGCTCGGTCCTGTTGACCTGCTTCTTGCAGGCGATAGTCGCTAATGAGGTGGGCACCTATGGGGCCGAAGGCATTATGCTTATCACACACACTCTTCTTTCTTTACCAGGGTTCCCCTTGAAGGCAGTTAGAAAAATTTCCACCAAAAATACCGGGAATGTTCCGTATCAGCTTTCTAGTGACCTTGTGTATGGGCGGTGTTCCAAGACGCTCGGGCGAGGTAGCGAACAAGCACTGCCTTGTTGGGACACGACCGTAACCTAACTCGCGGGCCCGTATTCCAGAACGTGTCCAAACTGAAGTCTAGTGAGGAAACAATAAACGGTGCCCTGCGCGAGGCTAGAAAACTGGTTCCAACGCATTCTAGCGGACTTTTCGCAACCATAGGTACATCTGTTAACGACAGAAGTGCTAGAGATAGCAGCGCCGTAGTACCAAAAAACAGAACCGCAGTTCTACTTTTCTCGGGTACGTTTTAAGTTGCGATACAAAATTCAATCCGGGATAGTTTTCGCTATCATAAAGTTTCACTTGGCACACCAACGCGCTTGGTGCGTCCCGCGATGATATGAGTTATTGGGGCCAGACGCGGATCCTCCTTTCTGGACGAAATAACCGAAAAAGTGAGCTCTGCGCATGCGCCGAATTTGGGCAACAGATCGGCAACGGAATAGGACACCAAAAATCTGTTCCCTAAAACATAAGGAGACTGGCCGTGTCCTATCGTGCACTTGGAATACTGTTAGGTGTTGCGTATTTACAACCTAATTTTTTTTTTGTCTTGGAACTTCGGCGTATGTGTAAAATGTTAAGCTTCTGTAGGTGTCGCAGACACGATAGCGAGTTTCGGCCTGATTCACTTGTGACGTGCACAAATAGGCCAAGGCTGACGTTATGTCACACTGCTTTTCTGCCACTGCGGCTGGTACCCCAGCAGCGAAGCGACGGAACGGACAATTTTGTAATAATTTCCCTGTCATTTTAGAGGACCTGATACTGTTGACGTAACATGTTGACGTAACATGTTGACAAATTTGTTCATTCTGACATAATTGTTTTATGTATTTATTTATTATCGTATTTATTGGTGGCGAAGATAAAGGCGATACGCGTATTCTCAGCACGTATAACCACATTTTCTGCTATTACATCATACATTTAAATTTGGCAAAAATAAGCATACCTACTATAAACTTAATAAATATATTATAAAATAGATAATAAGATAGGACGGATAATTAATCTTTATCTAAATGTTCAAAAATAAGAGGTAACCATTACAAAATTTAAACAAAAATCTAATTTACAGGTAACTAAAAAGTAATCATAGGCATATACGTGCTGAAAAGAAATTTACACTTGAAAAAACCTGCATTTCCAAAACAATATGATAATTAGTAGTACTACATTGAAACCAGTCTCACATTCTCACACAGATTCAAGCGGTAGGTAAGCCGCGAAGTTATCGTAAGATTTTTTTTTTCAGCCTGTATTTGATTGAAATTAGCTGGGTTTTTAGATTTCCTTGTTGCCTGGTGTGGTTCGTTCCACCAGTCGCAGTTGTCGAGGTTTTTTCCACCAGTCGCAGTTGTCGAGGTTTGTTCCACCAGTCGCAGTTGTCGAGGTTCGTTCCACCAGTCGCAGTTGTCGAGGTTTGTCAAATAGGCTTCGGTTCGGTTGGACCTGCCAATCTCTTGGTATCTGTACCACGTTCCATGTTGACGCCATCGTGGTACGTCGATGTACCATTTGGACATCGGTGAAGATCAAAGGCCGAAACACGATGCTTTGAAAAAGATGACGGAAAAATGTTTCAAGTAGTGTTTATGTGGTCGTTGGTTAAAGCATCGGGTTGCTACTCTTTTATCTGCCTTGCTTTGAGGTTGTGAAGCCGCCGTCTTGTCTGTTAAAGCCGGTCCACACGCAACGTTTTGTACACAGTTTTGACTGCGCAGGCAAAACTGTGCAAACAAAACGTTGCAGTTTAGCCGTGTACACACAACACAGTTTGCAGCCAAGTTTTATCCTATCAGTTGCGAGAATTCCGTACTTTGGCCAATTCTTTCCGGTATACCGACCTCAAAGAATTAATTTTTTTTTTTGTAATTTTATCGCTGTTTAGCCGCGATGTCAACCTCTTTGTATTTTTGCACAAGTGCTTCATACGCTTGACTTTTTTTTGTCCCCATCGCTATATTCTTTTGATTCGACCCGCCACAAACACGGGAAGGACTTGTACAGACCAGTGAACTCTGTTAGAAATTCACGTGAACAGTGTCGCAAATCGGTCATCGCTGAACAACTTACACTGTTCCGGCACAATAACCGGGGGAGCTGAATTGTTGCCCGTTGGATGGGCAGCCCTTCAGGATTTTTCTGACAGTGGTTAGTTTAGGTTAGGTTAGTTTAGTTTAGGTTAGGTCACTTTACAAACTAACCACTGTCAGAAAAATCCTGAAGCGCTGCCCATCCAAGGGGCCACAATTCAGACAACCTTTCAAAAACACCACTGTCAGAAAAATCCTGATGGGCTGCCCATCCAATAAGCAACAATTCAGACACCCTTTCAAAAAAACTACCGTCATAAAAATCCTGATGGGCTGCCCTTCCAAGGGGCAAGTTTTCAGGATTATTTAACTCTTAAAGGAGCGTGTTTTCAGAAATTGGATGGGCTGCCTTTCCAGTCTCTGTACAAATAAACCACTGTCAGAAAAATCCTGAAGGGCTGCCCTTCCAATGGGCAACAATTCAGTCGCCCCCAATAACCGAGGGGAGAACCGAGCCCCGTGTACGGAGAAGACGGAGGAAGTGTCCACACGCTACGACAAGTCTGTGCAGGTCGACTAAACTGCGCGGACACAAATGCCCTTGGCCGCAGTTTTCCTTTCCCCGTATTGCGTCTCCGCGCAGTTTTCCTGTCTGCACGCCACGGCTTGTCTACGACGATGTGACCTGCGCAGGTAAATCGTTGCTGGAAACGTTGCGTGTGGACCGGCCCTTTAGCCCGAGGCTGTGGCGGGGTGTTGCGGGGGAGGGGACCGTATCGGCGCAGACAGCCGTGAACGAGCAACGGTGAACGACGCGCTCACCCGAGACGCCTTCTTCCGCCCAGTCAGCAAGTAAAGCAAGCACCAGCACAGAGCGGACACTCGGCCCGGTATACCAACACACGAAACTAAAGGTTTCTGTGTCGACTAGCAGGGCCGGCGCGTCCACACAGGCGAACTAGGCAACCGCCCAGGGCGCCATGTAGCTGGGGGCGGCGCAGCACGACACATAACAGCTCATATAACATGTTTAACGATTATTGAAACTAGATGAAAGTGGATTTTGGTAACAGTTTGGAAAGCTTATATAGATATAAGTAATTATTTAAAGTCCACGGTGACCTGATTTGTAATAAGTAAAAAAGTAAAAAAAAAAACACACAAGCCTGCTTACATTTGATTGTTGACAAAATCTTAGGCTTACGTGATGTATTTTGAAGCAAGGAAATTTTTTTTTTTGTTGTCCGGCCGGGGGGGGGGGGGGGGGGCATTAAGGTTTTTCGCCTAGGGTGCCAATCTACCTTGCACCGGCCCTGTTGACAATGCTACAACAGAGATTAGAGAAAGTTACCGGTGGAGCATAAACACAGTTTGTAGGTATCTCTGCTGAAGCCAGTGGACGTAAAGGGGAAGCAGGTTCGCCGCCATATTATGCAATGAAGAATATCGCATTTTCTCATAAGTGGAAAAGTGCATGAATATTAAACAAATAAAGACTTAACTCGAGAAAAATGCCCCTGGACTTTGTAACATTTTATTTAACTGATATAGCAAAGGGGAGTTACGAGAAAAGCTTACCAATGATGTTTAGACTTATGTCCTTGTAGCATAACCCCGCACGCCAGACTCATGCCCCACGCCATGTCGTCTTCTTCGTTCTACCGAATTCAACACTTCAACACGTGATACAGATAAATAAAAATTCTGTTTCTCACATTTAAATGTAATAAATATTTGAGGGTTTTATAAAGTTGAAACTAAATAGAATAAAATACGCGATGTCTTAAATATAAGTGAAGTGCAACAGCTTGAAAACTTTTATTTATTTTTTCCAATTTTTTATTTAGCTTTGAGACAACACGAAAAATGGGCTCACTTCTTCCTACGGTGTACGACACCCTGCTTGCGTCGCTCTCAGCTGTTCTCGTCTTTACAACATTATCTGAGGACTATTTCTGGAATTTCAACCGAATACCTCCCTGGCATTTGTTCTGCCATCAATATGCTCAGCATATATTCACTGGTGTTCGTAATCATCATCACTTTTGCGCCTCTTTACACCCATTGCATCACATTTGGTACATATATGTTGGCAATATTGGGGGCGCGGTAGTGCGGGTGGAATATGTCCCCTTGAAATGCTGTGGGGTGGAGAAATGCCAACATCAAAAATTAAGTTTTAAATATAAAGAAAACAGAATTTTGTTCTTAAAAATAACTTACAAAATGAAATTTTACTAACATAATTAGTTTCAAGTACATGAATATATAGTTTTCTATTATTACGTGGTCGTTTATTTTTATTATGTATGTAAATTCTGTCTGTGCTTTGATCTAGAAGCATATTAAAAAAAATTGGTTGTCTGTAAAGTCGGTTTACGGACGATAGTTTAACGTGACGTCATAACAAAACATTGATGAAATTATTGCATACTTTTATTAATAAAATTGAATCAAATCGATGGTTGTTCCAATCGAGTGGAAGAGAGATAGATACGGCGCAAGCGTACGAGCGTAACGGGGCAATGTGCGTTGCGGGACACTTTTTCGTGCGTGCAGCCGGAGTTAATCGATTTATTACACGTTTGCACGTTAAAAAAAATTAAATTAATGCTCCGTGACCTTGAAATGGTAATATCATTGGTTGGTTGCCAGTTGTTAGGTTTCCGTGCGTTGTGGAAGCAGCAGATGCGATAGTGAAGTGTGCCGTGGGACACGGTTGTACGTGAGTTTCACTGCCATCTGTCGGGGCAGACCCTAGGTTCCGTCCACTGACGTGCATGTCATGTAGACGCAGCCATCCCAGTGTTGCCAGCACTTACTAGGGGCTGAGAGGGGTGTGACTGTATTACACTTCACGAGCTTTTGCAGTAGAACCTTTTTGACGTGACAACGTCTAATAAATCGATGAACGCCGGCTGCACGCACGAAAAAGTGTCCCGTTACGCTGTGTCCCGGTACGCTCATTGTACGCCTGCGCCGCATCTATCTCTCTTCCACTCGATTGGAACAACCATCGATTTGACCTTTTCGAGGCACATTTAATTTGAAACACACCCGTTCGTTTCCTACTTTTCCTATCATCGTCCTATCCTTAACAGAATAACACAGATTGGAAGAAGTTAAATAGCAAACATGTATAAAAGTTATAGTTAAAATAATCTCTTCGTTAAAGTAATAAACATATTTTAATTAATGAGTGCAAATAAAAGTAAATTTATCAATTAAATTGTAGATTTCATTTCACTCCTTCTTTGTATCCATACGAAATAGTGATAATTCAATAAAAATGATTCAATTTTATTCATAAAAGTATCCAATCATTTCATCAATGTTTTGTTATGACGTCAGGTTAAACTATCGTCCGTAAACCGACTTTACAGACAACCAATTTATTTGAATACTGTTAAAAATGGTGTTTCTTATGGCTGAAAAAAAAGTTTATAACGTGGTCGCCTAGCTAGGCCGTCAGACTTGTGTTCACGCGACCGTGTACAAACAAGTGGTGCAAGTGCTCGTTAAGCATCATTACCTGCGTGACTTAAGTCCCTTATTTGCACTTATTTCAAATGCTGGAAATAATTACGACGGAACAGAACATGCAAGAGAGGTGTAGTGTTAAATTTACAGAAACAGACCTTAAGTACTAGTAATGACGAAAAAATAAAAATTAATGGGTACTTGTACGCATGCACGCGCGTTAGAAGTAATAATTACTTGGCGTAGTAAAAAAAAGAACTAATTTTAATTTTGTATGCAAATAATTAATAGAAATAAGATGATAATAGGACTGGAGTGATATTATAAATCGTACGGTTAGTAAAGTATAAGTCCAATCAAATTTTAAAATATAAATACGTGTATAAAATGATAATTTAATGTTTTAAATTAAAAATGAATTTAAATATAATGAAGGTTTGTTCTAATTTATTAATCTTAATTATATATTAAATACCGTAATAATTTATAATACAAATAAATTATACATACGACATTAATAAAAACACTTGAAAATTTTTTTGTAAACACAATTACCACCACTAATATTCACAACTGATGAATGTTTTTAATGATTCGGAGTAGTATTAAATATCAGTTAACAAGTAAAAGGTTTAAACTCACATAATTTTTTATTTGTATGTAGCCTTTTGTTTACTGTGAAAATTTCCCTGTACGGTGCGCGCATCGTAAAAATCCACACTCTCATACGTTAATAACACGCCTAAAGAACTGAGACTGTTTAAAAAAAGATGATGGCGGGTGGTGTGAGTCGCGGGAAGCCTTCATTTCACAGACGAGAGAGCCAAACGCTCAATCGTGCATCTTCGGTTTTTTTTTTGTTCATTATAACTCATGGTAGCTAATGGTCAATTAGGTTAGGTTAGCTACATTATAAATACTTTAAAACATTGTGGACGGTTGGTTTGGTTAGGATAGCTACATTAAAGATACTGTGAAATCATGTAAACTGTTTCCTAGCCCTGGATAGCTACGTATTAAAAAAGTTATTTGCTAAACAACCATAAAATGATTTTACAGTATTTTTTAATGTAGCTATACTTACCTAATATAACCAATCATCCACAATGTTTTAAAGTATTTAAAATGTAGCCAACCTATCCTAATCGACCCCAAAATTTAATGCCACACCGGTTTATACAATGAGATAGAACGGAAAAAAAAAGCTGGCATGAACTTCGGTGAACTTCGGGTGTGGTTCTCTCGTCTGTGAAATGAAGGCTTCCCAAAGAACGGCGACTGTTAAAAGAAGATGGCGGGTGGTGTGAGTCGCGAGGCTTTGCGCGTGCGAGTGGAATCAGAGCAGCGAGACCTCTGCTATCTGCCTGTGACCCGAGCAGTCCCGTGGCGCCTCTGCTGACACGTCGCGAAGTCCCGGCTCGGAGAGCTTCCAAGCAGACGTCGGCGGGCACTTGGAGGCCCGCGAGGCATCTCGCCCCGGCACTATTAGCCGGATCACGCGACAAGGCGCTGTGGACCACTCGGCGGCCTACCTGTTGCCAGAGACCGGAAATATTCGCGATTTCAATGACCCAGGGGTGCCCACAAGGGAGGGTAACGACGCAGACTGCTTCATTAAAATTTCAGGGGGGGGGGGGGTGGTTAAAAGACGAGAAAAATGTATATATTATTTACATAATTATAGCTTCTAATGTGAAAATACGTTTCTGGTGCTTTGATAATTGAAAGGGATCTTGTAAATCAAATTGGCAACCCCGCACTTTCCTCAACAAAAGCAGTTTGGCATCTGTCGGTTCAGGATGGAAATTATTATTAAAAAATCAGTTTAAATTAATGCAAAATGTGATAAAATATAATACTAAAAAAGTATAATATTATAAAATAATTGACTAAATCATTGAGAAAATAGCATAAAAAATTTCGGGGGGGGGGGGGGTACATCATTAGGTTAGGGGGGTTGATTCATATTGTTTGGGGGGGGGGGGGGCACCTCTTAATTACCTGTAGGATAGACTCCATGATCCTCTATGCACGCGGGAAAATTACACCTGCTCATTGGCTACTAACTCGTGACACCTGTTAACTGGGTCGCTAGTGATTCGATACTTCTTTTATTGAAGGTTTTTCACTGGCCGCCTGTCATTCAGATAAACTGTAGCCCAATCACTGATGCAGTATAAAGGCAAAACGTTTTTTGGATTCCAGACTATCACGAAATGAATCCGCGAATTTTTCCGGGTCTACGCTATTGCCCCGGGCGACAAGGCACACTATAATAGCCCAGCTGCGTGTGAGCACGGGCTGAAGAATATTAACCTGGACCGCTCAGCGGCCTACCTACCGCATGAATGTGTGTGTGACTGACTGCCGTCGATTGAAACTCCCTCGTACTTTTCTTATCGGCAACGGATGACTTTTAACCATTGATTTTAATTTTTGGCCTATGCTTCATTACAATTCGAAATATGTATTTAGCTTTTATATTTGAACATGATTGTAACGTTTAGGAAAACAGTTTTATTTATCAACTGCCTTTTTTTACACTTGTCATTAAATTACAACTTTTAAAAAACCTGTCTACAAATTAATCACTCTGGTCATTCAGTCCACGGTTCACTCTCCCCCCGGGAAGCTCTTTTTGACAGTGGCGCTCCATACTGGCTTTGAATATATATACTGTATAGAAGTCGCCAGCCCAGGTTAAAATTTCTAATACGGTTTTGAGGTAGTTGGTTAATTCACCGCCGCAATCGCCACCATCTCCAGGGCATCGACTTGTGGTGGTGCCTAGCGGACAAGTGTCGAACTCTTCAAACACCCCTTCCCCCTCCTGTTGAACGAACTTGAGCTGCAGTGAATGATGGATGCGGGGGTGTGCGGGGGAATGACAGCGGGCGACAGTGCTGCGCTCTAACGTGTAAGTAACAACTAAGACGATACAGGGCGTTACGGCAGCGCCCTGCAGCGGTGAAGTTCCCAAGCTGCTCATCATACGCTCCTGAAAAACGTAGAGTAAATCCTATCCACTCGCGACTTCTATACAGTACATATATTCAAAGATACTGGGTTGTCTCTCACGGGTCGTTACCGCAACGCCGAAATACCATAACGCCGAATGTCAAAATTGACCACAACGCCGACAGCTAGAAAACTGCTGTGTACCACAACGCCGAAATAACAGCAGAATGAATTTGTGCGTGTTTCTTAAATGTACCTTAACGCCGAAATACCGCAATCAAACCTAACCTTATCTAACCTAACCTAACTTAACCTAGCCTATCCTAACCTAGTCTAACCTAACCTAGTCCAACCTAACCTTTGTGGCAGTCCTGCTGTGAAATTTTTCGGCGTTAGTGTATTTCGGCGTTGTGGAAATTCAAGGTTGTGGTACACAGCAGTTTTCTAGCTGTCTGCGTTGTGGTCAATTTGGCATTTCGGCGTTGTGGTGCGTCCCCGTCTCTCACCTCGCACCTATGTCCCAACACACTGCCTCGCACACGACACAGTACCGATGCACCGGTCTCCGCACCCGAGGCCCGTCGCCTGTCGTCCGAGGGGGTCACTCCACTGCCTCACCAGCCCCCCCCCTTTTTTTTTTCCAGAATGGTCTTCGCACCCCTTTGAAGTGTCAGGTGTCGACGTGACACACCCGAAGCTCCCAGAACAATGGCGTTCTAGTTACGACACGCAGGCGGGGGCTCTGGGTATCCCGCAGAAATACCTCCAGAGGGGCGGAGAGTTAGGTTACAAAGCGCCGCGGAACAGAAAAAAAGGAGGGGGGGGGGCTGTAGCGAGGTCCCGCCGCTAATCCGGCGAGGAGGGACGGGCTAATGGACCGTGGTCCCGCCCCCAGATTGCTCTTGAAAAGACAGTTGGCATTCAAGTTTGTTTTCTATCATGACTTGATGTAAGCTTTTGGACTTACCCCATTGCTAAGCACATGCATGTCTGTAGAAGAAAACTACAAAAAACCCAAAAAGACAAAAACACAAATTAAGCAGACATACGTGTGCTTAGCAATGGCGTATGTCCAAAAGCTTACATCAAGTCATGCATTCCCATTGCACAAATCTTTCAAAGATAATGTTTTCTATCATATTATCTACTTTATCATTAGTATTTATTTTTATTTTTACTGTATTAATTTTTTTTATGTAATGTAATGGTAGAAAATCTTCCAATGTGGTTATGGCCACCAATAAAAATGATAGTTAAACAATGCAGAGAAGGGACGAGTGGTGTGTAGTCGAAGGAAGCGAGACAGGGGAAGCTGGTGGGAACTGCAAGCATGCACAGCTCGGAGAGTGGTGTTCCCTGGATCACGTGAGTGGCCTTGAAGACAACTTCTCGAGCAGTCTCACATGACTTGATGCAGTCATCTTCTTTTCCCGTGGACTTGGTCGTAAATAATCATATGAAATTACCTTCAACCTTGGTTGTTGTTTTTTTTTTTTTTGACTTGACAACGTCTAATAAATCGATGAACGCCGGCTGCACGAACAAAAAAAATGTCCCGTTACGCTGTGTCCCGTTACGCTGTGTCCCGTTACGCTTGCGCCGCATCTATCTCTCTTCCACTCGATTGGAACAACCATCGATTTGACTTTTTCGAGGCACATTCAACTTGAAACACTCCCATTCGTTTCCTACTTTCCCTATCATCGTCCTATCATTAACAGAATAACACAGATTGGAAGACGTTAAATAGCAAACATGTACAAAAGTTATAGTTAAAGTAATAAACATTTTCGAATTAACGAGTGCAAATAAAAGTAAATTTATCAATTAAATTGTAGATTTCATTTCACTCCTCCTTTGTATCCATACAAAATAGTGATAATTCAATAAAAATGATTCAATTTTATTCATAAAAGTATGCAATCATTTCATCAATGTTTTGTTGTGACGTCACGTTAAACTATCGCCCTTAAACCGACTTTAGACAAACAATTTTTTTTAATATTAAACTTGTACCTTTAGAAGAGTGAAACTTGTACCTTTAAAAGAGTGGAGATGGCCAAGGCGTTGCTTTTTTATTCAAGAATAATTTTTAGTGGTGAAATATCCGGCATATATTATTGAACTTGTTAACTTGTTTAACGTCGTCAAGAGACTTGAACGACTTACGGAGGGCAAGCGAGAATCCGGAAACGCAGACCATTCTTCGATTGTGCTTGCGACGACTGTGTATACACTAGTGAGATGGTGCGGTTTATGATTTTTCGTGTGGGAGTTTCAGGCAGGTCGTGTGCGAAACGTGTGTTTTTGACTTGGAACTTGACTGAGGTGGTTGTATTTTTACATACATACTGTTTTTTTTTTTTCACGCCGAGTATTGGGATTTTTCGCATGTTAAGTATTCGGCGTGTGCATCAGCTCTCGCTAGCTAAATGCTGGTTATCTGGTCGCCGCGATAACAGCGCGACGCAAACAAAACGCGCGACCTTCTTCCATTGGTCGGTTTGTGACCGTGACCGGTGCGTGCTGGTCTCCGCGGCCTGTATCACCCCACATCCCGGCGGTGCAGTGTTGCCTCTAGTGACGCTGCAGGTCCAGCGATTAGTGCTGTTCCATCGTGTAAGGACATGTCTCGTTTTGCCTATTTTTAGGCAAAACGCCGTTTGGCAAAACGCCGTTAGGCAAAACGCCGTCAGGCAAAACGCCGTTAGGCAAAACGCCGTTTGGCAAAAAGCCGTTTGGCAAAACGCCGTTTGGCAAAACGCCGTTAGGCAAAACGCCGTTAGGCAAAACGCCGTTGGCCAAATCGTAGTTAGGCAGAACGTCGTTAGGCAGAACGTCGTTAGGCAAAACGTCGTTAGGCAAAACGTCGTTAGGCAAAACGTCGTTAGGCAAAACGTCGTTAGGCAAAACGTCGTTAGGCAAAACGTCGTTAGGCAAAACGTCGTTAGGCAAAACGTCGTTAGGCAAAACGGGGTCGTTACCACAACGCCGAAATACCACAACGCCGAACGTACAATAACGCCGAATACCAAATTGACCACAACGCCGACGACCCGAAAACTGCTGTGTACCACAACGCCGAATGACCACAACGCCGAATGACCACAACGCCGAATGACCACAACGCCGAATGACCACAACGCCGAATGACCACAACGCCGAAAAATGTTGCTTCGGGGGTGCCACATGAGCAAACTGAAAACAACTTAATGAATTTATGTGTGTTTCTTAAAAGTACCTTAACGCCGAAATACCACAACGCCGAATACCATAACGCCGAATCGGTAATTGACAATAACGCCGAATTCAAAGTTGACGATAACGCCGAAATCCAAATTGACCATAACGCCGAATCCGTATTTGACCACAGCGCCGAATCCGTATTTGACCACAGCGCCGAATCCCAAGCGTGTTGCCTACCAGCCAGGAACCTAAACGCAGTATTTGGAAACTTATTTTATTTATAACGAAAGCAGCAAAGTTTAGAATCTTATCTGTAGTTGTAAAGTGGCACAATTAATTAAAATAAATTATAATTGTCAGTTATTATATGAATTGTTAGCGAAAATTAGTAGCCCCGGATACTTGGTGATCGCAATAGTGATTTATAAAATCATTCCTCTCGATCTGTCTCCTCAGTTACTGCTTCGTTATCATTTCACTATAGCATTTAAACTCACTTCCATGTATCATTATTATCCCCCATGCCTAAGTTTCATTGTGCACTGTGGAGGTACAAATATAACTGAAGTAGCTATTCAAACGCTTGGAAAACATTTAAGTCTTGCAAGATGACTACATAAAATAATTATGCATTGTATTAAGGTGGTTTGGACGCAATAATAGTTGTAGTTTTATATTTGTACCAAACAATGTCAAACTTTTAAACATTGATTCCGGTTTTCAATGGTTTCCCGAAAGGCTAATACTGAAATGGCGCGGTTGAGATATTCGGGCGTTTTAGGGTCTTGAAAATTACATTTCATAAATTCCTTACATATCGCAGGGGTTTCTGAATTTTTTCATGTTAAGAATAAATCTTGTTCTAGCCGCAAATGCGTACTTAACTGCGATATAAATGTGTTTAACAAAATAAAAAAATAAGCATATTATACCTAAAAATTTTATCTTGCACCATTCGTATTTATGTTACAGATTTTACTAAAGTATTATTAGCGAACATATTTTGCTGTTTTTTTTCATTCCCAGGGGCTTTATCTTGAGCCTAGCATAGATATAATTTAGTGTGATTGCAATAAATAATAAATTAAATATTATTTACTTGGCTACTGTAAATTTTATGCACCTAATTATAAATTTATCTTATTAAAGCGTAGCAACGAATTTGTAAAATAGCATGTATGTAAACTGATAAAGCTAGAGTTAGGTCCCGTTCGTACGTTTACTGCGTTCAAGAAAGGTAATTGGTTTGTGCATGAGCTCAAGAACAAACTATTCTCTATACCGCGAGGGTAAACGTTGCTTCCGAAGAGCCCGCTAGAATGCGTGGAGTGCTCTGCTAGGAGGTGCTTGGAGCGGCCAGTGTGCTAAGGAAGGCGCGCTGTTGTCACTTACTCGTCTGTTCTTTTCCAAGTCAACGAAGAGCGCCGGAAAGTCCAGAACACAAAACGTGACAACTTCGTAGTCGACAGTGTGAATATTTATGTAAACTAAATATATGTATGTTCAGTTCGAAAGCGTAGGTCAGATATTCTATTGGGTTTGCCATAAATATACGTTGCCGTGATGCAGTAATTACTGTGCGTATAGTGAAAAATCGTTACGTTTTTCTAGTAAGGCCTGTTCTACAATGCAACGGTAACAGAACAGACGGGACCGAAAACGAAAACGGATCGTTGTTCCGTTCCGTCCGTATTTTTCTCTTTCTACAATTACACAGACCCGTAAGAAAAACAGCCAGTAAATAGCAAGCGTGACGTCACATAAAACTAAGAGTATCAAATTAATTAATTTCTAAATCCTTGTATTATATGTACGGTAGTATATCTGGAAATATAGAAATAGCCATTTGGAAAGGAATTCCGATATAATGGAAGGCATAACTATCCTCGCCTTACGTTTAAACATTTCCTTTTAAAGTTTTTCTCCATCTTGTCATATATATAGTAAATATTTTAACCATGAAAATCAGCAGTTCGTTAAAATTCGTCACGAAGAAAAACACGCAAAGAATACAAACACTTGTTTCCATTTTGTTTCTGTCAAATAAAAATATATTAATTTAACAAAAATAAATCAATTTTCAGTTGTAGGAATGAAAACACAAACGTAGCTTGAGAAAAGCAGTGAAAAAATAACGTGCTCATATTGGTCGAACGGAGCAACATAAACGGAAGAGCTCAGCATTGCTGAACTGGTCCATGCGGGTCCGTCTCCGTCTGCGTGCTCTTGTAGAAGCTCTGTTCCGTGGGATTCGTCTCCGTATCTGTGTCATTGTAGAATGGGCCTAAGATGTCTTAATAGTTCTGTTACAACAATGGGGTGAAGGAAACAATCGTACTGTCCCAAGAAGAAAACGTATGCTCAGAAGTCGAAACTTGAGAGTGCAGCTATCGTGCATAGTGATCCTGTAAAAGCAATAACGCTAAAATTTATTTTTATTTTATGGCCGTACTAATATAAATAAAATCCTGCCAGTCAGTCAGAAGTGATAAAGGCAAAGAATGTGTCGCAAAAGCATTACGGTCGTACAATTAGTATATCTAACTATTATTAAACATACGTTAGAAAATAGCGAATATGTTGCGGACATGTAGACATGTTATAGCTTTTTAGAAAATGTTTTAATGATAGCATTTTAACAGTGCAATATTTTTCAATGCATGTTATACATATTGTACTTACATTAAATAATATTTCCTTTAGTTTATTGTAAAATTCTTATGATGTTAATTTGATTAGGCTTTTATAAATTTACTTTAATTGGTGCATTTAATTCAGTTATAGTACTAACACCTGAAGAATATTTGGTGGTTCTGCAATTGACAAATCAGCCTCCATCCAAGGTAATCTGGGTTCGACTTGCGGTGGGGTGGACATCGGAATTTCCAACAAGAGATAGTGGCGTACATTGCCGGTGGTCGGTAGTTTTAATCGAGATACTCCCACGTCTGCCACCCTTATGATCCACCATTGTTAAATTCCCACCCCGTTTTATCTTTATTGGCGCTGATTATGTCGATTAAGTAGGTACTATAAACCTCACATTTACTAATGTATGCTTTAAAAATAAAGGACTTCATTGTTGTGTACTTCTATGCCATGTTTTTGTTAACATACAGCTCAGAATTATAAGAACAACTACTGAAAACTTCCTAGAATATCAGTGCAATGTGACTTACTTTCCAGTGTTAGAAAAACTGCCTCTGGACTGAATTTTAATTTGATTTATAACAACTAACCTTTAGCTATATTTATCTTATTTGTCTATATTTAATTTTTTTCAGGCAGTTTTAATAGGCCAGGCTATTGGTAAGCTGCTGTTTATTGGTGTCCGAAAACAAATACTGCTGTATAAGTGAGTAAGCAGCCAAGAACAGATTTAGATTTTTTTGGGCGGGGGGGGGGGGGGACCACGATTTGGACCTAGTATATCTATGTATAACTGTATAAGTCTTGTGCATATTTTACCCTTCTAGGAGTGAACTTGCACTCAAAAAGAGTTCGGTTTTCATCCCCGGTTCGGTCATATTAATTTCGGTTTTCCATTATTTCTCTATATCACTCCAGGCGCATAATGGGACGGTTCCTTAACAAATGCCATGCTTGATGATTCCTCCCAGCAGTCTCTGTCTGATGTGTAAGGTGTGTGCGCAATCATCTCGTCGCGGAGACGTAAAACTGTAGGAAATATTTAAATGCTATAGAGCAATAACTTTTTAGATTAGAAATAGAGTGCGAAAATTACTCATAATAAGCACAGCTTTAAATTTGAATTTATTAGATTAAATAACAGTGATTAGGCCTAAATTACAAAAAGGTAGAAGGTTAAAATGATGTGTGCTTTTAAAATTTGCAGTTAAATAGATACTAAACCAAATATTTGTCGGCAAAGGTATGAATGCATTTTGCTGTAATATTTCAAATTTTTATTACCTCTTGGAACAAAATGTTTTAAAATAGCGTGAGAAAAACAATCAATTGTGCGACATGAAGTCAAGCAAAATCTGAACTTACAATACAGCATGAATCGTAATTTAGTTTCTGTAGGTGTTGTATATTTAACATACTTACATGTAAATCACATATTTTATAAATATTCCGTGAAAGTTGAAAAAAAAATTTCCTCGAAGAACTGCCTTAAGTAAAAAAAAAACAACTTAAAAATTGAATATGACTTGTCCCGAACCAAAATTAAAAATGACCACAACAATTAAGTATGTTGCTAATTGAAGTCAACCAAACACTAAAAAAAAATTAGCTCAATTAAATTTATTTAACATAACCAAATACTTAAAACTAATTTACATTATTTTTATGTTGAAAATTAAACATAAAACTTTTGAAATCAATAATTTTGGTAAACTGCTTGAAATACTACAGTGACAACTAAGTCATTCAGCATAATGAGAGGAGTGCAAAAATAAGAATTTGAAGATATTTAAAAATATACAATGAAAATTTAAAAACAAAATTCTATTAAACATAGGTTAAAAAAAATATTTCAAAACATTGAATGTTGAAATATGTATCATTGTTTCCAATAAGGCACTATCATTTTTAAACAGTGGAAAAGAAATATTTGATGTAAACCATACACAAGTAAACATGGCTATAGCAAATATTGTAGTTCCTATTAAGATATTTGGCTATAGTTTCAGCCTTCGGAAAACTAAAAAAACAACTTCTAACAGCTAGATACATCGTAATTATTGCAACCAAACATTGCACAAACTTTCCCAGTCATTATAAATAACTCAAACAGGAGAAAACAAGGAAAAAACGTCCATTCAAAATTAGCAAAATAACATTGTCTCAAATGCGCTTACAACGTAGGTCCAGGCTAGGCCGCCAGAATGCGCTGCTGAATGTGTCGCCCGTTTTTTTGACGACTTTCCTATATTTTTCTTCTAAAATATTTGGTTGAACCATCCTCACACTACCATAAACCTGTCTAGGGACCTAAGTGTGGGGGAGGAGGTGGTACACGTCCCACATTGTAAACAAACAACGTCTACCATCAACTACTAAGTACTATAACTACTATTATAAACGTTCATTTAGTAGTGAGTCAACGATGTGTGGGATATTACAGACTATAGATGATAATACACACAGATTTACGCAATTACCGAATGCTGGTTGTGATCTGTCATACCACTGGCGCTAAACTACTAAATTCTTCCACCCTTGGTAACGTAAAAAAAAATTGATTTTCATATTTGAATTATTATCACCTTGTAAACACCGCTCTTAAAGTGACAATAGATGGTTAATACCACTATGCAAGACTAATTTATATTCAAAGTCATCAACTACTGTCGCGTCATAAGCTTGGAACAGTTTACCGACATCAGATTAGTCATCCCATGGCTGAGGGGATGACACTGAAATTCCGCAAAATGTTTATTCAGATCTGTATAATTGTGGGTGTGAGTGTACATGAACGTAATAGAATTGTAATTTTTTATATTAGCACTAAGTCTGCCACTTAGGAGTGTTTTTGTGTATTTGTAACATTTATGTAATTGTATCGTTTGAGCATTGATTTTTAAATAACATATCAACAAAATGAAAGTGTATTTTAAATGTGTCCAGTGTAAGGAACGTTAGCATGCCCTCTGCGCTTTTAAAGACGTTCATAAATGAGATTGAATCACTGTAAAATCAGGTGTTGGAGTAGCGATATATATACACAAAATCATAAAAGTGACTGCCTTAGACTTTCTCATGCCAGGTAGGCATGAATACTTATCAGCAGAAGTACGCCATAAGCACAGGGATATTGCCGTTAGGGTCCTGTACAAGCCAAAAAATATATATGTATGTATATATGTACATACATATATATATATATATATTCCATATACTAATTAAACTGAAGACTGTTCACGGTAAATTTAACACTTCTGAGCACCTGGTTACTTTTTTCTCTCGATCAATTTGTATCCTTTCACTACTCATTTATGCTAAATATTTATATTTTTCTATTCAAGATAGTCTGTTTTTTCAACCCAACAAAAATTATATGTTCGAAACCTCCACGAAATATAATCTTGGTTGTTATTCAAATATAAGTTATTTTCAAAGTGTCAACTTTACCGTGAACGGCCTACCTTGAAAATGAACTAACAGTTGTACGCAGGAATCCTAAATATTGCGCAACGATTTAAGGTGGCCGCCTGACAGCGGGTATTTTTTTAATGTTCGAGGCGTGGGAAGGGCAGGACAGCTAAGAGCGATACAGTCACGCGCATCAAGGTCCTAACGCCTATATCCGCCAGGCGGTCTTCTGACATGCAGCAACATTGTCGAAGACTCCCCTCTAAGGCAATTTCAGTGGGTATCCTATCATTTTATGACGAAATATTAAATATGAAGGTTTTTTGTACGTTCCTAAACCATTTTCAAGTCAGTGAAACTGTATTTTCAAACCTAAAATTGACTGTGAAAATAACCATTTTAGCCATTTTAAGTTTCCAAAAGAGGTTATTTATATAGAGGATTGTATAAGCAGGCAATGGTCTAGGAACACGTGTAACATATGTTAAGTGGTATTGGTAGCAAGTGCCGAGCACAAACGCGGTACACTTGTGTGATACGTGAACTGCTGAAGCTCTGCACAGTATTTATAGCGGCCGGTCTAAACGACCACCTTAAATAACTTCACGTAACTGGATATAATAACCCAAAGATAGCTATCATATGAATACCAGAAGAACCTCGTATTTTACAAAAAATTTCGAAAACGCAGCAATTATAAAAAAATAAAGAAATTATATTGTTATGGGTATATTTCAGCATATTGTCTATCGCACGTAATTTCATTCTGAATAATTTAATATTTTTTTTACTGATTGTATGCTCCTGTAACATGCATATTTAGTGTTTAACAAGCTGTTTTGACAAAAATATGCAAACTGTGCTTACAACTAATGTATACAGAATTAACGTTATTTATAATAAACATCAAACTGTGAATTTTTCACACTTGAACGCATTTAAGGGGCCCGCCTATTGCAACGCCCTTAAGTAGTTTCATTTGTATCCAGATAGTAAATTTTCTGAAATAGCACCCTAAACACCCCATTTTTGGCTATTTAGACGCGAAGTAAAGGTTTTTATATTGCGCCTGTTTTCTTGAAAGAAGTGTGGGTTTTTTCGTAGATAAACAGCATAAAGACACTTAACTAAATCTGTAAAAAAATTACTCTGACATGCTACAGTGCAGTTTAGGCACATGTAGGCGAGCTCCTTAGGGAAATGCCAGGTAGTTTTACAGTAGTTATAATTTTTTTAAAGAAAATATAGTAGGCTTATTGGTATTAAAGAATCTCTTATTATTTCTACACTATTATACAATTATGTATAGCCTATCTACATTATTTTATAACAATGAATCAAATAGTGTTTAAATTTATGCACCTAAAGAATTGTAAATATTGTTATGAAAATAGCCTAAAATGGTATAATACTTTTTTTGCAGACAAGTGGTGCTCTATTTGCAAAAAGCGTACATTTTAAATAAATACTTTATGTGTAAATTACGAACTACAAACTACTACACTTATTGAGACAAATGTTTAAGACGCTCGTCCACTCATAGGTTACTTGTGTGAATGAGACACTAAATCTATATACCGTCCTTATCCACGGTGCCTCCAACTCTGAGTCGCCCTTCACGTACAAGCAATTGAACGAGCATGCAGCGTTTTCATTGTGCAGCGTGTACCTACGGGACTTTAAGCGGTAACCATATCATTTTTGTTATAACTACGTAATTCTGAATCGAATAATATATTAGTAACACATCCGCACTGCAAGAGTGGAGGTTAGCTACAGCATTAGCCTCCCACAAAATCGATCCGGGTCCAATTTACTTCCAGATTTTCAACGAAAGTTGGCAATTTTTTTTCGGGATCTCGTGTTTATCCTGCCCATAATTCCCGGCGCTACTTCATATTTAATTTATTTCCTCAAATCAACTCTAAGGAGCTGACATTTCAAAGGCCGCCTACTCTTCTTGAAACCCTTGTAAAAACGTCGCATTTTCGAAATAAAAAACATTAAACCTGACCTTGAATTGTAAAAAAAAAATTATTATTTAAAAAATATATTTTATTTCGATCAATGTTCCATTTGCCCTATAAAAAATAAGAAAGTGTATAATTTTTAGCTTCACAGTTGCAAGAGAGTGCGCTTATCTTACGAATACAGCATTTCAATGCCTGGCAGGTAGGCAACACGTTATGGTTTCGGCGTTATGGTCATATTAGAATTTCGGCGTTATGGTCACATTGAGGTTTCGGCGTTATGGTCGTATAATGGTTTCGGCCTTATGGTCATATAATGGTTTCGGCGTTATGGTCATATTGTAGATTCGTTGGTGGAATTCGGCGTTATGGTATTTCGGCGTTTTTGTACATTTAAATTCTCTTTCAGTATATTTAGTGACTTTCTTCTGAGTTTGTTTTTGTGGCAGTACTGCAATGAAATTTTTCGGCGTTAATGTATTTCGGCGTTGTGGTCATTCGGCGTTGTGGTACACAGCAGTTTTCGGGTCGTCGGCGTTGTGGTCAATTTGGAATTCGGCGTTATGGTATTCGGCGTTATTGTACGTTCGGCGTTGTGGTATTTCGGCGTTGTGGTGCGTCCCCGGCAAAACGTCGTTAGGCAAAACGTCGTTAGGCAAACGTCGTTAGGCAAAACGTCGTTAGGCAAAACGCCGTTAGGCAAAACGCCGTTAGGCAAAACTCCTTAAGGCGAAATGACTAGGCAAATCGCCGTAAGTAATTCATGTTTAGCCAAACCGCCTGTTACTCTCGTGGAATACGGAACAAACTTTAGTTGTTGCTATTGCAGTTGCACTTTTAGTTGGTCAAAAGGGAAGGGGGGGAAAAAACCCAACAGCATAAACAAATATGTCAGCCACTACATTCAGCTGATGGACTGATTGTTTGGACTGACGTGACTCTGTTCCCACACACGGCAGTTCTGACAGGTCGGTCCACCGTCCATGCACACGACATGGCAGATCAGTCCGAACTGAAGGGTAGTCACTGTTGGTAGTGCTGTCGCAATTGTGGACAAGGGCGCATCCAGCTCAAAACTTCCTGAGGGGTAGCGGGTAGCATTTTCCCCGGAATTCAGTGGAGGGATCATTGTGCCGTACAATATCAAAATGAATATTATTTATTCAATTGATGTTTGTTTTCATTTATTTAGTTTTTTTTTCAACTTTGAAAATGATGGCAGCCTGTCTCACGCTCTGATTACTGTACGGATTGAACAGCGACCACTGCGGCCATATTGATACTACCCGACTTGTTTACATTAAAAATATTACTCGTGTACCGTCTTTATTTATAATAAGTTTAAAAAATAATAATTTTAATACTTTTTTTGTATTTTTCTGAAACCATAAGTGGCTGTTGACATAATTATGCCAGTTGCAGTCATTCTAAAATGATAATAATTCAGTCCTAAATATCAAAACATTTTTTCACAAGAGAAACGATTTTTAGCATTCGTTCTCTGTTAATTACAAAGCATTCCATAACATTGTGATATGCTCAAAAGAGAAAATATTAAAAAAAAAAAAAAAAGTTTAACCAAGATGGCGTCCTGCAATTACGTAATCTTAAAAAAACGCCCATGATGAAAAAACTATAAGAAAATGTTGCAAAATTCTCATTTCTATATTTCCTTTAAAAAAATACAATGTTCCAGATACAAAAAAAAATTCATTGCATTACAAAGTTGTGTCTAAATCGTTAGTGCTTGATGGCGTATGTCTTCGAACAGAGCACACCGTAACAGTGACGTGACAGCGCAAATGGCTGAAATTGTGCATTTGGTATGAGAGAGTAAATGCGCACAGCAAGTCTTAAAAGGATGGCACACGTCAGAAACTCGTGTGTGTCAACGCGAAACGGCGCGTTATCTACAGACAGTTGAAACGATGGCGTGTTTTGTTCCCTTGCGGTTTTACTGCCTGACGACAGAATGAAACTGTTAGTGCTCAGCCGTATCTCAGTTGATTGCCGTGTGTCCCACAACCGAAGTGTTGGAGTGAACACGAGCCATGTTGCCATAGGTCTTACACAGGTTCTCACGCCTCCCTGGTCTTGCGACGTTGCCTTTTTATTTTATTTATTTATTTATTTATCGTCTTTATTGGTGGCGAAGTTAAGGCGGTACGCCTTTTCTTACACTTAACCACTTTTCTGCAATTACATCAAATCGTGGAATATTAAAAATTATGCATAATATAAGCAGATGTTGACTAAATATTAAGAGAACAAATTAAAAGTTTAACTTAATGTTCAAATATTAACTATTACAAAAGATTCAACCATAACTAACTTTCTGGCTGTTCCCTGTTCCCTACCGATTTGGGTGTCAGTGGATGATATTTTTTTCGTACACAATTTATGACACTGGTATTCTAAAACTAAACGTTAAAATACTCTACCTTCGCCCCTTACTTGAAATCCTGTAAATACCAGTTTTAAAGTCGGCGTACGCAATCGCTATTTTTCATGGAAATGTCTGTGCGTGCTGTCGTTTTGTAAAAAAAAAAAATTAGTTTCTTCGTTGGTTTCTTCTTGTTTGTCTCTTGTGTTGTTCAAAGTGTTTTTCTTTATTTTTTTGTATTTGCTGTTCTTGTTGCAACTGTCTCGTCGTTTGTCAGCCCTCTTGTGTTCGCCTGTGGTGTCGAGGTAATGGCACGTTGACATCAGCCGATTTTGCCGTGTTCTCCGTGCGTTCATATTTTGTTGGCCGTTCGTGAGCGTGTTTTCTGTGACAGGTACTACAGGGTGGGCCAGAAGTGAAGAATGGGTTATGACTTCGTGTAACCTTTTATATATATTTATCATTGGTTCCCCCTTGATTTTTTTAACAGACTTAAATACCAAGTATGGGAGTTACGTTCTCTTCCATGACAAACCGTGCAAAACTGCAATGTCGTGTGTCCAAAAAAAAAAAACTTCAATGAATCAAGTGTAGGAGATTGTTTACAATTATTGTGTTGCAATTCGTGATTAGTGGAAACTAAACTATGTAACTGTTCGTTCAAAATATTTAATCTCCGAAAGTTCTTGACCGATTGCTTTGAAATTTTGATACAACGTTGCATTCGAACACGCGGGTGTTTATACATAGATATGTCACACACGTGAAAGGTGAAAATTGGAAGATGTAAAGATGGAGAGATATAAAGGGATAGAGGGAGAAGTACACTTTGATAGATTGTCCGGCCTCCCTTGGCTGCAGTGCGTTGAGTCGCGAGTCGCCGAAGTGCCTTTTTTAAAAGCGTTCCAACTGTGATATTGTTGCGAGGCGTTGAGATGTGTGCACGCTTGCCCTAGTGCCGGCTCAGAGGAAGCCGTTTTTTTTCACAGACGAGAGAACCAAACCTCCGATCGTGCATCTTCGGTTTTTTTTTTTTGTTCATTGTAAAAGGTTAGGTTAGCTACATTATAAATACTTTAAAACATTGTGGACGGTTGATTTGGTTAAGATAGCCACATTAAAGATACTGCGAAATCATGTAAACGGTTTCCTAGCCCTGGATAGCTACATATTAAAAAGTTATTTGCTAAGCAACCATAAAACGATTTTACAGTATTTTTTTATGTAGCTATACATACCTAATATAACCAACCATCCACAATGTTTCAACGTATTTATAATGTAGCTAACCTATCCTGATCGACAGAAAAATTTAATGCCACACCGGTTTATACAATGAGATAGAACGGGGAGAAAAAAAAGGCGAGCATGAACTTGGGGGAGCTTCGGGTGTGGCTCTCTCGTCTGTGACAGGGGCGGAGCCAGCGTTTGATGTCGGGGGGGGGGGGGGGGGGGGCAAATGCAGGTTTCAAAAGTATTTAAAATGGGAGAGTCCGGGGGTCCACCCCACGGAAAAATTATAGATTTGTTGGCGCGGCGTATAGTTGGGGAGGGGGGCTTGGTTGTGGTCGCACTGCAACTCTCCTCGCTCCACCCTCCACTCCAGTAACGGGACAGCCCAGCTTGTCGCCCGCCACCCCCTTCCAACATTCCAAGTCACGCTTTTCCCTTGAGCTCAGGACAGCTGAAAAGTTGAATGATGAAGGAAACATGCCCAGAGTGAAGTTACTCTGTGTCAATGTGGCACACAGCTATCAATATTTCGGTTTCGTGTAAGACATTGCGCGGGTCTTTATGTATTTGGCTAAGAAAAGAGGTGGGGGGGGGGCGATCCCCCCCCCCCCCCCCTTCCTTGGATCCGCGCCTGGTCTGTGAAATCTTTGAATATATATACTGTATAGAAGTCGCCAGCCCAGGTTAAAATTTCTAATACGGGTTTGAGGTAGTTGGTTAATTCACCGTCCGCAATCGCCACCATCTCTATGGCATCGACTTGTGGTGGTCCCTGGCGGACAAGTGTCGAACTCTTCAAACACCCCTGTCCCCCAAGACTGGCAGAGAAGGAGGTTGGCCCGAGAGGGCCGGTTTGAGTAACGGTACTTCCAAGGGCTGCTCGTGACGTCACTGCGGCGCAGGAACCGGCCAGCTGAGCTCTCAGCTAAGGGCAAAACCTACATCTTTCACTCGTTTTCACGCCGATACAGCTACTGTGTTGGAACATATATCAAACAGTTTCTTTATATCTCACACAGTTATGTGGCTGTCACAATTTGGAGAGGAAAAATAAATAACTTTGTTACGAGTATATATACATAATAACAGTTTCATGCGCATCGTGTTTCATGCTCGTGCAAGCGATTCGTCGGACAAATTCTAATAATACCTACTCGTATTTGTTTTTTTGTTTGCAAGGTAATTATATTATATTATAATTATACTATGTATGTTTGAAACTTATTTTAAGGATACTCCTAAAGTGACTAAGTGAGTATTTCTGAAGACGGTCATACAAATACCAATAATCTAATAATTTACTATATTGTAGACTAAGACGTTCATTTTTAAGTAGTGTAGAAACTACACGCTGTGTTTATTACCAATTCGGCCTTACTGATATGAACACGAGACGGGAGTGCATAAATTGACTAGAAAAAGAAATAAACCATGGCTCGAAAAATGCGCATACCATTGTATATTGCTCATATGCATGCAGTTATAACATTTTGTCACTCAAACAAGCACATTGACGAATATTAATATATCAGTTACCTTAATTTCTGGTTTTCTGAACAAGCTGTGCAAGCTTCTTCTGCCTTTTCTTTTCCGTGCTTGCAATTTTTGCTTGACGATTTAAATGCCGAAGTCTAATAAAAGTTCTGGTTCTTGCAAACTTCATTAAAACTTTTTTGTTAACATCTGGAAAATGTTCTACTAGTTTCACGAAAAAGTTTCGCACAACACCTTTTCCGTTCTGTAATCCTAACCCGTGATGTGTTTTAAATATTTCTTCAGCATGCTGTACAGTTTTCACAAATTTTGATGACGGGACAGTCAATTTTCCGCGACTCAGTATTTCTATCCATCCATCTATAAAAATCAAAACACACAATCCTACAGTAAACAGAGAATAAAATAAAATAAATCATAGCAACAAATAAAATTATGATAATTACCTTTGTTTTCTGTTTCTTCAATACTTTTTAGATTAGCGTCCTCGCTTGCATGAATCAAATATCCAGCTACATATCTTAATGCTTCATTCTCTTCCCATGACGTAGTCAAGGGCGTGAACAAATCATCTTGAACCGCCTCGTTTTCTTCGTTCTTGTTTTCTGGAATGTTTAAATTCAATTCGGTGAACATCTGGCTGGTCAGATATGGTTTTTGCTTCAAACTATCGTCTTCAACACATGCGCCTTGTGGCAGAGGAAGTTCAGATCCTAGTAACATTTGTCTGAACCTGTACTTGAAATCTGTTGGTGTAGGGTTATCGTAAGTACCGCCGATGCTTCTGAGGCGCGAAAAAAAACTTTCAAGTAAGTCCTGGTTTAAGCGACAAGTTATGATGTATTTCAGTGAGTTATTTTTCTGAAGATAATTGTGTAGACCAATTACAGATCGCACAGAAATTAATAAACCTTTCTGAAATGGCATCAATGTTTTGTGACCTACGATTCTCATGTTAAGAACCATCGCCTCCATTTCTGTAATTATTGACAATTGTTCTTCAATTCGAAAACCAAAAGCACTGTGCCACGGCTTACATTTATCGTGAATAAATCTTGAATTCATAACATCAAAAAACTTGTCAACTAATTCAAAGAAGTTACAGATTTCTGGATGTTCAGTATATTTCAAGGAAAGCCGTGTCGCTGTGTGATGCGAAAACAGCTGAACAGCAAATTTTACTTTCTGGCGAGTGTTCCCTTTTAGTTGAATATGAAGAGGAGTAAGTTTTGGAGACAAATTTCAATTCTGTGTTTTCAATTATGGCTTGCACATGATCTTTCCTAATAACTGTTCCACAAGGGAGCTGTATTCCATAATCCAAAAAATTATTTCTCAACAACTTAATGGCATGTGGCATGTCTGCAAAAACCCACACAGGGTGGCTACTATGGGGATTTTCAAACGTTGTACTAGCTGGTGTTATATTTAGTTCTTTCCACAAGCCTATATTACTTCCGCCCATGTCACTGACCATCGCAACGACACAAAATGGCCGTTCCTCGAGCGCTCTTATAACATCGAAGAGAAGATCTTTTGTTATCTTTCTATCGAAGTCGTAAAATATTGGCTGTTTCCACTTTGAAGCTAGTCCTCGAGCCATTATTACTTGTGCGTTTATATTTGGCCCAAGTATTCTATCGTCACTTTGGTCGTAACATAATCTTGAATCTACACTCATCTCGTCAAATGACAGAATTGTTATGCGCTCTGTTTCAGTCATGATTTTAGTCGTAGCTTCAAGGACTGCTAACACTTCAGTTTGAATTCCTGGCATACATTTTAAATTCCTGGTCCATTTTCGAAGAGTTGACAATCCCGGAAGTGGCAAGCCTACTTTATTTTTCATGTAAAGATAGGCTTTCCGAGAAATTGATCTTAGAGTAATTGCTGCTGCTATGTCTTCTTTTCCCCAGCAGCATTTCTTTTTGGTTATGAATCTTTCAATTTGTTTTGGCGTGAAAACATTTTTCAAAATATTCCGCAATTCAGTTTTAACTAATTTTGGACATCGCTTATGCAGAATTTTAATTTTCAATAACTGTTGTTTCAACATTTTGTTTTCCATTTCCAAGCGCTTTTCAGATTCTCGCCTCCGTATTATTTCATTTTCCAGGTCAGATACTTTCATTTTTAATATCATTATTTCATTTTCCATGGCTTGCATTTTCGCTGACAAATAAGCCTCTGAGTTCACATCGTCTTCTGCAACTAACTGACAATTCGGAGTTTTTTGTTCATCATGTACAGTGTTACAATGCACCGAATCGTCCGATTTTCGTGCCTTTACAGATTTGTGTAATTCTTCCACAAGCTTCCTCTTCACGCTTCGCGAACGAAGACGTTTTCCTCTATAGTCTGAAGTGCATTCAGTTTTATTAGGTATGTTTGCATGTGGCACAGAACATTTTTTCAAGACTTTTCTTCTCTTCTGACCGGTCAGTTCCGCTTGTAAGTCTCTTTCAAAGTCCTCGGAAACGAAGTGATCCGAACAAATGCTAACATTCCTCGGATTGAACTTGTCTTTTCTCTTGCAAGCTAACACCCACTTTATTGAAATGTCTGGATCTTCAGGAAATCTATAAAAACATAACGCACTGTCACCACGACCTGAAACGTTTCTGCAGGTCGCAACTGCACAAGCGGGCATTTTTATTACACAGTCACATCCACGACGAAGCACGAAAAAAATCCACTACGGCGTGCGACTACTGATCGCAGCAACAAAAAACTCGCAGCTCTCCCGTTTGTGCGGTTGTAATACCATTAAACTCCGAAACATAAGTAGGATAAGGAAACTACTATAAATAAATAGAATTTTAAACCACTCCGATCTAACTACGAACTCATGCCGAAGTAAGGCGGGTAAAAATCGCGGTCTGGAACTGGCAATGCGTGGCATAGAGTAAGTAAAGGGAGAGGCGCCACTCCCATAGTAATGATCGTTTGCTTAAATTTGTAAACAAAACCCTTGCGATCATACCATTTCTTTGCAACTTGACAACGAAAAAATTACAGCCAGATACAACCTGAGAAAGGTTTAGCGTGTGATAGTTGGCACCGTTGTAGTCGTCATATTTTATATTTTTTCGATAAAGGCTACTGATATTGTAAAATTGCTTTATGTTAGTTCTTATAATGGGACGTTAAACTATTTCCGCAATAAAAAAAAAGTTTTGATGTAAAGTAGATTCGAACTCTCAATCGTCAGTTTCGAGCCATGACGCCTATACCCACAAGACCACCAATCCATCTTAAAGTAGAATTATCAAGTGTATGTACTTATATATTATTTTTCTGCACTAGTATAGTCCAAATTAATTATACAGCCAGATTGAAACTGATGATCGTTTGGTAATGAATTTTATTTCTGTTTATTATATTTATTTTCCATTCCATTTTTATTTATTGTTTAATTTTCAACTTCAAAAACTACAGTAGCAGCCCTAGCAGGTAAAATGGAGAACGACAGGCCAACGTGCTCTAATTTTCGTTTTCGGCAATATGCCACGCAGCATCTAGTTTTCAGTGACATTTAAAAAATATATACTTTTACTTTCAAATCCCATTATTACCACGAGACAATACAAAGATGGCCGTATGTAATTATAATAACTGGATATGTAGGTAATAAACTAAAGAGATCAAAACTTGTAATTTTTTTTCCGATGTTGGTGAAACATGGTATGATCTCAATTTTAAGGATTCAGTTTGTCCTATCTACTGTCACCCCCCTGATGCGTGGCAGTCAGCCCTAGACTCGGAGAGGGATGCGCCGCGGTGACGTCACGCGCGACCCTCCGGGGTACCGTTACTCAAAACAGGCGAGACGGCCCTCTACCAGTCTTGCCTGTCCCCCTCCTGTTGAACGACCTTGAGCTGCAGTGAATGATCGGGGGGGGGGGGGGGGTGCGGGGAATGACAGCGGGTGACAGTGCTGCGCTCTAACGTGTAAATAACAACCTAAGACGATACAGGGCGTTACTGCAGCGCACTTGCAGCGGTGAAGTTCCCAAGCTGCTCCTCATACGCTCCTGAAAAACGTAGAGTGAATCCTATCCACTCGCGACTTCTATACAGTGTGTATATTCAAAGGTGAAATGAAGGCTTCTCCTGGCGCAGACCAGTTGGCAACACTGCGCTCCTGGGGGCGCGCCAGCCTCGCAGGAGGCGGGATGTGCGGGGAAATCTCCTCGCCGAGGGGGAAAGTGGATTGTAGCGTGACCTTGTGTGTGAATGTGTGCGAGGGAAAGAGTGGGGGGACACCTGGTGGTCCTGACGTCGGCTGGGAATCCTTCTTTGCACAGACGGAGAGAGCCAAACGACCGATCGTTAGAGACCTGAAAAATTCGCGGATTCATTTCGTGACATGCTACAATTCAAATGATTATACCTTTTGTGCTGCTTCTGCCATTGGTTCACTGTTAATCTGGGCCAATTAGAGACCCTCACTCGTGGAAGTGTCGAATCACAGGGCCACCCCAGTCGAGACGACTGACAAGTCAACAGCCAACGAACAGTTGGCATTCGCCCGAGTGTGTTAGAGGATAGTGGAGTCTATCCTGGAGGTCGTTGATACCCGCGAATTTTTCCGGTCTCTACCGATCGTGCATCTTCGGTTTTTTTTGTTCATTGTAAATAAATATGGCGGTGTTGATAAAATGATACTAATGGTCAATTAGGTTAGGTTAGCTACATTATAAATACTTAACATTGTGGACGGTTGATTTGGTTAGGATGGCTACATAAAAGATACGGGGGAAAAAAAGCACGAACTTCGGGGAACTTCGGGTTTTTTTTGCTCTCTCGTCTGTGAAAAAAAGGCTTCCCGATGTGGGTTACCACCAGGGGCGCAAATCTGTAGGATTCACAAAAAAAAGGGGGGGGGGGGGGGAGAGAGAGAATTTTGCACGCGGGGTTATCCGACAAGAAGTTATCTCTGCACACGACGGTGCTTGTATGCTGTACACTTGCCCATATTTTGGCCGAGGTTGCATGCAATAAGCAGAAAAACGTTTTGAGCTACATGCAGAAAAAGGTTTTTCCATAATTCACTGTTTTTGACATCAAACACGTTTCACAGTCGGCGCTTTTGCAAGTGCAGGCAGGCGTCACCCCCTCCTCCCCACTCAGTGAAGGTCTTCTTAATTCCGGGGGGGGGGGGGGGGGGGGCACCCTTGGGATCTACACACGTGGTTCCCATACTAGGCATAGGTTATGGCCTATTCTCCCCATGTCCCAGACCTCGTTCCGTCTGCCCGGACACACACATAGCGTGCGGAGCTCCAGAAGTGACCATGCGATTTGCAAACTGCTGAAGTCTATCCGAGAAGTCTCTGTTTACGGAGAAAAAAAAATTGGTTGTCTGTAAAGTCGGTTTACGGACGATAGTTTAACGTGACAACGTCATAACAAAACATTGATGAAATGATTGCATACTTTTATGAATAAAATTGAATCATTTCTATTGAATTATCACTATTTTGTATAGATACAAAGGAGGAGTGAAATGAAATCTACAATTTAATTGATAAATTTACTTTTATTTGCACTCGTTAATTCAAATATGTTTATTACTTTAACGAAGAGAATATTTTAACTATAACTTTTATACATGTTTACTATTTAACTTCTTCCAATCTGTGTTATTCTGTTATGGATAAGGACGATGATAGGAAAAGTAGGAAACGAATGGGAGTGTTTCCAAGTTTAATGTGCCTCGAAAAAGTCAAATCTATGGTTGTTCCAATCGGGTGGAAGAGAGATAGATGCGGCGCTAAGCGTACAATGAGCGTAACGGGACACTTTTTCGTGGCATTCATCGATTTATTAGACGTTGTCACGTCAAAAAAAAAAAGCGAGCATGAACTTCGGGGAACTTCGGGTTTTTTTGCTCTCTCATCCGTGAGAAGAAGGCTTCCCGCGCTGAGGACACGGTGGACACGGCGCGTGGCCTAGGATGGTCCCCGGGTGTTCCCGGAGACTCCCTCAGTTGACACCAGGCGGCACGGCGGTGCTGACGGAATGTGCAACAAGCCCATCACCCGGGCTGTGACTCGGCAGCGCCGCCTGCCCGGCCGCGCAGCTCGAGACATGAGTAGTTCAGTCTCCTTGTTAACTTTTTTGACGTGACAACGTCTAATAAATCGATGAACGCCGGCTGCACGCACGAAAAAGTGTCCCGTTACGCTCATTGTACGCTTAGCGCCGCATCTATCTCTCTTCCGTTCGATTGGAACAACCATCGATTTGACTTTTTCGAGACACATTAAACTTGAAACACTCCCATTCGTTTCCTACTTAACGTCCTATCCTTAACAGAATAACACAGATTGGAAAAGGTTAAATAGCAAACAAGTATAAAAGTTGTAGTTTAAATAATCTCTTCGTTAAAGTAATAAACATATTTGTATTAATGAGCGTAAATAAAAGTAAATTAAATTGTAGATTTCATTTCGCTCCTTCTTTGTATCCATACAAAATAGTGATAATTCAATAGAAATGATTCAATTTTATTCATAAAAGTATGCAATCATTTCATCAATGTTTTGTTATAACGTTGTCACGTTAAACTATCGTCCGGAAACCGACTTTACAGACAACCAATTTTTTTTTTTTTTTTTTTTTTCAAAATGTGCTTGTGGAAAGGCCCCATCCGCTGGTCATTACCGAAGCCCTTATTTATTTATTTATTTATTTTATAATTAGTGGCATGCCCACCAACAGTTTTGCAACTTTTGGGGGTGGGCACGAACATACACAAACACAAATACACGAAAGAAAGCAGTCCTTGCCCGTGTTCAAGGCACAGCAAGCATGTCTGCACCACGCCAGGTGGGCTCCGCCCGCAAGGAGAACAATCCGTGCGGGTAGCCGCCACTCGCAAGTAGATGCGACATAACCCGCCAACACCGCACACATGAGGGCGCCACGACACAACGAAAGACAGAAGAATACAAACGCATATAAACAAGGATGTTAAAACTCTAAATGATACAGTAAGAACAAAGCACAAATACCCTCTCGATCAACAAAAGGGACGCGATCCCCAACAGTTCTGTTTTTTCTTGAAGCTCTGGTATGTTATTAAAAGCGAACTGGAACGCTACTCCCACGCTACGCTATTAGGGCATATATGTGGGAAGTGACGTGAGAATGCCGGCCGTAAGGTCGGAATAATCTGTACTTATGGAAGAGTGAAAATGGCTAAAACGCGTGTTTTCAGTATAGTTTTTTAGGCATAAAGCACACAGCACAGATTCTTGAAACCACTCGAGGAACTTGCTACCCACCTTTTACCTTCGTTTCTCCGCCATATAATGTAATGGTCTCCGCTCAAATCTCGTAATTGTCTTTTACGCACTATGTAAAGACTGCCTGCCAGTGTACAGCCTTGATCTTAGTGGCGATACCGCGCCAGAAGCACCAGCGAGCTGGGTGCCGGGTTGTTGTATCGGGGTCCGCCATCTTGTGTTGTGACGTCACGGCGGCCATCTGGGATGTCCTTGACCTCGGGCGGCCATCTTGTTAGACCTTGACCACGGCTGCCATCTTAGATTAGTCATTTAACCTTCTACAACTTATTGCCATCTGGTTTTTTCCGCCATTTTGACAATCCATAATTATGATCCAAACATATCTGGAATAATTCCAAACTATAAAAAGTAATTCAAATTTTAATTTAAAAAAAGCACTTAACATAATATACCTTGAAGTGCTCAGCTCAATTCCCGATGGTCATTCTATTAAAAATGGTGACAGGCCCTTCCACCATTACGCTGCTGACAGAGACCCACCATCACTAACACCGACCACCATTACGCCAACCAGTACAACCATTTTGTTTTATTCAGCTACTAGCCATCTTGGCTTATTTTTTTATCCGCTAGAGTGCCGCAGTGTCAATGACTAGATCGCTAGCCGCCATATTGAAAATCTATAATTATGAAAAAAATTTAAAATGGGTTCATCTAGTATGTGTAGACTTGGCGTAAAGCATTAATTCGTTCTTCTAAAAAAAACTTATTGCTATCACTAGAGACCGGAAAAATTCGCTGATTCTTTTCGCGATACGCTAAAATTCAAATACGTATACCTTAAAGCTGCTTTTGTTATTGGTTCACTGTTCATCTGGACGACTCTGGGCCAATGGGAAATGCTCAACCAAAGAAGTATCGTATCACAAGCAAACTAGTTGCGACGACTCGCAAGTCAGCAGCCAATGAACAGGCGTTATTTTCCCGAGTATACTGAGGACTGTGTAGTCTATCCTGAAGGTCATTCGAAACCGCGAATTTTTCCAGTCCCTAGCTATCACTGTCTTGAGTACACAGCGAGCAGTTAGCAAAGAAGATACGTACGCTTAAGTGTAAAGTTTTTTTGGCTATGCTTTACGCCGCGCCTTGTGTGTCATGTGTAGTGTGTTTGACCGTCAAGAGGTCGTCGGCTCGGTTCGGGAAGCATGTATTCGTGGTCTGTGAAGGCATGTTAATGCTTGGCCTACTTTCTGGCTCGTGGAGACATCGCAGCGTCTTGCTTGCCAGCCCGTGTTCGTCAGCTACCGTCGTTCCTTTCCCCCCGCAGTAATAGTTGTCCATTGCGGTAGCGAACCATGGTGTGCAAAGCGTGCGCATTTTCGAATGAGAAGCGGTTGTTGGCCAAATCACGGCCGAGCTCGCAAAAGTGTCGCGGACACTACATATTTGCTGATGTCGATGCTCAGATAATGAGCATCCGCCATCTACTCGCACACGAAGATGGACACACACTAATCCTATTCTTAATAGGCATTTATTTAAACTTTTATCTTCTTGATATAAACCCCGAGGTGTATCCAAGAAGGAATTTATTTTCCAAATTTGATTGTGCATAACATTATTAGCCACTATATTCTCTTAATTATTTTATTTTGGTGTAAGGGCATAATTCCTTTATATATATTATAATTATTTATAGGCTATAGATTACAAGAAGATGGACGCCTAGTGATGGGGTGTGTGTGTTAGGGCGATGCTAGCCGGTGCTTCTTGCGCGTTATCGCCTCTAAGCGCAGGGCGGTGGACTGACGCGCAGTCTTCTCTTCGTGCTCAGGTCAACTATGGTGTTTGAGCGGTAACTTTTAACATTATATGGCGCAGAAATGGAGATGAAGGTGTAATGGATGTCCCTTGAGTGCTTTCAAAAATTTGAACCGAGGGTTTCATGCCGAAAACTTACTCTGAAAACATGCGTTTTATCCCAAAAAAAAAAGTTTAAAAACTAATTACGGCAATTTAACTACTCATCTTCCCTAAACGTATTCGTAAGTGGTTTAAGTAAACAGACACCACTCAGATGGCGTGGTTTATTCTGAAGCTCTTCACACCTCATGTGAGCCCGGGTAGGAGTTCCTTCCCCTTGCTTTTTCGTGCGGCTCTTGTGTTGAAACCCTCCCGAAGACTGAAGGTTGGCAGGCCTTCGCTGCCGTTGTCTTGTGTTGGATAGGCCCGTGGGCTGCGGCTGTGTCAGGGTCGATCGACACTGCTGCAGTCGTCTTCTCCGCTGAAGATGGGTGGCAGCACTCTTGTTGGAAACGCTTCTTCGCGAATCGCTTTCAAAAAAGACTCGTGTTCCTCTTCGGGAGGAAGCGTAGCGGCGTGAAGGGTCGAAGTTACAGTATGTGTGTACAGGGTGTCCAGATTTCGAAAGATCAGGGAAGTTTGAAATTGGTCAGGAAATGTCAAGGAATTTACTTGGAAAAAAAAATGGCAAGTGAAACTTGTAATTTTGGTGAAGGGAAGCCTGGGGAAGCCAGGGAAATGTTAATTAGATGCGTGCATTGTAAATTACATTTGTGACATCAGTACGATTATATTAGTGTTTACGAAATGAGCTGGAAAACCAAGCAGTACTTTCAGGCTTACAGGGCCGTTTGCAAGACTTTCCGTATCTGATAAAGGTAATGAGTGTCCTTTCTGTAAGATTTGTGGTGATATCAGTCGACATGGCACACAATTGGGGGAAAAAACCACATTAAAAATCATTGTAAACCACGTGACACAGCAGTGACACGATAAGTGGCAAAGAAAGCTAGGAAATTCATTATTTTGTGAGGACTCAAAACGTGGATAATGCCGTCATTAGAAGTGAGTTCACTGTCAAACATAAGTAAGCAACTGCATCATTACTCATCTCAAGAAAAAAAATAGCTAGTACACACCCAGATAGGAACAGATTAATCGAGTGCAGTTGATGATGGGTGCAATATTGGGTGAAGTACTATTAGAGTATGTATTGTGAATTATGAAATTAACAAAGCAAGTTTTTGACGTGACAACGTCTAATAAATCGATGAACACCGGCTGCACGCAGGAAAACGTGTCCCGTTACGCTGTGTCCCATTACGCTCATTGTACGCTTGCGCCGCATCTATCTCTCTTCCACTCGATTGGAACAACCATCGATTTGACTTTTTCGAGGCACATTAAACTTGAAACACTCCCATTCGTTTCCTACTTTCCCTATCATCGTCCTATCCTTAACAGGATAACACATATTGGAAGAAGTTAAATAGCAAACATGTATAAAAGTATAGTTAAAATAACCTGTTCGTTAAAGTAATAAACATATTTGAATTAATGAGTACAAATAAAAGTAAATTTATCAATTAAATTGTAGATTTAATTTCAATCCTTCTTTGTATCCACACAAAATAGTGATAATTCAATAAAAATGATTCAATTTTATTCATAAAAGTATGCAATCATTTCATCGATGTTTTGTTATGACGTTGTCACGTTAAACTATCGTCCGTAAACCGACTTTACAGACAACCAATTTTTTTTTCTGAAAATATTTTTACTTTGGTAGATAGTACAAAATGTACGACATTTAGTCATTTGCCAGGTTTAATGTTAGAGTGACCAAATTGACGATGGTTTATTTAAGCTGGAATTAACAAATTAAAAATTTTTCTGCTGGATTGGGGATATTCCAAAGGCTGGCAAGTGCGCCGACCCTGTGTTCGCTGTCGGCTGCTGTTTGCCGCTGTGAGTCCGCGGACAGAGAGATCGACTGCGCGTGACTGAGTCAGTGAGTCAGTGAGTCACTGGCGGCGGGCCGTGACGTGAGTCAGCCCCGCTGTGACCTGCGCGGTTCTCCCCCCCCCCCCCCCCCTCTTCTCCTACTAAGGCCTCGTGACGCCGCCTGGCTTTCCCCAGGGAGCTTCCCTTTCCTCCTGCTGTGTCCTGGCGCAGGTTCGGGTCTGTTTTTCTACTTTCTCGCCGAGAGGAAAACACCGCATGTGTTAACGTTATCCCAGGGTCACAGATATCTGAAATGTAGAACAACATTTGTAAACTTAATGGAAGCATGCATTTCAGTCACTTGGTTATGATTAGGGATTACTGAATTTTTTTTTGTAAATATTTGTAAGACTATTTTGGTATTACAAAAGCTAGGAGCAGCTGTACATGTTTTTTCCCCCTAAATAACGCCGTTAACTTCTTTAGGCGCGTTATGAAAGAAAAATAATGAGAATAAATTATTACGATTCACACGCACCATGCGATGAAATTTTCACAAGATGAAAAAAAAATTATGTGCTTTTAAATGTTATACTTTATTGATTGATATTGAATTCTGATCCATATTATTAAAAGAAAAAAAACATTTATTTATTGTAGATATTAGTGATGTAATTAGTGTTTATAAAGTTTTTCACATGTTATATAAGTGAGGTTTTGTTCCCGTATTTATAATTTATTTGCATTATTAATTATTACATAATGATTTAATAACTAATTAAAATTAATAAATTATAATAAAGATTTAGCATATTTATTGATTTTCATTATTAAAATTTATCTAAAATATTTTATACGCATCTATTTAATTTGGTATACGGGTTTTATATTTATATTGAAAACTTAGTATTTGTTTATATTTTATCTGATTGAATTTATACTTTTATCAACCAGTTAATTTTTTGCATGTAAATTTAAGTTTGGTGTTTTTATTACGCCAAGTAAGTATAACTTCTAACGCACGTACATAAGTACACGCGTCCATTAAAAAAAAAAATTTCTTCTTACTGTTTGAGACCACAAAACTCATTGGAAACACAGCTGACGATCTGTTAAGGTCTTCAACGTCTCTCACTCGAGCGAGGCAACCCCCTTAATGCTGTGGATGCGTGAAGCTATTATCGACTAGGTTTGGCAATGGTGTTTGTTCGATTTAGTTTTGAATACGTAAGCGTTATTAATAATAATCAATTTGTTTCTGAAGTTGTGAAGGATCGAATTCCAATTTTCTCGAATTCGAATCGTAAAGAGTACTTGGATATACTCCTGGTTAATTTTGTTACAGGTAACGAGGGGTCAAAAATAAAATATTGAAAATATAAATTAAAATATTAGCTAGATTGTTAAAAAAAAATCAGTCCTTTACATTTTTTTTTGTTTTATGAACTAAGTTTCACGTGTAATTGCTTACTTATCTTAATTTTATTTACGTGATCACGTATTTAAAACTGCAATAACTTTGGGAATGGCAATATTATAGGCATGAATGTAAAATCAGTAGACATAGTGAACTGCAGTAGTGTTAATAAAGCTGGCTGTACGGTGTAAAAAAAAAAAACAAAAAAAAAAACAGTAACATTAGTTCATATGCACATGATTTGACCACCGTTTTTTCGAACCTAATGGTTCACAATAGCGCACAGGACGGTAGTATGCATATAAGGTAAGTGAATATATTTTATGTATCTTACAGACGCATGGCGCAACAGCCAATGAGAGTAGAATAGGAAGCCATTTAGGCGGAACTAGATAACCGTTTATATTTATCAACCATGTTGCTGCAAAGAAATTGTCCAGGTAATTCAATGATCATGCGTAATTCCTGCTTTAAAAATTATTTAATTTTATTACTGTAGCAAAAAATAATTGTAAATAAAACAAAATTCTCGCGGTTAGAATGTTTAACTAAAACATTTTTATATAACCCTCAATTATTTATACTTTAAAAAACTGTGCTCACAAATTGCTGGTCAGATGTCACGGAATAATTGTGTTGTAGTTGATATAGTTAGTTACTGACGCTGCTAAACATATGTCGGATACATCTTTATTTTTCATCGGCTGAAACTTAACAGTGAGATTTCAATCGTGAACCGACTTCGCACAGGCCTGCTGGTTTATTATTATTATTATTATTATTATTATTATTATTATTATTATTACCGCGAACCAAGCCTTAGGAGTTGCTTCGCTTGTGGGTCGTAGCCGCGTCAACAGTGAAGATTTCACCGACGTTTCGGTCGAACTTGCAGTCGCTATCATCAGGGTGGCAAGTTGTCCGTTGTGTTTGAAGTGAAAACTTCTATACGATGGTTTGGATAGGGAGTAAATTCATGTAAGTCGTCATCGACATGGTCACGTGACGTGTTAATTTTTTTTTTTAACATTTTAAGGATAAAACTTCCATTTATTCTATTTTTATAGATAAAAGTTTTTAATTTTATCTTTATTTTCCAAGGTAATTTTAACGTTATTGTGTGGTACATATTTGCGAGTATTGGATATTTTTTAGTAGGTAGTAAAGTTGAGGTTATGTTTTTTGTTTTGTTTATTTATTTACGATATGAATTTTTTCAAATGTCAGGTTATTGATTTATTAGAGATAGTTTTGATTATTTGTAGATTTAAGTTAATAATTTTTTATACCTACAATTAAAAAAACTTCATTTCTTCTAGTTTTAAAGTTATTATTGGTAGGGGCAGAACTGATGGGTTAGCGTCACCGACATGCTAGTGACATAATACCAAATACATTTTCTTGCGTATATTTGACGTAGAAATGATGTCATAATACACATTTAAAAACAAAATTTTAAGTTTTCACTTCTGTCGACAGTCCCCGTTACTGACATTTTTTTTTTTAATTGACGGCGTTTTCTCCCGTTTTTTTTTTTTTTTTTTTTTTTTGCGGGCTGTGAGATGTGGAGAGCGCGGGAGACCCGAGTGTTGGTGGGCTCGTGCCCATCCTCCAGGGGGGAGGGGGGGGGGCGAGGAAAGCTCTGGCTGGATGTGAAAGTGGCGCCGCCAGGTTGCCCAACCTGCCGCCGGCAACAACTCTTGTTTTCGTTTCGCGCGACCTGCCTCGGGACGCTTGTTGCACTCCCAGCCTTCGTATACGCCTCCTGGGTAGCCTTAACAAGTCCTTAATCTGCCTTCAATTGAAAGTGGCATTTTAAAAGTCCTTAATATGTCTTTTATTGAAAGTGGCATTTTAAAAGTACTTGATTTGTCTTTTATTGAATCCTTGATTTGTCTTTAGCTGAACATGGGCCCTTAAAAGTCCTTAATTTACCTTTAACTGAATATTGGCCCTTGAAAGTAATTTAATCGTCTTCATTTGAAAATGGCCTTTTAAAAGTCCTTAATTTGTTTTTAACCGAATAAGCGGCCTTTAAAAATCTTTAATTTGTCTTTAATTTAATCCTTGATTTGTCTTTATTTAAAACTGCTCAAGATATCCTGGTGGGGTCTGCTTACGAAAAGCATTTAAAAGTTCGCTGAGGGCCGATAAGTTCGGTTTCCGAATTAAGTTTTTAAATTTTATTTTTTTAGAATAGCTAAAAGGGATGTTTTCAGAGTAATTTTTTAGGCATAAAATAACCGACACAGATTCTTGAAAGCAATTACGGGACTTACATTATACACCTTTATCTTCACTTCTCCGCCACACAATGTTACGGTCACCGCTCAATGCGCGCCAGTCCAGAGGAGACACCGCGCTAGAAGCACCAGCGAGCGTCGCGCTTATCATCCCGCCTCACCGACACAGTCTAGACGGACTCCTTAACTTGTCTAAAATTTGACATTTCTGAATACAAAACAACGTGTGTTTGTCAGTGTTCGTAAAGAAACACCTCGCGTTGCTTTGGACACCACTGGCACTACTAATGACTAGAGATCGGAAAAATTCGCGGATTCATTTCGTGATAGTCCAGAATGCAAAAAACGTTTGCCTTTTTACCGCATCAGTGATTGGGCCACAGTTTATTTGAATTGACACTCGGCCAGTGGAAAAACCTTCAACAAAAGAAGTATCGAACCACGAGCATCCCAGTTAACAGGTGTCACAAGTCAGTAGCCAATCAGCAGGTGTAATTTTCTCGCGTGCGTAGAGGATCATGGAGTCTGTCCTATAGGTAATTGAAATCGCGAAATTTTCCGGTCTCTACTAATGACCTTGCTTGTTAAGGTACGAAAATTCCACGAATAGAATTATTTTGAAACTTGAAATCCAAATTTTCTTCGGGGATGAAATTCAGCTTTATTTGTGGGAATTGTGTGTTCCTCGGGGAGTGAAATTGACCGCGTTCGGTATATAGTTGACTTGATTTGCTGTTCCGTCCCTTCATCCCCGGCGGATAGAAATCCTTTTGTTTTCGTCTTCGTCGTCGCTCTGAATGCTTGTGTGCGGCGGTCAGCGACTGTCGTAACCAAAGTGGCTGGCTGCAGGGTTCCCAGAAGCGGCCATTGGACGGGGGACGTCTTGGGGGCGTGTCCGGGGTCGACCAGGGGGCGGAGGCGGCGCGCTGATTGCCGCCGCTTGTCCTCTTGGTTGGGGGCGGAGGGCGGAGACGGGCGGACGGCGTCTCGCCTTGCTGTGAATACTGCCTGCCCGCCGCCTGCTGTCCGCGGCTAAACACTGCTGTCTGCAGCTTCAACCAACTCCAAAGGGCTAAGGGGGCATCCAACTTTCTGGTCAGCTGAGTGGGGTAGGGGGCTGTAGGTGGTGCATTAGCTGGGATGGGTAGCCTCAGCCCCTGTGTATAGCTAACACTCTAACGTCCCTCCTGGTTGCGTATGCGGCGTATCCGCATCCATGCCCATGGGGGCCCCAGCCTTAAAATCCTGTTAGGCATGAAGGCTGGGTTATCAAATAGGAGGAGAGATCCTCAAAACTTGTCTGCAGCTTGAACCAACTAGTTTTATATAGGTCTTCTTATCGTTGCCGTTACTGAAAAAGGTCGCATGTCAAAAATTGGCATTTTTTAAAAATTTTTGGCTGTTTGTGTATTTCGGAAGGCAACCCATGTTGTGGCAAAAAGTCGTTTGTCAATAACTGTGAAGTAAGAAGCATAATTCTAAGATTACTACCAAAATTTCATAACATGATATGATAACCCTGATGAATGAAACAGTTTTTTTTTTAATCTCCTGGAAAGTGAGACATTTTCACATACGACCTTTTGCAGTAACAGCGACGTTATTCCACTCTAATAACAACAAAAGTTAACTCATTGTTTCTTGTGATCTACAGGAACAAGAAATTACGTACCAACCAAGATCGTATCGTTTAAATTATCTGAGTAACTTCTCTAAAATTAAAAAAAAATATAGTTAAATCCTATTTTGTTGTGGGAAATCCCTGACTACTGTAAATCCCTGTTCTGTGGGAAACACCCATTCTATGGAGAATCCTCCTCCAGTGGGGAAATGCCATTTTTCTGTGGTTTATGCGTCCAGATTTGCTGGACTTCAGTTCTCTGATGTTATAACTTTTCTAGTTCAACATGGGCGGCAGAGATCGGGATGTTTGTTGTATGGCTTCCATTTTACCATGTAGAGAACCGAGATAACAAACGTAATAAAAATTCTAGTTTAAACAAAAACTGTTTAAACAAAAAAAAATGCAAAGACAATAAGAAAATTGTAGCAGCCTAACTACATAAAGTTTCAGATGTATTTTTTGGAAGGATTATCGTAATCCTTAGTGTATTACAATAATGTATTTTCTCCGTATTATCACCCGACATGTCTGATACACAGAAGCGGCAGGCATAATTGTGTTTACAAGTAGTCCATACTTAATGCCGGTTTGTAAGCGTAATTTTTGTTATGTCTTTCATATAAACTTCACACGTATGTTTCATGTATTTAATTACATTATGTACTTTTCCTTTTTTTTTACGAATCATTAATCAATACGCTTAAAACAGAGTATTAAGAACCGAAACAAATAATATTCAGTTTTATTTTCTAAGCTACATTGATTCAGACAAAATTCATTGTAATAGAAATAAACGAAAGGAAGGAAAATATGAACGTGAATAAACTTATGAATTTTGCCTTTGCTGTGATGGTACAAATATTGCATGTGATGTATCGATAATAAAACCTGTATGTATTATTATGTATAATAACTGATACAAATTATAGCTTGTTAAGAAGTAACGAAAAGTAAGTCTCTTGAAAAATAGTATTTACAAAAATATAAATACGTGGAAATTTAAGAAGAATTATTATCAAACATTATAAATCGTATGTAGAATTTCATTTCGGAAGAGGGGGAGAATACAACCACTTTGCCTGCTGTTTGTTTTCAAATATTTCCAGTTGTTGGTTTACAATTTCTGGTATATCCGACACCTTGCATATGCCCCCGGTTATAAACTATTGTTTTGAACATATCTGAGAAGAATGTGGCTTATAAACACCGCCTGTTACCAAGTTATTCTAAATAATATACAAACGACAACTAACGCCGACCATATACCTGATATAGTATGTGCATAAAATAATATCCCAGTTATAAATTTTAATAGTATCAACTGTGAGCGTTGTAGAGTTTTGGTTCAAGGTTACAATTTAAAGGAGTCACTCAAAAAAATTTTAGATACGTGCATGCGTGAATACTGCTTTGTTGTTTTCTCGCTTGTGGCGAGCGCCATACATGCTGAAAGATTGGCTCCTTTCCACAATTAGTTGGAAGGTGAACTTGTAAACTTTATTTGGCAACAGGTTAGAGCCCCTCCCCATTGGACTCTCTTTGTGCGAGAGTGGTTGAACGTTCATGTCCCTGGCCGTCGGATTGGTCGTAATGATCGAGACGACAGAGCTATTTTCCACTGGCCTCCACGTTCACCTGACATATCGCCATGCGATTTATTTTTTTCCTTAGATAAAAAATTATAATATAACAAATAAATTAGCGAACTTTATTTTTTAAATAAATTTTTTTGGCATCATTCCAAAAAGGTTGATAATGTAGGTATTTTTGAGGCTAAAATGTATTTTGGAAGTAGTCTGGAGGGACGTTTGGTTATGTGAAACCTGGCAACACTGGAGACCCGCAGCGCAGCGCCGGCGCCCTCGCTCGATCCGCGAACTGGTTTTCGCAGCTCCGAAAGTGGACCTGGAAAACAAGTCCAGCCGATTGCGTGTGGGCCCCTTTCGACAGCATTGGTCGCTGGCGTCGCGTGCGTGGTGAGTAGGTGGACACGCGTGGTTCAGGACCAGTTAGTGTCAGGGCTCAACCAGTAGCGAAAAAAAAAAAAATTATAAAAAAATTCTCCTGCTGGATATGTTAAAATCTCAGTAAATTAGAAGCATCTCGTACGCGTAAAATTCCCAATACGATTGTTATAATTTTTAAGAAAATACGTTTTGAACTTAATTTTGACCTCGTTACAAGAAACTGTAAAGCGTCAACGTTATTCACGTAATGTGATTGAACGTGAATTCAACTTGTGTATCAGCATGCCAGTAATTTGAGACCTAAAAGTTTCCAGTGTATAAGGGAAACTAAATATGTTATGGACACTACCAGAACGATGTGGAAAGGGAAATGTAAGTTTCAGAAACAATTACAGATCACTTAGTCGTATTGCAGATATATATGAACATTTGAGCAGATAACGAAGCGAGAGTGACACGTGATAGTTCCGCTAACAGTGAATTTTGAAAACAAGTCGTTTACAATACGATAAACTGTCGATATTTACAAAAACATTAACTTTTTTTTTTGTGGAAGACTTCACAAATTATGTGTGTGAGTGAGTGTGTGTATAAGTTAATAGGCTCTCTGAAGAAGAAGCATCTAATGTGGAAAGTAATTTTAATGAAATAAAAAAAACTTTATTTAAGCATCACATTTAAATAACGTATATTTTAAAAACTTAATAAATAGGTTCATTTTTTAGTGGTTGTAACACTGGGAAAAACAGTATATTTTTTGATAAATGTATTGTATATCATATGAAATTTTGTAAACCGTGCACTGATATTTATGCCTGATTAAGATAATAGTCTGCATGAAGTCCGTGAAAATTCGGGCCATGTCTACTCGTGCTGTGTCAAGATGATCCGTCATGGATCGCCAGGATTGTCGGTTCGTTTTGGATTTCCCGGTGATCTTCACCCGGCGCTCGGCACACAGCGGCGCAGCTGAAGACGTGATGAGACCAGTGTGTGTGTGTGTGTGTGTGTGTGTGTGTGTGTGTGTGTGTGTGTGTGTGTGTGTGTGTGCGCGTGTGTGTGTGTGCGCGTGTGTGTGCGCGGGTGCGTGGGTGCGTGTGTGGGTGCGTGGGTGCGTGTGGTTGTGGTGGGGATGGACGTCAGAAATCCTGAAGGATCAGCAAGTCAGTCGTCTCTGGACTTGTGGCAAGGAGACAACCCCTCCCCGTGCCAGGCGTCGTGTGGGGCGCCCCGGCAAGGCCGGGTCTTGTTTGCAAACAAGTCCGGAGGGACCGCGCCCCCACCGCGCGGGCGAAAGTCTTGGACACGACTTCGGGATCTCGCCGCCTCGCGTTACCTTCGCCGCGGCGTATAAATAACTGGAGGCTGCTCCGGTCTGGAGGTCGCCGGCGTTGCCAGCGCTCCAGAGGGCCAGGAACCACCGATTTCTATTCTACCTAACTAAAACTAAGTGTATTTTGGAGGGGTCCGGGTTAGGGAGGGACCTAGGTGCGTCTCAGGCCTAAGCCTATACGCCTAGTCACGCTGGGATTAGCCATGCAGGGAGAGGGTCGCATGCGTCATGTGCTAGGAGGGGATTGGCCAGCCATGACAAAGATTGGCGCCATGACTAACTCCCCTCACTCTTAAATCTAGACTATAACTAGAGATAGGTTGTGGCCCAGGTAAAACCTGCATAGACACAGGGAAAACCCTGGGGCACATTCATGCGGGATGCAAATTGGCATGCATTACGTGTAGGAGTTTACAAGAGGCAGAGGATGGTCTGGATGAAGTGTTGGACAGAGTAGAAAAGAGTCTACCATGCGGGGGTTGGGCACTGGGACTAGTGGTCCACTTTGAATTTTATTTGTATCTGGAACCACCCGGTCGAAGACACGACACGACTCGACTCGCACTCGGAAACACTCGGCTCTCCTCGGCACGCTTCGGCCGATCAGTCTGCAAGGCGACTTTGCTGACTGCATCTTCCCGAGAGTTCGCTCTTAATTCTAGACTCTAGCTGGAGATATTTGGGCCCAGGCGAAACTATCATCGACATAAGAAAAACCCCTGGGCACTCTCATGTAGGGTGCAAGTTCGTGTGGGAAAATACAAAAGACAAGAGGACGGTCTGGACAAAGAGTTGGTCAGAGTATAAATGGCCATGCCGGAGTTGAGGCAACTGGACTAGTGGTCCGCTTTATATTTTAATCCAGGGCTGGATCAATGCACCCCTGGTGGTGGTGAGTGGATGCACTAGCAGCTGACTCGTCTGTTCCGAGATGGCCGGTTCCAAACCGAACCACGCCAAGCACGACTACTTGGGGTACCGATTCGGGTTCATTAGTTCGAGGCACGCTGGAGTGTTGGGCTCTGTGGCCAGTTGCACCGTTACGCTCTTTGATCCGTGATCCAGTGATCTTCAGATCATTCCTCTTGACGCCACACCAACACATAATGGGACCACACGATCGTTTGTAGCGACTTCATGTAGTTTCAGCCCACCAATAGAAATGCACCTAACATTTCTTCGACACTTGCTGCTGATTGTAAATGATTGAACTTGGGCGACTACCTGGTGGGATCGATGAGCATAATGGTGCAACTTGCCACAAGTGATGCTCGATTAAGCAAAAAGTGAATTTTTCGTACTCTTTTTAATTATTAACCAATGAGTGTTACAGGAACAGTGTGCAGGGCATGTCCCACACACAGCTTAATGCTGCCCCTGCCGTGCCAATGTCCCTACTCTGTTGGTTAGCACCAATCTCTCTGAATCTGTGAAATATTTCTGATGATTCCAGTGACACAACTTCAGTGATTTTAATTCATTTGAAAAAAATATTTCAAGTGGAGTCTATTGACTGCTCAGTCAGAGAAACCTTGTTAACTTAAGTTTTAGTGAGTGAAACTGAATAATGCCTCGACTGTGAAGCGACCAGCTCATTTGCCTCAAGTCTCGAGTGGTGAGAAACCCCGTATTTGAGCCAAAGTTGCAACGAGATGGTTAGTTTTTACTTGCGGTACAACTCTTTCCCTCACCAATGCATTCCCTTGCAGGTTTCAAATAACCTAAGTTGTCACCGAGATGTTGAACAGTGATTCATAAAAACCCCAGGCCAACGGAAAAACACACTATATTTTTAAGAGTGTGAGAATGGTGAAAACGTGTGTTTTCAGAATCATTTTTAGGCATAAAACACACAGTGCAGATTATAATCCCTTGTGTGCTTTCAATAATTTATTATTGAAAGCACTCAAGGAATTTTCATTGCACCCTTACCCTGGTTTCTCTGCCATGTAATGGTATTGTTACCACTCGGACCTCATAGTTGACGTGTTCACGACGAGAAGACTGCGCTGGAAGCACCATCCCGCCTCACCGACTGGGCGAGCCCCTGTAGGAGTCGCTCGTCGAGGCGTGGATTGAAGTGTTGAGTGGCGCGGGGCGACTGAATTGTTGCCCATTGGAAGGGAAGCCCTTCAGGATTTTTCTGACAGTGGTTTATTTGTACAGAGACTGGAAGGGCAGCCCATCCAATTTCTGAAAACTACGCTCCTTTAAGAGTTTAAATAATCCTGAAAACTTGCCCCTTGGATGGGCAGCCCATCAGGATTTTTCTAACAGTAGTGTTTTTGAAAGGTTGTCTAAATTGTTGCCCCTTGGAAGGGCAGCCCATCAGGATTTTTCTGACAGTAGTGTTTTTGAAAGGTTGTCTGAATTGTTGCTTATTGGATGGGCAGCCCATCAGGATTTTTCTGACACAGGTGTTTTTGAAAGGTTGTCTGAATTGTTGCCCGTTGGATGGGCAGCCCATCAGGATTTTTCTGAGATTGGTGTTTTTGAAAGGTTGTCTGAATTGTTGCCCGTTGGATGGGCAGCCCATCAGGATTTTTCTGACAGTGGTGTTTTTGATAGGTTGTCTGAATTGTTGCCCGTTGGATGGGCAGCCCATCAGGATTTTTCTGACAGTGGTGTTTTTGAAATCTTGTCTGAATTGTTGCCCCTTGGATGGGCAGCCCATCAGGATTTTTCTGACAGTGGTGTTTTTGATAGGTTGTCTGAATTGTTGCCCGTTGGATGGGCAGCCCTTCAAGATTTTTCTGACAGTGGTTAGTTTGTAAAGTGACCTAACCTAATCTAACCTAACCTAAACTAACCACTGTCAGAAAAATCCTGAAGGGCTGCCCATCCAACGGGAAACAATTCAGCTCCCCCGGTGGTGCGAAGCGGGCGGTGCAGGGTGTCGCGTGGCTGGGTGTTGCAGAAGGACGACAGCTCGCTGCTGGCGAGGTTCTTCTTCGCGGACGAGGCCTTGAACCTGGTGGCGGCGGAGCTGGACAGCTTCGACGGCCGCAAGGACCCTGAGCGCTGCACGTCCCTGGTGAACCGTCTGCGCCAGTGCCAGGACAAGGTGAGTGGCGGCCAGGGCCGGCGCGTCCACACAGGCGAACCAGGCGACCGCCCGGGGGCGGCGCAGCACGACACACAACAGCTGATACAACACGTTTAACGATCATTGAAACTAGATGAAAATGGATTTTTGTAACATTTTGGAATGTTTATATTGATACCTATAAGTAATTATTTAAAGTCCTCGGTGACCTGTTAATGATTTGGAAACTATAAAAAAAGTAAAAAAAAAAAACACAAGCCTGCTTGCATTTGAATGTTGACAAAATCTTAGGGTTACGTGATGTATTGTGAGGCAAGTAAAATTTTTTTTGGGGCATCCGGGGGGGGTGGGGGGGCCATTAAAGTTTTTCGCCTAGGGCGCCAATTTACCTTGCACCGGCCCTGGTGGTGGCGCCCCCTGTCGCGAGCCTGCGTAACCCCTCGCGTGAACCAGCCCAGTTATAATCTAGGGGAGCTGGTCATGGTACCAATCGCTGCCACGGCTGGGCCGATCCCCGAACGAGATGCATGCCACCCTTTCTGCATGGCTGAAACCCGGCAAGATTAGACTGAAAGCTTATAAAGGCTTAAAGGCGAGGAGGGAAGGCCATAGCATGGCTGGGACTGTGGTAAGGTGTTTGGGAGCAGGTTTAATTACTGGAAATACATTACAATTAACGTTTGCATTTATTATTGCCAAAATAATACTGACGTGTTACAAAGAGTAAAAGGGTAAGACAACATGACCGACTATATTTTGCAATTAAAGTTTACAAGTTTCATTTCATTGATGACATAAATAGTTAGACAATTTTAAATAGTGACATAATAATCGACAGAGAATATACACGACGTATAGGCGTTGGCCTGAGAACACACTTGTCTTTTCCTAACACGAACCTCTCCCAAACAAATACACTAATTTTTTTTTTTCCCAAACCTGGAAACTTTGAGGAATTTTCCATCACACGTTCGCCGGTCTCCCTGGTACAGCCTGCCATCAACCAACCTGTGCGCGCGGCCTCTCCCGCTGTAGCCTCTTGAGGTACGGAGGGGGCCGTCGCTAACGATGCGAGTTCCCGTGTTTTTGTTGCGAAGGTGCTGAACATCTGCAACCACATCATGGACGACGTGATCCCCTGCGAGCGGGCCAACCGCGACTTCCGGGTCAAGTTCCCCGACGACGTGATGCAGGAGAGCCTCGCGGGGCAGCTGTGGTTCGGGGCGGAGGTGAGCTCCGTCTCCCCGCTGTCCGGGGTGCATGCTCAACATTGTGAAGCCAGGGAACGCTTTGAAAGCAATCACCCAAGTTGGGAATTTCAGTCGTAAATTAGAACCTTGAAAAAAAATATTTTTTTTTTGTTAATTTGGTCACATGCCACCAACAACCAAAGGTTCTTTAGCGGTGGGTACAACACATACAGAATTGTCGCTGCAAGTGTGACACACCCCTACGTTCGTACCAAGAGCAGGCAAGCGCGACTTGAGGGTTGAGCCATTCGTGATTGGCCGACACATGAAAGGTTAGTGAGCTCCACACTTGCGGCGACCAAAACTAGAGTAACATGTGCAAACACAACACAACACTAATAAACATTAAGACAAAAGACCAATAATATGACAAGGAGTCAATGCTTGTCGGCGGAAAAAAGACTGCATGCGTTATTTCTTATAGCATCAAAATACCTATTGCCCGAATAAAATAATGGTGGTTGCTATGGAAATCGGTATCAAATTAAAAAACAAATTGCATCAGTACTGCAAAGGAAAATACAAAAATATTAAACATTTTGTATTTAGGTGTGTACCCTTTTTAAATGACTCAAATTTTTTTCAGGATAACATGAAAAAGTCTTTTGAAATTTGATTACAAAATTCTGTAACAAAATGTATCCATCATTACTTTCGCACCATGTTATTGGTGTACAGAGAAATCTCATAAAAAAATACCTGGGTATACGAAATTCTCATTAATACAAGATATTTCAGAGATTCTAGAAGTTACATGGGAGGTTTAGCGCTAAATAATTTGTTTATTACAAAAGTATAGTTATTATGTTTTACAAAGTTTTAATTCCAAGGGTAATAAATTACATGTAGTTAAGCATGGATAGTATTAATATTCAAGATTAATCTAAAGAAAAAATGTGAAATTTCAACTAAAAAATACATATTCTATTAGTTTAATTCGTTGTAGGCTAGATTAAAAAGTTAAAAAAAAATTTATTCTTCCTTATTGAAAGTTGTTTGTCTTTTTATAGGTAATAATGTAGTGTGAACCATTTTTTGGACCTCATTAGCAGCTATCTTGATATTTTTACAATTTCCCCCCCCCCCCCCCCCCCCAAAAAAAAAGTATAATTTTGTGCAGTCTAAAATTACGTGCAATTACTAACTTTATTTGGATTTGTTTTGAAAATTATATAAAAATTTTTGATTAAATTTTGTTAGTTTTGATTATTACGTTCCTTGTTACTGCAAAAGTTAAAAAAAATTATGTGCCCTTTCAGGTTTGTGTGTGGTTTATAGGTTTTGTCTAATTTTGCACTGGGCCATTTAAAACAATTGGTATTGAAAGGTGTTAGTAACCGGTGTTTTGTGCGCAGCGGCGTAGCCAGGATTTGTGTATGGAGGGGGGGGGGGGGCCAAAGAAGCATGTGCGCTCCCCCCCCCCCCTCCCCGTATTAAAGCCGGGGGGGGGGGGGGGGGGTGTTTATGTCTTCCCCCGTGGAAAAATTCGGATTTTTTTAAGGCGTGAAATAGGTAGTGCTGTTTTTTTTAGCAGTTTTCGGTACCTACTTAAATTTAAATCTTAAATTTAAATGTGATGGTTGAGGTTTTTTTATTGATTTTAATATGAAATTTGTTTTGAATGATGGATAAGAAATTAATTAAAGATTTGGTGTGCTATTGGGGGGGGTTTGAACCCCTGAACCCCTGAACCCTTGAACCCCCCATCCCCTGGCTACACCCCTGGTTGTACGTGTGTCCCGTGCGTGATGGCGTTGACCGGGAATGAGCCCGAGCGTGTGCCCCCGGGCGTGTACAGTGCCTGGCGGCGGGCTCCAGCATCATGAACCGCGAGGGGGAGAGCGCGGCCATGCGGCCGCTGGCCAAGGCGCTCACCAAGGCGCTGGAGGGCGTGCGCAACATGCTGCGCGAGCGGTGCCTGCGCGGCGCCGCCGGCACGGACGCCCAGGGCGGCGGCGGGGGGCGGCTGCGCGAGGCGCTCAGGGTCTTCGACCGGCTGTTCGCCGAGTTCGAGCTGTGCTACGTGAGCGCCATGGTGCCGGTGAAGACGCCGCGCGAGCACGAGACACAGCAGCACGTCGCCGTGCTCTTCTCCGAGACGCTGCGCAGGTAGCGGAAGGAAAAAACTTGAGTCCCCAAAAAAAAAAAAAAAAATTCAGAAGGAAGGAATAAAATTAACGTCATTAGAATTTATGTTAGTTACAAGAATTGGTACTTAAGAGCAGTAGCGGATCCAGAGGGGGCTAAGGGGCTCAAGCCCCCTCCAAAAGCATCTGGGTCCACTATTGTTTTAGTGTTTGCCTTGATAAAGCCTAGCCTCAGCTGGATCAAGCCCCTCTCAAACCAAAATCCTGGATCCACCACTGCTTAAGAGGCCACTCCAGTGTTTGAGCCACTGCGCAACCCTGCGTTAACCCCGTAAGATTCAATGCTATTTTTCATTCTGCTCATAACTTATTAACTGATACAGATTTCGAAACGACTCTCGCTTGATGTGCAAGACGACGATGCTCTTGTTAAAGCCCCTTTCCTTCAAAAAACCTTGCGTGAATTATGGTTTTTATACTAATCTCTACTGACGTGCGTAAGTGTATTGTCTAGGGTTTGAACCATAATTTATGCACATTTTTTGAAGAAAGGGGTTTTTGATAAGAGTGTCGTCTTGCACATCAAGCGAGCATCAGTTCGAAATCTATATTAGTTAATTAGTTATGAGCAAAATGAAAATAGCATTGAATCTTATGAGGTTAACATGGGTTGCGTAGTGCCCCTGAAACACTGGAGTGGCCTCTTTCAAGTCCCCAAAAAAAAATTTAGTCAGAAGGAAAGAATGAAAATTAACGTCATTAGAATTTTATGTTAGTTACAAGAATTGGTACTTAAGCATATTATTGCCTTTATTTTAATCTGCGAAGTGCTGTAAAACCATCCTTATTTAAAAACATCACAATATTTTACCTAATTAAAGCCAGACATGGTTCACAACACGCTGGGGCAAAAATTATCACCTTAAAATTAAAAAAAAGGGATAGAGAGAGATAAATTAGAATTCTTCTTAACTTTGTATTAATGAACTGTGTCATTACACTTATATGAAACTTCGAATATTACATAAATAATTAATTATTTAATCAGTTACTTGTTCCTCCAGTAAAAATAAAAATTACTGATGTCACATTTTATCCTGAGAGTACAGTTGTTGCTACTTGCAGTTTTGCTAGGGCAAGAGATTGTGTCCTCTTTTTACCATTCAGAGAAATGAGAGAACCTAACCTTATATTCAAGCATCATCGTACATGATTGATGAGAAAATAAAACCACAAAGGGCAGGGTTTGTAAACATGACTGCAAATGCGTAAAATATTTCAAAATAATATATAGAAGTGGTGCCGTGCCGTACAGTTATCTCCTCTATGAACATTAGGGAGCGGGACCGTAACACGGACAAGTTTTCCTGTACCTGGAGGTAATTTCTTGGCAGCTGCTAGATGTACTGGGGACGGTGTAAGTAGTTCTGGACCAGATGGGTTGATCACTCCCGAGCAACAACAGTCCTTTACACGTACTGTCTGCCCGTCAGAACGCTGACCCAGGGAGTACTGTACAATTTTGTTTCCAAGCATCAGACTCTTTGTTTTGCTACATCTATAGTTGTTCGGTGAAGTGTCAAGAAATCTAGCCTGTGGATACATAAAATATTTCAAAATAATATATAGTTACAAAAAATGTCAACTATTAATGCCACGTTTGGTTTCATTTTTGACGTAAATATCTTATTGGCATGGGAGAAGTGTGCAGCCCTTATTTGACCTGGGTCATTAAAAGTACGAATTTCTTTAGTATGTTAACTCTTTAGGCTGATATTTAGTTTTTCGGCTAGCATAGATCGCAATTGAAAACCTTCCGTAACGTATCAACATCTTTCTCATGAAAAAAACAAGACACCCACACTAACCACGTGCAAGATACCCGTAGTCTTACTAATAGCAGATGATCCCAGCCTTTGAGGTTGACAGAAGTGGTGCCGTGCATCGCTGCCGGTGGCGAGTGTGGAGTGTGGAGTGTCGTCAGCGCCAGCGCCGTGTGCCGCAGGGCGCTGGACATGAAGCTGCTGCAGCAGGAGATGGTGGACGACTGCGACCCCGCCCTCATGTTCACCATCCCCCGCCTCGCCATCGTCACCGGCCTGCTGGTGTTCCCAGACGGGCCCCTGAGCCTCGACCAGCCGCCCTACGACATGTCGGAGATGTTCCGTCCCTTCCGGGTGAGCCCGACAGACACCCCGACTCATCAGGGACACGATAAAACCAAAATAACGCCAGAATGCAAGTTAAATGCCCTACAACATGTCGGAGATGTTCCGCCCCTTCCGGGTGAGGCCCGAAGCGCGTCCCTTTCAGACACCCTGACTCATCAGGGACACGGATCTTACGGTGGATTGCGATGAAACCGAAATAACACCAGAATGCAAGTTGAATGATGGAGTCGAGTAGCGTTTAACCAAAAACTAATTCAAATCATGAATAAAGGAATCTTAAATTTTTTTAATTCAAGAAAAAGTTATTTTAGGATAAAAAAATTTTACCAAATATGTGTGGATCAGAAATATTGATTTAATCAGTTTTATTTTGCATCTTCTATTATAATCAGTTTTAAACCATAAGTGTTCACTAATATATTGATATTGTTCTGAATGTATTTTTTTTTTTAGGACCAATTTTTAAAAAGTTATTTTGCTATAAAAATGCAGTATATATTATATATAAAAAAAACAAGAACACCGAAATACTCTTGTTTTAAAAAGTTAATTTGGACTAAAAAAGAAACCATAAAAACCTTTTCTCTACATTTTGTACAGTGATAAAAAACTATTACACCCCATGTGATTGGATGAAAGTTTTTTTACTTCTGTTTTCATAAAATTTTATATATGAACTAATCCGTGAAACAAATATGCGACCAACCACATTAGTTGGTTTGCGAAACAAAGTTTTCTTTCAGTTAAAATAAATTTGTCTCTAGTTCCTTGAATAGAAGCCTGACTATCGCGTGATGTGGGGTCCGTCAGAAATTGCACTGACAAGGGGGTGTCTGCTCTGTCCCCAGACGCTGCTCTTCAAGATCAGGGAGCTGCTGTGGACGCTCAGCAAGAAGGAGCTGTACGCCCTCGAGAAGCTGCTCTGCTCGTCGGAGGAGCCCGGCGACTACCGCAGCCAGTGCCTCGGGAACGAAGAGGACAGGGACAGGATCAACGAGGAGAGCTACCGCAGCGTGCCGGACCCGGACGACTTCGTGACGCGCTTCTACGTCGACTACCCCAGCTGCAAGCAGTTCGTGTCGGACTTCTACGCGCCCGGCGACGCGGGCGAGGCGGACGGCGAGGGGGAGGGGGAGAGCTGGGTGGGGGAGGTGTCGGAGTGCGAGACGGTGATCAGCGGCGACGGCGGCAGCATGACGATCATCGCCGTGCCCGCGGCGACGGCGGGGATCCCCTCGGACACGCCCGCCGGCGTCCCGGGCGCGCCCGACGAGTTCCCGCAGCAGAGCGGCTTCCTGCTTGCCAACCAGGTGGGGCACGAGGCCATGCAGGGGTCGCCCCCGGGCCCGGGCCCCCGCTGGGACCTGCCTGCCGTCCCCTGCAACTGCAGCCCTGCGGACGACGGCTGCGAGTGCGACGAGAGGGCCGCGGTCCCGCCGGCGCTGAAGCAGAGGTTGTGGGCTCACGGCGGCGTGCTGATACGGACCGAGGGGGAGGAGTGGCTGGGGGTGACGGCGGGGGAAGGGACTCTGGCCGTGTGCGACGGGAACCTGGGCCCGCCCGCCTCGCTGAGCTACTCCGACAATTGGGACAGCCTGGTGGGGGGCCGGCCGCGGGACTACGGGTGCTCCCGGTCCCCCAAGGGCGCCGTGTCGGGACTCGGCTCCCGGGGCCGGCAGGCGGCCAGGCTGGAAGAAACCTCGTCTGTGATAATCCCGAGGACGTTCGGCAGGCAAGTAACTTCTCCCGTCAGGCACACTTAAAACTTGTCAATTGTTAATTAATAGCATAGCTGTAATTTAAATTCTGGTTAATATTACTGTTCACATTTGCTGTGATCGCAGTAGATTATTTATGAATAGAGACAAGATTTTATTGTTTTATTTTTTGAACAGTCTCTTTTTCAAACTGAGGATTTCGGTGTTATTGTTTTATTTTCTAGGATGAAATGATATATAATGATGGCTCTAAACCGGATACATTCAGAACAATATTAAAATAAAATTGGCGAGCATTTGCAGTTTATAAGTGATTCAATTAGAGGTGCACAATAAAACAGATAAAAAAATTTTTTTTCTGATCCGCGAACATTGATTCATTCTTTCGTCTGGAAATAATGATATTCTTTGAATTTCCAACATTAAAAGATTACATTTTTATAATTTCAATTAAGTTTCAGTGCTGTATGGTGTTTTAACTTGCATTTCAGTGTTATTTCGATTATATCGCAATTCATCATATGATCTTGTCCCTATTTATAAATCTTCACACCAAACCTTCAAAAATTCACAGTATGTGCGATTTGTTCTTTGCTAAGCTTTTGTGTTGTGGCTCACCTTAAACAGCAATTTTTATTCACGTGAAGGAGGAATTTTGGAGTAACGGAAGAAGATAGAGGCATATTTCTTTTCTGACCCGGTCATAAAGCTGGTGGCAGTTGATGACTATGAATTAACATTTACTTTAACTCTTATTAAATGGCACTGTTGATGGTAAAGTGTGTAGGTCATAAGATTTATTTAGTGGTATGAGTTTATAGAAATACAAGCCACATATGGTAACATTTGTCATGTATGGCTACGGTAAAACCTGTTTAAAGATGACGCTGCTTAAGGCGTTTTTCCCACATAAACATCAGAATAGTTTTCTTTACGATTTACCAAAACAACCCTCTTTGAATAAGTTTTGGGTTATTATATTTTTCCTTCAAAAATCCTTGCATAATAAGTACTTGCCTGATTGCGTAACACTTTTGTTATAATCAAAAAGTCATAAACACAATTTTCAGTAATTGTTTTCTGCAAATTCATACAGCCTATGAAAAGTTCACATTCAACAGTACTTTAAGCATAGCAAATAATAATGGGTGAAAACATTCCTAGAAACTATCAAATGTGAATTTTACTTGACATTTCAACACAAGAGTGATCAAAGCTATCTTTCAAAACAGTGGCAGAAAAGATTGTTTGGATGATTGAAAACTGACAGTTTTTTTCCTCCCTTCAAAATGAACCACCTCGATTTTATGAAGGTAGCTATTTTACAAATGCAACCCATAGAGCTGTCAGCATACGTAAAATCGGGGTTCCAGTGTATAACTTTTTAAATTATTAGGAAAATTGGTGTTTTGTATGTTCAGCGTACTTCTTGGTAATAAAGTGTAAAACTATCTTAAAGTTCGGTCTCGCTCACTACTGAGTTAATTATTTCATTTGCTCATCATAATTGGTACTTTAGGGATTTTCCTGTAAATTTATTCAGATAGCTCTTTTTGTCTTTTTGTATTTGTTGTTTAGCCTGAAATTCTCTCGCCAGAGATTATTAAACGTTATTTTCGAGCAGTACGGTATAAAAAAAAGTGATTGCAATCATGAACACTTGCATGACACCAAACCACTTCCAGATTTAATATTAATGAAACAAAATGCAAGAAAGCCGTCGTGATATTTTTGCAGGGAAAGCCCTGGGACGGTAGCAATGATGAGAAAGTGAAATGACCAGCAGGGATTGTGCCGCTGAGACGTGACGGCAGTGAATGGCAGTGAACGTTCGTTCATCTCGCTGTTTTGGTCATGCCACCTCAGTAGAGTGCAGCTCTAGTGTTTGGATCTGAATGTGTAAAAGAGGCCGCATTTGGGCACCAATATATAATATACACTATTATTTAAAAAGTCATCATCTGTAGCAGCATTAAATTTTGTTACGTATGTGTAGAGACCCGAAAAAATTCGCGGGTTCATTTCGTGTTATGCTAAAATTCAAATAATTATACCTTAGTGCTGCTTCTGCCATTGGTTCACTGTTAATCTGGAGGACTGAGGGCCAATTAGAGACCCTCACTCATAGAAGTGTCGAATCACAGGCCACCCAGTCGAGACGACTCACAAGTCAGCAGCCAATGAACAGTTGGCATTTGCCCGAGTGTGTAGAGGATATTAGAGTCTATCCTGGAGGTCATTGAACCCGCAAATTTTCCGGGTCTCTACTAATGTGGCACTAAATTAAGATATTATTTTTGGTTTTTCTTTATGGATATTAAATCTTTAACAATTCCAGAAAACCCACAAATACGCGGTGGGAAAATTTTCTGAGCCAACAACAAGTGCAAGAGATCTATCGTAATAAATCAAGCCGCAGTGCTTGCGTGATGCGTGACGCCCAGTGTGTGTTTGTGCGTCAGGGAGCAGCCACCAGCGGCCAGTAGCTGTTCCTCGACTTGTTCCAGTTGCCAGAGCTCGGTCAGCGCCAACTCCGACAGGTACCTCGCGCGTTCGTGCGGACTACTTTAGACTACTTTGTGTCTACTTTAGAACGATCATGAATTGTATCACCGTCAACTGTTCAAATCGATACTTCTAATGATCTGAGTACATTGGTGGAGTATAGAAATCACGATCTTATTGATAGTTGGTGTAGCTTCTTAACCACTTGACCAGTAAGTAATCTGAATACCACTGTCGAAACGTTATGGAAATTAAATAGATTAATATTAGTGCCACCTCCTTGGTTCAGTGTAGGATGGCGAAAGCTGTTGGGAAGTACGTAGTTTTGTGATTTGACGTCGACAGGGTAACAACGCTCCTTTTACGAGCCCAATGTGACCTGCCAATGGTCACCCTTTCACTCCGCCCCGCAGTGCTTGATCCTCCGCCAATGTGTGTATGCGTTTGTTGTGTATGTAATACCGTGTTCACCGGGAAATGAGCCCCGAATATTTGGGGGTCATCTCATAACGAACAAGAAACTATTTCAACAACTGTTTAGGTTAGGTGTGACGAAGAGAATGTCAGCAATGAGAGTGATAGTGATGAGGAAAATGATATGCATTTTTATCATAAAAGTTCTGAAAAAATTAATTAGAAAAATTGTTTTAAATTACAGAATTTTTATTTATTTTTTTATTTTGAATAGAAGCAATAATATTGAAGCATTTTAAATTCTCACAGAGATTTGGGCAAGAAAAAAAAAATTTACAATTGTTTTTATTATTACTAGCTAATGCACGGCATGCGTTCATATGCCTCTTTCAATTTTTTTGTAATATCTCTCTCTCTTTCTTTCTCTCTTTAAATCTCAATATATTTCTCTCTTTATATCTCAATCCATTTCTATGTATTGATATATACATCCTTTTCTCTTTTTTCTCTCTATCTGTATATCTCCCTCTCTCTATGTCTATATCTTCCTATCTGTATTTTATCTTTACTAAACAAGATGAATAGAAACATTCATTTATATATATTTTTTTAACTCATCTATATTTTTATCTCTTTCTACGTAACACAGGTGTGACAGGTATATAAAAACAAGCGCTTATTCGAATGCAACGTGTCAAAATTTCAAAGGAACTGTGAAGAACTTTCGATAATTATAAATTTTGAGCAAACGAACATTTACATTTTTATTTATATATATTTATTTTTATGTTTTTGTGATTCTGTGCAGTGACTTCCTACTAAGCAAGAGAAGGAAAATGGTGAGTATTTATTCTTTAGAACCTTGACTTGTGGAGTCGTTTTGCATTCAGGGTTTATTTATTGTCAAGTTATGTAATACCTTCGCCAAGTTCCTGTCAACCTCCTTTTTAATTTTCGCCCCAAGTGTGTTTGTTTATTTTTCAGCTCATAAATTAATAAAGATGGAGCTGTGCTGAGCGCATGAATTTAGAAACACACCCCGTACCGAACTACATTTATACATTTTTTAACTAATTTTAATCGTGTACAGTAGTTTAGTTAAAGGGCACAATTTAAATTTTTTTAAGGCTTTATGAAAGGTTTCTTTTGTTTCACCTCCGGCTTGCATTTCAAATTGACCTAACAGTCATTTTTAGTTCATTGATCGTACACTTCCTTTGGCCATTTTGCGCTGTGCTCCGCCCACTCTCGTGAGAGCGTTACTTGAGAGAGATGCTAGCCACTCCCCCATGACTTCAACTTTGTCTGAACTGATCCATTATCATTCGCAGCTTTTATTAATAGTATGTCATTTTTAAAATTATTTTTAAATTTTAATTTATACTGTTTAACTTAAGTATTTATTGTCCCGTGGTAAACATTTTACAAACGTTAACAATTAACATTGAACTCAGTCCAGGACACGAGGTGACCTGGGCAGTATAAAGTAAATCAATTCTGTGCCAATTGTGCCTTTTCGAACTGTTTCAGTTATTCCGTAATAATGTGAGAGAGCTGCTTCGATAAATGTAGTCTTAACGTCCGCCGGTGTCAGGGTGTCCACAAGGAAAAAAATATTTCGTACTAACTTAGGCATGAAAAAAGTACTAGATGAGAAAAAAAAGTACTAAATTATAATTTGTTAATGGTTTTTAACAATTTAGGAAGTTATTATGACATTGCAATGCTCGAACTTAAATATCACACCACACACATACATTCCATAGTTTTTTTTTTAAAATAATTACGCTTGATAATAAAACAAATTGGAGTTACAATAATATTATTATATTAAAGAAAAATGTACTAGATCTTGTAGGAAAGTACTAACTGTGGAGACCCTGGCTGGTGTGAAGGCGGGGTGTGGTGACGCAGCAGCTGCAGCAGGTGTGTGTGTGCATGTGTGTTGCAGATGCAGCAGGTGTGTGTGTGTTGCAGCTGCAGCAGGTGTGTGCATGTTGCAGCTGCAGCAGGTGTGTGCATGTTGCAGCTGCAGCAGGTGTGTGCATGTTGCAGCTGCAGCAGGTGTGTGCATGTTGCAGCTGCAGCAGGTGTGTGCATGTTGCAGCTGCAGCAGGTGTGTGTGTGTGTTGCAGCTGCAGCAGGTGTGTGTGTGTGTTGCAGCTGCAGCAGGTGTGTGTGTGTGTTGCAGCTGCAGCAGGTGTGTGTTGCAGCTGCAGCAGGTGCGTGTGTGTTGCAGCTGCAGCAGGTGCGTGTGTGTTGCAGCTGCAGCAGGTGTGTGTGTTGCAGCTGCAGCAGGTGTGTGTGTGTTGCAGCTGCAGCAGGTGTGTGTGTGTGTTGCAGCTGCAGCAGGTGTGTGTGTTGCAGCTGCAGCAGGTGTGTGTGTGTTGCAGCTGCAGCAGGTGTGTGTGTGTGTTGCAGCTGCAGCTTCAGCAGCGACACGTCGTCCTTCAACTCGGACTGCCAGGACGACGAGGAGATAGCCCTGGCCATGCAGGCCGTGGAGATAGCCAGTCGCAACGAGGCGCGCTCCAAGTTCAGGTAGCCCCGAGAGCCCCCCTTCTTCTCGATCACCTCCGCCGAGAAGCAATACCTTCACCAATACCTCTCATTCTACAGCCGTCGCCTCCGCACTTTATCCTAGCGTAAACTGTAGTAAATTGTTATCCGGTTGCCTTTAGCTTTCAACTCTGAGGGTGTACTTGCTGTCGGAAGTGTCTCTTCCCCGTTTCGGAACATGAGATGCAGGTGTGCTGTGATTTCGACACACAATCGCAAATAAAAGGGTAGATAATTTATTTTAAATTTTTTGAAGTGCAAACAAGCACACCAACTTAGAAATAAATATTATTCATAGGGGATCTTATCTGTTCCTTTAGCTTACCCAGACAAAAATTTGTTTGTCACAAGGAAAAAATATTTCGTACCAATTTAGGCGAGAAAAAAAGTACTAGATTTAAAAAAAAAGTACTAAATTATAATTTGTTATGGTTTACATACATTCCATAGTTTTTCAAAATAATTACACTTAATACTAAAACATATTGGAGTTACTGCAATATTATTATATTAAAGAAAAAAGTACTAGATCTGAGCGTAAATGTACTAGACCACTAAAAAACTTCTAAAAGTACTAGATCTAGTACGAAAGTACTAACTGTGGACACCCTGCACGCAGGCGGATCCCTTCTTCTGAATCACCTCCGCAGGAAAATAATACATTTACATTCATTCTACATCAGAATCACTCTTACCAACTTGTTAACCGCAAAACTAGATGGATTTATTATTTTTACCGTGCTAGATAGTAAAGTTCTAATTATTGTATAAAACTGTAAGCATGTATGACATTTATTTAGAGTGGTGTAAATTAGCGTCGTATTCTTTTCATCATAGTGAGATAATAAAAAAAAAATTAACACTTATCCCCTTTACATATTTTTGGTCTTTTCCCTTTAAATATGTATTAAAAAAAAGTTTCTAATGTAAATAAATTTTTATATGTAAAAATTATTCTGGAATATTAATTTAATTTTATTAAAAAAATTCTCTATTTTATGTATTTTTATCAGTTTGATCAAGAAAGCGTTTTTCAAACTTTAAATTTTATTGGTTTAAGAATTTCATTATATTGTAGTTTGTATAAAAAACAAACATGTAGTTTTACTTCATTTCATTTACATATTTAATTACATTTGGGTACAAATAATTTAATTTGTATTGTATCAAGAGAATTTGTTTGTTATATTAGGTTTCCGATTCATTTCGGTATATGTATGTGGGTGTATTTCATTTCCGTTTGTATCGTTTGAGATCATTTCGGGTATTTCATGTTAATATGTTCAATTAGGTAACTTGAAGAGTACTTGTTGCAGATCAGCAAATAACCCATGCATGGATGAACTATAAAAAGTACCCTCACAAAATACATGTACCTTAAAACAACTGACAAAGTCCTAAGCTGGATTAGGAATGGCTACTAGAGGTGTATTATTATAGGTACAAGCAAAGTTAAAAAATTTTATTATTCCACACAATTCAGTTCTTTCCTTAGATTCATTTCGTTAACGACGCTGAGTACCGGATGCCTGTGGCCGCCGTGCCGTTGACCGTGTGCTGCCGGGTTCCAGGTCGAGCGAGGACCTGGTGCACCGGCTCTTCGTGTGCGTGGCGGGCGTGGCGGACCAGCTACAGACCAACTTCGCCGGGGACCTGCGCAGCATCCTCAAGTGCGTGTTCCTCATGAACGCCAGCGGCGCCGCCGGCACGCCCGACCCCGACGACGAAGGTAGCGCGGCGCTGTTCTTCGTCCGGTCTGGGGGGGGGGTAGTATCTCGTGGCGGCGAGGCGCTTGGGGCGCAAGGCCCTGGGACGTCGTGCAGCTTGTGTGGTGGGAAGCCTACAACTCGCGTAGTTTCGGTTCTCTACCATGTTCGTGCAACTTCGGGATTTCTCTCGAAAAAATTGAAATTTTAAAAAAAAAATAGAGGGGTTGGGTTAGGTTAGGTCAGGTCAGGTCAGGTCAGGTCAGGTCAGTCACGTCACAACATGCTTGTTTTCATTGTAAACTTCTGATTTAGCGGGGCTGAAGGTGGCGTTAACACCAAAAACTCAAAACTGCACGGAAATCTTCGGAAATTCTTGCAGGGAACCGAAACTACGCGAGTTGTAGGCTTCCCTTGTGTGGTAGCCGTGACTTTATACGGCTTAAAAGGGTTTGACAAAAGTCCCTTGGCGTGCTTTCAAGAAACTGTACCTGGAGTTTTCGTGACTAAAAATAATTTAAAAGCTTTTTTTTTTTTTTTTTTTTCCATTTTCACTCTTATAAAAACAAATTTTATAATCAAAATACAGAAACAGAACTACTCATCCATCTTCTACATATTCGTAAATGTTATTTTTTTGTAACAGACACCACTTGGATATCATTAGTAAGTTAAAATTGTCGTTTTTTTTTCCCCTTCTGATTGTGTGTCTGAGTAGGCAGGGGCTTTAACAGTTAGAGCAGGATTGCGACAGGTGGGGCAGATAAAGCCATGAAGGTCGAGCGGTCAGATCAGTCCCCTCCCATTGGGGTTATAAAGCTTTGATTCCCGGCAGAGTTGGACACAGATTATTCGTAAGTGTGAAACGCTGCAGACGTTGCCGCGGTCGTAAAATTTTCTCGGGGTATACTCCCGTTACCCCCCACCCATTCATTCCACAGGGTGGCCAGCCAACCGGGAAATCGGGAAATACGGGAAATAGCCAGGATTTCTTAAAAAAACCAGGAATACCTGGAATCAACCAGGAATTTTTATTAGAACCGGGAATTTTTTTTATGAAGTAACGATCACAATAACATACTGCTGTTAAATGAGCACGTTCACCACCCGTCGAAGCACGACAGCGTGCTCGTGTGCTATATTTTGTGAAAGTTAATTTGTTCATATTGCATTTAAAAACTTTTGTAGTACGTAAGAAACCGTTAACAATTCAGACTTCCATACTTATTATGTTTCTGTATTCAAAAGCAACAGCATTTTGGCTGAAAATGTTGTTGTAGGATGGTAGTAATTTCTCGCACGGCATGTTGGTAGCACTAGTTTTGTATGTATATTTGTTTTTACTTTGCGCTCATGTTGTTGCGTCACGGTATCACGGATACTTTTCTCGAGTTTTTTTTAAAAGTTTAGTTGTGCGGGACGTTGTTTTGAATCTTTTAATCTAACATGTAATTGGCGCAGACTATCATAATGTAAACGAGTTCGGTCACCACATACAATGACAAATGTACGGAAGAGTTTGAATGGGTGGAGAAAGAGCCAAAGTGCGGGACGAACGCTATTTGCAATTTCTGTAATCTTAAAATCTATATCGGTAGCATGGATGGGAAGAACAGCATTAGCCAGCCACGCAAGAGGGGCAAAACACGTGCGTTTGGTGTCAAGTAATTTTTGTGACGTGAGATTATAAATTTTTTGTTGGTGGTAGGTTTTGTTTTAAGCAAGTTCATTGATTTAATTTTTAAGCCTATAGTTAAGTTGTCTATTGTTTAACGGCAATAAAACATCATATTGTGTGTGCTTTGTGTAACAAAAATGCAAATTGTATGCAAATATTGATAAAAACCACCCTTGAAAAAACCTGGAAAAAACCAGGAATTTTATTATCCCAGAAGAGTGGCCACCCTGTTCCATCAATGTGCCATTGTCATCTCGTGATAGCTCTATTCAGAGTTCTTCATTTTTAAATAATTATTTATTTCAAATATATTACATCCTATTTATTTATAAATGAGAGTGTTTGGATTTTTGTTACTCAATCATATCAATTATTTAACCATTTTTGATGACTTTTGAAATAGAGGGATACATACATTGGATAAAGCCACTTTACATTCCTTTTGAAAAAAATCCTTAGGGAATAATTATTTTTTCTTTATATTATAAAGATAACATATTGCGACAGGCCACAAAAAGAACAGGGAGTAACCTAATGGCTGTGTTGGAAATTTATATAGTGTGTTTGTAATATTTTTTTGTAGTTTAAAATATCATAAAATAGATGTATTTAAAGTATTTAATTGTTTTCCTTTTACCATATGTTACTTCGAATATGAGCGATGTACATAAATACAGAGCTGAGTACATCTGAAAGCTTTGCAATGAAGTGGAAATGGAACTCGTCAGAGGATGAGTACTAGAGCTAGTTTTTGATAATCCCTACAAGATATATTATTTTTAATATTAGTTTTAAAAAAAGTACCTTTGACTTAGGTAGTTTGTTTCTTGACATTATTTTATATTCATTTGTAATCCACTATAACGGAGAAAAAGTTAAATGGCACTTTGTTTAGCAGTAGAATGAAACATTCTTCATAGTGACACAATTCTTTCGCTGTTGTGTTTGTTTCATAGGGGAATTCCAGAGTGGGATAAGTTTAGCCACTATTGTGATGAGTTAATTTCTGATGGCTAGGTCAGTTTTACTTTTTTTTCCGTGTTCTCAGTTTGGTACTGATTCTGAAAAACCATTTCTCAGTTCTTGGTTAACTTCCTAACATTTTCGCATCACACCAAATATACAATTATTTCCTGATAGATGGCATCTTTATTTGTTCAGTATACGACTTATCCGTGTGCTGTTTAATCTAAATCTGACCACAAACAAGTCGCCTAGTATCTAGGTAGCACAGCATCTAGTAATGTGTATTAACTTTTGTTGGGTAAATATTTATGTTATTCATACACACCCATGAATGATGCGCGGATAATAGGGAGTTTACTGTATAAACAAACAGTTGGTAACCGTTGGAGACGAATGACGGGCGTTGCGAACGAGGAGGGTGCGGCGTGTGTGGGCGCAGAGGGCGGGCGGACGGTGGAGCGGGCGGAGGAAGCGCTCTCGGCCGGGGGCTGGGAGCCGAGCCCCGGGCAGCCGGAGCCGCCCCCTCCCTGGGTCCCGGACTTCATGGCCCCCCGCTGCATGTCCTGCGAGGCCGCCTTCACCGTCGTGCGGCGGCGCCACCACTGCCGCAACTGCGGCAAGGTGCGTGCACACCAACACCTCGTGAAGAGGTTACGTACTAGCTTTGAATATATATACTGTATAGAAGTCGCCAGCCCAGGTTAAAATTTCTAACACGGTTTTGAGGTGGTTGGTTAATTCACCGCCGCAATCGCCACCATCTCTAGGGCATCGACTCGCGGTGGTCCCTGGCGGACAAGTGTCGAACTCTTCGAAAACCCCCTTCCCCCTCCCGCTGAACGACCTTGAGCTGCAGTGAATGATGGATGGGGGGTGCGGGGAAATGACAGCGGGCGACAGTGCTGCGCTCTTAACGTGTGAATAACAACTAAGACGATACGGGGCGTTACGGCAGCGCACTGCAGCGGTGAAGTTCCCAAGCTGCTCATCATACGCTTCTGAAAAACGTAGAGTAAATCCTATCCACTCGCGACTTCTATACAGTGTATATATTCAAAGGTACTGGGGTGTGCACGGGGATATAAAAAAGAAATGGAAACAATGAAAAAAACCACATCACGATAAAAGATGCAAACGAAAAAAAAAAATGCAAGGCACAAAATAAACAATAGACACAGACTCAATAAACAGTTGGTTAATGAATCAATCATTCTCTACAGGAAGAGATGAAATAAACAAATTTAGACAAGTCAAAAATCAAAAAGTTTAATTCTGCGGATGTGGATGTAAAATAAATTATATTTATTAATACATAATTTTTATTTATAGTTAATTATTTATAACTTGAGAATCTAAGGATAAGCAGAAGAAAAAATGTTTTTAATGAATATTCTATTATTTGTTGTCTTTTTTCACTCGGGAGGAACCTTTCCAAGCACAGTTCATCCACCGATGGTCTCCGTAAACTACTCCTGGCTTAAGCTGGAGTTGGTTCCTTGCAATAAACATAGCCCATTTATTTCCCGATTCCCCTGATGTGTATAGCATTCATTTGATACCTAATCTCATCGATGAGACAAAAAAAACCCAACAAAATTAGAAAATTTGTTTAAATATTTTTCAGTTTTTTTTTCCTGTATACCTTAAGAAGTGATAACTATGAATGCACTGTTCAAAATGTGTCAACATCTGTGACAACTGTCGCAAAGAACATTCAGACTACAACAGTTAGGGAAACTTGTAGTGTCAGGTATGTTAAATCCAAACGAAATCTGGGCAGGTTAATCAAATGGAGACATTCTTTCCTTTCCCTTAAGTCTCTACTGAGTATGCCAGCCTTAATATTCTGATAAAACTAATAAATAATATTTATTGAAACATAGTTGTTCAGGTGCAACATGAAGGGAAATTTTGTATTGTTTTGTTTATTACATCATGATATTTGGTTCTCAAGGTCTGAATGTTCCTAGAGCAGCTATCAGAAGTGCATCCTTATCTTGAAGGGTGCGTGTTTAGAGTTCTTTTATTTAGGCTGTCATAATATCTGGAACACTGAGCAAGGCATAATTGCAAAGTGAAAAGACTGTTGGGCTGCACAAATGATTGAATCAAGGAAAGTGCAGTCTGCACAGTAAACAAAGTATGTTTCTCCTTATTCTACCATGTAGAATAAGTTTCCATCCAGTTAGAGTATAAACGTGAAAATTGTGTTTTACGTGTATTTCCATAGAAACTAGGCACGTTGCAAAAAAAAAAAAACCTCTTTAATGGCCATGTTTTAGCATATCTGGAACAGTTAACTTTGTTTGTTGGGAAGACAGGTGTTTGTTGTGGTTTCAAGGTGTTCGTTGTGGTTTCAAGGTGTTCTGCGCGCGCTGTAGCGCTAACTCCGTGCCGCTGCCGCGCTACGGCCAGGTGAAGCCGGTGCGGGTCTGCAACCGCTGCTTCCTGCACCAGGTGACGCCCTTTACCCTCGAGGAGGTGGCTGCGCGCTCGTGAGCCCACGAGCCCGGGCGTTGGCCCTGAACCACCTCGCTCCCTCTACTTGAAGCACAGTGGCTCGCGGCGCTGGCCCTGAACCGCCTCGCTCCCTCTACTTGAAGCAAAGTGGCCCGGGAACACCGCGCTCCCACTACTTGGTCCGAGACCGTCGCCTGCGCCTTTCTTAGGAGAACAAGGATGTATATATGTATTTTTTGTTTTGTTTTTAAGTGAATAACAAATTCCGTTACGTGCTGCCCGCATGGAAGTGCCTGATCGGCTCTGAGATAGCGCGGGAGCATCGCGTAGTGGCTGCTACGTGGCGCCAAGAACATCCGCGCGCGTGAAGTGCGCTTCTTCTTTTGTAATTATATTTTGTACAGCTGCTAGGAATGTCGTTTTTAGAGTACTGTGTGTTTATACATGAGTGCGTTCTTTAAAAAAGAATTTATTTTATTTTTTGATTCATTAGATTTCATAGAAGAATATAGTATTAGGTTATTATTGCAACTTTGGTTGTGTCGAGACTTTTTGAGTGAGAAATTTTTATTTACACTTGTATGTTGAAATATGTGAGGGATGGGTGAAGTACCAAAAATTATTTAGGGGTTATTTGAAGGGTGTTTCTGTGGAGCATTTTTTTTTTTTGTAAATGTGTAAATGTCATGCTTTCAGCAGTGAAGTCTGGATTAACATTCAGATTGGATCATTGTTGGTATTTTTCTCTTTTTTTTTATTTTGTGGAAGCCAATTTTTTTATGTGTAATATATGTGGCTTGTTTGTATGGAAATGTTGCTGCTTATGAAAGGTTCGCAGTATTCAAGTTTAGGTGGCCAAAGCAACAGAGAACATATTTATATTTTTTTTGTCACTCTTTGGAAAGTATCTGATGGTTAATGTAAGGTCTTTTGAGTGATTACTTAGCAGGATTGGATTTTTCTGTAGAAGATTCACAACCAAAGTTCTACATCACTGTGGTCGTTTGAAGTGTTTGTCATGCACACAGCTGAGAGTTCTGTATTTACCATGATGGGTGCAGTTCTCTGCTTTTGGAATATTTAGGCTTGAACACGGGGAAAGAAACCAAATTGAATTATGAAATACTGTACACATAGTTTAGCTTTTGAGAGATGCAATTTTTTTTTTCATGCAAATTGTTTTAAGTTTTACTCTAACTTGTAACAAGTAATATTGTTTTTATGATGTTACACATTTGATAGGGTTGAGTCTTTACCGATCAACATGTGTTAGTGTGAATTCCGTGATAAAAATTATAAATCAAAAAAATTGTTAAAAGAAGGTAACTTAAATTATTAGTTTTTAATACAGATATATGGACAAGAAAATCTGTGTGACCCAAGAGCCTTTTCAATTAACGGCCATGTCCCTCCGAAGGTAGGGCTGCTGTTTCGCGTCACATTCTCTCATGCTCGGTGAGTGTCCAGCCATATTGCGCCGCTCCAAGTACGGCGATGCAAAAATTTAGATGGTACTCGAGCAGTAATAGACTTTTCAGCCGGTAACTCGCACATGTTTGAAGTAAACGTGTTAAGAGTTGCAAAACTGTGCAGGTTTACCTATAAGCGTGTTTGTAAACTACAAAGACGCTGCATAAACGTATTCACTGATGAAATTGATCAATATTTTTTTCCCACAGATAGTAAAGTTATTGTTCCTCAGGGATAGTTTACGAAGTAAAAAAAAAAAGTGGTACAGGCTGACGACTAGCAGTTGGTACTCCTGGCGTGTGGGATAGTGCTCACTAGGGTATTCGGCAGTCGGTGATTGAAGTAGTAATTGTTAGTTTTGAACGATTAAACAGATTTTAGTTGCCAAAAGTGAAAAAAATAAACATTTGTGTTCCATTTTTTTTATTCCAGAAAGTATCTACTAACCTGAACTAATCACTCTTATTCGCAATCTTTAACTTTGGAGAGGGAAAAATGAAACAAACTAAACATTTTAACGCAAGAAAAATCACAGAATTATTAACTTAAAAAACATATTTTTTGTAACAAACTTGAAGGAATAATTATCGTTACTTAGAGTATTGTGCGACAACCACAGACACACACACAGTAGTCCAAACACCAATCAGCGACTGAGGCGCGGCAGACTCACTCCCTTCACCCCGCCCGCTTCCATCGCCTTGTCAGAGGAGAGTTGCGAGTGAGAGTAACCTTGGCACAGAATAAAAACAAAATTTTATGCTGTCGATGTCGATTCCTCAAAGTACCAAAAGAATCTGGAATTGATTTAAAATTCCTTGTTCTTTTACTATAGCAAAAGTACCCGTAATTTCCGGGATTTCCTGGTTCAGAACCCTAGTGCTCACGGGAGAATCGCAATGCAAGGTGCCCAAATAAATGCAGAAATGTGGTTTTTCTGTTTGCTTTTCTCAAGGTTCCCCCATAAAGGTTATTGCTTGGAGAGGGTTGTTATTCTCGGGAGAGTTGGAAGCTACCTGTATTAACACTCCGGTTTTTCGCATTCTTAACGGCAGTGATTCTCGTCTATTTACTTCGACTGTGAACATCACTCTGACCCAATACATCACATTAAACACAACTTACGTTATGGCGTGTCATTTGTAGGTTGAAATTAATTGTCTGGCAATCCTGAGACGGTGTACACACGCACACTTTCGCAAGCTAGCTTCTCGATATATGCCAGGGTGTCTTGTGGCCTGGAAAAACTAGTGAACCAGCCAGCATTTATATAGAGATTTTTCAGCCTAGGAAAAGTACGAATTTGTACATAATTTTATTTGAATACCTGGAATTTATTTTTTAGGGGGGAAGGAAATATGAAATTCAAGGAGCACATTCAATACGTCAAAACCATAACATATAATTATGATGATAAAAAAAGTTTGGGGTCATTTTACAGCCTCCAGAAGTCACCGCTATTCCTAATAATACTTTTCGTCCTCCTGTTATCACAACTGCATCTATTGTATTTGTGTTTGTCTCAGTACAGAAAATAATCAGCTAGATAGAGGCATTAGGTGTAAATGGGGCATGAACGGATATTTTATTTTTCCAGGTACAATAATTATAAAACCAAACTTTGGCATAGCTTATGAGTGTTATGACAGATTATACTTTACTGAAATTTTTCACACTCTGCTGTAGGAATGCAAAAATACTATAGGCATCTAACTCATGTTAAGTCAGGGATTATCCAAATTTAATCAGATTACGAAGCCTATGGTGTACCCATCGCTTTATATTTATTGTCATTAAAATACAGAATTTTTGGCAGTTTTTTTTATTCATTTCACATCACACAAAAAAATTATTTCGATATATGGATCATTCAGATATAGTGCAGTGAAACTTTATTATAAAGTATCTGACTAAATGATTTTCACTTTAATGTTGGTATCTAATATTAGATCCCAAAGAGAGAATTTTTTTTCCTGACCTGTTGTAATCATTTAACTCTTTTGTAATTTACGTACGTACAGTTTAGAAATAATTGTTTTCACACATTGCCTAAAGTGTTCAGAATAGTTAGCAAATATTAAGCCAGGTAACGAATCGCTTGTGAGCTGAAGGGATGCAAGTGAATAGTGGGAGAACGCTAAAATGTCACACACCATATTGGTCTGCCAATTACGTGCAGTGTGTTACTGCTGTAGATACTGTGCTTTGTTTGAGTGTTCTTATAAATGTTGGTGATGACTGATTAAATATGCCACACATCAAATGTTTTTTTTTTTTACAAGATGGCAACTTGTAATATGTTGTAAAGTCCACGAAATACTGCGAGTCTTGAAGGGTGCTGAATATGCTAAACTGGAAAGTATGAACAAAGAAGCCACTCATCATTCTTACTACATGATCTTAGATTCGTTAGTTTTTATAACTCCCGAGACATAAGTTTGTTTTTACCTAAGTTGTGCAGTATAATTGTTTCTTCTATATTGAGCCATTCAAATTTTTCTAAACAGAGGTAATAGAATGTATAAATGGTTGTATTAATGTTATTTATATCCTCTGATATGTTAAATTTTTTTTTGTACCACTGCTGGTTCTTTGCCTTTGATGTAGTGACATTAGTGTTAGGAACATTTGGGGGTTCGTGGCAGTGTGTAGCGTCGTTGAGTGACCTTCACCTTAGGCAAACATTTCAAATACCAATTTTTTTAGTTAATTTTCTTGTGTTGTTATTTCAGTTATATTCTCATGTTGGCTATCTTGATGCACTGTTTGAAGTAACAGTCTCAACAAAGTGTTGTTTTTTTAAATATATATTTTAGTTTTACATGTATTATTTGATATTAATGTTGTTAAATAGAATGAAAATGAGGAAATAACTTAAGGGATTTTATAGTTCACCCAGAAGTCATGAAGTTAAAAGTTCAAGGTCATTCGTTGGGACCCTACACACTTGTCCTGGTAGCCCTCGGAACAATGCTGACAATATATTTGCCTGGTAACATCATTGGCTTCTGCTTTTGTGAAACTGTGATTGTAGTGATTGAAGCAACAGCTACCAGTCTTCATCTTGTTACCAACAATATCTGTGTGGTGCATAAAAAGCAGGAATTCTTTTTATGTTACTGACCATGTGATCTGCGACTATTGTAGCATATTGGTGGTGGTTTAAAAAAAGCCTAGAAAATAAAAAAAAGTCACATACTTAAGATTGTAGTTTTATTTAACCTTTGCCTTGTCTAAAATACACAATGACAAAGTCAGTACTAAGTAATTGAAATTTTAAACATGTGAATTTACCTTTGCAAAGTTCATACAGTGTGTAATGCCATTGAATACCGTGTTTTCTCGCATAATCGTCGCACATTTTATTCTAAAATCAAGTTTGACAAGTAGGGGTGCGATGATTATGCAGGAAAAAAAAAATTTTGTTAGGTAAAGTTGTTTATGAAAACAAAACCCGTTCACGGAAAGTACGTTTATTTAAAAAAAAAAAAACATAAAAAAAAGGGTGGAGTATACAAGAGCACGCCAAACAATTTATATTAATAATTCATTAAACCAAAACCTTTCTTCAACTTAAAAAAATAGAAAACCCAAACTGTAACGCGAACGCAGGCCACTTGAATCTGCAAAGTGAACTAACGCGTAACTATTGCCGTAGTACACATTTACCACGAAAGAATGCGGGCCATTAAATGTAGTTAACTCTGCACTCGACAGAGAGCGCGCGCTGCATGCAATCGGCGAGATATCGATATTCCACTACGTGTGCGCGCTCTGTGCGGGAAGCCACATAACCAAACATGAATGATGCCAACTAGCACTGGCTACATGTTCATAGGCGGTACACCGGGGCGACGCAGACGATCAGATAAAAATAATGTTTAAAAACGTCTTTTAAAGAAAATTTACACGTCAGACAACTTCGTATTTTCCATTAATTAAATAAGTGGTAATTTCAGAATAAATATTAAGATTTCTACTTTAAAATACATCGTTTTATACGGAAAAGATACCTACACATAGCGCTCGGCATCTAATAGCGGGTCCAAAAACATCATTTGACGTTTAAGCGAGAAGTTTTTTTTATCCCAATTTTGACGGCCAAAAATATAGGTGCGACGATTATGCGATAAAAGAGGGTGTTTTTGCCAGTGAGTTTCAGCTTTATTCGCCCTGACCTTTCCACTAGTGCTATAGAAATGATTCTATCCAACAAAATTGGGACCAATCTGATTGCTGTGCTGTTGCTGTGGTTATTTTCGCATGGAAAAAATATATATATATCGTTTCCCGCCATTTTCTTTGGTGAACATCCTCTCTACTAATTGGTCAAGTAAACTAGTTGATTTGAAAGCAATGTTGGACACTAACATTTGCTTCTGCACACAGTGTACACATTTTGGGAAATCCAGGAAGTCGGGGAATTTACTTGAAATCCTGGATAAGTCGCTGGAATTTCAGCGTGTGAGGAAAATGTCATGCTGAAGTCTGCCCTCACGTATAGAAAGCATAGTTTCAGTGCATAATCATTGTAAATGCTGTAAAATGGTGTATGCAAGATTCTGTTTGTATTAGTCAGCTGTAGGGATGGTGGAGGCTGTCTCTTAGTTTATTTTATAAAGTTGCAAAAAAATTTGATCCAATAAAATTTTCCCGACTTTTTTTTTAAATATTTGCAAGATTGACCTCTATCTTTGTGTACTCTTCAGTTAAATGCGAAGCTCCTTTGGGGCACATGCAGTACAAGAGCATATTTTGTGTCTCAAATTTCTTGCTGAGCAAACAGCTCTAGCCTGTCAAGTAGGTACGGTGTAAAGTGTGTGTGTGTCTCATCCCATGACGTTGCATCCCACTACCCCCAAATCTTGAAGCTTCCTCCCGAGTTCTACCCTTCTTGCCGTCTCTCCTGCCTTCCTCCAGAAATTAGTGTTTCCTTCTTTTAGTGCTCTATATCCTTCGCATCTCCTCCCTTTATGCAGCCTGTTTCCTAACTTTTCCCCTTTTTCCTCCTTGGTGTTCCCTATGCCAGATCTCGGGCCATTATGGATGGCTAGAGACCGGAAAAATTCGCGATTTTAATGACCTCTATGCACGCGGGAAAATTACATCTGCTCATTGGCTACTGACTCGTGTAACCTGTTAACTGGGACGCTCGTGATTCGATACTTCTTTTGTTAAAGGTTTTTCATTGGCCAAGTGTCATTCAGATAAACTGTGGCCCAATCACTGATGCAGTAAAGAGGCAAACGTTTTTGGATTCTAATCTATCACGAAAAGAATCCCGCGAATTTTTCCGGTCTCTATGGAGGGCCTATCTGCCCTGCCCTGCCCTGCCCTGCCCTGCCCTGCCCTGCCCTGCCCCCCCCCCCCCCCCCCCCCACAGCACTTTACCTTTCCCGAACATTCCCATTAACCATCTTGACCAAGAGTACGTGCAAGTGATACAGTTGACACTATTGTGTGTACGTGTATTGTGAGCACACTGGCTAATTTGTACCTCTCAGGAAACTTTATGTATTTAAAATGAGTAATGGTGTTTCTGGTGCTATTTGTACAGATATATTCATGAACACACACAAAAAAAAAAATTTTGAGCTGGAGATATGATTTGCGAGTGACAATGCACACACTGTTGAGCTTGCGTGGAAATAAGGTCAAATCAACTGCTTTAAGAAGCCAGTAAATTGCACCTGCTCTCGATATAGATTGCCGACTCCGTTGTGAGGCGTTCCGGCCATTTTAAATTGTCAGATATGATTAGTGTAGAGGTAGTGACAAACTGCAACTAGCACCACTCTGCAAGACAGCTCAATCATGTGATTCCCCTTGGGAACCACGGTATATTTTAATGTATGTACAATCTCACCCATCCTTTTGCTTTGAGAAAAAAAAAAACTGGGGAAGGCATAAGATAGCAAATTTAATCATTACTGTATTTATTAGTTAACACAAGTTAATAATACATAGTAAGAATTGTCTCCAAGAATAATCATGATATTTTCAGTTTCTGGTTATAGTTTAAAAGGTAAACTGCTAATAACAGACAGATAAATTATTGATAAGTACAGTCAGTTTGCAACTAGTGCTTTTAAATGGCCAAACACAAATTATTTATTAGTATTTACCACAGGTTTGGATGGTTACAGACAGGCTAGATATGACAACATAATTTTTGCATCTCAATGTAAGGAAAATAAATAATCCTGAATTTCAATGTAAAATTTTTATAAGCCAGTACCATCTATTTTAATACGTACTTATAATGTAAATAACTCATATTTGCATACAGAGGAATAGTACATAGAATATTCTCATTGCCAGACTCAATTTTACTTCAGGACACATTGGGAACACATTCAGAATGGAAACAAATATTCTCACTACTTTCTATCCATCTCTACAGTACAGTCAATTCACATTTAATAAAAAATGGCTTGCCTGTGCCACCAACCTAATGAGCCAAGGGCTTACTGCCGCAACTGCAGTACCAATGTGCCAGGGCATGGCTGCAGAAGTGTATGCTTGTTTCCGCCACTTGCTCCTGTGATCAAGCTGAAATGGCATTCAGAAATTCAAAATATCCATATCAGTGCCAACGCAAGTAGAACAACTCTATCATGAACAAGATTTCAACTACTGAGGGTAAAAAGAGTCTAAAAATTAAACTGATATTTGTCATAAAACCCTAGCATTTATTACCTCCTTTCAGTTAATAGTCAAATTGGTTAAAATAAGGGTACAAAAAAAAAAAAAGAAGATTCGAGGGTTTTTTTGCAAACGAGAAGAATAAAAATTCTGAAATGATTTTTGTTTCCACATCCTGACAAGTTTCCAAATCATTCTCTTAGAAGACGTTTGATATTTCAAGTAGTTTACCAGTATTTTATAACTGGTTCGGTTAGGTTTACATACCTATTACAAATACTCTGATCATGCACACGATTTTGATGCATACTTGTTATCAGGGGTGCAACAACTAAATTTCCAAAGGGGGAAGCAATATACCTTTTTATAAAGAATCATCGATCCCCCCTATTGAAGTGGGGGCTCCGGGGGGTCCACCCCCGGAAAAATTTGTATTTCAAGGTGGAAAATTGTGCTATTTAAGCAGTTTTATTATCTAAAAATTGATGATTACACAGAACTTTCTTTGCCCCCGTTTGCCCCCACTTCAAGGTTTCAGAGGGGGGGCAAAATACCCTTGCCCCCCCCCCCCTGTTGTTGCGCCACTGCTTGTTATCATGTACATTCTGAAAAAAAAAAACTACATTCCTCACTTGTTTGTGTGGCTCAACAGAGCATTCAGCCTTGACGTGGGAAAAGTAAGGTGTCTAGTAACACGAGCAAGCGGACCGCGGGTCTACTGAAGACCGGGTGCCGTCGGCTTGGGGTCGCCCCCCGCGGCAGCCTCCGGGAACAAGGGCTCGGCGGGCAGCAGCCAGTGGTCCTGCAGGTACGGCAGGCGGTCCACCACCTTGGTGCTCCAGTGGTGGATGCGACACTTGACCGCCACCCGCTCCACCCCGTTGATGGTCACCGTCACGAGGAACTGCTTGCGCTCCAGGCCGAGGTCCGGCCCCGTTATGGCCTCCTGCGGCATCTCTATGGCGCTCTCCGGCACGTGGACGTTGGCCTTGCGGAATGACATCCGCACGTGCCACGGCTCCACCGTCCACGGCACCTCCTTGTTCATCACCACCGACAGCACCATGGTCGACAGGTAGTTCACCGTCCGCTGCGCGTGCGGGGAGCTGAACTTGGGCTTGGCCGCCGCGGAGCCCTTGAGGCGGGCGTACTTCTCCTCGTTCTCGGGCGTCGCGTACACGGCGAGGCCCGGCAGCAGCAGCTTGTTGTACGCGGCGAAGCTCTTCACCGCCACCCTGTCGCCGACGTCCCCCAGGCCGCTCACGTAGTCCGTCAGGATCAGGTCCACCGTCTCCTGCTTGGCCACGCTGGTGTCCTGCACCAGGTCGTAGATGAAGTGGCGGTTCTTCAGGCGCTTTGGACGCTGCCCTATCTTACTCAGAGGGACGGGATTCCTCCTTTTCAGAATGAACGTGGTCCTGCACTGTTGGTTTACTTTTAAGCTTCCGTCGACATTAAAAACAGCGGCTAACTGATTCGGTAGAAAATTACGAACTGATGTAGCGAACTGTTTCCACATTTCAAAAAATCGGTAGAAATTTTAATCTTACAATACTATTTTAAAACTTACGAAAACGTATTCAACAAAGCCCTTTAGCCGACGAGTTTCTAGGTTAAGCGCATTATCTGCAAAAAAAAAAAAGTATCCATTAATGCATTAAAATATTTAAAACCTGTTAACTAAAATTATAATTTATAGGTATATAGCCTAATAAAATATACTTACATCAAAAATTAAGCCAGGAACAGAATTATTGTAAATAACAAACTACACACGGACGAACAATTGAAGCATAGAATAAAAATGCCAAAAACAAAATGAAAATATCGCTGGAGATTGTTTTATGGTACTACCAACCGTTGCGTACGTACCAACGCAAAAATGCAAAAATAAGTTTCTTAATAGAATTGCTTTCAGAAACGTAAACATGCAGTGTTGAAAGTTAAAAGGGCAAAATTTACAGGACGGATGTATTATTTATTTGTTCCAGTGCGTCTTTAAAGATGATCCTTTTGTTTACTCTACATGTGGGTGTGGGATGAGAGTGTTGTATACCCAAAATTTGCCTGTATTGTCATCTGGACGTTGCAGAACTTTTAAAGATGACTTGGTGAGTTGCATTTACGTACTTTTTAAAGTGTGGCTATGTAAGTGGACATAGCCTTAAAGATAAAGAGAATTTTTGTGAGGTTTTCAACAGTAAAATCATATTGGTCATAAAATCTAGTATTTATTACCTTTCATTATGTAGTCAAATTGGTTACAATCAGTAATGAACTCAAAAATTCTTGGACGGGCCAGACACAAGCAATAAAAAGGAAAATTGCTATGTAAGTGGCCACGGTTAGTGGGAATAGGTGAGATATGGATAGAGCCCTATGGTACACATTGGGCGAAAATGTGGAGATATTAGGGCCAAGGAGAATATTGGAAAGGGAGGGAGGAAAGTGTGTTAGGTGTACTACGGAAGAGAGACCAAAAGGCTGAGACGCAAGTGCATGAGGCTGCTTGCTAAAGCAGAAAGGTTTGTGTGGATGGGGCAAGGGTGCAGCTGGACTCTAAATGATCCGTAGCATCCGTCCATCATGTGACCTGCAGTTAGTCGGATTGCTCGGAAAGAGACAATATAGAGATACAGAACTAAAAATAGATGGATGATGGAGAAAGATAATAGGTACATCAATTTCATCATAACATATTTACCTTTCTGCCTATAGTTTTACATAATTTTTTTATTCTCCCAAACAGTACAAAATTGACCCAAATTGGGACATTTGATGATTTGATGCATCATTAATTTATAAGTCGGCGTAAACATTTTACGTCTGAATTACAATACATACAGATTTCTCTACTATCTTTAAATTTAATATGGTTATTTTATAGGTACACATAAACCATCCGGAAGAAATTTACTAAATGATGTGAAAACCGCATAAAAATCAATTGTATAGTTGAGAAGAAGTAAGCGAATAGACCGGTGTATATACCGACTTTTTTCATACTATTATTTAGAGATAATCCGTTTCTATTTTTTTCAGTGACTGTCTTTAAAGTAGGTTGCCATTGTTAAGTGGTCATATAACTCGCCTCCCATAAGCTAATTCAAGTTGGATCCTTGGAGTGAAAAATGAGTTTTTTCGCACGTGAGAACATGGCACACTTTGCCGTGGTTGGTAGGTTTTCTCTGGGTACTGCCATTTTCCCCCACACTTGGAGACCAGTACTGCTGTTAACTCACTCACTGTTTTACTTCTCATTCACTGCTAACGGCATTGATGTACCTAAATGAGAAGTTAAACCCTCATTTGTTCTCTCATTAAACTATCAGGAGTACGCTAAGCATTGGAGTAGGTACATAGGTTGGCCCAAAAATAATAATGAAGGGATTTCTTGGAAATATTATAATAGAAATTAAAGCATTAAAGCTAATATTGTACTCATTTTAGTTCAAGACTGCAGTTTGAACTGAACAGTGTTGATTACATGTACTGTTTAACTTGATGTAAGCTTTTGGACATACGCCATTGCTTAGCACATGTATGTCTGTAGAAGAAAACTACAAAAAAAAATGACAAAAACCACAAATCAAGCACCTGTGTTTCCGTACTGTACCATGTGCGTCTCTGCCTGAGGACGGGAGCAGATAGCAGTTCCCAAAACGTCGCTTGTTTTGTTTTAGAAAAGTGTTGTGTTTTTTCGTCTTTTCATTAGGTCGTTTTTTTGTCTCGTTTTGACTGTTGTGCTGAATTTTTTTGGGTGTAATATTTGTGCTGTCATCATTTATGGGGTTTTTTCATTTCTCTTTTGTTTTTTTTTTGTTTTTGGAAAACTATTGTGTTTGTTTCGTCTTTTCGTTTTGCTGTGTTTTTGTCTTGTCTCAACTGTTGTGTTGAATTTTTTGGGTTCGGTATTTTTGTGCTGTCATCATTTGTAGGGTTTTTTTCGTTCTGTTAGTCCATTTTTCTTTGTTTTTCTTTGTTTGTTGTGGAGTATTGTGTGGCGTTAAATCCTGATAACAGCAATTTTTTGCTTAATTTGTGTTTTTTGTCATTTGTGTTTTTTTCTAGTTTTCTTCTACAGACATACATGTGCTAAGCAATGGCGTATGTCCAAAAGCTTACATCAAGTCATGCACTCCCATTGCACAAATCTTTCAAAGATAATATGTACTGTTCACACTTGCAGGAACCCGCTCCGGAAACAGAAGCTGACGACGAAGCCGTCGCCAGCCATCCAAGCCATAGACAGCAAGAGCGATCAGAAGTTGGAGAGCCTGTTTCTGAAGCTTCAGCAGTGAGTGGTGGCCGTAAGAGGGCAGCACGCCTCGGCGTGGCTGTTGGGTTTGCGTTGGGCCCAAGTGTTTGCAGATGCACCGTCACAAAACTATTTTGGCAAGAGAAGTACTTAGTAATTGTTGTTGCCATTCCTAGAGTATGATTAAGGATCATTTACACTGTTGGCTGAAGCATCATTCAGCATCATTTGGTTGTTTTGCTAATGTTTCTAGCTGCTTGTCGCTAACTTGGTATCACCAGTGTCGCATGCAGCAAACTAGCCAGCAAATGTGTAGAAATTAATGTACTAATGGTAACCACCTTCAAGCTATAAAATTCCTTTGGTGTGTTGAGTCACTACTAACATAGTGCACAACTTAAGGTATAGGTACCTGATAATATTTATTATTTTGAAAAATCGTTTAGACAATACTTGCGAATCGGTTTCTTGATCCGGATCTGCCTGTTGCCAGCTCTGATCTAGGAGTTCAGGAAAAGTTTAAGGTTGTTTGAGTCACAGCATTACATGATTTGTGAAGATGTCAACACCCTTGCTAATCCACCAATGAGCTGGAAGCCATATAGAATGCTGTTGACTTAAAAAATTTCATCCGTCGGCCCGTCACTAGTTTGGCAAACTCATACTTTTGACAGAGGGATGGATTATATCTATGGTTTTAGCTGCGACAGTCAGAAGTCACTAGAATGCAGGCCAGTGGTGTTTGTATTAGGTCGTTCAGATGTTCTATATAACAACATTGTGGTTCTTAAAACTTAAAACCTTAGAAGCAGGTTATTGTAGAGTTTTTGTTTGACGGGAGCATGCCTTAGAATGATGTGGTTATAACCTTTTTACTTCCCTAATAAGCTGAAGCCTTAATCATATCTCCAATATTTTGCTATTTGTTAAATCTCGAAAATAAGGGTATTGTTTTATTCAAAAGACACTCGATAACTGTAGTCTATTTTGTGACATGTAAGTGTAGTAATATCACACGTGCATTCTACATCTGGCAAGATGGACAGTTAACTGAAATGCTTGAGTTATACAAATACGCGCACAAAAAATTTATTTTGATTTAGTAGGGTAACCTAGTTGACTAAACCCCATTAAAAACGGTGAACTGATTCCTCGTGACTGTAGACAAATAATTCCCCGCTAGCATCCCTGAAATCTTGCATTTTTTTTTTTCTAAAATAGTAGTGCTGATGTGAGCGGTCTAGTGAAGATGTCGGTTGTAGCGGTTCATGCTTAAGAGGCCACTCCAGTGTTTCAGGGGCACTACGCAACCTGCATTAACCTCATAAGATTCAATGCTATTTTCATTTTGCTTATAACTAATTAACTAATATAGATTTCGAAATAATGCTTGCTTGATATGTAAGACAACGATGCTCTTATCAAAGCCCCTTTCTTAAAAAACGTGCATAAATTATGGTTCAAACCTAGACAATTCACTTATTCATATTAGTAAAGATTAGTATAAAACCATATTTTATGCACGTTTTTGAAGAAAGGGGCTTTGATAAGAGTATCGTTGTCTTACATATCAAGCAAGCATCATTTCGAAATCTATATAAGTTAATTAGTTATAAGCAAAATGAAAATAGCATTGAATTTTATGAGGTTAACGCGGGTTGCGTAGTGCCGCTTAAACACTGGAGTGGCCTCTTTAAGACCCGATGCCCCATTCTGATGGTCCTGAACCACACTTTTAAAGGTCCTCTTATGGCTATTCAAAGATTCCCACTCTGCGGCTTTCTAGTCCATAACACCACCTGGCCGGAACAGTCACTCTTCATTCGTGCGTCCGGGAGCGTGGCCGGAAGGCACCGACGAGCTGGGGCTGTGTCCCAGGAGCGAGGAGCTGTCCCGGAAGCTGCAGAAGGACATGAGGAAGTACCTGGAGGGCGTCGCCAGCTGCTCCAAGCAGGAGCAGCAGATCACGACGGAGCTGTCCGCCAGCCCGCTGTGCGTGTCCCGGGACGAGCTTCGGCAGGTGGTGGAGGACTACCACTCTGTCACCTCGCAGGTACGAGCCATCCCGCCCCTCTCTCCCTCCCCTGATGTGCCCTCACACACGCTTCCTAAAGAAGTGATTTTTTTCAACCCAAATATTGAACAGAATTTCTTTATGCTGAGCATACAAGTGTGTTACAGTTATATGACATAAGCTAGCGTTCGCTGTTGAAAGTTTCCAAATATCGTCAATAGATTGTAACTTGTTATTATGCTAAACCATGAAACTTGGGCTGGTAAGACTATCCTCAAAAAACAGGTCATAGTATTTAAATTTTCATTATAGTTGTGGAATTTTACCAAATTGTTTTTGTTAATATTTTTATATTAAATTTAGGTTACACTGAAACTAAAATTTAAAATCCAAAATTTTTAGAAAATTTATATATATATTAATTTTTTTTTGCGTTGGTTAGTAAATATACATCTTGAAAAAAAAAAAATTGTCTATTGTTTTACCTCTATACCCAGATATGTATTGTCTAACAAAGGTCCATACTAGAAACATACGTACAAAGTATATACCTACTGTTACGAACGCGACGCCAAGTTCGTAGCTGGCTGGCGGCTCTGCACGACCACAGGCATCACACACTGGGTCACGTGCCGTCCACTGACGCAAGGCATGCCACGCACGCCTGGCCGGATACAAGGGTCGTCACTACCGCCCTTCCCCCTCCGCTCTCCGCGCTGTTACCTATCGCCGAGCGGCCTTGAGAATTCCGTGTGCCACCACGCGGAGTAACGTGAACGAGCGCTGCCTATTTGGACTTTCCGAGCGTCGGTTCGGCCCGGGATGACGCAGCGCGTCACAGCCGCTCTCGTCGGTTCGAGAAGGGCGCCCCGAGTACTTAAGCAGCGACGCCGGCCTCCGTGAGAGTTCCACAAGGAGTCCCGCGACGGAGAGGTCTGCGATAAGTCCCACGCGAGTTGGGAGAGTTCATAGAGTTCCGTGAGTGAAGGGAAGTTTGACATCGGCGAAGAGGGTGCGAGACCACCTCGAGAGTTGCGCGACTGGATTGTGAGCGTGCGGTGACTGAGTGGCGCGAGACTGTGTGTGGACAGGCGTGAGGTGAGGGGCGAACCACTGCTGAGTCTAGCTCCAGTGAGGAGTGCGAACTGCGAAACTTGACAATCATTGAGTGACTGGCAAATAAACATTTTTAAGTGCCAGGGATTGGTGATCGGACGATTTTAAGTTCAATTATTTATTAGTATAATTAAACTGTAATAAAACCTAATTGGCCTATCCCTTACGAACCCAGTTCTTCCCACATAGATCGTAACAGTACTAATGGAAAAGATAGCTGTTGGTGAAATAGTTTCTAATAAATGCTATACTTCAGTTTGACAGAGGTATTCATGAATTTAGCCCTAGGCACTGTTACTATATAAGACTAAGCATTCAGGCTGTTTTTTGTGCTCCCCTCTATAAATGTGGTAGTGATGGCAGTTTAGTGTGTTCTATAAATTTTCTTATCTTTATCAGATAATCCACAGTGTATTTTGGGGATAATAATTTAGATAAATTTACTGTGCTTATCTTTCATGACTCATGAGGAATGGCACACTGCCATTTAATACTTTTGTTACATAAGTTGTCAGTTGAAAGTCAATGCTTTGATAAAGTTTCTTTCCGTGCATGTTTTGGTTACGGAATAAATTCCGATGATTGATTTCTGCAAGGAGCCACGTGATTGGGTGGTTTTGGCCATCTTACTTGCTACACGGTAGTTGTTTCATCACTAACCTCTTGCCAAATCTTGACTCGAGAGCGTTTTGCATGCCCCTCGCCCCTTGCTCAGCAACCACCGGCAGTTGTCGGCCCAGCCTTGCGTACCCCCGCGAAGGTCCGCCGAGATCTCTGGTAGCACGCACTGCGCAACATGGGCGACAGGCTGCCTCTTGGAGACCGCTCTGCGCCTGAGCGACGACAACAATGCTTGCGCACTGTGACCCCCGTGTGATCTGCCGCAGAGCCACGTTCTCGTCCGTGCCAGTTCACGGAGCTGCCCAGACACCCGGCAGTGCCCTCCTCTCAAGGTGAAGAAGAGGGGGGAGCGGGTATGGGTTTCCCCAGTACAGTATGCAACAGTCTGGGCATGTCCATACTGACCTACTGTCTCCGCTTGCCCACGCAACAATTACATATACTGATATAATGATAGTCATTACGGTATTTAAGTCTTGGGCGCAAGACGTCAGCAAACGAATGTCTTGACAAAATGGAGGCCGTGTGTCAGACAGGGTCTCTGCAGCGAAGCAGTGACGGAGCACACACATTTAAAACATTTCCCAGTTTTCTCAAGGATCGAGTGGTCGGACCACTCGCCTTCCGCGAAGGTGATCCAGTTAAATTCCAGGTAGTATCAACTTTAAGTTGTTTTGCTAGTTTTGTTGCCACGAACCAGTGAATTTTCCATGGGTGCTGCGGTTTCCTTGTACCAATAATTTTCATTTCTGCTCCATTCAAATCCCTTTGTCGGAAAACTTTTGAAATTATTATAAACTTTTTTCACACTGGTGGCTACCAAAATTGGTTTATCATCAGGTATGTTTACTAAAATAAGATTTAGCGTTATAGCTACCATTCCCTATTTCCAAAAAAATAACCGTTTCACAGTTTCATCTTCCTGAAATGTCTGTTATTATTATTTTAAGATCACTATTAGGTATCCCAGTGTTTATCATAAGTTTGATCAGAATTATTTTAATTTATCACAATGTTTCCATCGTTTCGGTATCAGGGCTTCATCACAGCTTTCGACTTTGCCAGCTTTAGGTGCTTCAGCCTCAGAGTCACTATCATCATCATCGTAGGCATGACTGCTACTAAGACATGTAGGATGGCCAATGCTGAGAGTAAGGTAGTCTGGATGCCGGGAGGGTGCTATAGTCCGCGCGTGTGTGTACCGAGGTTTCAGACAGCGTGAAGGCCCTCATCGACTCGTGCCAGAAGACGTTCCAGGAGCCGCTGAAGAAGTACGGCACGGTGTTCCCCGACATCGACGCCAGGTTCCGGCAGCGTGAGCAGCTGGTGCAGGAGTGGCGCGAGGCGGGCGCACGGGTGCGCAAGTACGAGCTGCGCGAGCGCACGGCCAAGAACTTCGTGAAGTTGGAGCAGGCGCGGCGAGCCTTACAGGCGGCCGCCGCCACGTTGGTCTCCTGCCACGAGGGCCTCCTCTCGGAGCTGAGGGAGTTCACGGCGCGGCGCGCGGCGTACCTGAACCCGTCCGTGCGGGCGCTGGTGCGGGCGCACCTCGAGCAGTACGGGGAGACCACGCGCCTCTTCACGCACCTGTGCCGCTTCCAGGACGCCAAGGGGGCGTCGCCGTCGTCCGCCGTGATGCCGGAGCGCGAGTTCCAGGCCCTCATCGACGACAAGATGGCGCGCATACAGAGCCTCATGATCGTCAAGAAGAAGAAGTGAGACACGTCCGTAGCTTGTTGGTGTCGAGTCTCAAGCAGTGAATTCTCTCAAGCTGGCGATACCTTAGCTTCTGAATTTCAAAAACGAGAAAATTTGCCCACATCAAGCATTCACATGATAGCTCAGGAGCTTTTTCTTTTATTTGTGTTTGAATTCTTGTTAAGTTGTTTAACATGACAAAAAATGTTTTTCATCTCTCTAGCATACCAAATGCACTCTCTCACAACTAATTGAATCTTTTAAGTTTTTTTCCTATCTAAGAATGGAAACCAATTTCCTGTCAACATTTTTGTCCTAATCTCCCAAGTTTTTGAGCAAACATAAAGCATCATATTTTCTATGTGTAGCACCCTTAAAATAAAACGCTTCAAACTAACATGAACGCTGTCTCGGTCGAGTCCTAAGTTTGTAAGCAAACGCAAGAATGAGAAGGCATTAACAAGGAATTCTAAGTGGAACAAAGTATATTGTTGTTACAAAAAAAATTAAGAAACAGTACCTGAAAAGATTTACGAGAGGATTTGATTATTTTTTTACCTTTTTTGCCATTCTCAGCAATTTGGTGTGTTTGCTCATTTTTATCCTGTGAGGTTTTAACGTTTTAACTCCTGGAGCGAGCTGTTTATAAATGTTGAGTCTTTCTAGAGTTAAGATTCGAAACAATACTGTTGCCGAGCTATATATATATTTTTTTTTTTTTGAGTGGCACAAGTGCTGAGTGTTCACACTGCACTTCTGCGCACACATGCCGTGCACTAGCGGTGGAGTTTCCAAACTGAAGCTACTGGCTCGCCAGATATTGCCCCTGCAAGCACTTGATCTCAAGCTATTCACGCCGTGTTTCTTTCTGGTGTCGCAGTTTATCCATGGTGCTATTTGATCTACTTAATGAGGAAAATCAAAGAATGTGTTCTATTTTACATTTTAGCTTTGAAGGAGGAGGATAAAATCTGGAGGCTAGGTGTACCATTGGTGCAAGTTTTACTCATGCCCCAGGCAGTGAGTGAAGATCCGGGGGCCTTTTTTTTATGCCTGTGGCACTGATAATATTCAGTGTTACTTTAGTTATTCTGGTAATTGATGTTACGTAGTAGCTTACAATTTAAAAGTACTAATGTGTTAAGAATGACTGTCCAAGTTTACTTTTACAATTACGCTTAAGTTCTGTCACATTAGATTCCTGCAGCATCCAAATGATTTACATTTTTAGTCATGGATTCCCGTCTGAGAATAATTATTTTTTTTTTTAGTATTAAAACAAAATTTGCCAATAGTAGTAAATTATAGCTAATTGAAAACAAATTTTTTTTTTTTATTGAAATGAAGTGTATGACAATAATTTAAGTGTCTGCAAATCTTCATAAGTCACAAATTATTATTTCATGTAAGATATCACTAGTAAAGACATTAAATGTGTCAGCTCAAAAAAAAAAATTTATTCAATTTTTGGACCTTATGGCCATCACATATCACACAACTCAAATATTATATAATTTTTGTTTTTGTGTGTTATTTTAGGGTTTGTTTCTTAATTCATGTCACCTGCTATTTTTAATGTCTGTACTAGTTTTATCTGTATTGTAAACACTTCATTGCTGTTTTGTCAGTGAATCAACTGAAGCTTTGAGAAACAAGTTTATGAAATAGTAATTTTTAATTACAGTATGAAATGATTGAATAAGTGATGATCTGGTTCTTATGAAGTTTAGGAGTTTTTCAAAGTAATGTATGTGTTAGTTGAAATTTCACTGGTTATTATTTATTCCTTTGAAATTTGGAAATTTTGCTAAACTTATGTAATTTTATAACCAAGTTTCTTATTGCCATGTAGTGGACTTATTTAAAACTAAATTAATCTACCACTTGATTTGTAGGAGTTGGTTTGGTAACTATGTTGTAAAAATTAACAAAAGTTTATATGTAGGGTTTTTTGATACTATGTTTAAAGTTTCATAGAAAAATGAATCACTGCAAAGTAATAAGTGGTTTATCAAGCGACTTATAATTGTTTACTTACTGGCAGCGTTTGTCATGTTCTGATGGAGTTTTGTGTGGTGGAACTCGATGTGGTTGAAGTTAAAGTTACGTTATTGTTCTGGGCAATTTTGCTGTGTCAGACTTCACAGAACTTGACTTATGTACTGGAGATTATTGGTTCATTGGCTGCTCTTTCACCTGAACTCGTTCTTTTGTTTGACTGAACTTTTGGCATTGTGCCATTCGAGCATCGAGTATGCACACACTGTTGATGATCACATGTTTTGTGACACTTAGAACCAACATCTATGTACATACTTCAATTACTTAAATATATAGGCCTGTTTGAATATTTGAATTTTCAACTATGAAAACTATAATTCTAGGCTGCCAGGGAAAAATAGTTTATGTTGAGTTTGGACTTCTGTTCCTTTCCTCTTGGAAATCTGAAAACTGTGATTAAATCCATCAAAACCAATTTTATTTCGTAAAAACTGTTTACTTATGATTTATACTTCTAACGTCACATAAGTAGGCTCTTTCTATTAGCAGACTGTTGACTTAATACCATTTTGGCCATTATGTGACCTATACTCTTTCTCCCTAGCAGCCTAGAATTTCTTGTTCATAATTGATTCAGTTGTAAAGAGGTTCTTACACTTTGAAATGTAAATGTTCATTTCTTTGAAAGTGCACTGAAGCTATTACACATCACATCATGTTACTATGAATATGGTGGTTCAGATCTGCTGTGGTACAGTATAAACATGTACATCTCTGTTTCTGTAGCTGTGACTACTCTGACTATTCTAACAAGGGCACAGTGCACAGTAGAACCTCTTAGTTTCAGACTGGGGGACATAATGTAGGGGCCCGAAAAATTATCATCTTGCTATAGATGCTTTGTATGTATACATTTTATAGTTTTGTTTTCTAAGTACGTTTAACCTTTTACGTGAAACACCATGCACAAGTATTTGTCAAAATATTACTTTACCACCAACATTAAAACAAAAATTAAGTGAAAAAAAAATTCCCCCCTCATATTATTGAAATTTTAAAATGTGTAAACACGTTTATAAATAAATTTAAATGGTGGGCACTATGTAATAAAAATATTTTAACCTTTATTTTTAAAAAGTGAATATTACTATGAGATGTTGGCAAAAGTTTTTAGAGCAAGCTTAATGTGGCATTTTTTATATTTATAGTTTGTCATTATTTTGAAAGTGGTAAATGTAGATATTGGGGTAGTATTATATTGGTAATTAAAAATTCGTAACTAAATTTGTTTGTGGTAGTGAATTAAACATTATTAAATCTAACATAAACCTTTTTAATACTAAATAAAAGTGCAAAGTTGACACACAACACATTTTTTTTTGTAAATTTCTTTAGTTATTAGATATAAATAATTTACAAATTATAAACTTGCTTCAGTAATTTTTGCAACAGATCATGAGTATGAATTGATAAAATATGCTAGTGCACCTTCAGATTTGTATTAATGAGGTTTACTGCAAATTGTAGCAAATGTACTTATTAAATTTATTTTAAATTACTTGTTTCATAACTGGTTTGTTTCCGTATTTAAGCTTATGCTTATGGCCAAGGAATTGAGAAAGGCGTAGAACTGTCCCACATTAAACCAGCCACCTCATAAATATAATTTTTGTAATGTTTACCACATAGCAAATGTATTCATATGTACCTACCCATTACTTTGGCCAAAGTTTGTTGTTTTAAAATTGCATTTTGTTAATGCGCTATGTATGATATGGTTTTATAATAATGTATTATGATTATTTAGCTGACAGCAGTGTTTGTACTAATTATTGTATTTAATTTGCATATTATAGATAAGTATTTTTGTTATGCTAATACATATATTTATTTTTGGAATAAAATAAACGTAAATGATCACTTGCATTATTTTTCCCATCACTTCTTATTTTTGATACATCACTCTTGAATAGTATAACGTTTCCAATAAAATTGACAACTATAATTTGTGTCTGCACTTGGGTAACATAAAAATATACCAGTTTTAATATTTTAACAAATTTTATGATACATATACATTTTTTTTAAATACTTAACATCATAAATTCCATAATAGTTATAAATGTGTTGATATTTATAAAGTAATGTACACACACATATTATGTTGCTAGTCGTACGCAAACGCAAAGCTTTTTTGCGCCTGCTGTCTTGGGGTTTTTACATTCTTTGCTGTAACTCGTGTATGTGTTTTGTAAAATCGGGTTGTAATTGCACCAAGAGCTTATGGACTGAAAGCACAGAAGAATGATAATAGTCTGTCTCATGTTTATATTGCAGTAAAGTCTTAAGTGGTGGCCACTGGTGCCAGTCTGATATATCATTGTTAATTATAGTAAGTTCAAATACTATGTTTTAATTTGACTATTTTGTTGATTTTTCTAAGACCTAACACCAGTTATTATTTTACAGGCGAAACTATTTAAAGAAGCCAGTCTGTGTTAATGACGAGGCATTTCATTAAATTATGTGCTGTGCTCGAACAGAACAAACATTTTTAATATTAAATTATATAAAACATTTTTTGACAAAAACACATTTAAAAACCAAGGTGGCGTCTTTCAGCTCCGTCTCCTTAAAAGAAAAAAAAAATTGAATATGAGACAAAAATAAAAGGTATTTCTCGACAACAAAAAAGTACTTCCCAGATTCTCATTCCAAATTTTTCTTCACAAAATACAATGTTTCAAATTATGCATGAACTGTTGTGCTCTATGGTGTGAGTTCTGGCAAAGAGCAAACCGAAAGAAAGACAGCGCTAATGGCATGCATCGTGCATGGGAAAGAGAGAGTAAATGCCCATAAAGTGAACACTGTAAAATAAAGATGAGACACGCTTCAGTGGAAACCAGGTTCTTTGAGTACGAGAAAAGAGAACAAAAGAAACCTTGCATTGGAATCATTTACGAAATGTAAGCTGCAAGATGTGACCAAGTTCCAAGCATTAAGAAAAATCCCAGGTGGCAGGGTTCAATCTTCCTTAAGATTATTTGTATAACTACTTTGGTTTCTTTATTATTGCTCTTCACTGTAGTATAAAAATGTTATTTATTTTTTATTACAATCAACACAGTTGTTTGCTCTAAAACTAATGCTTGTGTGAAGAGACATTTGCAGCGAGAATCTACTGGCATGTCCGTGCTAGCTACACGTATTCTTCTGAACTAGTCTAGCATTTGAATGGCCCGCAGTGTTGATTTTTTTTTCTGTCAGACTGCGACTTGGAACTCAAGAGCTGTCCCTGTCCGACAGCGCAAAAACGAGTTGTGCTCTAGAGTTCGTTGGCTGGGCAGAATGAAGTTCGAAGTTTTCCATGTGATAATATCAACAGCCTGAAATATGGGAAAATTTAACTTCTCGGTTGAATAAATGAGCTGTGTACAGGATATATTTTTTTTTTCCAAATTTGTATAAAAAAACTTTTCAAGATATGCAAATAATTATTATTATTACTGCTTGAAAGGTTTACATAGATTGAAAGATTAGAAATTTGTTCTTTCAATCATATTTTACAAAATGCATTTCAAAATAGTGTACAATTAATTGTACGTGATGCAAGCAAATGTTAAGATAAAAGAAAGTTGATGCTTGAATAGCAGAAGAGTGCCAATTGACATTATAGCACTGAATTTATGCATGACAGATGTTAAGCCATTAAAGAGTGTACTTCCTCCACAAGACCAGTGCATCAGGTGGAATTGAAATTAAAAACAGAAGTACACCACAAATTTCAGCAATTGTTATGGACTTTGCTTGAAAAAATTAACTATGAAGATTTATTGTGGATTTTATCAAGACTTTCCTCATAATTGCAATACTGGCAGTATAATTCATACTGCCGCAAATGAATGGGGTGGCGATGATGATTGGAAAGGACTGTATTCACGGTGTCCTCAGCTCATGGGTCACGAAACTCGCGAGAAAGTAAGGAATCACATTTTGGGTTCTTGGCACCTCCCTTCAGTTTACAGTAATAATTTTAGCTTAGAGAGTTGAAAATTTTCCTTTTTAAATCAACTGTTGATTATATCTGAAAAGGTTTTACCTCTCAACAGTACGTTCCTGCGAATTGTGGGAAAACGTTGCATTACATTCGCTCGTGTTTAAATTTTGATTTGTTGAGGTGACCGTGCAGGAGGATGAGCTGGGAGAGCGGTGATGGCGGTCGAGATGTGTCCTGTAGCGGTCGCTGGCTGCCGGCGACACCAGCGGCTTCTCAGCGGGGGAGGGGAGTCGCCTTGCTGGGGGACAGCCCCTGCTCCAGCCTCCATGCGGCCAGCCTCTGCGCGTACCACACCTGCACAGCACCGCGACAAGCCCAGGTACTCGCCTCGCCTGACCTGCAGCCAATCAGACATGGCCTGGAGAATTTACATCCGCCCGTCCGTCCTTCGAAACCTTTCCACGCTTCGATGGCCCCCGCCCACCCGGGCGCGCACACACTGCGTGCAGAGCTCCAGGGTAAGAACAACGCGATTCGAAAACTGCTCAAAATATCAGAGTGGGGTCTGTTTACGAAAAGCATTTAAGAATTCGCTTGAGGGCTGATAAATGGTTTGGTTTCCAGATTAAGTTTTTTAAACTGTATTTTAATGAGAGTTGAAATGGCTTCAAGGCGTTTTTTCAGAGTAATATTCAGGCATAAAAAAGGCTACATATTCTTGAAAGCACTTAAGAGACTTGCATGACACCTTTAACTTATATAATATTACAGTGACTGCTCAAATTTAATAGTTGTCCTATGCACGACGAGAATACTGCATGCCAGCTCAAAGCCTTGCGCTTGGAGGAGACATTGTGCTAGAAGCACTAACCAGCGTCACATTATTTATCATCCCGTTTCACTAACACATATACACCCCTGACTAGGGCGGGCCCCTTAACTTTCGACGGTCGGATGAAATAATAACCTCAAAAATGTCTGAAAGGCATTGTCTGAATTCTAAAATGTTTTTTTTTGTTTGTCTAGCTGCTTCCATATCACGTTTTAAGCTTGATATTCGAAAAAAAATAACTAGTCAGTAGTATATAATAGCCAGAGCTGCCCAGGCTTCAGCCTGTGGTGCCGGTGCCAATGACCGCCATCTTGGATTGTGACATCATGGCGGTAATCTACGATGACCTTGACTGGTGGCCATCTTGGATCTGCCATCTTGGATTCTGCCATTTTGTTTTCTAGAACTTTCCGCCTTTTTGAATTATGTCACCGTTGCAATTTTTCGGTTAATGCCGCCATCTTTAAAATCCGTAATTATCAAACAATTTTGAAAAAGCAATTAAAATAGGTAAAAAAATGAGGTGAGTAGTCGAGGTGTGCGGAAGAGAAGCGGTGTGTGGAAGAGAAGTGTGCAGACGAGGTGTGTTGAAGTGAAGAGGTGAGCGGAAGATAAGAGGTGAGCGGAAGAGAAGAGGTGTGCGGAAGAGAAGCGGTGTGTGGAAGAGAAGTGTGCAGACGAGGTGTGTTGAAGTGAAGAGGTGAGCGGAAGATAAGAGGTGAGCGGAAGATAAGAGGTGAGCGGAAGAGAAGAGGTGTGCGGAAGAGAAGCGGTGTGTGGAAGAGAAGTGTGCAGACGAGGTGTGTTGAAGTGAAGAGGTGAGCGGAAGAGAAGAGGTGAGCGGAAGAGAAGAGGTGTGCGGAAGAGAAGAAGCGGTGTGTGGAAGAGAAGTGTGCAGACGAGGTGTGTTGAAGTGAAGAGGTGAGTGGAAGAGAAGAGGTGAGCGGAAGGGAAGATGTGTGTGGAAGAGAAGCGGTGTGTGGAAGAGCAGAGGAGAGAAGAGAAGAGCAGAGGAGAGCAGCGGAGAGCAGACCTGCACGTCCCGCTCGTCGAGTCCCGTCTCGGCGGCCAGCAGCTCCAGGTCGGTGGGGTGCGGGTTCTTGACGCGCCGGAACTGCGCCTCGAGGGCGGACTCCTGCTCGGGGCTGATGCGGGGCGCCCGGGACACCGCCCCCGCCGGCAGCCGCGGCGACACGGACTGCAGCATGTGGCGGCCTCTCGCGCCTCCTGCAACACCCGGCTCGTGGCAGTTCCTTTCTCTGACTAATACTTAGAGACCGGAAAAATTCGCGAGAGATAACTAACCGTTGATATAAAAGGAAAAATTTCAACTCTCTACGCTAAAATTATTACTGTAAACTGAAGGGAAGTGCCAAAAACCCAAAATGTGATTTTTTTACTTTCTCGCGAGTTTCGTGACCCATGAGCTGAGGACACCGTGGATACACTCCTTTCCAATCATCATCGCTACCACAGACAGTGTGAATTAATAATACTGCGCGATAGGCTAAAATACAAATAGTTATACCTCAGTGCAGCCTCTGTTATTGGCTCACAACTCAACCTGGATGACTCTGGCCCAATGAGAAAACACCCAACGAAAGCTGTATCGAATCACAGGCTGCTATACGTCGGGACGTCTCACAAGACAGCAGCCTATGAGGGGGTCACATTTGACCGAGTGTACGTAGAACTATGGAGTTCATCCTACAGGTCATTGAACCCACGAATTTTTCCGGTCCCTGCTAATATTCTTATTGTAGAGAATAAACTTCCTACTGATAAGAGAATACTTAATGATGTGAATGTGTCCGGATAATGAGTATCGCCGAGGTATTCCTGCTGGACCTAAAAAGTGTTTTGGGGAAAATGTAATTAATAGAGACCTGCAAAATTCGCGGTTTCGATGGCCTTCAGGATAGACTGCACATACCCCTGTACACTCGAGAAAATAACGCAAGTTCATTGGCTGCCGACTTGTAAGTCGTCTCAGCTGGTTTGTCTGTCATTCGATCCTTCTTTGGTTGAGGGTTTATAACTGGTTGAGATTCGTACAGATGAACAGTAAGCCAATAGCAAAATTATCTAAGAGGTATATGTGTTTGAATTCTAGCCTATCACCGAATGAATCCGCGAATTTTGCAGGTCTCTAGTAATTAATTAGATTTTTAATAATAATGGATTCATAGATAATCCTGTAAATAATGGTAATCATTGTATGTAACCTTCCATAATGGCATCTGTAAAAATGAATGTATGAAATACTTTTTTTTTTTAACAATACAATCATAAATGTCAAAACGTTTCATTAGTTGTACTTTATTTTGTTTAGTTTTGCTTATTAATGTGCGCGTTTAATACTGGGAAGTTATTCAGGGAACGGTTTCCAATTAACTTTAACTAAAGTGGGTACTTGGAAAACACAAATCACGTTTGCCTGGGCAAGAATCCAAAATTAGTATTACTGCGGGAAAAAAAATTTGTAGCAATACATGTTAAAGTACAAATTTACACACACATGTGTGAGGCAGCTAAGACCAAAAATAATAAACTTCGCTGGTGTGACATGATTTAAAACCTGTATTTGAGGTTATCTGACCAAGTATGTATATTCATTTGATGGAGAAAATTGGAAAGTCCTGCCCCTACAAATCCATTGTTGAATGTGGTTGGAGACGAATAACTGACAGTGTGGCGGGGTCTTTACAGTCCCCCGGCGCTTTTGGCCCGGCCGCTGCACGGACCGTGTGTCGAGTGTGGGAGCGGACCACGGCGTGTACACCCCTGGGACAGCGACTGACCCAGTTCCCCCGGACGCGAGGGACAACCCCCCCCCCCCCCCCCCACCCCCGCTTTCACACACTGATGTTCAACTGAGCCTCCCACGATACAGAGGCCTGCTCCGTAGTCGACTGCTCTACACTGTACCCTTTTTTTTTTTCTTTTTTTTTTTTGGAGCTGATAAATATTACGTAGATTGACAAGATATTTGCAAATTTGTACATTTACGTGAAAGAAGCAACCGTATCGCTACAAAAAAATTGTTTTTATTATTCCCGGGTTCGGATTCTCGCCCGGGACATCTAAGCTGTGTGTTGTCGCAATGCCTTCATCAGTTAAAAGTTATTCGCAAACCGTTCCCCGGATGGCTTTCCTGTGTTAACGCACACATTCGAATATCTTTCCCATTGTTTTTGGATACATACATACATACATACATTACATACATACATACATACATACATACATACATACATACATACATATTATATATAAATATATACACATAATTGTATTAAATAGCAGTCATTATTTAACTACTTTCGCTAGCGTGACTATATTCTATATACAATCAATATTGTTTCCAAAAAACGTATTTCATACATTAAAAAAAAACAGTGGCCTTGATTTGTAAAAAAATACAGTCTTTTTTTTTTTTTTTGTGGTACTACAAATAATTTATTGGTAGAGGCAAGCATTTTTCGCGAAAAAATCTGAACTCGTATTAGACTGCAACAATGTATATCCACACCAGCTGTTTCTTCCTTGTGATTGGCGGCCGTGTATGAGAGAAGTCATTGCCTTATTTGGTCGAGCCACTCAGGACGAGTTTGCTTCCTGCTGAACTACTGTGATTGGTGATGTAACAATCGACATGCACCTGAAAGAAACTCACCCAATCAAGAAACACAGACGAAGCTACAGTGTTTTAACTTTCAGCTGGTCTCGGAATCTTTTCGCGAAATATGCATGCCCCTATTTATTGACAACTGGTTTCCAAAGTTATATTTTGTAAAAGTAGTTTTTTTTTCTCGGTTTACTTATGATTCGGAGTCAAGGAGGGATAACTACGTGATAGTAACTTTATAAAATAAGGGGGGGGGGGGGGGGTTAAATGGTAAACAATAAATAATAATTTTTAAATAATAATTAAAACCTACGTTTTTTTTAAACGGACTAAAAAAACATAAAATAATTTCTCCTAGCCCCGTGAGTATCTGTAACCCCATACAGATTCCTATATGTGGTTGTATGAATTAACTTGTAAGTTTCAAATCGACAAACGTTGGGCGCATGTGATCGATAATCTTAAGCAGTGTAGGGAGTAGCTGTCGTTGAGAAAACTCGCACAACAGCCCATATCATTTGCAGCGCAAGTATATTGTTAGTGTGCTGTTAATGCATCAATTGTCTATTGCATACGCTCCGCGGTTTTAGTTTCAAAACTTACAATTCAAATTCATAAGTGTTAAAAAAATCAACAATCGCCATTTTTTTTTAGCACCATCTGTATGGGGTTAGGAATCTATATGGAGTTATAAATCCATGGAAAGTTCTCGTAGCCCTCAGAAGTGTCGCGTCGTTAAAATAGGTCCCTCGATGTAACACTCGAAGCTGCAAGAACAACGGCGTCCTAGTTATACCACTTCACGCGGAAGGGGTTCTGGGAACATGCCGAACCCGAGAGAGAGAGAGAGAGAGAGAGAGAGAGAGAGAGGCGCGGCTACTTCGGGTGTACGTGTAGCAGTAGGGGAGGGACGGCCGCTACCTACATCGTGCGTGCTCCTCCCGCAGACTGGCCGGCCTCGTCGCTAGCGTCCTCGTAACAAAAACTTAAATAAATTATTTTGGTTACGTCTTAAATTATACCGAATATCTAACGAGTATTTTACTTTCAACTGTCTTGAAATCACTGTTAGTTCATTTCCTGTGAACGTTTTTAGATATTATTAATTTTCATTTGTTCACTATTTCCCAAGAAAATAATTTTAATAATGATTTTAAAAATAAAAATTAAATTTATTTAATTTTAATTTGTTGAAATATTACAAAAATTTCATTGAAATATAATGGTTTTGAGTGGTAATTAATGTTTTATCTATTGCTGTCTCTTGCTATCTCTTGTATTTGCGTATGGTGAAATATGTTAATATCTTTATTTTATTCACATCCATACCGTTTTTAGTCTAACTTCTATTGTTATTTGATCCTAATTTTTTTTTTGTATTTTTTACAATGATATTTCCGTGCTCACAATGAACATTTTAACTATTTTTTTCGAATGGACTTCACATATTTTTTCGAGCTTTCAAATTACTCTTTTTTTTTTTCATTATAGTTGCTTATATACATTAAAAAAAAGTTTTACAAGTACTAGTAAACTAGTATGATGTAAAAAATTTCAATATTATTTCTCACCTCCATAAACTATTTTATTTTATTCAAGTTTATCTTTTTTATGTTATAAATCTGACCAGTAAAATTGTTTTTATTCTTTTTATAAAATATTTATGTAAAACAGAAATCGCTTTTAGTCAAATTTATTTACTCTTTTGAACTTGAAGTATTTCCAATTTAGAAAGCTTCGAATGTTCAAATTATAGATTCTAAATACTGTTAAAACGTTTCTAGCATATTAGTTGATGGTATAAATATAGTTTGACCTGATAGATGTATTCCAAAAACTAAAAAAATATATATAATGAAAACCGTTTTATTTTATGGTCATAAATAAACCTAGAGACTTGAAATTATACTCATGTTTAATTTTCTTGGTGTTAACTGTAAAAATTTTTTTTTATTAATTACAATCCAAAAATAGCACAAGCGTGGTTAGTTAATACGTGAAATTAAATATAGAACGAATTATCGTCTTGAATGATATATTTGAAATGTCTGTATGAATATTTCACGTACACGAATCGGGCGAGGTGTCTCGCTGGTCCACTGCTACAGCGCAGACGCCAGCGCCTCTGGTGTTAAAAGCGCGCAGTCGCCATGTGGCACGCTGGCAGATGAGTGAGTGACCCCGTTTCTGGGCGCCCGAAAGCCGCCCATCTACTTCCTACGCGAGCAAAAAAAAAAAAATGAATAAATAAATTATAGGCCTATATTTTCTCTTCTTGTACCACTACTCCTTGAATTTTTATTTTTTTTTAACTTCTGATTAACGGCCTTCGGTTGTCGAAGAGGCGCGCCGCTCGAGGCACGGAGGTCCGTGGTTCGAGTCCAGAGTCCAGCACACGGCTCGACTCGCTATGGCGGCCCTGAGCAGTGGTGGACTTTTTTTGTTGAGGAGGGGAAGGAGGAAATTTTTGAAAAAAAAAATACAATTAAAATTTGAACACATGTATGCAAAAAAATGTGTACGTCAGCGGTGAAACTTCTTGCGTATTATATCATTACGTATACCGGAAAATTTCGCGAATTCATTTCGCGATAGGCTAGAATCAAAATACGTTTGCCTTTTTTTTTACCGCATCAGTGATTGGGCCACATAGTTTATCTGAATGACACTCGGCCAATGATAAACTTTCAACAAAAGAAGTATCGAATCAACTAGCGTCCCAGTAAACAGGTGTCACGAGTCAGTATCCAACGAGCAGGTGTAATTTTCCCTCGTGCATAGAGGATCATGGAGTATATCCTACAGGTCATTGAAATCGCGAATTTTTCCGAGGAGACATAATGCTCTTCGACTGAGGTTGCGGATAAAAAAATATATACAAGAATATGAAAACTAAATTATGCTACTGTGCAAGTATGCAAGTGGTAACGTGTCCGAGTGTGCAATTATCCAAGTGTATAAAACTACTTGTACAATAGTTCAAGCCGTAAATAAAGGACAACCGAAGGAAGCAGACGTCCCAGTGCTGAAGGAACTCGGACACGCTGGTGAAACAGGAAGGACGAGAAGCCAACCTCGGGATTTGTTTTTATTTTTGCGCAGGAAAAATGAATTCAAATATTAAAAGTGGTCGTTTAGGTTAGCCAGGGGTTCCCATAAAAGGAGGTAACGACGCAGACTGCGTCATTAAAATTTCAGGGGGGGGGGGGTGGTTAAAAGACGAGAAAAATGTATATATTATTTACATAATTATAGCTTCTAATGTGAAAATACGTTTCTGGTGCTTTGATAATTGAAAGGGATCTTGTAAATCAAATTGGCAACCCCGCACTTTCCTCAACAAAAGCAGTTTGGCATCTGTCGGTTCAGGATGGAAATATTACCTGATATGACCAAAATTATTATTATTATTAGAAAATCAGTTTTAATTAATGCAAAATGTGATAAAATATAATACTAAAAAAGTATAATATTATAAAATAATTGAGTAAATCATTGAGAAAATGGCATAAAAATTTCGGGGGGAGGGGGGGCCGCATCATTAGGTTTGGGGGGGGGGGGCACCTCTGGGTTAGCTACATTAAAAAACACTTTCAAACACTAGGGACGGTTAGTTAGGTTAGTATAGCTACATTAAAATAAACAGAGAAATATAAATATATATAAATGAACCCGAGGTTGGCCGAAGGTGAATTGTTCGGCCGTGTTCGGGCAGGGACAGAACTTGATGTACATCTTAGGCTTCCCGAACAGGACAAGTGTCTTCATTGCGACACTTGGAGCACGAGCTGGGCGTGGGGGCCGCTCGGAAACAACAGGCACCTGAACTGTCGCGGAACAACGTGGTGGGCGCACACAAGGTTGTCGACAGTCGGCGGCTGGCAGTGGTCACGACCTTGGCACGAATGTCGAGCGAGACGGCGCAGAAACGGATACGTGGAATCGATACCCCAAGGTTATTATTATTATTATTATTATTATTATTATTATTATTATTATTATTCGAGAAGTGTAGAACTGACAAAAAAAAATTGGTTGTCTGTAAAGTCGGTTTACGGACGATAGTTTAACGTGACAACGTCATAACAAAACATTGATGAAATGATTGCATACTTTGTTTTATGAATAAAATTAAGTCATTTTTTTATTGAATTATCACTATTTTGTATGGATACAAAGAAGGAGTGAAATGAAATCTACAATTTAATTGATAAATTTACTTTTATTTTCACTCATCAATTCAAATATGTTTATTACTTTAACGAACAGATTATTTTAACTATAACTTTTATACATGTTTGCTATTTAACTTCTTCCAATCTGTGTTATTCTGTTAAGGATAGGACGATGATAGGAGAAGTAGGAAACGAATGGGAGTGTTTCAAGTTTAATGTGCCTCGAAAAAGTCAAATCGATGGTTGTTCCAATCTTGTGGAAGAGAGATAGATACGGCGCAAGCGTACAATGAGCGTAACGGGACAATGTGCGTTACGGGACACTTTTTCGTGTGTGCAGCCGGCGTTCATCGATTTATTAGACGTTGTCACGTCAAAAAACTTTTGTATGAACGCTCTGATAAGGTTGGCTCATTTTCATTTTGAGGTTATAAAATCTCCTTACATTTGTAATCCCTGTTCTACAACGACTCGTAGACGGAGACGGATCACACGTTAACAGAGTTTCAACAATAGCACGCAGACGAAGACGGGCCCATACTGATTAGCTCGGCGATGCTGAGCTCTTCCGCTTACGTTGCATGTTCGAGTTCTAAATACGTTAAAAAAAAAATTAAAATTAAAAAAAAATCTAGTGTTCCATTATTAGCCTACTTATTCGTTTATTTTTATTATACATGTAAATTCTTCTCCTGCTATGTTCTCGAAAAAAATATATATATATTTTTAATTAAATTATATTTTGTAACCTTTAAATAAATCTCAATTAACTGCAATTTGTTACGTTTCCGTGCTATTGTAGAACGAGCCTAAGCGAATTGTGAAAAGTCGTAGGTATTAAGCTTGTAAACAGAAGATGAAAGGGACGGGGGGAAAAAATGGGGGAGGGAACGGATTTTTGAACATGTATAAATTTAATTATAATATTATTGGTTGCCTAATGAAATAAATGCTCAGATATGTTTTTTTTAAGTTACAAAAACATAATTTCATTCATACTCTGTTTTCGCATACGACATTCATATTAACATTATTTTAGTAATTTAACTGTTTCACTTATTAAAGCAGCCATGTGTCCTTTGCATTTTTTAAAGAATCATTGAGACTCTAGGCACGATTTTGATTGGCCGATTGCATCCAACATGCAACGTGTTTTAGAACACGTCCTATATGGAGAATATTCGATGGGAACTCAAGTCATCCAACTTACAAGCATGGATGTATTAGTGACGTTTTTCGGTGATGTCATAACCCTCCAGCATATCGGAAGGTGTTGGAAGGGAAAATTCGACCGTGTGACAGCTGACAGGGCCTATGCAGGTCTACGCCACAGTTGCTCTATGGCACGCGCGCTGCCGGACGTAGTTCGCCGACCCGCCGCCGCGCGCCCGTGGCGCTGCCGCCAAGGCCAGTCTGCGCGGCTCGTCTTGCAGGCGGGCGCTGCGCTATTAAAAAGGGCGGTCGGAGATAATTACAAGTCGCAGCCCCGCCATCTACGGCCGTCCATTCATCCGGGCGAGCGAGGCAGAAAGGAAAAATAAAAAGTACTAAACACGCTCTTTGCAACACAACACATCGAGCTGCCAAGCGATGTGCACATTTTAGGCCCGTTCAACAATGGCACGTAAACTGAGAAGGATCTCCCAGGGACATTTCACTATCGCGTCTGCTGCAGGGTGGCGCAACTGTACAGGCGGAGTATGGACACTAAAAAAAAGGGGGGGGGGGGGTTGTCTGTAAAGTCGGTTTACGAACGATAATTTTACGTGATAACGTCATAAGAAAACATTGATGAAAAATCGCATACTTTTTAATTTTCAAAAATTGTTTACAGTTTTCCCAAATTTAATTTAAATAATTTATTTAAATATAATCACGAACGATTAGTTTAAAAAGCCCGCCTTAACCTGTTTGATATTATAGAAGATTTTCTTGCACGGTGGTTGGCCGGTTCTTGCACGCTCGGCTCAGTCAGAACGTGACAATTTTTCATGCGTGCAGCCGACGTTCAACGATTTATAAGACGTTATTACGTAAAAAAAAAATAGAACGAAGAAGGTACCCAAAAAAATTTCACGATATATCATCGTCTCAAAATATATTAATAAGATGTTTTTGGTACAACGTTCCAATTAAGAATTAAAAGGATTTTTATCATTGTATTACGAGTAATTAGACGCTGCCCGAAGAAAATGAAACAAATTACAAAAATAAAAATTAATATGATCTAATGAAGTGAAATCCGCGCAATTGCCATTAATGTGGAAGAAGCCAATTAACTATAAACTCGTACGAGAAAATTTAATTAGAACAGGAAATATAAATTTCACATAAAAAATAAATTTCGGGGGCTAAATATTATTTTTTTTACCTGAAGACGATACTTTCTGTATTGTATCCTATGCCAATAAATAATGAAAAAATCACCAAAAAAAATTATACTATTTTTAATGTACATATAATGGTTCATATTTTAACGCATCTGATATTTTCAAATTTACTTTCTGTGATCGGTCATCATTTCAATGTCTATTTTACGTACATATAAAACAGTATCTTAGCACTAAAAAAAAGTTGCTTTTGTGAATGTTAATTACTTTCAGTTTTACAAAGTGTTTTTGTGCAATTTATGCAAATCAAAGAAATAATTTAGCTGCATAACTAAATAAAATACTTACGTTTATTTGAACAGTTATTATTCGGTCAATATATGATAATAGTTGTTATTATATCATCTTTAAGTTGGTTTATTTTGCAAAGAAATCGCCATTGAAAAAAAAATTGTAAAATACTTTTTATCGCGCAGCGAACGGCCTGAATCGAGGCGACGTCCACGCGGCCTCATTGGTCACTTCCTCGTTATCTCGCCCGCTGATTGGCCCTGCCCCGGGCACTGTGGAGCCTCCCCCACCGCGACATGCCGCGCTGTCTGCTGGAGAGTTCAGTGACCTCTCTCCGGAGTTGTCTCTCTCGTGTTATTCGAGGCCAACCTAGTATCCTCCTTCCAAGGTCGTCCCTTATTGCAACTCTGTCGCGCTCGGACTGCAGTGCAGAGCAACTGGCGCCCACTACATGGCTTGTTATGGGGACCGCCTCGTCAGGGGTGTATGTGTGTTAGTGAGGCCATAGGCGTGCCCAGACATTTCCATTAGGGGGGGCCCCTGCTAAATTTTTAAATCAGAAGCTGAATTTAGAATGTTAAATAGCCTAAATACATTCACTCATTGCCGTGTTTATATTTTTGTGCAGTATCAACGAGATATGTTTACTAGTTAATATTTATATCCGTATAATTTTAACAATCTTGAAAATATGTTTTTTTTCCATAGACAATGTATAAAGGATACTTACACATTTCCCCCCCCTCGAATTTTCCAATAGCTTGGTCCAGATCTACCTTGAAATGAACTTATTTTTAGTGAATGCAAACACAGCAATTCAGACAACAGAACTTTAACAAACCTCTTAAAATATTTTTTTTTTTTGCTTGGCCATGACCTCGTGTTTTAAATATACTAAGGCGGCTGTATTTCCAGAACGATAAAATGTTTAAAAATATTGTTAATTAGCATCCACCAACACTGAAACATAGTTTGAGTGTCACAGTTCCAGGAATATACGAATATTAGCGAACGCATTAGAGAAAATGCCGATCTGAGTGATTACATTAGGGGGGGGGGGGGGCCATGGCCCACCTGCCCCCCCCCCCCCCCCCTTGTAGGCACGCCTATGAGTGAGGCGGGATGATAAGCGCGACGCTCGCTGATATTTCTAGCGCGGTATAGCCTCTAAGTGCAAGGCTCTGAACTGGCGTGCAATCTTCTCTTAGTTACAGGATAACTGTGAAATTTGAGCGGTGACCGTGACATTATATTGCGGAGAAACGAAAATAAAGGTGCAATGCAAGTCCCGTAAGTGCTTTCAAGAATCTGTACCGGTTGTTTTACGTCTAAAAATTACTCTGAAAACATGCGTTTTAGCCATTTTAACTCTTCTAAAAATACATTTTAAAAACTTAATCTAAAATCAAAAGTACTTTTTAGTCCTCAGCGAACTCTTAAATGCTTTTCGTAAGCAGACCCCACTCGGATATCTTGTGTAGTTTTGAAATCGCGTTGTTTTTCCTGAAGCTCTGCGCACCGCGTGTGTGCCCGGGTAGGCGGGGGCCTTAACATTAAAACACTCTTTTTGAATACTATTTGTTTACCATCGCAAGACACCAGGGCTTCTGAGGTTCTCTAATGTGTGGTTTTTCCAGCTATCTGTCACAAACTTTATTTGTTTATACCTTAGAATCCTAACGGGTCCCAAATAAATCTCATACATGGGTACCTTAATAAATATATATTTTTTTATTGTTTAAAACTTTATTTAGCGATAGATAGGGACCGGAAAAATTCGCGGGTTCAATGACCTGTAGGATGAACTCCATAGTTCTACGTACACTCGGTCAAATGCCACCCACCCATTGGTTGCTGTCTTGTGAGACGTTCCAGCGTAGCAGCCTGTGATTCGATAAAGCTTTAGTGGGGTGTTTCTCATTGGCCCAGAGTCATCCAGGTGAGTTGTGAGCCAATAGCAGAGGCAGCACTGAGGTATAACGATTTGTATTTTAGCCTATCGCGAAATGAATACGCGAATTTTTCCGGTCTCTAGCGATAGAACCACAGTACAGTACGTTGAAACCTCATTTCACCGGAGGACTACGCAATCAATTGCGATAGGAGATTAGAACCCTGGAATTTACCACACACACACACACACACACACACACACACACACACCACACCACTCCTGAATCGCCGGGCAGAACTATGAGCACGTCACTCCCATTGTTCTTTTTAACGTCGCAACTACCAACCGAACCAACTCACTCCATGTTCCGTACGTGACTAACTTGAAAAAAAAATGCCGGAATACACACAATGGCGCCCGGTAACGGTATCCTTAAACGGTCAGTGTCACCAATTCAACAATATAATCACTTCCTAAACACAATTTTCAACCTAGTTTATGCACAACACTCTTAGTAATTATAATAATATTTACCTATTTGTTCATATTTCTAAGACCATCAATTAGTGTATTTTGATAGTTTTATTACATTATAAAAATATGTTATGAAAGAAAAAATATATAAAATCTAAACACCAATTATTATTATTGCACAAGAAAAACTATGTGTAACAGTCTGTAACTCTTAATAGCAAAACATTCCGTTATATCATATTTAAAGATATAAAATTTTTTAAATAAACTTAGAAACCGATAAAATAAATAAAGACAAATGTAATCGAGGATAATAATTCACAGATATTAATTTTTGCAATCAATGTTTATCTCTTTCACATCTCCAGCGATGGCAAGCTTGTTATCATCAGCGATGTTATAGAACATCCTGCCTATAAATTTCAGCAGTTGGCCACACTTGCTGGATAAATATATGTATATATGTGTCTATGTTTAATTGTGAAGGGTTTGAAAATGTGTGTATCGAATAATGGGGAGGGGCCCAATCAACTGTCGTGACAGTTCTGGAGGCGTGTAGACATGTCTGCGACCAATCGAAGTGCAGCGCGCAGTCACGTGCTCTCAAATTACTGGCTTTGAAGCACTCCGCAGCGGACTGATATCATTAGGGGCAGGCATTTTTCGCGAATAAATCTGAACGCATGTTAGACTGCAACAAGGTATATCCGCACCAGCGGTTTCTACCTTGTGATTGGCGGCCGTCTGCGAGGGAAGTCGTTGCCCTATTTGACCTGAGCCACTCAGGACGTGTATTGCTTCCGCACTGACTCGCTGTGATTGGTGTTGTGACAATCGATATTGACCTGAAAGAAACTCACCCAATCACGAGACACAGACGATGCTACGTTTTAACTTTCAGCTAGTCTCGGAATCTTTTCGCGAGATATACATGCCCCTAGCATATCTTTTTTTTTTTTTTGACGTGAGCCATTCCTGGTCTGCACTGTACGCCAATAGTGTAGAAAACTCGAAGAAAGGTCAAAGAAACGACGACAGCACAGGGTATGTTAAAAAAAACCAATGATTTAAAATCAGTCCAAAGAACTCCGCAGCGGGGCATCCAATGAAGTGAATGCCGCTTGCGAAAGTGTAAGAGTTAAAAAAAAAAATGTTTGTTAACTTGCCGGAAAATAAATCAGCGAATTGTTTTCATTCGTGCGCCAGAATGGATTTGGTTTAAAAAAATAATAAATAAAAAAAGAAGGGTCACGACTTTCCTACCCCATCAACCCCCTTCACCGCAGTACGCCTTTGTCTTCGGCGGCGGCGACCTTGGTAGGTTCTCGTGAGTCTTGACGGGTTGGGGGGAGTGGGGGGGAGGTACAAGTCGGGTAGGAAGGGGAGGGGGGCTGACCGGACTAGTGTCTGCACAACCCTCCTCCAGCCGACACAAGGTCGAGCGTGCATTATGTCCGCTGTCCCGCGGTGCAACAATAGCGCCGAGAGAAGCGGTGGACACTCTGTGGGGAGCAGTGGCGGATCCAAGTGGGGGGGGGGGGGGGGGCACCAGGGGCAAATTCCCCCCCCCCCCCGAAAAACCACTTGTCTGCTACATTAATATTGCTGACAAAAATGATTGTTTCTGAAACCAATAAATTATTTTAATATAATTAATGAATTTCTTGTAGAATCATAAAATCCGGTGGTTGGATGTTACCTGTATGTGTAGTGTGAGTAGATGAAATACAAATTTAGTAATTTTAAGACATTTTTTTTCTCTGGCTAATCTGAAATCCTAGAGTGCCCCCTCCGAGGTGAATCTCTGGATCCGCCACTGATGGGGAGAGACAGTTTATACAACAGCTAGCAGCGGCGCAAATATGTTTGATTCCCTGGGGGGGGGGGGGGGGGTGTCTCGAGCTTTGCGCTTGGGTTGTAACCGACACAAGTCATGTCCGGATGTTGTACACTGCCCACATGCATGCAATAAGCAGAAAGCTCCGTGAATAAAAGGATGTCTAGTTTCTTGACTTTTTTTTACATGTCATTTTATAACTTAAATGCTTGAACACATTTGGAGGTTGTTTTTTTTCCTCTAAAATAAAAACGTTCGACTCACAGATTATTATTAATTATTCATGGTAACTCTGAAAGTGTTTAAATAGATATAAAGTGAAGGGGAAAAAACGCGTGTAACTCTGTACATGTGATAGAGGTAAAACTTCTTATTAGGCAATTCAAAACTCGACTAGTAAGTAGGTATATCGTAAGTGTAAAACGGCATAGAGACAGAAAGAGAGAAAGAAGATGATTTTATAAAACAAATATTTTATTACACAGCTAAAAAAAAAGAGGGGGGTTGTCTGTAAAGTCAGTTTACGGACAATAATTTTACGTGATAACGTCATAAGAAAACATTGATGAAAATTTGCATACCTTAACCTGTTTGATATTATGGAAGATTTTCTCGCACGGTGGTTGGGGCCGGTTCGTGCACGCTCGGCTCAGGCGGAGCGTGACGATGAGTCATGCTTTTTCGTGCGTGCAGCCGGCGTTCATCGATTTATAAGACGTTATCACGTCATAATACTCATACAACACTGTTTAACAATACTGATTTACACAAGTAATTAAAATAATACGTGCATGAAAGAACACCATTTTCTTGCCAATACTTCGCATTAACTTTCGGCCTTGAAATTTTACTCCCATCGCGTCCAAATAAGTTTCACTTAAACTAGTCTAAATTATAAAAGAGTAATTTTCTCCAAATTATATAAGTTTTCTCAGCAGTTGGCAACAATTCAAATGGAAAAAAATTAAATATTTTGACGGACGAACGGAGTGTTGTAACTCGCTCGGCGGCTGACGGACGGACGCGAGGGTAAGTTGTAATCCCGGCCCGAGACGACGGCCGGATCGCGGGGGCGCGGTGCGCTGACCACTACACGGAGCGGACATGTGGTGTCGCAACTCCCTGGCGGTCGCAGTTGACAAACACTTCCTGGCTCGCGCCCCAACTAGCCCCCCCCCCCCCTCCCTCCCTCCAGGGACAGTTATTCCTGGACGCCCCCTGACCTATCTCCCGGTCCGCCTACGCGCTCTCCAACGGACCGTGAACAACATTTTTTGAAGGCGTTGTGAAAAAATAATGAGAGTGGATTTTTTACAATGCGCGCGCACCATGGAACGAAATTATCACATGAAATTAAAGGCTGTATACAGAAAGGTCTACATTAAAATAAAATAAAATTATATATGTGCATTTAAATCTTATACTTTAGTGGTTGATATTGAGTACTGGTCAATACATATAAAAAAAATATTTTTTATTGTAAATATTAGTGATAGAAATTGTGTTTATACATTTCCTATTGTATTTATGAGAGGTTATGTTCCCGTATGTATAATATGTTTGCATTATAAATTACATTAAATAATTATAATTAATAATTTATAGTAATATTCAGCATATTTATCGATTTTTCGTTATTAAATAAAATTGATTTAATTTATTTTACCAAATTAAATAATTAATTATATAGTTTTTATAAAAATGTTAATTTAATTTTTTAATTTGATTAAATTTATAATTTACAAACCTTAATTATAATATAAATCGAGTAATTTTATAATTTAATTTATATTAATTATTTGTATCCAAAATTAAAGTTAATGTTTTATTACTCTAAGTAAAATATTCATCTAAAATTACAATTTTTTTTAAGTTGTACATTTACATGAAAACAACTCTATCATTACAAAAAAATGTTCGCAGTACTACTGGGTTCGGATCTTACCCGGGCATTATTGCTTTGTGTTGCCTCAGTACCTTCAATAGTAACAGTTATTTGTAAACCGTTCCCTGAATAGCTTTCCGTATTAAATGCGCACATTAAAAAGCATAAAAAACCAAAATAAAGTCTAATGATTGAATATTCTAGTATCTATTCCATGCTTGAAAAAAAATATTTATGTATTAACATATATTAAAATAAGGAATTATGCGCAAATTTGCGTAAGATATACCTACTCAGTATTATCACGAAAACGTGATATTCAAATAACCATTGCCATGTGTTGTACAAAGTTATAACATATTTCTTGTAATATTACAAAATATTTCTTGGTAACTAGTTTCCAAAATAATCTTCTGTGGAAGTACAGAATGGTTTTTTTTTTTTTTTTTTTTCTGTGCGTGTCTCTACGAGTGATTCTTTGGATTGCACATGGTGGATCGCATGGATATCATTACTACGCTATTGATTTGTTTGCCTTGGAATGTTTTAAATTGTTTGAGGTTCAATCGTGAGTTTCAACAAAAAATTTATGACATCAGATGTTCAAATAATTATTGTTAAAATTACACACATAATTCAAACTTTTTCAATCAGTCACCATTTATTTTCAACTTTTGGGTTTTTCAAGTAGTTAGGAAATTAATTGTCAGGAGACGGCATGCTGTGAAATAGTTGGTCACTTTTTAATTTTACCATCGCAATTTTGTTCCGCCCAAAACATTGCGGAAATGGTTCATGATAACGTCCAGTAAGTATGCATTAGAATCTCCGTCGTTAAAAAGTCACTTTCTTTTTTTTAAAAAAAAAGTCATTCGAAACTTTTCCAACAATTCAAACACTACATTTCATCCAATGTTTTAGGCGTATAAACAAAAAGGCACAACAGTTAGCTGGAGAAAAAAACTGCTTTACCCAGCTACCATATCCTATATAAATAGTTACGCTTATCACTGACTCACTGACTCTGTAACGTCAAAGAAATATGTATACCTTGGAGACAGGCGTTATCATGAAGCACAAATATTAGCCTACTCCATAGAGATGTATATAAAATAGAAAATGGCAGTGTAACAATATACATATTTAAAATTTATAATCTTATTTAAAAAACATTGGTAATTTTTTTATGTTCTACCTTATTGCAGTTCTAAGTTATGTGGATTTTTAAATAATTCAAATTTATGATTGTTCTAAGGTATGATAGTTCTAAGTTGTGTGTTTATAAGCTATGTTGTTAGGCGTTGTGTTGCTAAGTTATGTATCTAATCTAAGACAGTTATATCTAGGCTAATTTATGGTAGTTCTAAGTTACGACTTTTTAAGTTAAGATTTTTCTAAATGTGCATGTTTCTAAGTTAAGATTTTTCTAAGTGAACATTTTTCTAAGTTATGATTTTCTAAGTGAACTTTTTTATAAGTGAAGATGTTTCTAAGTTAATATTTTCTAAGTGAACATGTTTCTAAGTTTCTAAGTTAAGATTTTCTAAGTGAACATGTTTCTAAGTTACCATGTTTCTAAGTTAACATTTTCTAAGTGAACATGTTTCTAAGTTAAGATATTTCTAAGTTAAGATTTTTCTAAGTGAAAATGTTTCTAAATTAAGATGTTTCTAAGTTAAGATGTTTCTAAGTTGAGATTTTCTAAGTGAAATGTTTCTAAGTTAATATTTTCTAATTGAACATGTTTCTAAGTTAACATTTTTCTAAGTTACGAGTGGCTCCCTGGCTCGTGGACGAGTGTGTCTCCTCCCCTCCCCCGCTGGTCGCACCAGGTCTCGCCATACAAGGAGCGACGCAGCACGCAGCTGCCTCGCGTGGCTACACGGCCAGGGGAGGGGAGACTCCACTAGCGTACTGACCACTGCTTCCAGCTTCCTTCCACTTGTGGGTGGTGGCTCTTATCAGCTCGGCTACACTCTACAGAGAGATGGCGGACTGTTCATTGGCTGCCTCCCGTGTTGCGCCTTAAGCCTCAGTCCACTCGTAATTACTACTATCAAATATTGCAATACGGACAAGATGGGAAACCGGTAAGAAATACGCTAGACAAGTGATGTCAGCGAACCTGGCGGTGTGTGGAGTGTACCTTCATACGTTTTGATACTATATGTATTTTTTTTAAGTGGAGACTAGTTACAGTAGCATGACTCATTGTCACGTTCCGCCTGAGCCGAGCGTGCAAGAAACCGGCCGACCACCGTGCGGGAAAATCTTCTATGATATCAAACAGGTTAAGGCGGGCTATTTTAAACTAATTGTTCGTGATTTTATTCAAACAAATTTATTTAAATAAAATTTGAAGAAAAAAAACTGTAAATAATATTTGAAAATTAAAAAGTGTGCAATTTTCCATCAATGTTTTTCTTATGACGTTATCACTAGAGACCTGCAAAATTCGCGGAGACATTCGGTGATAGGCTAGAATTCAAACACATACACCTCTTAGATAATTTTGCTATTGGCTTACTGTTCATCTGGACGAATCTCAACCAGTTATAAACCCTCAACCAAAGAAGGATCGAATCACACAGACAAACCAGCTGAGACGACTTACAAGTCGGCAGCCAATGAACTTGCGGTATTTGCCCGTGTGTACAGGGATATGTGCAGTCTATCCTGAAGGCCATATCGAAACCGCGAATTTTGCAGGTATCTAGTTATCACTAGAGACTGGAAAAATTCGCGGATTCATTTCGTGATAGGCTAGAATCCAAAAATAACGTTTGCCTTTTTACCGCATCAGTGATTGGGCCACAGTTTATCTGAATGATACTCGGCCAATGGAAAAACGTTCAACAAAAGAAGTATCGAATCACGAGCATCCCAGTTAACAGGTGTCACGAGTCAGTAGCCAATGAGCAAATGTAATTTTCCCGCGTGCATAGAGGATCATGGAGTCTATCCTACAGGTAATTGAAAACGCGAATTTTTCCTGTCTCTAGTTATCACGTAAAATTATCGTCCGTAAACCGACTTTACAGACAACCCTCCTTTTCCTGATCCCGTTACGGAACGCCTGTACGTCCGCGCGCAGGACGCGAGGAAAGCTTGTCTGAAAGGAGCCGGGTCAGAGGGGTAACGGGGGCGTGGGATAGAGAGAGAGAGTGAGAGAGAGTGGCGGTTGGAAAGGAGGTCCGAGGGGTCACTCTCAGGGGCAGCCCAAGGTCTCGCACGGGTCAAGGCCGCAGTCCGCGGCGCCGTGCGGGGGCAGCCGAGCGGGGACGCACCACAACGCCGAATTACCACAACGCCGAAAAATGTCATTGCAGGACTGCCACAAAGGTTAGGTTAGGTTACACTAGGTTAGGTTAAACTAGGTTAGGTTAGACTAGGTTAGGTTAGACTAGGTTAGGCTAGGATAGGCTAGGTTAAGATAGGTTAGGTTATATTACGCTAGGTTAGGTTAGGTTAGGTAAGGTTAGGTTTGATTGTGGTATTTCGGCGTTAAGGTACATTTGAGAAACACACACAAATTCATTCAGTTGTTATTTCGGCGTTGTGGTACACAGCAGTTTACTAGCTGTCGGCGTTGTGGTCAATTTTGACATTCGGCGTTATGGTATTTCGGCGTTGTGGTAATGACCCGCAGCGAGCCTGCTCCGCTATCGATACATCGATCCGTCCATGTTTCGACGCGGAGGCCTTCTTCTTGGTGCGTGAACTGCATTGTCAACAAGCAGAAGTATCCGACTGGCCCCCCACAACTGCAGCCAATCAGGAAACACTCCCGGTGGGTAACCGCTACCCTGAAGATGGCGACTGCCAAGGTCGACCGAAACTGCGGCGAAATCTCCGCCTTCGATGGTTTTTAAAATCCCACAAGACAAGCAACCGCAAGTACCGGCCGCGAAATATTTCAGGCTACGTCAGACGATTACTTTCAAAACGTCTTCAACGCCAAGAATGTACTTTCTGGTGTCGTTTAACGTCAGAAACTGTAAATGTGAGACTGCTATGCTTAAGGGGCGATGCGAACTGTGGGTCCGGGTTCGAACCCCAGCGGAGTCGGACCAGCATGCTTCGCGAGTGGGGAACACGAACAAATGAACCAATCGTGGCTTAACGTCTCGAGACATCGAGGTCACGAGAGGCGGTGAATGTAGAAGCAAATGAATGCTTTTGTGGGTTTAGGCCGGGCACACGACACGACGAGATATTTTATTATCTGATAGTATTTGATAGTATTAAATAATCGGGATAAATTTGATTAATAATGAAAATTAATAAATATGCCTAATTATAACTCTAATTTATTAATATTAATTAATTTTAAAACGATAAAATAGTAATTTTACATTCATAATGCAAATTAATTATACATACAGGAACATAACCTCACAAACACTCCCATTAAAACAGCCAGGAGACTACTAAACCCTCCACACACTCCCTGCCAGCGACCAAGTAATCTTACAAGCAACCTAACATCGTTATACATACGGGAACATAACCGCACTTATATAAATATACTTGAAAAAGGTTATAAACACAATTTCTGTCACTAATATACACAACAGATAAACTTTTTTCAATTATATGGACCAGTATCCAATGACAATCACTAAAGCATATGATTTAAAAGCACAGACACAATTATTTATATAAATGCAACAATGCACACAGGCTCAGACTGACACGACACCACAATAACTGTCGCTATCAGACACGAGGCGAAAACTTCGGATGACTGCTCCAACTTCGTCGCGTACAGACTTATGGCTGCAGTGTTCTGCGCATGCGCGAATATATATTTAAAAAATGTCAACAAATACATACCATATGTGTTTATAGCTGACTAGTTAGGGTTGTTTTTCAGTGTTTCTTTAATTTCAGTAAATATTCAGTTGTAAAGTATTTTGATTGGTATTTTTCTCATTGTAGAGCTGGATGCATATAGTTTAGTATGGGTAGTACAGGAAGACACTTTTTGTATTATCCATCCTTGCAGGAGTATCACGACAAAGATTTAATTTCAAGAAGTGTGTGAAGATATAACGTGACGAAGATACGGTGTTAAAGCTGTCGCGAGGTGTCACGAAGTGTTGCGTCTGGTTCTGTGCGCGCCCGGCCTTAGAGCGACGTCCGCCATGTCTCCCACTCGCCAGGAGGGGTCTAACCCCGCTGCCCCTGCAGAGGAGCACGCGGGGGGAAGGCGCTAGCCGGCGCGGTGGAAACGACCGGAGACTGCAACGCTTGAGAGAACACTAACCCTTGTCGTGCTAATCGCTCCGTCTGCCCGGGCACACACACACGGCGCGCAGAGCTCCAGGAAAAACAACGCTATTTCAAAACTACTCAAGATATCCGAGTGGGGTCTGCTTACGACAAGCATTTAAGAGTTCGCTGAGGGCCGAAAACTACTTTTGATTTCGGATTAAGTTTTTTAAACTGTATTTTTAGAAGAGTTAAAAATGGCTACAACGCATGTTTTCAGAGTAATTTTTAGGCGTAAAACAACCAGAAGAGATTCTTGAAATCATACTTTAGGGACTTTCATTACACCTTTATCATCATTTCTCCACCATATAATGTCACGTTCACCGCTCAAATTTCACACTTATCCTGTAACTACGAGAAGACAGCGCGCCAGTCCAGAGGAGACACCGCGCTAGAAGCACCAGCGAGCGTCGCGCTTATCATCCCGCATCGCCGACACAGATACGCCCCTGACGAGGCACGAATAATGATAGTTTCACTGCGAACGGAATATTTTTTGAAAGGGTTGCTCTGTATCTTACGCCTGCCCATGGCGTATTTTTCAATTAATCACCATCACGAACAATGGCATGGGTCTAGCAACTGGCGTGCGCGTAACGATAACGCAAATTAATTTGTTTTAATTATTAATGCTCTCTGTTCTATCCTGATGGTCAAATCAAGAGACGACTTACAAGCAAAACATTATTTAATATTCCAGCCAAAAAGAGAAAAGATTATGAGATACAGTATAATTTCTTGAGAATACCTGTTAACATTTTGAACTTTAAAAACTTATACATCAATTTTTGGTAACGTTCCTTAACACATTTTATATGTTATTAACCTATACATTGCGTAAAGATACATCCTGTGCATCCATGGCATATCTCCATTTGTTTAGAAAAAAATTAAATGAATAGGATAAAAACGAAAATCTGTATGCATTGGTTAATAATAATAATTACTTCCATTACACGTTTCAGAAAACTGATACATTTTTTTACAGTGAATATTTTGAATTGGAACCACATTTACTGCAACAAGCCCAGCGGAGGGCTTCATGAGACAAACATAAAATGATCACAGGCAACCCATTCTACACTGCTAAAAATTTTCACCTCTACAAAGAACGTTGGTTACAAATTACACAGGAATCTTCGTAGATTTACGATCATTTTCTTTGACACCGAGTTCACTTAGTAATGACATATAGAGCAGAATACTAGTCAAAACATAAGACTATGTTATTAATAGAGTCCCAAAGTGTATAAATGTTAATAAAAATAATTATTGAAAGGTTTTTTTTCAAAGTCCCGTACCCCTTGTGGCGGCCCTTCTCTCCCGACATATTCATCATCTGCACGTTCCTTTCTGCACACTAAATAAATTTAACATTGTTGATTTAATTTTAGAATTTATACAGGCCGAGAAATTTGTTCGGATTTTTTTTCTTTGCCATAAATAATGTATTTTACAATGATATAACATGTCCTATGTCTCCTAGGTACAGATATAGTATTGCAGTGGAAGCGAGGTAGGTACCATCTGTAGTCTGTCGGTGTCTCGGCCAACTTGGCAGTAGCTCTTCCACTGAAGCTCACCCCACATTCGCCTCAGAATCCCGAACACAGTTCGCGGTTAGTTAAACACATATTTTTTTTCCCTGCCAGGCTTTGGTTGCGTCTGTCTGCTAATTTAGCATGCGACACGTGTCACAATCAGCTCTGCTGTTCGCCGTGGTTTCAGCGACTTGTGACCATTGTGCTCCGCACAAGGTACAGCACTGTGAAATCGTCTGAAACAAGACGGACAGACGTGACTGTGTCGTGTCTGATGGTCACCACCGGAATTACAAAATGTTTTCCCCTACCCTACGAAATGTCTTGAAGACATTTAAAATCCAACTTTTAAATTTTGACGTGACGTCTAATAAATCGATGAACGCCGGCTGCACGCACGAAAATGTGTCCCGTTACGCTCATTGTACGCTTGCGCCGCATCTATCTCTTTTCCACTCGATTGGAACAACCGTCGATTTGACTTTTTCGAGGCACGTTAAACTTGAAACACTCCCATTCGTTTCCTACTTTTCCTATCATCGTCCTATCCTTAACAGAATAACACAGATTGGAAGAAGTTAAATAGCAAACATGTATACAAGTTATAGTTAAAATAATCTGTTCGTTAAAGTAATAAACATATTTGAATTAATGAGTGCAAATAAAAGTAAATTTATCAATTAAATTGTAGATTTAATTTCACTCCTTCAATTGTATCCATACAAAATAGTGATAATTCAATAAAAATGATTCAATTTTATTCATAAGAGTATGCAATCATTCCATCAATGTTTTGTTATGACGTTGTCACGTTAAACTATCGTCCGTAAACCGACTTTACAGACAACCAATTTTTTATTGTTAATGTGTTGGTGGACAAGTGGCTTCTGGGTGCGGGTGGGGGGGGGGGGAGGGAGTAGGGGTGGTATCGGAGGGGGAGGGTCGGCTGTTTGTTCCCAGGACGCGACCAGAAGCCGCGACGGAGCAGTTAGACTTCCTTCCCACGGCCGCGTGTAACCGCCACCGCTAACAACTGCCGCGCGCTAGGAGGGGAGGGGCCTAACCGCTCTTCGTCGCCAATCACTGCACACGTGCCGCTCGGGCGAGTCCCCGAGGGACCAGGCCTCGAGTCCCGGGCATCGCCATCTTGATCTGGGAAGCCTTCTTTTCACAGACGAGAGAGACAAAACCCGAAGTTCCCCGAAGTTCATGCTCGCTCTTTTTCCGTATTTTTAATGTAGCTATCCTAACCAAATCAACCGTCCACGATGTTTCAAAGTATTTATAATGTTGCTAACCTAACCTAATTGACCATTAGTATCCCTTTATCAACACCGCCATATTTTTTACAATGAACAAATAATTGGTTGTCTGTAAAGTCGGTTTACGGACGATAGTTTAACGTGACGTCATAACAAAACATTGATGAAATGATTAAATACTCTTATGAATAAAATTGAATCATTTTTATTGAATTATCACTATTTTGTATCGATATAAAGAATGAGTGAAATGAAATCTACAATTTAATTGATAAATTTACTTTTATTTGCACTCATTAATTCAAATATGTTTATTACTTTAACGAACAGATTATTTTAACTATAACTTTTATACATGTTCGCTATTTAACTTCTTCCAATCTGTGTTATTCTGTTAAGGATAGGACGATGATAGGAAAAGTAGGAAACGAATGGGAGTGTTTCAAGTTTAATGTGCCTCGAAAAAGTCAAATCGATTGTTGTTCCAATCGAGTGGAAGAGAGATAGATGCGGTGCAAGTGTACAATGAGCGTAACGGGACACAGCGTAACGGGACAATTTGCGTAACGGGATACTTTTTCGTGCGTGCAGTTGGCGTTCATCGATTTATAAGACGTCACGTCAAAAAAAAAAACGAAGATGCACGATCGGCGGTTTGGCTCTCTCGTCTGTGAAATGAAGGATTCCCCGGCTCCCTGACGCATCCCCCGCCGCGGTCCACATCCGGTTCCTGCCATTGAAACCCCTCTAATCGTGACGTATCTTCCCTCGAGCTCGGCCAGTCGTGAAACAAATTACAAAACTCACCTTTTTCTATTAAAAAAAAAAAAAAGAAACTAGAAAGGGGCAGTTTGGTTCCGCGCCGTAGATTTTTCGTGAGAACTCCGGGATATGCGTCCGTTTCGACGCTGCCGTGGCTCTCGTGTTCGCTCAGCACTGGACTTTTTTTTTTAGACTTTTTGGATTCCCTTTTGAGCGAGCTTTCCAATGACAGACCAGGGCTCCTCGCTCGGGGGACTGAGGGGGGTGGGGGGGGGGGGACAAACCTTAACCTAACTCGTCTGAGCCAGCATTTCACATTCAACAGTACGAATTCAACGAAATTCTTCCATTCAATTTGGCGTCGAATAAATTCAGGCTAACAATTCATTGTCTCTCTGCAGCATTTCAATGTTAACTAAGGATTTTCAAAATTTTATTGTATAATTTTTTATGACTATAAATTATAACTTTTTTTTTCAGTTTGGCACACCAATGCGTTTGGTATAGCCACTAATGTTCACGTAGGAACACGTGAATCGGCCATAATCGACTTCCGTTCCATTTTCATGAAGTCACTTCTACCAGATGCCGTATACTCTTGCCAGATGCCGTATACTCCTGCCAGATGCCGTATACTCCTACCAGATGCCGTATACTCTTGCCAGATGCCGTATACTCCTGCCAGATGCCGTATACTCCTACCAGATGCCGTATACTCCTACCAGATGCCGTATACTCGAGTGCTAACATGTCTACACAAAAAAAAATTGGTGCTAGTCGTGAATAGTCATGAAAAAAAATCCAAGGTTAAAGGGCGCGGGAAAGTTTATAGCTTTTGAATTTACGACGGATTCGCCAAATAGAAGGAAGTACTCGACACAGAACTCCAATCAGCCAATGAACGCATGATCACAACGAAAATATTTGCAGTATACGCATTTTTTTTTACAAAAATGGGGGCCACTGAAAATTATTTTTTGAAATATTAATATTACCAAATATTTTATTGTACCAGTTAAATAAGTTCACCAAACAGTTTGATATCGACCATAAAATATCGCTGTTACAAATAAACCGTTCTACGGGGTGATAAGACACTATATATTTTGCGGTGTTAAAAAACTTATATTTCCCTAATATAGCAACGCCTTAATATTGTTTGTAAGAAAGGTTACTTTACTGTCTGGGACGGATGAAGTTTGACAACGTTGCTTTATTTGTATTTGTCTCTTATCCGACAGAGCGCTGCACTTGCTCTCTACAACATGTCAGTTAAAGAAGGTCGTTCGTGCTTGAAAGCAAAGCACACGGCACAAGGTTTCAGCCACAGAGACCAACATCAAAATATGCCACGTTTCATTCACTCGTTTCAAGCATAATGCTGCCAAATAATTTCAGATTGAAAGCAAAATAATCTTACATCTGCAGATAACTTTGCGAAGGTTTTATATCTTACTTTATCTAAATCAGATTTCTGTAATCTACGTGGGGAAAAAAAAAATTGACGTTGGAATGGTGAATATACTGACGATTGTGTGTTATAAAGATATAGCAGAATCATCGTCGGTGTTTTAAATGCAACTAAATATTTACAAGAAGCCAGCATGTTTGTTTGACTTGCCAAGTTAGGGGACATTTTTAAAAGTAATTTTTCCTTCAAGCAATCCAAGTCACCGGACAAACTCCGTCGTGAAGTTGACCCCAATTGTCTCGAGGAAATTAACAATCTAAATAGCATCACCTTAAATCTACTAATGGTCTTAAACTTTTGAGAGAGAGAGAGAGAGAGAGAGAGAGAGAGAGATATGTATGTTTTTCGTTTATAATATTTAATTGTAAATGCCGTGTAATTCTATTTCCGACTATCCTCCGCACCGACACATACACACACAAACGAACGTTCTATTAGTTAGTTTTATTTTTTAAAAAAAAATTGAACGTAGCAACAGTTTTTGTGTTGAAAATCCGTGCACTCCAGTAAATTAAAACCGTTGCTTAACTGAAAAACAAAAGTCAGAATTTTTTTCCGGCACTGCGTCGATGTCGAGAGGAAAGGCGGCCCTCTACATCTGTCACTCGTCTCCTTCCCACACCACACGGCGCGGCGACATCAGTGGACACTGCAAGAAGGGGCTCGCGCCTGGAAGGTAGGCAGTCCGTCTGGCGGGTCAGGGCAACCGGCTGCCTAACCATCAGCGCGCCGTTTGTCTCATTAAAAAAAATATATATGTATATTGGGGTGGGTATAAGTTGGAGCGACTACCACTATGGTTTCCCCCCCCCCCCACCCCCCGCGATGTTGTGATGTCCTGATTTCCCCGGGTTGTCCACGAGCATTGACTCCATATCCGATGCGTTGTCACGTGTGTCAGGCCGATACGCGCACAAAACAATATCGTTAAAAAAAAATTTTCAGTTTTTGACGTGACATCTAATAAATCGATGAACACCGGCTGCACGCACGAAAAAGTGTCCCGTTGCGCACATTGTCCCGTTGCGCACATTGTCCCGTTACGCACATTGTCCCGGTACGCACATTGTCCCGTTACGCACATTGTCCCGTTAAGCACATTGTCCCGTTACGTTGTTTCCCGGTACGCTCATTGTACGCTTGCGCCGCATCTATCTCTCTTCCACTCGATTGGAACAACCATCGATTTGACTTTTTCGAGGCACATTAAACTTGAAACACTCCCATTCGTTTCCTACGTTTCCTATCATCGTCCTATCCTTAACAGAATAACACAGATTGGAAGAAGTTAAATAGCAAACATGTATACAAGTTATAGTTAAAATAATCTGTTCGTTAAAGTAATAAACATATTTGAATTAATGAGTGCAAATAAAAGTAAGTTTATCAATTAAATGGTAGATTTCATTTCACTCCTTCTTTGTATACATACAAAATAGTGATAATTCAATAAAAATGATTCAATTTTATTCTAAAAACAAAGTATGCAATCATTTCATCAATGTTTTGTTATGACGTTGTCACGTTAAACTATCGTCCGTAAACCGACTTTACAGACAACCAATTTTTTTTTTTTTTTTTTAATAAAATGGCGTCAGATCGGGCGCGCTAAGTGATCCGGCCTCAAGGAGGCGGCAGTCGCGTGGCTTTCGAACGAGGCTTGGCGGAGAATCCGAGTTTCTCTCCGACCGGGTCAATCCGACCACTTTCCGTAAACGCCCGAAGGAAAAAAAATGAGATTGAGGCCGCGTTCCAATTGAGATGTGTAACATCTTAGCATTCGTTTGGTGGGAGTAACTTCGTGGGCGGAGCGGTGGTCGCACGGAACGGAAAGGTGTAACCACGCTCTACTGCCATCTGTGGTGGATGGTGCGAGCCAATGTTCACAAAGCCAAAGGGAAACTTTATGGTGTTAACTGTTTAATGGATTTTAATAAGATGGGCAGTATTTTTTTTTAATTCCTGGTCGAAAATAGAGGGTTTAGTACTTTTCCAAGTATTTTTTTTTTTTTCGCTTTTATCAGCGCCGTTTCATTAGTAACTTCGTTATGCTAATCAAATGATTCAATAGTCGACGTAGCTGCTCCGGCAGCTAATTATAGCGGCGGGTGCGGAAACTACGTGCGTGATTCGCGCCAAGAAACATTTTTCTAATATTTATCTTGCCCGGCATTATTTTAAATAATTTTTACTTGGAACTTCGTGCCCGAGTTTCCTATCATAAGTAATACTATTTTTTTTACGAAATGATCACGTGACCCGGTTTACAAAAGTTTCTCATGGAAACACATAAATAAATAAAAGTTGATGTTTAGCATTGAATGTTTTCTCCAGGCTGTCAAAATACACCATTTAATGGGTCTTGGAAAAAATAAATCTTAAAAAAAGGGGGTTGTCTGAAAAGTCTGTTTATGGACGATAATTTTACGTGATAACGTCATAAAACATTGATGAAAAATTTGCATACTTTTTAATTTTCAAATATTATTTACAGTTTTGCAAATTTAATTTAAATAATTTGTTTAAATATAATCACGAAAAATTTAGTTAAAAAGCCCGCCTTAACCTGTTTGATATTATAGAAGATTTTCTCGCACGGTGGTTGGCCGGTTTTTGCACGCCCGGCTCAAGCGGAACGGGACAATTTTTCGTGCGTGCAGCCGGCGTTCATCGATTTATAAGACGTTATCACATCGAAAAATAAATTTATATTAATACTCGTATCGAACAAGGGAACACAAAATAATATTTTGAATGTTAAAACGAGCCGGTGGTAACGGTCTGGCAACAGCGCGCGCCGTTTGCTCTGTACTGCAAACTAAGCGTGGGACACTTTATACTTCAACTCGAACAAGGTCGGGCGCCAGTGCGTGACGGGAAGCCTAAGATGTACATCAAGTTCTGTCCCTGCCCGAACACGCCCGAATATTCACCTTCGGCCAACCTCGGGTTTATTTATATATATTTATATTTCTCTGTTTATTTTAATGTACCTATACTAACCTAACTAACCGTCCATAGTGTTTTAAAGTGTTTTAATGTAGCTAACCTAACCGACCACTTTTAATATTTGAATTCATTTCTCCTGCGCAAAAATAAAATAAATCCCGAGGTTGGCCGAAGGTGAATACTCGGGCGTGTTCGTGCAGGGACAGAGCTTGTTGTACATCTTAGGCTTCTCCAGTGCGCGACACCGCTCTCCTCGCGAACAGCCAGAACATCCAGAACAGCCCGAACAGCCCGTGTGCCAAGCTACAGCACGCGCTGTTGGACAGTCGACTGTAGACCCGGGAAATAACAGGTCGTGATGCCGTTACATAACGCAGTTTACGAAAGTTGGAAATTTCCTCGAACGTTGGCAAACCACGGTTAGCATTAAACACGTGTACATTCATTGTGAGAATTAAACGAGCAGAATCCATTGTGAGAGATCACGTTTGTGAAATGGTGTTATTGTGACTTCGTGTCGGTAACGCACCGCTATGGGACTTGTAGCGGTGACCCTGTAGTTGTATGATACCACTTAAAATACTGTGTATAGAATTTTTTTCACCCCTTGATGTTATGGCGGTCGTACGTTCAGACGGATGCAATATTCGTCATATTATAGAATTACTATATTTTATGTTTGGAAGTGAATAAATTGTGAAAAAATTACGGTAGTTATCGCGTCTATAAAAATTTGACACATCTTTCATCGAAATCTATCTCGGGCAATATACTTAAGTTTCCTAAAATACGGTCGTTTCATGTAAGCGAGGATTATACAAAGTAGTTTTTTGTGAAATAATTATTCGTAGCTAATATCTGAAATATTTCCACAATAAATAAATAAAAAATTGGTAAATTTAAATGTACAAAAACTGGAGCAATACGAGGCACATGTCTATCAGCAGTTTTTTTTTTTTTTACGAAACATTTACTTTTAACTGATATTTATTTCCAACATGCTAAAATTCCTCTTAAACAAGAAACCAACAAATATTTTTGCAAAACTCCGTTCCCCCGGAGAAACCCCCGGAATGGCCACCGCATGGGGAGCCCAAGAAAAGAAACAGGCTCCCCATTTGAAAGCCACCTGGCAGGTTTTTTGTATCCACCCACCGTCTCTTTGGTGACCTGACTTGTTGCAAGGGATTGTATTCCTATCAGACAAATGCCACCATTTTGTCTGGGCAATCCGCCTTGGAGGAGCCGGGGCGCGAACCCGGGTCCTACAAGTCACAAGGCAGGCGCTCTACCCCAGAACCAGAGTGGTAGAGCGGATACTTGTAGTCTTCTTAACACTTAACACGATATCATTCGCTCGCATTTACTGTGTTACACATGCTAACTTTTGGCTGTTTTGGTTCGCTATCATTGACTTATATGACAAATAAAATAGGAAAATATTGTTTACATGCATTAAATTACTAATATCGCTCTATCTAAAAATATTTCTGGTGTAACCTAATGCAGTTCTCTATACTGAAAATTATAATTTTAATATAGATTAATTAATTAATAGTTTTTACAATAAAGAATTGATAGTATAGCTACTAAAAGAATTTATGGTTTGTTTTTGTCTTTCAACCCTTGTTATGTATTTTTTTAGGCAATATTTAGACATTCAAAATAATTAAGAACAGGTTCAATAGTGAACATTTCAACCCTTGTTATTTTTTTTTTAGACAACGTTTAGATATTTCAAAATGAATGAACACCTTGCAGTAACGGTTGGTCATATAAAAAAAATATTTCACACGAAAGTTTTAGATATCATTTTTAGGTTTTACAATAAATATTAACGGATGTAATAGTGTATATGGTACAAATACCAATTATAATTTCTTTTATACACAACATTTTAACAATTTAACCTTACAAAATAATAATTTAATAACTTATAACTGTCAAGTGATATTTTTTGCACTACATTGTTTTAGATTAAAAATTTATGCAACACGCAGAAACAATGCAACATAGGAAAGTTTAATTAAAACAGTTACGGTGACTTTATACTGCCTACAAAAAAATTACACGTAGATATAATGTACTTTGTATGAATTTGAAAGCATCTGCCTCGGGTGTTAAAAGAGATAAAAAAAAAAACCTCTAATGATGTTATTGTTTAGGAAATCAGTTAAAGTAATTTTTTTTATGAATGTTTGTAGGAAACGTAAACTTCACTTCAGAAACGTACATATCTTATGATCGACACTCGAAACAAGGATTTAATTATTTTGAGGGGTTATCACATTTTACACCAGAGGTCTTCAGTTCTTGTATGACTATGGGTCGTATCACCAATGAATATCGATTAATTGTTCGGCGTAGCGAAAAAATCTGTTATTAAGTAGAGTTGTTACGCTTATGTTTGTTGATAGCACTGAAAAATATGCATTTAATCTAACATGCAGGGTAACATTTCACTCGAAAGAGTACCAGCAAAATTTATATTTAGATCAACGTCAGCGTAACGGGACCAAGGAGGTGTAAGTACACGGAGTGGATGTGTGATACAAACGTTGAAGTCACCCTGGTTAGCAAAATAAGCCGTATCTCTGCATAAATACTCGAGAGTTTGTTAATTAGCCTGAAAGGAACGATTTTTCGCCTGGAATAATCGTGAAGTCATAATGCAGTGAGTACTATAGACAACAAACACGACCAGACATCAGCTGCTGGAACAGCACTTGAACTATAGTTAACCCACGTGTGTTTTACTGTCCAAAATTGCACACACAAACTCCCCAACTTCTCGCATCCGTGAGCGACGCGACAATTCTGCACTGTGCAGAGGTAGCAACTCACCTCAGTTGCAGTTGTGCAGAAAACAATGGTTCCTCGCCGGCGACTCTGCAAGTCTGCAAGTCTGCTGGTCTACTAGTCTGGTAGTCTGCTGGTCTGCTGGTCTGCTAGCCTGGTCTCCGCCGCCGCTACCAGCCAACACGCGATCACGACTTGAACTGAGCGCCACGGTAGACGTATCGAGACAGCTGGGCTGTTGGTTAGCCGCGGCCCTAGATCCCGCGTCGTCGCTCGCGCGCGGAGCCGTAGAGAGCGATCAAGGATCTAGAAGTCACCCCCAACCCAAGCAAAGCGTCTCACTGGCAAAAAAAAATATAACACGCGTGTATTTCCTACACGTGATAGAATTAAAACCTCGACTCGTAAGTATATCGTAAGTTGTAAACAGCAGAGAGAGAGAGAGAGAGAGAGAGAGAGAGAGAGAGAGAGAGAGAGAGAGAGAGAGAGAGAGAGAGAGAGAGAACGAAGACAATTTTCAATTTTCTAATAATTTTGTAAAACAGCAAAGCTATAGATGTAATACGAGTCCAGCAACGTATAAATAATATTTTTTTTTGGCCAAGTACGTATTCTCTGTCCTTTTCGCATCAGAAACGTTGTTTCACAACAATGTTCCACGAAAGAGTCGCATTAAAATTCGGCCTTGAAATTTTACTCTCATCGCGCCCAAAGAAGTTTCACTTCAAAAATCGTCATAGTTGATGCCAACAGTTGTGCCCTATAAAAAGTCTCTTTACTAGTACATTAAAACATGCACTTGACATGCAATACTTTTAGCAAAGCGCGCAAGTCTGCCAGAGAGTGCAGTTTGTAAACAAACGCACGTGCCATTGTTGTTGACGTTTGCTTCTGTTTAAAAATCGTTCGCCAATCACAGGTGCGTACGCAGAATATCATTTCGTAAAATGGGGGGGAAATAAGAACCAATTTTCCTCCTCAGTTTGCTTTCAAGATTTCCTTTCGTTGGTGGAAATGATTGTTTTTTTTTATTTTATTTAGAATTTATGGTCAAGTATACTTATGTATGGCGAGATCCATGGAGGTCATACACTCGTACAGTAAGTACTGTTGTTGACATCTATGGCGGGATCCATGGAGGATACACACTCGCACAGTTAAGTAATGTCGACTTCTATGGCGGGATACATGGAGGTCGTACACTCGCACAGTGACAGCTGCCACACGTAGTCGTGGCTCATCAACGCTAATTTGTTTTCTTGCGCCGCGCACTCTTGAACCCGCGCCACGCCGATGGCAATCGCCGCGCCCACAGCTGCGTCCGACGGGCATTCGTTCATCTCCGCCATCTTGGTCTTCAAGCACGCAGCTCTAATACTGTATTTAACTCCACGAGGGAGGGCAGTGGTGTAACTGTTATCGCATGTGTAGTTGGCCACATGCTGCGATCAGAGGCGGACCCATGCCATCGTACACTGGAACAATATTAAGTTTATTTTTTTAAAGTTGTACTTAGGCGCGTCATGGAAAAATAATGACAGTTAATTTTTACGATGCGCGCGCACCATGAAACGAAAGTTCCACAGGAAGATGGCGGACCCACATGTATGAACATAAACCCGCATATAGTCACTTTCATAAAAATTTGGGGACATACCAAACGTATTGGTATGATAAATGAAACTACTCTGGAATATATTTGGTAAACTAAATTAGTCATGGTAAAGAGTAGTTAAGTTTTACCAAACGTAAGAATACTGGTATTAGATATAATAATTATAATACACATGTTCTTTGATGGTTTCGTAGAGCAGTAGTTATAGTGCGTGGCTAATAAGCTTAAGGAATGTGGTTCAACATTCGAATGTGGAAATTTTTTAAGTTACAGAGATTACTAGATTATACAAATTGTGCTCCAAGTAAAGATATATATGAATACATTTTGTGTGTTTATCGTATTGCTATAGTATTATTAAATGCATAGTTCAGTAAATTGGACTGATTATTTTACACTAGGTACACCTAATTCTTATATTTATACTTAAAGTAATATTAAATTAAATACGTTTGTTTGGAAATTAATTTACATGAATTCAAATACGTAATAAAAAAATAAAACTTTAAAATACCGGTTGTACAACTATCCTTTAATACTTAATCATTTATAGTCATAACATGTTCGTTAACTATAAAGTATAAAATATTTAATGGTTTTTAACAATGTGGGCATGTCGGTATTTGGAATATCCTTAAAACGATCAGTTACTTCCAAAATAACTCCGTTGATTCGTCTACTGTTTTTTTTTTTACATCTGTTTTCCATCCAACCTCAACTCGTTTGAAACGTTACCAACTAAATTTTAACGAATGATACCATACGTTCCCAGTATTGTGTATACTGACGCGCCTGGCAGACATTTTATTTTATCCTCTGTCACAGAAACAAATAAACGTCTAAACAGGGAGCCAAGTTTGGCGAATACGAACAAGGACTGCGACGTCTGATGGTTTTGTTTACGTATTTACATTCTCAGCGTCTTAGTTGTAGTAATTTTTTTCTGTGCGTTGAACCTTGTCTGTATTTGCTATTGAGTTTTCCGAGACTGACATCCACTGTCACTCCAGTAAAATATGGGATGTTTAATTAGTGTTGCTGTCATTTGCTAGTATAGTTGGTGTTAACCAACTCCGAGCTTATCTGTTGTATTGTGTTAATCTTTTTATTAGATTACTAGCTGAAGTACCAGGCGTTGCCCGGGCTAGACACATCATCTTGTAAGGAACATCACTACCGACTTTCCAGTCTGTAGGAAATACACTTGAAAAACGGTGAATTTTGCTTTTAAAGTCCCATTTATCGCACGATCTCGGTACATCAAGGCTACGCATCACCAAAACCGGGACGACAATCTTCAGCCTCATTCCATGGGAAAGCAGGTAACCCCTTGGCAAGACGTGACGGACGCACCAACTGATAGCGCGATACGAATTCAAGGCAACGCCATCTATTTACGAAGTTATAAACTAAACTGTTATTAGCGCCTTTAGTTCGCCAGCAGCCGCGAGCTTCACTAAGCGGATGGGTTTCGCCACGGAGAAGGATAGGAAGTTGCGAGACCTTACTATGTGACCGTTCGGCGGACACAGAGAAATGACACAAATGCATTGAATTTACCCATTTCCTCCTCTCCTAGAGATAGAGTTTCATAATTATATGTATTCTATGTCACTTTCCGGCACATAACTATGTAAACGAAAAAAAAAAATTCATGTAGATAAGTTGCTCCGTTGCTGCGTGAAAGAAGGACAAACAGGCAAACACACGTTCGTATTTATATTATTAGTAGGTATAGATTACATAAATTACCTCTAGAGACCTGAAAAATTCGCGGATTAATTTCGTGATATGCTACAATTCAAACAATTATACCTTAGTGCTGATTCTGTCATTGGTTTACTGTTAATCTGGAGCAATGAGGGCCAATCAGAGACCCTCACTCATAGAAGTGTCGAATCACAGGCCACTCAGTCGAGACGACGCACAAGTCAGCAGCCAATGAACAGCTGGCATTTGCCCGAGTGTGTAGAGTGTAGTAGAGTCTATCCTGGAGGTCACTGATCCCGCGAATTTTTCCGGTCTCTAATTATAGGGGACAGGGGCGTAGCCAGGGGGGGGGGGGGGGTTAAGGGTTCAAACACTCCCCCCCCCCTTTAGCACCAAATCTTTAATTAATTTCTTATTCATCACTCAAACAAATTTCATATTAAAATTAATAAAATTTTTACCATTACAATATTTTAATTTAAGTACCGAAAACTGCTAAACTAGCACTATTTTACACTTTAAAATCCAAATTTTCCCGGGGGAGGACCCCCGGACCACCCGCTTTAATACGGGGGGGGGGGGGGGTGCGCCATGCTTCTTAACACCCCCCCCCCCCCATACACAAATTCTGGCTACGCCACTGATAGGGGATAAAAATTATTTAATTCAAAACAATAAATCTATCGAGCAACTCCGCTTTTACGTTATCGAACCATTTGTTCGCATGTGTGTGTGTGTGTGTGTTGCATGCGTGTCGATAACCTTTCCTCCGGATCGACGCACCGCTGTTGAATATTCATGATGGCCGTCCAGTAGCTCTCCTTCTCTGGCCGGAGCGCGGCGTCATTCAGGTGTGATGGCCTCGTCTTCTCTGCAGTCGCTCTGCCGGCGACCTCCGACCTTCTTGCAGAGACGGTCTCTTGTCCTGTTCCCGGTTGCCCTGGTACCCTTCCCCGCGGTGAAGCCTTCTTTCCACAGACGAGAGAGACAAACGCTCGATCGTGCATCTTCGGTTTCCTTTTGTTCATTGTAAATAAATATACAGCGGATGGTCTGTCTCCTGTAAATTCCTACACGTAACGCATGCCAATTTGCATCCCGCATGAATGTGCCCAGGGTTTTCCCTGTGTATGCAGGTTTTACCTGGGCCCAACCTATCTCTAGTTATAGTCTAGATTTAAGAGTGAGGGGAGTTAGTCATGGCGCCAATCGCTGCCATGGCTGGCCAATCCCCTCCTAGCACATGATGCATGCGACCCTCTCCTTGCATGGCTAATCCCAGCATGACTAGGCGTATAGGCTTCGGCCTGAGACGCACCTAGGTCCCTCCCTAACCCGGACCCCTCCAAAATACACTTAGTTTTAGTTAGTTTAGGAGAAAAAATCGTAAATAAATATGGCGGTGTTGATAAAAGGAAAGACCATAAAACAAGGCAACGGTATTTATTTGTACGCCGCCATATTTTTCGTTTGCCGTGTGTCCGTGAATGTTTTATTTTGGAATAACTCACGATAACTAATGATCAATTATGTTAGGTTAGCTACATTATAAGTACTTTAAAACATTGTGGACGGTTGATTTGGTTAGGATAGCTACATTAAAAATACTGTGAAATCATGTAAACGTTTTCCTAGCGCTGGATAGCTACATATAAAAAAGTTATTTGCTAAGCAACCATAAAATGATTTTACAGTATTTTTAATGTAGCTATACTTACCTAATATGTATAACCAACCATCCACTATGTTTTAAAGTATTTATAATGTAGCTAACCTATCCTAATCGACAGCAAAATTGAATGCCACGCCGGTTTATACAATGAGATAGAACGGCGTATGACGTATGAGTAAGCTACATCCAAAATAAATACACTTGTTGTGGTACGGAAAATAAAAAGCGAGCATGAACTTCGGGGAACTTCGGGTGTGGCTCTCTCGTCTGTGAAATGAAGGCTTCCCCTTCCCGGGGTCTAGAGGCGGCGAAGCCTTCGAGTGACTTCGGCAGCCCCCGTGAAGGTCCCGTCTGCAAGTACAATCACCAACCACCGTGGCACAAGCTCCCAACCCCCCGCATGGTGGACTCTTTTCCACCAGGACCGCCCACAAGGGGGGTGGATTGCCCCGGGCCACAAAAAAACTCAACTGTAAAGGAAGCCACCTCTAAAGAGAAATAAAAAAAAAGGGAAGACAAACTGTTGATTAACTGAAACTAACACCATTTTGTCATGCTATGATTTAATTTTAAGAGCTATCGAATGAAATTTTGAATATATTTGTATAGTTTTGAAAGATTTTTTTTTTCAATATTAAAGTTAGTGATATTACATTTTTTTTAATGTTGTCTTCTTTTTTTATTTGTTATTGAAGAACAACCATAATCATTCCAATACATTTTTTCTAAACAATCTACATACAGGTCTAGGTATAGTCCCATCTAGTGAGAGATAAGAGACCAGGCCCCAGGTTTCTCTTATTCAGTTTTAGGTGAATAGTGTGTAAATGGCAACTTTGGGCCGATGGAGTACAAAAACGATTTTTTTTTTTTTTTTAGAGGAGGGGGCCACAAAACCCAAACTCTGCCCCGGGCCACAAAATGTCCGTTTGCGGCCCTGTTTTCTACTGCTTTGTCCAACTGTTCATACATAGGTACCATCCTCTGTATCATGACGTATGTTCCTGCGTAATTAATGCATGCCCTTGCATCCCACATGTCTGTGTCTATGCAAGTTTTACCTGGGCCCGAACCAACACAGTTATTAGCTAATTTTAAGATAGAGGAGTTAGTCATGGCTTCGATCGCTGCCACGGCTGGCCAATCCCCTCCTAGCACACGATGCATGCGACCCTCTCCCTGCGTGGCTAACCCCAGCATGACCAGGCGTATAGACGCAAGTAGTTAGGTTATGCCGATCCGAGCGCAGTGGATTCGGATTCGGATCTGTGACCTTTAACCTCTGACGTCACTTCTGGCCGCCATCTTGGATTACGTCACTTCCGGAAGCCATTTTGGATTGCGGCCGGAAGTGACGTAATCCAAGATGGCGGCCAGAAGTGATGTCACAGGTCAAAGGTCACAGATCCGAATCCGAATCCACAATCCACTGCGCTTGGATCAGTATAACCTAACTACTTACGCACCTAGGTCCCTCCCCAACCCGGACCACTCATACAAATACACTTATCTTTAGTTAGTTTACGAACAAAAATCGTCTACAATTTTAATGTCCCGAATTGTATCCGACGGACTCTGATCGCTGATTGGCCCACGTGACACTCTGACGTCACGGGTGGTCTCTGGGCGATGGTCCGGATACATTGGTCAGCTTGAATTTTATGTCCCAATATGTGTCATTTGGTAGCATAGAAGACGGACACTCGTAATATTTGCTGTTCCCGGTTCCCGTTGCAAAAATTACGAACTGTGTGGTAGGAAGCCAAGAGATCGAGACAAAATATCGAATAAACAAATATTATTGAACTCCCGCAATTTCCGCAAGTTAAATAAATATCCAATAACATGGCTGCGTACAATAAAACGAAAATTAATTGTAACTCAGCATCTGGTCGAATGCACTCCGAACATGTTCCGATAGGGGTTGATTCTCATTCAAACTATACGAATTTTGCTAGTGGATACCCCGGAATGACATATCCTCTAAACTGGCGGTGATTGGCTTGTTTGACGTCAACAAACCATAGCTGAACCGTGGCTGGTGAAAGACGTGCAACTGTAAAAAAATCAACATGTAGATAGGTAAAATATATGAACTTACTATTTTTTGTGTAAGTATAGCAATACATAATAATGGTGTGGTATGATAACTTTAAGAATGCAATCAAAAGCCCACCCTAATAAACAAGGTAACATAAACATGAACATTGAGATCGATTCGAACTGCAAACAGTCTGTGAGGGTGGGGGGCCACGTGCACCCGTGCTGCCCCCCTTTTTTTCTTTCTAAATCCGCCACTGCAAACACCGTCTGTGGAAACTCTTTGGCTCACAGATGCCAGGGCACGCAATTGGCATTGCGACACTGCTGCGAGCTTTCAGAACGCACTCCGTGGCGGCAGTGACGTCACCAGGCCGGGCACCGCTCCAGAGGCCGGGAGCTGCCAGCACGGCGTAACGACCCGCTCTGTCATCGGCTGGTGATCCCGCGCTTTTCCGCCACGCTCAATGCTGCGTGGTTGGTAGCGACGGATCACACACAGTTACATCATTTGGCTGGTTAGGTCGCCGAAAATACAGCATGGCCATAAAGTAATTTCCCAGTTATACATTTTAATAGTATCAGCTGTAAGCACTGCAGAATGTTGGTTCATTTCACAATTAAAGAGTGTCTAAAAACAGTTTTAGATCAGCGCGTGCGCGACAGTGACGGTTCCAAGGGGGGGGGGGGGACATGGGGCAAGTGCCCCCCCCCCCCCCCCCGAAAAACCAGGTGTCAGCTACATTAATATTGCCGACAAAAATGATTGTTTCTGAAACCAATAAAATATTTTAATATAATTAATAAATTTCTTGTATAATCATAAAATCTGGTGGTTGGATGTTATGTGTAGTGTGAGTAGATTAAATACAAATTTAGTAATTTTAAGACATTTTTTCTCTGGCTATTCTGAAATCCTAGAGTGGTGAACCTCTGGATCCGCCACTGGTGCGCGAGTACTGCTTTGTTGCTTTAAACACTTGCTCACGGCCACATTATTAGTGGAAGGGATGAAAAATGGATTTTTGAAGGACAAAAACAAAAATTAAATCATTACCTTGATTGGCATATAATATGAAATTCGTTTTAAGTTATTGATTTATGGATACACTAAGTTAAAAATATTCGTAATATTTTCGCTGCATGGAAAATGAGCGAATATTTAATCGATAGTTTTGTAATTTTGGAGAACATAAATATGTTATGTACATTACATTCTTAAAATGTTCCAGAAGTTTATAGAAGTATATATTTTTGTAGTAAATAGGTACCTACTATGCCTGTAGTATGCCGAAAGGGATTTTTAATTTTGTTAATACATTTTCTGTCATTTATTTTGTATGTCTCTGGTGTGCCATTTTTAAGACCTATTACCTACTTTTCTCCTCTTTAGTCATTACTATCTGGATCCAATTCTGAAGTCCATGCAAATGAATTCGCGTGCAAAAGCATTTTATAAAATCAAATACCTAATCAATACTAAAAATTTAAAAAAGGCTTACAAATGACTTTGGTAAATAACATTTGATGTCGTACCTTATCTGATAGTAAAACCCAGTTTCCACTGCGCCAGTACCAGTCACCGCTGGCGGAACGCACCTTCATATCACGTCCGCACGAGTCAAGTTAGTGATTGTGTCCACAACTAAGTAAGTGCTCCGTGCAGTGTGTTAGGCACCTGTGTGAGTACCAGTGTATTTAATTCCCGTCAGAATTTATGAAGAAAACCATGATATTCACAAAAGAAAGTGCTTCGTTAAGTAGGCGTGTGACCCCTAAAGAGTACCTGGTTTGACGAATGCCTTAATATATTTTGCAGCTCCAGGCCAGATTTAATACGTAGTGCTCACTAAGTGTATTTAATATTATATAAATAGTCTGACTCCAGGTAATGGAGTAGCCCACAAGCAACGAACAGTTTCTGGTTTGACTGGTGTTTTTCAAATACAAAAATTATCATATAGATAATAAACACATATTTAGACATTCTGTCAGTCTTTCCCAAGTGGGGAATTTAACTAAGTAAATTGTAAGATGTTTAGATGTTAAATTTCACGTAAAGCATTTATTAGTGCTTTATGGATTTGGCATGTGAGGGCGCAATCCTTCCCCTCTCCCGCCGGCGAAACAAGATACATCCTCGCGGTAAGTCCATATTACTTGAGGGTGGGTCCACACACATGGGTCGTTTTAAATAATACAACTACATAAATTAAAAACATGTCCTGGAGGAGCAAAGTACAATATAAGTTAAACGACCGGTGGTGTTTGGCCGAGTCAAGATAGGCCGGCCATGAAGCAGATAGAAACGGATTTAAAATGTACACTATTTCAGATATTCAATGATGGCGGGAAAATAAGGGCTCCTTGGTGCGCGGGTGCACCTGGCCTCGGTGCTGGGTGAAGGGGGAATGCTATGTCCTTTGGGAGGTGCGCGCCACTCAGGGTCACTTTCGCGTGCAAAGTGCACAATGTGCGGTAAGCGAATCAGGCTAAGATTTAGACATAATCACATTACATTAGAGAATTCATACATATGTGTTATTAAATGGATTTTAAATAAATTGGATATTTACAACCAGAACCTCTTTGTTGGCAGTGAAGTACAGACATACCCTTGGTGGAGTAATACATGATTTGAGATCGATAGTCGTGCAGGCATCTATTGAACAAGCACTGAAGAGTGCTGCTACAATCACACATCACACTTCCTTGTCTAGTATTTTTCACACTATGTTGGCACTGATTGTCTGTCCGAAGAACATTCTTCCAGCACTCGGTAGTAACTGCATATTAAACTGTGAAAATCCCAGAGTTGGCCATCCCGTACATAGTTGCTGGCTGACGTGCCGATGGTGCAATGTTGCTTTTGAAGGAGGGGGAGGGGGGGGGGGTGCTGCCACATCTAAAAACCTGATAAGAGACACACAGAGCTCGAGAAGAATTTATGCAGGTTTTAAAAAAGATTACCGAGAAAACTATTGCAGTTAAAAATGTTAAAACAAAAATAATGCTTGTAAGTTCTGTGGGATTTTGTCTGCTCTCGGCGGCAAAAGTAACATCATGGAAAACAATGTAGGTATTAAAAAAAACACGTCTGCCAGTCTTCCTGAAAATTACTAAGAAATTAATCATAAATTTTCCTTGTATTTAATTGAGTCCATTTTAAAGAAGAATACAGTCTTTAAAAAAGTTGATGCCTGTTCTGCCGGTCCCCCGGTGTTCGTCTATTAAGGTTGGCGCATTGCTTGATCTCAGGGGTAGGTTTGGGCCTTAATGGCGGGGGAAGGGGATGGCTTGGCTGATGAGGCTGTTCTCACCCTGTGGCTGCTTCTCCCAGTCGACGCGAGCCAGTAGCTGCCTCTCGCAACTGCTCCTCTGGCCTCAGCACCCTAGTCTGCAGGGCGATGTCTCGCTCGACATGGGTGTAGTGGCCATCAGGGCTGCTCCGGTTGTCGGTCAGCACTCTCACCACTTGTTCTCGCACTTCCATACTGACTCAAGAGCCGGCAGGCGCGCAGTGGCTAGCACTCCCCTCTCTCCGCTGCATGACGGGTGGAACCTCGACAGACGCACTCCGCTGTGGCCGTGTGGCAGTCGAGGGAACCTAGTTGTCGCATCTTGTAAACGGCCGATTGTCACTTGTCTGCACACATACACTGGGCCACTGCACCGACACTCGTACTCGCTCACTTCCGGTGCACACGGACAAAAGGGATGGCGATGGGCAACAGCAAACTTAGCGACTGAGGAAGGCACGACGGATGTCGTCAAAGTAATGTAAACAATCACAATGGGACAGTGGTTGACCGTAGCAGCGATGTCACCGGATACGCTCCGACTGCTGCAACGAGCGGCGAACCGTTCTGGTACCCGGGCTTCGACTACTGCCCAGAATAGTTTGACATCAAAATATTCTGGAAGAAAATGTTAAATGGTACTAGGCTCATCTCTTACATAACTCAGCAATTCAATCTAATCAATTCGAGAAAATTAAATGAACGTAAATTATTAAAAAATTCATTCAAAGTTAAACAACTCGTAAAAAATATGTCATTTAAACCAGACAAGTGGTAAAACTATGTCTAAGAGCAATGATGGAACATCTTAGATAAGTAAATGGGAGAATCGTGAGAAAATCCATCGGCTTATGATAATAATAACTGATAATTCGCTGAATAATTCGTATGGTTGCCAAAAAAAAAAAATCAAAGAGGAATTTAAACATCCTTTTATTAGATTTTTTTTTACATGATTATTTTGCCAAATGTAAAGCAATTTTTTTTTCCTAGCCTAAGTTAATTCGAAGTGTGTAGGGGAGGGTCCAGGTTAGGGGAGGACCTAAGTGTGTCTCAGGCCGAAGCCTATACACTCTACCATGCGGGTTTTTAACCATGCAGGACAAGGGCGCGTGCATCGTGTGCTTATTGGGGTTTACTGGCCAGCCATGGCTGCAATTGGCGCCATGACTGACGCCCCATTGGTCGCCTAGCTTAAAGCTAGCTAATGTGACCCAGGTAAAACCTGCATAGACACAGGGAAAACCCTGGGCCGGTTCATGCGGGGATCAATTAACATGCATTACGCAAGCAGGTAACTACTGGACAAGAGGAAGAAGGGTCCAGGTAAGAAGAGTTGGAGGGGCTGAAAAATCAACCTTGGTGGAGTTGGGTGCTTGGGCCTTGCGGCCCGCATTTAAGTTGGGAGCTCCTGGGTTATTATTAGCCAGGGGCGCATGCGCCCCCAGGGGCGGGCGACTTCACGTCAGCCCAGCCACAGCTGCCCAGGCAGCCACAGTTAAAACAGAAGTGGGCAGACGAGCCAGTAAACCGGCTCGAACTGCTGGCTCTCGGAGCGAAAGGCAGCCTGACATTGCGCCATCTTCATCTTCCTTCTTCCAGTCAACAGCCAACGACCTTTCAAGCCAGGGTGGGGGTAAGTCGTTCAGGCGAATGAAGTATCTTGCGAGTCGGACCCTCTTGCCCCCCAAATTCCCGGGTCGGTTGAAGGTCGCGCCGCCCAGGCTACCACTGGCTCCAACAGGGCCCCAACTTGAAGGCGCCGCCATCTCTTCCTTCAGAATTCCGATGCTGTTCAGTTCCGTTGCGCGCGCGGCAGTCCACAGCTCCGCAAGTTCCAGCCCGCAGTTCGTCTACACTTCGCATCCAGGGCACATCGAGCTCCCCTGCGGTGCCTTCTCCGACGAAGCTGCTTTCTGCCGCGCGCCGAGCTACATTCAGGCTACCTTTCACACCGACAGCCGTGATAACGACTCCACAGGCCGGCCATTGGTCCGCGGACTGCTATTGGTTATTCACAGCCACCCCAGCGAGATTGCAACTCTCGAGCTGGGCTCCCGTATCCGCCACCCGCGGGACGCGGTCGGTAGCAGTTGGCGCTGCTAGGCCGCCCCCAGCACGCACACAAAACCAACACGCACTGCCAGCCTTCGGTAAAGCCTTATTGTTCCTATAATTTATATTACGTATCTAAGACTGTATCCGAATACATAGGGATGCTTCCTTAGCAAACACATCCCTACATCCCTTAGCAAATGCAGCCACAATAGCCTTTTTGTCTATGCACAATAGTCTTTGGCCACAATGTAGAGGACGCATTTCTAACAGAGATTTCTAATGATTTCTAATGGATGGATAGTATCCGAATACTTTTACTGTTAGCACCACCTGTTTACTGTCAGTCGTACTAATGTTCACGCAGCCATTTTGTGTAGGGATATCTACGAATATTCAGCAAAACGTAAATAATAAATACCTACCAATTAAAAAATAATGTAACGTGTATTAATACGTGTTAGCGATCCAAATAAAATATATTTTATAAATTGTAAACTTTAAAAATAGTTATGAGTTTGGAATTATCCTTTAAGTTTAAATTCGTATTTTGATTATATTTATTAACGTCTTCATTTGTCTCTGTTTAAGTTATCACTTTCGCTCATAATGTTTTAAACAAATCATATGCTGAAAATCTGAAGTAATATTATACACAAACAAAATAAAATCCGATTCCGAAGATAATGGATGTAGGGACGCGTTAGTGGATGCGAGTGTCGCATCCCTAGAAATCTCGAATTAGTGGATGCGTGAAGGGATGCATCGGCATTCCTTGTGATAATTCGGATTCAAAACAAAGATGGCCGCGTCCACTACGATGCACTTTTAGTGGATCCCTTAGCTAAGGGATCCATTTGGCCAGTATTCGGATGCAGCTTAAATATAAGATTGGAAAAAAAAATTTGACAAAATATAAGATGTCGAGGTAGATACAGAGCCATATTATGCTGAAATATCCTTTTTCTTTTCCTTAAAGCTTCTTTTCAGAAGAATGGCGTCGCTTATTAATTCTAATTTTTTGTTTTTGTAATTATTTTGTAATTGTTTCCAACTAATTTTACCTTTTTCATTTTAAACCATTTTTTTGTATGTTATATAAATATATCTTGGCTATGAATTGTTAGTACACGGCCATATTATTATTATTATTTTTCACTTCTTTGCGCATGGTGTGGTTCATTTGAGGTTACGTCAACGTGTGGTGCGGTCAAAATGGGAAAGCATCGACCACGGTTGAAAGGAAAAGGCTTGAGGTGGGCGAAAGGACAAAGTTCAAGTAGTAATCCACAAACGAAAAAATTCAGAGACGCTGCAAAATCCAATTTCTTCCAAGAAAATTTAGGTGAGTGGTGCACGAGTTGAGAACGCCTGGATACTAAAATTTATTGGTTTGCTTCATGAATTTCAAAACACTTTCCTTTTATTATATGATGTTAGATGATGGGTGTTAAAATTTATTTCTTAATCCATTCATTATTTTATTTAATTATTTATTTAACATTACTCACATAATGATATGGGTTTCAGTCCCATTGTACGATGACTTAATTAACATATTAGCAGCATTAACAACACATTTTTTTAATTAAATTTTTTTTAGAGAAGCCCTTAATTATTACAATCACCAAAGTGCCTTTACAAAACTGTAGTTTATAAGACAGGTGTGTATTATTCAACAGCCAACTATGATCACGCGTGTGTCGTTGAAACCCTCGGAACTGTTGCTGTGATTCGCAGGGCAGAGCGGACTGACGGTGAGCGCCGTGAAGCAGCACAATGTGTTCCAAGGAACAAAGGAGAACGAAGCGGAGCCGATGGCAGACGACGAGGAGACACTCGGCGGGACGTACAAGACCTTCCAGACCTTCGCCACCGACTGGAGTGCGTGCACTAACCTCTCTTTCAGCAGGTGAGGATGGATCCTGGTTGGAAGAAAAAAAAATAAACTTTAATCCCTACTGTGCATCCATACACCTTGTCAGGGATTTCATTTAGCCATACGAAAGCGCGAAGCCCTGACTTGTTAATGTGCGATAGCACATTCCTTGACGTACAAAAAGGTCAGGTTTGTGTTATCGCACTCCTAAAAAAAAATTCCTGTCAAGGGTTGATGCTTGGGTTTGGAGGCACAGTAGTCTATATTTTTGTTTTAAATTACTGTTTGCATTCCATTGCATCAGAATTATTAATATGCAAAATATACACTTTCTTAAATATGGAAAATCACAGGATCGGCAACGCAGTTAATGCACAACATGGTGATGGCCGCTTCACTGCGTAGGCTGTCTAATGTGACCTATAAGTAGTAATTTCTCAGAAACCAGTTGGAATTTAGAAACAGTGTTTTCAAGGTAAACAGAGGAATGCTTTTTAGTATTAAAAAGAAAGTAATTTTGTCTTTTATTATTAATTTATAGAAAAGCAGCTACGTATGTAAGAATTTTACCCTCATTCCAGATGTCCATATTCCGAAAAGTTATGGAAGTTGAAATTAGTCAGGGGATTTACTCGGAATCCTGGAAAAGTCATAAATTTCCCAGTGATAGTAAATCGAAGGGGAGGAATCATTCTCCATTTTGCCATCGCCCAGACTCTGAAGTTGATTTTTTTTTTTATGTTTACGTTTAGTCGTACACAGTATAAAATGGTGTATGCAAGGTTCTGTTGGAAGTAGCCCAGTTGTGGGTATTGGTGGGAGCTAGATTTTTAAAATTTCTTTTAGAAATTTGCAAAATATGTAAATTATAAAGAAAAAGATTATTCAGGGAACTTCGAAATTTTGGTCCTGGAAGTCAGCATAAAGTCAGGGAAATTTTATTATACAGTTGTGTGGACATCCTGTGTTTGTGTGGTGAGATTCTGACTTGAAACTAACAGTAGGCCTAAATGATTTGAATGGTTTTTCACAGAACAATTTAATGATAATATTTTGATTTCATTGTGGACTAGTACTAGTTTCAAAGAAATTCCATATTAGCTGTCAAAATTGTGTGATGATGCGACATATTAAATGGTCAGTTTGGTTTTCTCAAGCGAAATCGTGACTTAATATTTCTGTGTGCAACCGTTGAGTTCTAAGAAGTCTACTATTCTCTGAGATTTTAGTGTGACAATCGTGGGCGTACATCTCGGGCTCTCCTGGAACTATGAAGCCCCTCACTTGCAAAAGAGTGACTGTGAAACGGGTTTGTCTGTATGTTTTAAATTTTTCTGCTTGTTGCATGCAGCTAGGCTAAAATATGGGCAATGTACAACACACAAGCACCGTATTCAGAGATGATGTGTCGGTTAACCCCACGTGCAGAACTCTTAAACTGCTCTTCCCCCCCCCCCCCCCCCCCCTTCTTTGAGGAAAATTTCTGTGGGCCCCCCCTTCCCTTCCAACCGGCAAATCCTACGGATTTGCGCCCCTGGCCGTGGCGTAGCCAGGATTTGTGTATGGGGGGTGTTAAGAAGCATGACTTCCTCCCCCCCCCTTGTATTAAAGCGGTGGGTCCGGGGGTCCTGGGAAAATGGGTATTTTAAGGTATAAAATAGTGCTATTTTAGCAGTTTTCTGTACTTAAATTTAAATATTGTAACGTTAAAAATTTTATTAATTTTAATATGAAACTTGTTTGAGTGATGAATAAGAAATTAATTAAAAGATTTGGAGCTAGGGGGGGGGGGGGTTTGAACCCCTAAACACCCCCCATCCTGGCTATGCCCCTGGCCCCTGGTGTCAATAAATTAAAGTACATAAAGGAGACTTGCTCATACAAGAGGAGACGCGCTGGTCATGGAAGTCCTGTCCCGCAGGCTGCTGAAGGGCTTCCGCTCGGACTCTGCCCTGCACAAGGAGATGCTGGCCGTGCTCGCCGCCGTCACGGAGGTCATCAAGGAGAACAAGGGCAAGGAGACGACCACCGAGTACTTCGCGGCACTGGTGAGCCCGCCGCGGTCGTCGACCTTCCCTGAATCTCGAGGGCCACTCGTTCCTCCAGCTCAAGTGTTCCGGGATGCCGGTATCGCGCTCGTTGCCACAATCATCACGATGACCGTTTTTCCAGACAATTTGTCTGTGGCTGTTTTTTCACGATGGCAAAAGTAACTTAAATCTCAGCTACTTACATTTAAATCTACTAATATGTTTTGCAAACATTAATATAATTTTTACAACTGCTAATGAATTTTTCTTTTTGAAGTTCATAAAATACTTTTCTGAAACTTAAAGGTTGTGTACAAAATTGAAGAAAAACCTAACACAGCACCGCTCCCCTCAGCTCACTGCTAGCTTTGAATATATATACTGTATAGAAGTCACCAGTCCAGGTTAAAATTTCTAATACGGTTTTACGGTAGTTATTTAATTCACCGCCGCAATCGCCACCATCTCTAGGGCATCGACTTGTGGTGGTCCCTGGCGGACAAGTGTCGAACTCTTCAAACACCCCTTCCCCCTCCCGTTGAACGACCTTGAGCTGCAGTGAATGATGGATGGGGGGTGCGGAGAATGACAGCGGGCGACAATGCTGCTCTCTAACGTGTAAATAACAACTAAGACGATACAGGGCGCTACGGCAGCGCACTGCAGCGGTGAAGTTCCCAAGCTGCTCATCATACGCTTCTGAAAAACGTAGAGTAAATCCTATCCACTCGCGACTTCTATACAGTATATATATTGAAAGCTGCTAGACAGTCTCCTCCCCACCCGTCATGGCTGCCGTGTCCTAGATTATTATTTGAGAGTAAGTAGAAAAAGTGCAGTATTTTGTGACCGGCTTGAGACAGGTTATGCCGTCGCGGAGTGTCGGGGCCAGCGGCTGTGCGTGTCCCCCAGATGACGACGCTGGACGTGACCCAGTCGGAGGACTCGGTGGCGGCCATCCTCTCGCTGCTGGGCATGGGCATCAAGAAGGTGCCGGAGAGCGTGCTCCGGCTCAAGTTCCCGGAGACGTCCAGGACCTTCCTGGACCTGCTCGGCCGGTACGCCGAGTCGGACAACGGCGTCGTCCTCCGATCGGTGCGTGCTCGCTCCTCGTGTTCTGTCCTTGTAACACCTCCTTAATATCACTTGAAAAGTCCTTAGTGTGTCTCTAATGGAATAATGGCCCTTAAAAGTCCTTAAATTTCTCCAAGAATCCTTAAAATCACTTTACTAAAGACTAATAGCATGCAAATAGGGGATGAAAGCAAGAATTTTCAACGTTTTTGTTTCCGACTTGGTAGGAAACAATGCTCTGCGCATGCACATTACAATTTACGAACTTGGGGCCACGTTATTAGATTTTATAGATAAAAAAATATTTTAAAATTTATTTATTGTATTTTTTTATCTCACCTTTGAACTGAAAATGTGGGTTTTATACTGTATTTTCTTTGAACTTAGAAGCTAAATGTAAATGTGAACAAATCAAATGTTAGGGCTTCAAATTTCTGTTAAATATGTGTTCAATAGATAATTATGGTTTATTAGGGACATATCTGTAATAATTGAATAATTGTATCATTAATTATTTACATAACATCTTTTTAAATTATTATTTATTTTATTCTTACTCTTTACCTAGCCTTAAGTCATTACTGAATTTAGAGTACCTTTCAGTAATGTGGACCGATATTAACAGTTCTGGTAGGGGATAGAACGGGATCCCTGCCGTGCCGTGCCGGTGGAGTGAAGTGAAGTGTGTGGCGTGTGTGTGTGTCGGCAGCTGCTGGGCTGCCTGTCCGTGCTGCTGCGAGCGCAGGAGCCGGCCGCCTGGAGTAGCTCCTCCACCTTCCAGGCCTTCGACTCCGTGCTGGCCTTCACCACGCACGCCAAGCCCAAGGCAAGGAGTTCCCCCCGCTGTGGTCCGCCTCATTGCAGCACAGATACCACATTCCTGCTTCGTACGAGAGCTCCATTACTGGAGTAGCTCCCGATGTGCTTTTTACAATTTAACTACGCATTTGTTGATTTTTCCAAGACCATAAAAAAAGGTAGTTTTCTTTCGGCAGTAATATTATGTAAAGTTGTTTGTTTGCATTCTGAAAAAAAAAAAAAAAAACACCTGTTCTAAACAGCAATTATTATTTCACAAGGGGGAAATTATTTGTAGCAGATGGTCACTATTAATAAAATAAAAAGACATTCCCTTGGTATCGTACTGTGGCAAAACAGAAACTAAATTTTTAATGCATATTAAATGTTGGAAACCAAGATGGTGTAAAGCAGTAACTTTTTTTTTTTAACGTAAGAATCAAGTATTGAATGGTTGGTGGAGGCTGGATTGTCTTTATTTAATTTAAAAAAAAAAAATACAAATTTGTAAATTATCTTAAAAAACTTTTGCCAGGATATTAGTAATTTTGTTCTTTGTATGTCATGGAAGAGTCAGTAAAAAATTTTTTACAGTTTTGTGTGGCCATCCTGTGTACGATGGCCGCATGGTTCCTAGGTATTTTTTTTTGTTGATTCCCAGTTCTGTGTCCTGTGGTTTTTATTGGTGTGTTTGCTCCTGTCTTTTGTAATTTTAATTGGCTTTTAAGTAATAAGTTTTAACAATAACTGTAGCTCAGTGATGCTCTTAAGACTCCGCAGATGGCAGGTAGAGTGTCTGGTCGGGCGTGCGTGCCCCAATATAGGCCGACTCTAGATTTCAAGGTTGACAAAAACTGGCAAAAAAAAGGTCGGCCTATTTTCGGACCAATACGGTAATTTTTTGTTTCTTCCCAGTTCTGCGTCCTGTGGTTTGTATTGGTATGTTTTCTCCTGCCTTTTGTAATTCTAATTGGTTTTTAAGTAATAAGTTTTAACAGTAAGTGTAGCTCAGCGTCGCGCTCAGGTAGTGTGTACGTGTGTAGTTCAGTGTCGTGCTCAGACTCCGCAGACGGCAGGTAATGTAATGTGTCTGGTCGTGCGTGCGCGCAGGTGCGCAAGGCGGCCCAGCACGCGGTGTGCGCGGTGCTGAAGGGCAGCGCGATGAGCCCTCACCCCGCCGCCGGCCGCACCGCGCAGTTCTGCACTCGGCAGCTGGAGACGGCCGGCCACACGTCGACCCTGCACGTCCTCGCGCTGCTCAAGGAGACGCTGTGCACCTTCCCGCGCTCCCACCTCAAGGTCAGGGCTCACGGCACGGACCTGCTGCTTCTCCGACCCCAATCCCTGAACATGAACTTGAATTGGAACCTCATTAGTAGAGACCGGAAAAATTTGCGGATTAATTTCGCGATAGGCTGAAATTCAAACACGTGTACAATTCTGCTGGTTCTGCTATTGGCTCGCGGTTTTAACTGGAGACCTCTGGGCCAGTGAGAGACCATCGACCAAATAAGCGTCGAATCACAAGCTAGACGAGCACACGTGTTTACTTGAGAAATGCAGAGGATAATGGAGGCCATCCTAGAGGTCATTGAATCCGCAAATTTTTCCGAGCCTTACTCATTATTAAAAACCCAGTTAATACAAAACCCTCATTAATACAAAGGTTTTTCACAGTCCCTAGGAATTATATTGCTAATTAATTGGTTTAATACAAAAGAATTGTTATTATGTAACACAGGTTATTTTGTTTTTCAATGCTTAAAAAATATGCATGTAATAACTAGGTCAACTGAAAAAATACTGATGCCGTTACTGTGGCATGGTAGGTTGGGGTAAAAAGCTTGGAAATTACATGTTTTTCCGAAATGCCCTTTCGGTTTGTAATTTTAAACCTTTGCTTTACTTTCCTGTCTTGTATCCTTTAAAAAGTAGTACACTACAAGTTATTATTTTTAAGTTTTAGGTGTAATGCACTCTTGAATGTAAGACTGTCTCAAACATAAGATGATCATGAATGTAATGCACTCTCGAATGTAAGAATACCTCTCATGAAAGATGACCCTGAGGTTGCAGAGCGTGCTTGTGTGCGCGTGCAGACGAGCTGCGAGACAATCCTGCGGCTGCTGACGCTGGGGGACGCGCTGGTGGTGTCGTGCGGCATGCAGGCGCTGCACAGCCTGCTGCTGGGGCGCCCGCCCCCCGGGGCCCTGCCCCCGGCCCTCAACGCCCAGCTGGTGTCCGCGCTGTACGACTACCAGCCGGCGCCCGGCGACCCCCAGCCCGTGCTAGCCTGGCTCGCCGTAGTGCAGGAGGCGCACGCCAACCTCGCCAGGTGACCACCCCGTCCGTTCCCTCCCTCTTCTCCCCTCGCCAGGTGACTACCCCGTCCGTTCCCGCGTAGGTCGACCTCCACACAGAGACCACCTCTCGTGGGTTATTTTAAAACAGGAGATATTGTTGTCCTTGTTTGTATTTTTTAAAAAACTCTGTTTATTCATAGATAGCACAATTTTCATCAAATACGACTCTTACATTTTCAATGATACTAAATTCACCAAAACAGTTTCACTCTGACTGGTACATGATGAACTTTTACATTATAATAATTTGTAATAAGCATGTCTAACTATGTACTTGTAACAATAAAAATAAATCAGCAAGTATATGTGCATTTCAAAAACCGTACCAATGGCGTAATGTGAAAATTAGTTACTAATAACATTTGTAATATTAAAAAAAGCAAGATATTAGTACAAAAATTTACTAATTCCAATAAATGAAGCCTCATGTAGATGTAGGCTTTGTTTTCCTAAGTTTTTACACAGTTCATGATTGAGGACACTGTTAGTGATTAGGTGGGCCAGCATGACCAGATTAGGATTTTGTAATCCAAGTTGTTTTGGTTACATGTGATGATTTTAGGCACTTTTCATGGGTTTTTTTGGTTGTACCCCTGCTGTCAAACAATTTTATGAGTAAGTTCCTCAGTCACTAAGTTCGCTGTTGCCCATCTTAAGCTCTAATTTCACACAGTTCATGATCGGGGGCACCAGTGGCAGTAATGACTAGGGAAAGATTACGTGGTGAATAGCGATAAAGCTGAAATAACACTGAAAAGCATTTTAATACACCATATAACACATTAACATGCAAGTTAATACATCACAAAGCACCAGAATGCAACCAAAAAAACCATTAAATTAATCATTATATGTAATAAAAATTCAACTCTGATTAAAAAATCGAAACTTTTAAGGTATTAAATGCAAAGAATTAAGTTCTTTAGCTTGGGGTTAGTAAATGTGTGAACTAAAATTTTGCTTTTTTTTTATAATACAAATGTTAAGTAATTTTCACATTATGCCATTGGTTGCATTTTTGATTTGCACATGTACTTGCTGATTTATTTTTATTGTTACATAGAGTTATACATGCTTATTACAAATTATTACAGTAAAACCTTTTTGTTGCGACCCCATTTATTGCGACCACCTCTCTATTACAACCCGATTTCGAGGAACCGTGTAAAAATTGCCGAAAATCGGACAGAAAATAAGTTTCTTGTGGTGAGTAGCGTGTTACTGCGTTTATCTTGCCGAGTACTGTACTGACGTAGGCAGCGCATATCTAAAAATAGATACCACTTCCTGATAACCGCTGTCAGTGCTTAACGACCCCCATTCCACGTCCCTTAAAGCAGGAAAAACCCTCCGGCCGCAGCGTGTGAACATGGTAGTCGGCCGCTCTATCGCCCTTGCTCACTCTCTCCCCGTACCGTGCGCTGCGGCCGATCTCGGATGCTGCTTGTACTAGTTAACAATCACGTTATCTGCTTCATTTTAACGAGTAGAGTAAAAATGTATTAAAACTGTCAGCAAATTGATAAAAGCTTTCTTTATGTGTCCGCAAAACAGGGCACAACACTGGCCGGCCAGTTGTTTTCATTCAAAACGTGGCTAAAGAACTTGCATGGATCAGGCTGAAAACATCCGGCAATACGTGTAGGTTATAAGGAATCTTGTTATGAATTGAGATGTTATGTTTTTCAAGTAGATATACACAGCGACCGACCGGATGCATGCCCGCCTCGACTTGTTTCAACTGCCGCAGCGATGTTTATTTTGACAGCTCAAGCAATTATCTTTTCCCGTGGGTTGACAGAAAAAGGTCGCTTCACCCAGCATAAAAAAAAAAAAGGCTACGCCATTTATTCCTCACGCAGGAAACACACTGGCTGCCGTCTGTCTCCCCCACATTTATCTTTCTTCTAACATTCCACGTCTCACCTCTCACGCGAGCAATAACGAAGCGACCACGCATTGGGCCGGTTTATGCTTTGTTTGGTGACAGCAGCTTGATTTTATTCGGTATATTTCTATATTCCTTTTCATAGGACCCTTGCTATTAAAATACATTTATATTTTAATTTGAAAGCTTGTTAATTCCTTGCCAGAGATGACTGAACTCGAACTTGGTGTGAAAAGTGACATATTTTGACATACTTTTTTTTTAGGCGTGTTTGGTTGGGGAGGGAGGGGTTCGAAAATATTTACAACGATCTTACCTCTCCCTCACCGCTTTAGTACCCCATTCATAATAGCCCATTTTTACGGGAGAAGAGAGGGTGAAAAGAGCATTTTCTCACTGAAGGTTTTTCAAAGGGGAGGGAAGTTGGGGTGTTATAAGGGAGGACACTAGATGGTTTGTGTGTCTGGGAGGGATGAGCTAGCCTTGAAGAATGTTACCGAGGGGTGCGTCATGAAGCCGCTGCCGCCAGCCAGCCGGGCGAGCTTCAAGTGCGCCCACTCGCGTTGCAGAACCTACTGCTGCCATATTTTTAAAGGAAATGTCCCATTATTTTTTTGTTATTCTTACATAAACATTATTGGAAGTATTCAAGTCGACACAAAAATACGCTGTGTGTTAAAATTAACAGATTTTAATGATCTTTCAATTCTTTTTTTTTTTTTTTTTCTGATTTTCACATTTTGGTCAAAATGTAGGTTTTTTTTACGGTTCCCGAGAATGTATTCGTAAAATCACTGCTTCGTTAAATCCGGGGTTCTAGTGTATTTAACAACGGCAAGCATAAAACGTACATGTAAACTAACCAGTAAAAATAAACTGTCTTTTGACATATTTTCTTTAGAGGTGGCCTGTAGGGCAACGGACTTGTCATTTAGGTTGAAGTGGGTTTAAAGCAAAGCCGTCTAGCATTGTGAGTGACAGCATCCTGCCATTGTACGGCTGGTTTCTTAGGGTGTAGCAGTTTTGTGGGGGGGGGGGGGGGGGGGGGGGGGGGGGGTGAAATCAACTGAAAATTTTGGAAAACATCTATTACGACCCCCCCTCTATTAAGACCCTATTCCTGGGAACCGTGAGGGGTCGTTTCAGAGAGGTTTGACTGTATATTGTAAAACCTCATCATGTTTCAATCAAAGTGATACTGTTTTTGGTGAATTAAATATGATTGAACAAGTAAGTTTTGTATTTGGTGAAAATTGTGCTGTCTATGAATTATTGGACGTCATGAAAATAAATAACAACAACAAAATCTCTTCTTTTAAAAATGAGTTTGGCCTAAAAATAAAACTATATAATTTTGTTTCTATTAATGACCTACCAGAATCATTCTGCGTTTTAAACTTTAAACTCGGACGTGCAAAGTATTATGACTAATTGCGTTGGTCATGTTTCGGGTTTTTCATAATCCAATCACCACATAGGCCTGTTAACTCGGGGTCACAACCTTGTCACTGATCTGTGTCCGATGTCCATTCCCCCTAATTAGTCTGCGGTTTTTAGCCGCACTCATACTTTATAGAGAAAATTGTTGGTTTAGTAAAGCACATATTTTCTAACAGGCTCAAGTCTGTAAGTGCCGCGAGGAAATCACTTATTATTTCATGCGGGCGACTGCAACTGTCATGATAATCACACCAACTCACAAGTTTTCAAGTAGCCAAATCTGAGTCATATGCCACGTAAAGACAAAAAAAAAATTAAAAATACATGATCAATTGCAAACGGTATCAAAATATTTGAAAATGCGAGATGGCAGGGCATGGTCCTCGTCAAGGGAAAAGAGAGTGGCTGGCACGGTAGCTGTGTAGAGCTGTGCCCCCTGCCGCCCGCAGGAACGACGTGTCTCTGTGTGCGGCCGGCCTGCCGCGCCTCTTCTCGACGCTGGCCCAGCTGTGGCTGAGCGGGCGGGGGCCGAGGTGGTGGCCGGGGCGACGGCGGCCATGAGGGCGGCGGCCCGGGACTGCGTGGGTCCGGCCTGCACCCCGGAGCTGGCCCCCCGCCACGCGGCGCACCTGGCCAGGGCGCTGGCCGCCGTGGAGGCGGGGCTCAAGTACCAGTACCACGCCGCCTGGGGCCACGTGCTGCAAGTCCTCGCCGAGCTGTTCCAGGTGGGGTCCCCTTCCTGTCCCCGCATGGCCCTATCAACTTGCTGTGCAGGGAGCGTTAGTGTGAATCCCGCAGCAATGTGTTTCGGGCGAGTTAGTAACTGTGTCATCAGCCCCAGTAAACTGCAAAGTACAAAAAATATACATATACATATACATACATATATATAAATACACACACACACATATATTAGTGATGGGTCGAATCCCATTTTTCCCGAATCCGAATCTTGAATTCGAATCCCAGTCAGTACCTCGAATCCACCCCTCGAAGGGTTAATTATAAAATAATTTATAAGTTAAGAGAAAAAATTAAACATTATGCAGAATTATTTAACCCTTTAAATTTTTATTTAAAAAAAAACAAGGATTTTGACACGGTCTGGATCAAGACGATTCCGTTTTTGGTCACATATGTTTCCTGCAGTGCTGAACAAACATTCAGAGAACACTGTCGCAGGTGGTGAACGCAAATATATTTTTGACAGTGTATGTAGCCTCGGTGAACACGCAGACTGAGTTTTCCAGTATTCGAGGATGTTTATTTCTGGGTTAACTGTAGGATCACGTAAGAATCTAGTCACTTCATCAATTGCTGTAGAATCCGACTTGGTGGATTTAAGGCATTCAGGCATTATCTGTGAGTACAGTGATTCATGTATCCACGGAAATTGGAAAACGAAATTCATCATCCGATGGAACAATATTTTGTAGTTACCAACTTGACGTTTGTTTAAAGTCCCAAATGAAGATAAACGCTTTCCTGAAATATTTAATGGAAACTGAAAGGCGCCATCTTGGCTTCAATGGTTTTAGGCCATAAGAAATATTGTTGTGCGTCTTTTAAAATTAAGCCTCACTAAAGCATAGTGATTAAAATGCCTGAAGTTAAAAGTGATGGGGTGTTTTCTCCAGTTTACCGATTTAAATTCTTTATATTAATATTAGTTATTTTTTGTGTTGCTCAAAATGATTGGCTAACAAATTCATTGGTTGGCCAACATGGAATTCTCAGATAATACATATTTTAATGTTGGTAGTCAACACAAACCAAACATGGTCCTAAAAAAATTCATAAATAGAACATTTATCAAAATATTTAAAATTGAATCGCGATTAAAATAATAATTGTATAATTTATTATTTTTGTCATTCATTATTTCATTGTTATTACTACATGTGCGACCGTAACTTGTGATGAAAGTCGGCATTATTGTTGTATTACTAAGTAACAGATTTCTCGGCAAAGTTATTTAAAAAAAACAAGATTCATATTACTAGTCTAGATCCTAAATTTACTTAATTTTATTTTTTAGCATATTCTGAGAAAACATCTGTGATTTATGCCTTATTTAATACCAATGTAGCGACAATGCATCCATGTTCATGAATATAAAGTAAGTTTCCCAAATAAGTACAGGCTTCATAATTTTTTTTTATATAATAACAAATTAAAAGTAAAATACAGTAGAACCTCGTTAATCCGTGATGCGCTAATTCGGGAATCGGATAATCCAGGACGATTTAAAAGAGAAGAGAAAAAAAAAGAGAAGTAAAAATTTTCAGCGCTTAAAATTAACGTCACGCGGGCCGGCGGCCGGCAAACACTGCAAGCCATCGCATGGACCGCCAAACTCTACAACGCTGTTTGTACCGACCCTTTGTGTCGCTCCCCCTTTCAGCTGTCACATTTGTCACTCTTTAAACTTGAAGGGGATGTCATGACTTCTGCTTCCCGTCTCCCTTTGTTTGTTTCCACCCGCCAACGCACGGCAGGCGCCTGGCGAGTGACGTGTCTGGCTGGCATTCGGCTGTACGAAGTGGAGAGGGGGGGGGGAGGCAACCCAAAATATGTGTGCATGGTCAGCACGATCTTATCTTTCTCTCTTCGGCTGTTGTAAATGACCGTGAACTAATGGCTAGGCGGTGCTGTATTTTTTAAGCCGAGACACTAATTCGAAGACGGCTGGCCCTTACCGTGAACGGATTATCCGGGTTTATTTTTTTTTACAGGATTTCAATTATCCGGGCATCGGCGGGTCCCAATTAATACGAATAATGGGGAGTTTACTATTTTTTATCCATCTGCTGCCAAGGCGCAGTAAGCCTCGGGAGATGTTACGTCACACGACCTTGGCCTTAACCCAGCTGCACGCTGGTGTCTGAGAAGCTTGACAAGACCTTCCGGGCTTTTAATCGCTAGTCCGTGAAATTCGGTAATCCGTGATTATCTCGGTCCTTACCATCACGTATTAACGAGGTTCTACTGTACCTCAATAGGATGTGTTCCAAGGAAAACGTAAACAGGCCAAGTAAATTGTAAGCATTTAAGTTTTTTAAGTACTACATTAACATCAATATTTTTCCTCGAATCCCGAATCTTTTCCCTCAAATTTAGAATCTTTCGAATACTAGAGATTCGGTGGGATTCGAGGATTCGACCGGCCCATCCCTAATATATATATATATTAAACTCTTCTTTTTATATTGACCTAGCTAGCAAACATTGTGAAATGTAGCCCACACCAATAAACTTAGGTGAACTTAGGGATGGGTCAATCACATCCTCAAATGTGAGATGTGTAACACATGTTAAGATAACACTAAGGGTTGCCTGCGATTAGCCGTAAAGGAAGTGTCTACTCAATTTCTTTTCTTTCCTTCTTTTCTATTTTTATGTCTGAACATTTTCACCACTGGTAATGAAGAAACAGTTGTCGCTGTCACGTGTGGTGACCAAAGGGCAGTGACGTTCCCCACAACTTGCTAGGAGCACTCAGTATTTAAGCGCGGCATAAAAAACATTGCAATAAAAAAATTGATTAAACAAATTAATCATAGTTCGCCACAATTATCATAGCTTCTCATTATAATCAAGCACGTGAGCCCGAAACAAACTACCAGAGAAAAGTTTCAACAAAATTAAGAAGGACCAAGTAGTGAGTGTTATCTGGCATAAATAAAAAAAAAAAATTATCATAAACTTATTGGTGCTTTAAATATGATAAAATCTCCAATTCTAAACAAATACATATAGCCTTATCGTGGCTTCATATCTCGTGTTGGGATCAGCTTTAAATATGATACAACTTGAATATACCAAACGATATACTAAAATTAAATGCGTGAAAAATTTTATGTTTAACACAAACGACATTAAACTTTAAATGGCCATGCGTGACTTTCCATATAATAGGGGAGCATGCTGTATATTATCAAACAAAGCTGTTAAACAAATTACTAAATTGATTAATATCAAAAATGCAAACATTATTTAAAACAATAAAATATTTTTGTTCTAAAATTTTGTATGATGTACTTTTCTTATAAAACAAAAGTATCCCAAATTCACATTGTATTGGTGTGGTCTGCATTTCACAATGTTTGCTAGCTAGGCCAATATAAAAAGAAGAGTTAAAAAAAAATATATATATATGTTTTTGTACTTTGCAGTTTACTGGGCTGAACACAGTTAATAACTCTCCGAAGCATATTGCAGCAGGATAAATATGTTGCTGTTTAATTCACACTAGAGCTGGGCCGATGCCGATCCCTGATCGTAATAATCGGCCGATTTTGTTAATTTTGCCGATCATAATGATCGGCAAAACGTAGCCGATTATTTGAGCCGATCATTGGTCTCCTACTGCAAACTTATAACATTGAATAATTACCTATACCTAACAACTTTCCATGTTTGTTTACGGTACTTTTCGGGAAGAAAATTTGATTATTCATCGAAAAATAATAGGATTTAATAATTTAAAACTAACCACACACGAAAAAAATATACCAATAAAGTAAACAACAAATACCGTAAGTTTTATAAACATTGAACAGTTACATACCTAAGTATCAATTTCCACGTATATTTACGGTACTTTCGGTAAAATAATTTTCCATTATACTATTTGCAAAGTCATTTAACATTTACGAACCGAAAACTATGTATTTGTTTACCATTTACGGTTAATATTACTGGAATGGCGAATGGCGACTGTTGTTTAGGTTGGTTATGTGACGCCAGAGATTAGAGTGACGCGCGTCGCGCGACGGAATTCGTACGGATTAATGGCGCTAGTAGTTTTGTGGTTAGTAAACAACTACTCTTCGGGAATTCATCTATTTAGTTTTTTCTCGCTAAATATGGCCTATTGAAAGTTTTGTTTAGCGAAATTAATATTCTTATCCTGTTTAGCGGGAAATAGAGCTTAACTTTCTTTTGTATAAAAACCTGGTTGATGAAGAGTTTTGTTTCCCACAGTAGAACCTCGTTAATCCGTGACGCGCTAATACGGGAATCGGATAATCCGGGACGATTTAAAAGTGCAGAAAAAAAAGTGAAGCTAAAATTGTCAGCGCTTAAAATTAACGTCACGCGGGCCGGCGGCCGGCAAACAATGCAAGCCATCGCTTGGGCCGCCAAAATTTGCAACGCTGTTTGTGTCGCCCCCCCCCCCCCCCCCCCCCCCCCTTTTCAACTGTCACATTTGTCACTCTTTAAACTTGAGGGAGATGTCCTGACTTCTGCTTCCGGTCTCCCGTTTGTTCGAATGTTGTTTCACGTGCTGCTGAGTTACTTTCCGCCCGCCAACGCACGGCAGGCGCCTGGCGAGTGACGTGTCTGTCTGGCATTCGGCTGGTCGAAGGGGTGGAGGGGGGTGGGGAGCTACCCAAAATTTATGTGTACAATTTATGTGTACACGATCTTATCTTTCTCTCTTCGGCTGCTGTAAATGACAGTGAACTAATGGCTAGGCAGTGCCGTATTTTTTTAAGCCGAGACAACAATTCGAAGGCGGCCCTTACCGTTAACCGATTATCCGGGTTTATTATTATTATTATTTTTTTTTTACAGAATTTCAATTATCCGGGCATCGGCGGGTCCCAATGAACACGAATAATGGGTAGTTTACTATTTTTATCCATCTGCTGCCAAGGCGCAGTAAGCCTCGGGAGATGTTACGTCACATGACCTTGGCCTTAACCCAGCTGCACGCTGGTGTCTGAGAAGCTTGACAAGACCTTCCGGGCTTACCTGTATAATCGCTAGTCCGTGAAATTTGTCGTGATTTTTAAGTAATCATGTCAATGAAAAGTAGTTTTGTCTGGGAATAATTCACCGTTTATAGTGATCCGTCAAAAGCAACGTGTAATCAGAGGTACTTGAAAGGCTCTAATCGGCTCAGAAGATCAGCAAGATCGGCAGCAGATGATCGGCATCGGCATGATCGGCAAAATAGGTGATCGGCCCAGCTCTAATTCACACTAACTTCAGGACGTAAATGTAATCTTGCTAAATCCTAAACAGGGACTGCGCCAAGACTTACTTGCGTGTGCGAAGTGCAGGCTGGCGATGTCCCATCCAGCACGGCCGTGAAATTGCACCCATTGTATGGAGAATCCTCCTCCTGTGGGGAAATACGTAGCCTTTCTTTGCTTAAGTCCCAGCCAGATGTGCAGCTGTTCTTTGATGTTAAAATTTTTCTGGTTAAACATGAGTGGCAAAGAGCGAGATGTTCTATGGATTTCATTTGAACATGCTGAGAATCAAAATAACCGACATAATAAAAAAAGTTTGTTTGAACATAAAAAAAATGTGGTTCAAACAAAAAACAGGTTGTTTAGGGTGTAAAGCAAAGACACTAAACTGGTTATCCAATCCCAGTGCGACCAGCGTGGCTTGGATGTAGGTTTTCTGTGGTTTTTCCACTGTCACTCCAGGAAAACATTGGGTGGTTCTTTGAGTTTTGCAGCGAGTCCTTCAATTTTAGTGTTTTATAAAGTACTAGCTTTTACCCACAGCTTCGCTCGCGTTATGTCCTTAAGTATCAAAGATCATTGCAAAGAAAATAAAATATGGTAATTGTTTTTTTTATTGCGTGACTGGAATCATCAGTATTTAAAAATTCTTACATCCGATTTAGCTTAAAAAACTGAAAACATGCTTTATTGAAATATGTTTCAATATTACAAAAAAAAAAATTTAATCCTAACATTTTAAAAAGTTCAAAAATGTTGAGTAATTGGATCCACATCATTTTCACTAAATAACAAAATTCTGTTGAAAGTAAAATATAGCCTTCTGCATCAATGTCCAAACAACAATCACTGAAGAAAATAGACACCTAACCTCAAAAATTTAAAAAGTTAAAGTATTGCGGTTACAGAAAAAATAAAATTGAATAGTAAATTGACCGTCGGTATTATATTATTAAATTAGCAAATTATTTAATTTACTTATTGAAACACCAGATGGCGTTACATGTCATTCAAATTACTTAAATTCGCAGTCAGACGATCATACATACAAATATCATTTTGTTTTTTGAAAAAAAATATTGTTTCCCCCCCACCAATAAAAAGTATCCTATGTTACTTCTAATACCTCCAAGAATATGTGTACAAAGTTTCATGATGAACAGTTATGTAGTTTTCACGTGATAGTGTTACAAACAAACTTACATTCTCATTTATAATATTAAGTAGGGATTTTACTTGATCTACGTTCTGGTCTGAGCCACGCCTCCATAATAAGTAGGCCTGTGGGAATATTCAGCTTTACAAATATGAATAACAAACTATTCGTATTCAAATCAACCTCTAATACATAGGTACTTACACTTTGAAATAACAAATATTTATTTGCTTATAATCTTATAAATATTTGTCTTGGCGTACCTTTTGATTTTGTTATATACCAATACAATTCACCATATAATATTTTTCACTAATCACACATATTAATAAATATATTGTTTTTATCAATTATTCAAAAGGTCTCTAAAACATATAAATATGTTAAAAAAAAATATTGTTTTTATGTTCTATGCTTATATATATTTTTTTTGTCATAATCGTGTAATTATTTGTTTATGTTTTTTATCTGTATTTGTCCTTGATGTTTTTTTTTACTGTAGTGATTGTCCTGTCTTTGTGATTTTGTGCCCAAGTTATGGTGGGCATGTTAAAATAATAAAGTTATGAAGCAATGACAATGACTAATGAATTGCACCTCAGTGCTACCCCTTGTGCCTGTTTTCACCGCATCCATTCACTGCAGGTGATGGGCGGGACGTGCCAGCAGCTGTTGCTGCCGTGCCTGCGCGCCCTCGCGGAGCTGCGCGACTCCTACAAGTTCTCGCACGCCAGCGACGTGGAGCTGGCCGTGGGCCGCGCCGTGCGCTCCATGGGTCCCGAGGCCGTGCTGCAGGCCATCCCCCTGGAGGTACGAACCGCGCACCGCCCCCCCCCCCCCCCCCCCGAGCCCTTTCGTGACCTTCGCTGCACCTGACTTCAAGGGGCCCCGCCTAGTCAGGGGCGGGACTAGACTATCGCTCGCTTCTGGACCGGCGCGCAGTCTTCCCGTCGTGCGTGGGGAAACTACGACATTTGAGAAGTAACCGTATGGCGGAGGAAAGGTGCAAAGCAAGTCCCTCCTGTGGTTTTAAGAATCTGTACAGGATGTTTCATGCTTAAACATTATTTTAAAAACACGAAGTTTAGCCAGTTTAACTCTTCTCAAAATACACTTTCGAAACAATACGGAAGCAGAAGTACTAATACGCCTTTAGCATATACTTAAATGCCATTCGTAAACTGCTATTACTCTCTAATAACTTGAGCTGTTTTCTAATTGCGTGGTTACTTCTTAAGCTCTACACGCCGTATTTGTGCCTGGGTAGGTGAGCCTCTTAACCAAACTTTCAAATTTGAATTTACTCTGCCTGAAATGCTCACATAATAGTACATAATTTAATCTCTTGAATGTTTTCATGTACAAGAACTTTATTCCAAAAACTGAAATTTATCAAAAATTGTTCACGTGTGTTATACTTAAAATTTTCCCTTCTTTCCCTGAGGTAGGTTTTTTTTTTTTTTAATTTCTGGCAGTGTAAATTTATTAGCGATTAATTAGGGACCCCAGAAAATGGTAAATAAAACTGGCTCATTTCGGTGTAAAAAATGACAAAAGCGGTATAAAAAAATGACAAAAGCGGTGCAAAAAATCTGTGTAAAAATAAGCAATCGGTAGAGACCCTAAAAATGGTGAAAAAATTATGCCATTGGCGGTGTAAAATAACCTCATAGCGGATAGGCACTACAAAGTAGCAGACTCTGCCTTACATCGGCCCACTTTGTCTGTCGTTTCATCACACAAGAATACAATCTGTTAGTCTTCTATAGCGTGCCTTACTGCTTCCTTATTTGCCTGGCCAATTTTTGGGACATAAGTTTCTCCAAGAGTGTTGGCTGATGGCAAATCACCTGCACCTAAAATGTATACATAACTTACAATATACTTATAAATAGGTAGCATTTATAAGGTTATCGCTGAAAATATTAAGGGGCTAATTTACTCAAAACAATTCTAAGCCAAACCTAACCTAACCTGTTCGAGATTACTGCTGGATTACAGAGTCAAACCATCAATCAATCAGTCAAAAATATCTTGTGGTGTGCTCACCATTTCACAATGCAATCCATCGTATTTATGTGTTTGTTAATCTGAGGTACTTGCATATTTATTTGAAGTAAAGGTAAGTTGGGCCTAAAGGTAAGTTAATCGATAATATTGTAGGCCTACATATGCTTATAACCTTTTATTAGAGGGGGAAAACATTTCTAAATAAATAAGGCTAACGTTCTTCAACATGGGTGTTAAACCATTCCCTCATAGCTGGATGATCAGCTTTTTCCAAAGGAATGTTAACTTACAGCATCATATTAACAAAATCAGAAACAAATTATTGTTTTCTGCACTTTAAAGCTTGTTTGCTTTATTCACGCTGTCGCCTATCGAGATTTGTTTAGAAACGGTAGAATTTGCTTGACAAAATAATTGTCTTTTCTGTTTTGTTTTGTGTGTGTCATTTTGCCACATGCTTTTTGCACGTGTTTTTGTGTGTCCTATCAACCCGCACGTTGCAGAACTTGCACATCATATTTTGTCCCGCTGATCAAAAATATAAAATCCATCCGATTTCATCCATCTTTCGCGTCGAAGTTTTCAGCAACTTAGTCATAAATTCAATTGTATCACAAAACTTACAAAATGTGGACGGTATTTGTAAACACTCATAGATATGTGCACGCAAAAATGACTGCCATCTTAGCTCCATGCGATTAAATTAGGTTAGGAAAATCGACACCAGTGCGCCTTGCGGCAGAAACGACCATTATTCAACACGAAAACTGTGGACAGTCAATTTTGTTGACATTTGTTACATTTTGTTTACATTTGCGTTGGCAATATTTACTGCTTGTAAACAGAGTAATAAAAATACGTGGATTTCAGTAACGTATCAAAACGATGATAATATCAGGGCATTAGTCTTTCAGTCTATGTTTATTTCACGCCTATGTTTATGATGGCGTAAATAAATTGAACTTGCGACATAAGGGCATTATTTTGTGCGTCAAAGCGTGAATTTCGCGCGAAAATGCGTGAAATTCGTGCGAAAATTCGTGAATTTCGCGACTATGTCGAAATCAAAGGAAAGTCGCAAAATTCGTTTAAAGTATCAAATTTTCGCTGTATTTCGTGAATTTCGCGCTTCACCATTTTTCGGGGTCTCTAGCGACGATTATCTGCTTATTATTTCTGTGTTCAGTGTCTTTAACCCTTTGAAGTCCTGTGTTGAGCCAGGTTTAACATATTTAGATTCCTGTTTCAGTACTTCCTGGAGTCCCTTGAATCTTGTGACATTGATCCATGCAGTGTGACTTTAGAGATTAGGATTTGAACAGGAAATTAAAGAATTTTAACTTATATTGACGTAGAAGTTCAAAGGGTTTAGGGTTGCAGCTAAAGGTGCCGATAAGGAACAAGTCATGTAACCATTTTAAGAGATGAGACTCGTGATAGTAGATGAAAGATGGTACAGGTAGGGCTGGCATTTGGATTGTGTCCATTGGCAGCTGTTGTAAAATCGGTTACAACTGGTAAGAAAAAAAGGGCTATCCTACTTGCATTCTTTTCCTTCCATGCCACTGATCATGAATTGTGTGCAAGTTCAAATGACATACTGCACAGGTGTGACAACTCCTTGCAATAGCAACAGAAATACCATAACTAGAGACAAGATTTTACTGTTTTATTTTTAGTCCAATTTCGTTTTTGAAGCAAGATTTCAGTGTTATTGTTTTTATTTTTTATAGAAGCTGTTTCGTAATACATACTCCAAAAAAATTTACATGCTGCAATTTTACTATAAAATAATTTGTACAAAATTGGTCTAAAACAGATTGTACTCAACAAAAATATCAGGGTGGCCACAGACGGGAAAACCGGCAAAAGTCAGGGAATTTAAAACAGGTCAGGGAATACCTATTTCAGAAAGCTTGTTTCTGCATCCTAATAGTTTAATCAGTGGCGATTTCTATTATAAAAATGTGTATTTAAACAATAGCATTTACAAAATTATTTCTGCAATAACCGTAATCACCCGAATAATCTGCGCATGATATTCGTAAAATGCGTTTTGAAAAAGCATGGTGCGCGAGTATTCTAAATTTGGCAACACTACGGAGCATAAAGTTTTTATGCTCTAATGTTGGTGAACCTGTGCTTTTCAAAATGGAAAAACTGATATCTTGTACTTAATTTTGAACGTATAATTTTATGACAGACACAAATGTTACAAAAGGTTTGCGGTTGCCAAAAATAATATTAAAATTTAAAAAAAAATATATATCAATAATTATAAGGAAATGGGAAGTCGTGTTACGAGAAGAAATTATGTAGTCACGGAAAGTCGTATACTTGACTGCAATTGGCGCTCTTTGGTAGCCATTTTACATTAATGCTTCTTTTGGGTTTTTCCTCGCGTCGTGGAATGTGATGGTGGAATGTGAACGTGTTATAATTTACAGTTAAACGCCATAAAATATATGACGTGCATTTGCGTAACACTTTTTATGAAAATGTTAATTCATGCGAGGATCATTAGGGTAAATACGGACGTCATAACGTTTTGAAATAAATTGTGGGAAATAAATAAGTGAACGAGATATTTGCAACGGTTTATGAATCTTCAGTTTTTTACCATATGCATAGTGACAGCGTGCTTGCTGGATTGAACTATTACGTATTAGACTCAGTTTTGTAAAAGTGAGAGTTTTTTTTGTTTATAATATATATTGTTTTCAAGGAGAGAACTTGACGGTTATTATTGTTTAGAATGCCTGTTTCATCGATTTCGTAAAGGCATTTGATAAAGTTCCTCGTGAGAAAATGATGAAGAAAGTGGTGGGGGCTATAAGTGACAGGAGGGCGGTACCGCAGGGCAGTGTGCTCGGCGCACTGCTCTTCACTATAATGATGAACGATATAGGTGAGGAGATAAAAGGGCATATCAGGCTATTTGCAGACGACTGCGTGGTATGCATGGATGCTGAGAGTAATGGGCTAGAGGATGATTTGAATAGGCTGGAAGAGTGGGTGCAAAATAATGGCATGAAAATAAATGTGGGTAAGACAAAAGTGGTCAGGTTTACCAGGGAAAGGAAGATTGACAGGAGGGAATTTCGCTGGAGGGGAGAAGTGATAAAAGAGGCCACAAGTTATAAATATCTATGGGTGGTGCTGCAAGGTAACCTGGGGCGGGGGGGAGTTACACATGTTGAAATAATGTGTCCGTGTTTCAGTTAATGTTTCTTGATTCATTTCAGTCAGGTAGTCAAATGTCCCCATTTTTTTTTTATGAATCGCTAAAATGTATACTGGGAGCTCTGATGTCAATATTTGTTAAGGCAGAAGTAATTAATGCTGCTAGATCTGTAACAAGTAAACATCTCAGGTAAATATTTACAATCGCGGTAGATGCCAAAAAAAATGCTAAAAATCTGAAAATACTTTTATTCTGTGCCCTTTCACTTCCTCTTTTGAAAACAACCGGCGGAGGTAAGAAATTCCAAATACTTTAGGAGATATAGAATTTTTTAATTTCATCATATGTAGAGTCGCGGTATATGCCAAAAAAAATGCTAAACATCTGAAATACCTTTATCATATGCTCTTCAACTTCCTCTTTTCATTAAAAGCGGCGGAGATAAGAAATTCCAAATACTTTAGGAGATATTGAATTTTTAAATTTCAGCACAAAACCAGCGCATTCCTGTGGCGTGCGTGCACCATTGTTTCTTGTTTACGTACGAGAACGAGTATCTATTTTTTTATTGGATAATGATGTCACGTGATTGTTCGTGATAGGCCAGAATTCAAATGAACTAATACGTGATTATTTAGTTCAATTATTGTTTAAAACGGTGTTTAATTACCGCCTCCAACTTACGTGAGTTTTTAACGTTTCTAATTTTAAAGTCTTATTTGTTATTTTGATATTGTTGCGCAAGTAATAAGTAACAAAAAAAATTACGTGAGTTGTTACTGTACATCCTTTGTTACGGGTTTGTTAGGTAAGGTCAGTTACATTATAAATAATTTAAAACTAAAGAATAATTAAAATTAATTCACATTATTTTTAATATCACCTTAGTTTTAAAGTATTTATAATGTAACTGACCTGACCTAATCGACCATTTTAGTTTACTGTTCACCCTCTGTCCGGGTTTGTTTGGTCAGGTCAGTTACATTATAAATATTTTAAAACTAAACAGCCATTAAAATTAATTTACAAAATAATTTTTAATGTCGGCTTAGTTTGAAAGTATTAATAATGTAACTGACCTGACCTAATAAACCATTTTATTAATTACGCATTCACGATTCACGTATTCACGAACACGGCAAAATAACAAAAATGGCGCCGCTCGAATGGTTCCACAGGTCTTGTATTGCAAAATTAAAAAATTCGATATCTCCTAAAGTATTTGGAATTTCTTATCTCCGCCGCTTTTAATGAAAAGAGGAAGTTGAAGATCATATGATAAAGGTATTTTAGGATTTTTTACATTTTTTTTTGGCATCTACCGCGACTCTACATATCATGAAATTAAAAAATTCGATATCTCCTAAAGTATTTGGAATTTCTTATCTCCGCCGGTTGATTTGAAAAGAGGAAGTGAAAGTGCATAGAATAAAAGTATTTTCGGATTTTTAGCATTATTTTTGGCATCTACCGCGATTGTAAATATTTACCACATCTCAGAATCCAAAAATCTTCTTACTGCCAAATAACTGAATTTGGGATTTGCTACAATGGAAGTCTTGCGAAAAAATTAAGAGGAAATTAAGAGAAATTGATATCCTGAAGTTTTATCATGCTTGGATCCTGAAATAGCTTTGCAGTCAAATGTTAGAGACAAGAGATTAACATCCACATTGCAGCACTTGGTACAAAAAAGGCATATGACAGGGATGGTAGCTGATGCAGTTCAACGCCAATACGTGTATAATACAGGAACAGGATTTTTTAAAGATGGATGCAAAGAAAGAAACTGCTCTTCTAGAAGAGGAAATAAAGTCTTTAAAAGAATGTAAGTAATATCCCAGAGCAAATATTTGTAGTGTTGGTGAAAGGCTGTGTGTTTATTTGTTTATAAAATATGCATTAATAACTTCTTGTGGGTAGATTTACAAGTACTTTTTATCTTCAAATTAGACAATTGGAACATTGAAACTTTAATCCTGTTCAACTTAATTTTCTGCGATAATACATTTGGGTGAGTAAATACCTAATCTAAATTAGTTTTGTATGTAGATAAAAAAAACTATAGATGTCTACTTTTATCACATATTGCATAAATGATTTTTTTGGGGGCCTTTGGCCAATGTTTGCGATAGAGCTGATAGATAGGGACCTTCTTTACGGTATAGGCTTTCAAATAATAATTAAATTACTGAGCAAACTATCTTAGAAATTGTCCCAGGGCCTCTGGAAGCCCCCAAAGTGTGGTTTTCCTGGAGTATTTCACAAAAATAATTTTTTTTCAGTGCTTTTGGCCAATGCTAACAATAGAGCTGATACATAGGGACTTTCCTTAAAGTATAGGCTTTAAATTAATAATTTAATTACCGAGCAAAATAATCAAACAAATTTTTTCAGCCTAATGAGTAAAAAAAATATTATTCTTGAGTCTATTGTTACCATACGCCAAAGGCTCCGATAAAAAATCATGTTTGTAAAATACACAATAAAAAAATCACTTTGGTAGCTTTCAGAGGCCTTGGGACAATTTCTACGATAGTTTGCTGGGTAATTAAATTATTAATTGAAAACTTATACCTTAAGGAATGTCCCTATGTATCAGCTCTAAATTATTTTTGTGAAATATTGCATGAAAACCACACTTTTGGGGCTTTCAGAGGCCCTTGTAACTGCTCTAACGTTATGACTCCTCATTTCTCTTGTAAAAAAAATTAAAACTTGGTTGGAAATTGTTGTATTTGTGCGGAATTACTTAGGCTGTTGTTGTCCCAAGCACTCTGTCCCGGGAGGCCGGATAGAGCCGGCGGATAAAGCTAAGTTCCGCTCAGTGGAAGTTACTGTGTGGTTTTTTTTTTTTTTTTTTTTTTTAATGAATTCTGGTTATTTATAACTATAGCTTATTAAACATATATGGCACTTAAATGATTTTGACTAATATATTTTACACTTTTATGATGACATAATTTTTAATAAGTACCTATGTTAAACTATTCAGAACAAATAAAATAAATTGGCAAGTATATGTGTGTGGAAAATGTTACTTCATAATGTAAAACTGAGTTACTAATAACAGTTGCAGGATAAAAAAAAAGTAAAAAAATTACCACTTTTTTGGAGTACATACATTTAGGTACATATTTTCTGCTAAATAAAAACACATTTATTGAAATTACTATATTAAAAGATATGGGTTTTTTTGTTGATTTTATTTCAATTTTGGTTATAAATTCTTATTAATTTTATGATTTAATTTGCTTTCCGTTGCTTTGTGGTGTATTTACTTGCATTTCAGTACTATATAGTGTACTGGCGATTATTGGTGGTGTGTTGGTTTCGTCGTGATTCACCGCGCTGGTGGAAGTGGCGAGCGTGACGGCCGGGGCCACGGTGTGTGTCGCAGATCACGGGCCGGGAGACGAGCTACGAGTTCCGCCGCAGCTGGCTGCTCCCGGTGCTGCGCGAGAACGTGCTCGGCTCCTCGCTGCAGTTCTACACGCAGTACTTCCTGCCGCTGGCCGTGACCTGTCGGTACTGGCGGTATTCCTGCTTAGGGATCGTCCATTAATCACGTGAGGCTCTAAAGGGGGGGGGGGGGGTGGTCGGGAAAAATCACAAAATATCACAAGGGGGGAGGGGGGGTGTAGAGAGATATCACGTGTATTTCTTTTTTCGCACGATTTCTACTAAAACGAAAAGCGACTCGTGACCTTGACTCGCCGTAGCCAGGCAACAATATCCCCGCCCGCCGCAACATGAACCACCCGGCTCAACTTGCCAGCCGCCAGTAAGACTGTGATTTTGGCGCCGAATACAGGCTGTGCTTAATTTTCCAGAATTAAATTAGATTATACCTATATTTAAAGATAATATTCTTAAATTTTTAAAAAATATTTTGTACCAAAAAAATGCACGTGATTTATTGGGGGGGGGGGGGGGGGTTTAGTCTGAAACCTCACCACAAATCACTAGGGGGGAGGGGGGGTTAAAAATTTGCTAAAAAAAACATCACGTGATTAATGGACGACCCCTTACCTGCAGCACGGAGACCTAGCCATGTGCTCAGAGAGGGTTCAAATAGCTTGCTTCTCATATGAATTTTCGACACATAATATAACCATATTTATTTGTTTAAAAAATAAATTTTCTATAAAAAAATTCCTTCAATTTTTTTTTTTATGAACGTAAAGTAGGAATGGGCCAGTTGTATCCAGGAATCGTCAGTATTCGAAATATATTTGGAATTTTAAGGAAAAATAATTCTGAGAAAAATATTGGTGTAGAAATAGAAAATAAAAAATTTAGCACTGGCAAAAGTTTACAGGGCTTATACTACATGTTGATTTTTTGTACTTATTCTAATACCGTTCCCCAAATAATAGTCTTAATATAGGTGCATTAAGTAAATTAAATGCATTACATGTCGTCATATGGATAAATTAGTTTCTGAAACGAATATAAATGTGTAGGTTGCCATATTTAAGAACCCAAAAACATGGTGAGGTGTGAAATTTGCGGAAAAAAAACAAAATTCTGCCTTTTTAAATATTTTCCTTAAATTTCCATTTTTTTTTGCAAGAAAAAGGTTAGCTTGGAACACAGCTGTTTATGCCATTTGATCGACACCATTACTGAAAATGTCACGCGGAAGGGAATAGCTCTTTAACATGGGGAATAATTTTTAATATTTATATATATATATATATATATATATATAACATTTTTTTACATAGCCAATAAATTTTATTTATGAACGTAACAAACTCGATAAGTTTCTCTTTGGTGTGTGTTTGTACGTCTTTTATCATCATATCTTTGGTTATTTAGAGGGTAAAGAAAATGAGAAGATGGCTTTGTGTGCCGGAAAATCTGTAACACATTTTATATTTATACCAGGTGTTATGTATATTCCTTTATTAGAGAATTAACCTATCTTCTCGTTTGTTTATACTTAACATTTTATAGACCTTATAGGTTAGGCCAAGAACTAATTGTAAAATGTGTGTGAAAACATGTTACAATGTGTTTAACGTACGTTTAGCCCTGTTCCCATGTTCTCATTTACTTAAGTTATTACATCTAGAATTGTACACATTGTGTAGATACTGCCCAGTTTATGCCAAAATATAGAGTTGTTGTACTGTTCATTTAGTACCTTCCACGTGTTTTAATGATTTATTTTAATTTTATGGTTCAATTTAAGAACGTTATGGAGATGGGGTATTATGTATATTTTTTGAGATGGTTTCTGAATGTAACCCAAGATTTTTTTTATTTTATTAAAACAAAATAATTCTGAAGAAACTATTTGTTCATGTTGTTGGCGGGGGGAAGGGGAAACCCCTTGAAATTTTTTTTTCTTTTCTTAATTTCTTGGCATATTTTCAAATAAAATTGTTTAGTTAGGTATAAATGTGTGATATTGTAAACTGCATTGTTTGGTGTAGGATAGGGACTCTTAAAATACTTTTAAAACCTTAGGAATCACTGATTTAATATGTACCTAGCTAACAATCTCAGAATCAAACAAGTCCTGTGAGGAAGAATTTAATGTTTATTGAAATTATTTATTGTACATTATTTCATTTTTGTCTCTTGAAAGTTTGAAACCAAAATTTGGATTCAATACAATTTGGATTCGACCAATCACTAACTTCAAGGCAAATTTTTATGTCACCCTCTTACGAGCCGCGTCATCCCGGGCCGACTAGACGCCTGAACAGTAAAAAAGGGCGTTCTTAGCTCACACGATGACCTGCGTTATATTCTGAAGGATGCTCAGCGATAGCTAACAACGCTGTGGCAGGACGATGCATGTAGGGTTTTTTTTTTGGGGGGGGGGATGAAGGAAGGTAGCGACGACCCTTGCTATCCGCCCAGGAACGCTTGGCATGTCTTATGTCAGTGGAGGCCACGTGATGCTAGTGCCTGACACCAGCCAGCTCCGAACCCGGTGTGCGGCCGGGTAAATATAGTTTCAGTTAGATGTTCAAATCTAAATTCAGTTCAAATAAAAAAAAAATTATTTACTAAATCCTACTAACATGTCTGCTGTGCACTGCAGAAAGGGGCATTGTACAAGGAAAATAGTGCGATGTAGTTGATGTGCGGTTTGTGCGGTGGCGGAGAGGGAAGGGCGTGTGTGTTTCCAGGAAGCGGAGCGCGGCGCTGGCCGCGCAAGGGGACTCCGTGGGCGCGCACAGCTACGACCTGCTCCAGGCTCAGCTCTGGGCCTTGCTGCCGCGCTTCTGCGACGGCGCGCGGGACGTTCCCCAGAGCTTTAAGGTGAGCGACACCAGCTGCTGTTCCCTCATTGTTGGAGACAAGATCTTTATGGGTTTTTTTTTTCAGGCCAATTTTGTTTTTGAAACAGGACATTCCTGTGTTTCATATTTTTATGAAATCTGTTTATTAAAAAAAGATAGCACATTACTGAACAAACTTGACTCTTTAAATGTTCCGTCATGCTAGTTTCTTCATATCAGTGTAATTTTGACTGATACATGATGGCACTTTTACAATATAATGAATTTTACTAATCATATCTAACTATTCGGAACACACTAAATAAATCCGTTAAGTATTTTTGTATTTGAAAAATGTACTAACTTTTTTATGTAAAAATGAATAATTAGTAACAGTTGCAAGATTAAAATGAAGTGAATGTTTGCTATTTTTTTTGTGCATAAAGTGGGGTACGAACTTCATGTTAAATAAATTAATTTACTTGAATTTAATATTTAAAAGATAGCGTATTTGTCAATAGAGTTAAATTATGTCTGAAAATGCTGACAAATTTATTAATTTTAATGGCATTTCGGTGCTTTGTGGTGTGTTAACTTGGATTTGGGTGTCATCTGGAGTAGTGACATGCTGTTCGATGTTATCGCAAATTACCGTTTATAGTCTTGAAAGTCTAAAAGCTTAGAGGCGAGGAGGGAGGCCATAACATGGCAAGGACTGAGGTACGGTATTTGGGAACATATTGATAAACGAAATGACATAATATCAGATTATTAAGTTGGCATTTAATTAGGCCAAAAAAAGAATAACACTGATGAACACGTGAACAATAACAGTGACACAGGAAAACCAATAAGGTTAACAATGACGTTTCATTTAAATTGACAATGAACACGACGAATAGTTTAGGTGAACGAGCCATTATCAAGGCCACAAGTTACGCCGGCTAAACAGTGCGTGGTCCCAAGACGGACCATCAAAAGGGGGCGTCACGTCCACACAAGGTAGACGCGTTGAAAACGGCAAGATTACAACAAATTCATTTTTGTAGGGATAACCTACTACATAATGCGCACAACTTAAGTTACATTCTAAAATAAGCAATGTGGCGTTTTACGTACGTCGACGTCTCAGGGGAGAACAGTTACAAAAAAAAAATTGAAAGTGAATTTAAATTAAATAAGTAAATCCAAACACAATTTTTTAGGTGGCGACCGAAAGGGAATTTAAACAAGACAGACAAGAATTTACACAAGCTTACATTAGGGCAAGGGCCACCGCCTCACTCGCAAAACAGAACAACACTTACATTTATTTCCCTCCGAGGTCGCTCTCGCACGTCGTACAAATGAAGCCTAACTGACTACATGCTGGATTACAAAGACAATGCAGCTACTCGAGCTACCGAAAGAGACCAGCCAACAAATTTAACAAGACAAGACTGTATTACACCCTGACAGCTGTTTGGATAGATTTAGTGCGGCACGGCGCGCATGTGCCAACCCCGGGAGGGGAGGCAAGGAGTGAGCAAACACACACTAGGAGGGGGAAGGAGGGAGGGGACGAAGTGCCGACGCCCGCGCTGACGCGCAGAGTTTGAAAGTAGCGGCTAACCTGACCGCTACAGTCTTGTCCCTACTTATTAATCATTACTAACTCTCAACCTCAAGATTTTATTAATTTTTTTATTTTTAATTGAACTTTTGATTTTTAAAATCAAAAATATCTGTTACCGTGCTCTATACAGTTATCACGATAACAAAACATGAACGATGGCACAAAGCACTGGCTACATTTTTGTAAGCGGTAAACAGCTGCGAAGAAGGTGAAGATAAAGGTTAACGTATGCAATTATTTTATACGGGAAAAAATACCTATAAAAACCGCTCTGAATGAATCGAACATCGAGACCAAAAACATAGTGCAACCCACATGCTAAAAAAAATTTTCCCCAAGTTTTAAAGTCCTAAAGTAATGGTGCAATGATTATGCAATAAAACAAAGTATTGGTTTTATTTTTGTAAATTCTGTTCCTAAAGATGTTGTACTGCAATTTATAGATCATGCTAAAGGAGTTACTTTGAACTCTTTTACATAAGTACTTGTACTTTTTTTAAATTTAATATTTATTATAAAGTCTGATGCAAGGTACGTACATAGTAATGTACTATTTACCACAATATCGTACGTAAAAATACAGTAATCTAGAAATTAAATTTTTTTTATGAATTTCGTTCAAAACTACATAATAAAATAATACAATAACATATTTTTATTTTTTATAATGTAATTTGAGATGTTTGATTAAAGTTTTGTTTAAATTTTGTTTCTATTTCTTGACTCATTTGTAACAATCTGATCCCTACTATTTCATGTACAATTCTTAATTTTCTTTCAGGTCAGTTTTTTTTTAATTTTAATCGGGTACTGTTTAGTCCCTTTGATTTGTGAACACACTTCCCAGAAGAGAGGCATGAAACTCGGCACGGACTATTGCGCACGACTGCCGACAGGGCATCGCGAAGGTGCTGGGCACGGCCATCGCGGAGCACAAGGACCTGCGCATCTCGGTCATGTCCGCGCTGCGCAAGCTGGTGACCGGCGGCCAAGAGGCCGGCGACGAGGAGGCGGTGAAGGAGGTGGCGCGCTTCGCCAAGAACTTCCTGCCCATCCTGTTCAACGTGTACACCGCCAAGCCGGTCGGCTCCGACGAGGAGGGCCAGCGGCTGGCCGCGTTCGAGACCGTCAAGGTGAGCGTCCCTAGACGTGCCGGTTACAAACTATGTATTGTAAGTGTGCCGAGCATCAGTTCAAGTGACACTGTTTTTGGTGAAATAAGTACCATCAAACATTTATGCTTTATGAATAAACAAAATTCATTAAAAAAATAAAAACAGTAACACTGACAAAAACTGATTTAAAACTAATTTGATCCAAAAATAAAAATCCTGTCTCTAATAATTTGGTGTTCAATTCAACATCTAAAAATGAGTGTTTTTATATTTATTATTTACTGAGAAATACATTCAGTGGTACCCATTCACAAAAATTTAATATGTATGAAGTTAAAATTAATTATTTAGATAATGAGATTTGGTTTCAGCAACGTTATACATAAATGTTTTCATATGCCATAAATATTATATGACAGTGATTTAAAATTATTTTTAATACTCTATTTTAAATATTTATAATCATTTGGATCACAAAACAATTTTCAATCTTACAATAAAATTCTACTGGTTTTAGAAAATACATTGCCAGTTTATTTATTCTTTAATTTTACACCTCTGCATATAGTATTTCTGTTTAATTTTACTGTATTTTGGATCAAGTTTTCTTGGACTCCTGTGAAATGTGAAAAACGAAGTTTCACCGTATGTTAAAATTTTATTGGAAAATATTGGATATTCGATTAAAATAAAAATTAGTAGTTCTGCCAACCATTTTTTACATTATATTTCTGATACAATTTTTTATACTTATGGTTTTATTTTTAAAAAATTTGGTTTTTAAAACAGGTGATGTCTGTTTAATTTTTTTTATTATTCTTTTTATTCCTGAATATAGTGTATTAGTAGGGACCCCAGAAAATGGTAAATAAAACTGGCTCATTTCGGTGTAAAAAAATGACAAAAGCGGTGCAAAAAATCGGTGTAAAAATAAGCAAGCGGTGCTAAAAATCGGTGTAAAAATTTGGTGAGATACATTAAATTAAAATTGAAATTGGCTAACGAGGATTGTTTTGCTTCAAATTTTTTTTTAAGTTTTAATATTAAACATAAAATGCACTCAGTTGGCAAACACTAAAAAGTTTTTAGTGTTTCTAGTTTCCTTCTTGGTCTTGTCTCCTTTACAGCAACCCTGTGTTCCCCTAGCCTGTTCTATTCCATCTATTTCTAACCAAATAAAAAATAATTAAAAAATTAAAAAATGCAATAAAAATACTGAACCACAGTACCTTGAACATATTTATTTAACCAGGTCCTCATGTTTGGGTCATCTGCTTTTTCCAAAGGTATGTTTGCCCCCACCATCATTTTAACAAAGTCAATTATAAATTATTGTTTGTTTACAACTATGTTTTTAGAAGTTTGCAAAGCAGCTCCTATAGACGTCTGTTTTGCAGTACAGGTAGTCGACGTTGATGCCGCACATAATTTTTTTTTATGAGTTGCGTTAGAAACGTGTTTTAGGCATGTATCTCGACGCATCCAGTCCACACGAACATTGCAAAACTTACACATTATTATCTTATCCTTAACATCAAATATATAAAATCCTTCCTGCTTCATCTCTCGTTCTCGATAGAAAACCGTAAATATTTTCGGCATCTTAACACAAAAATAAGCACTACTAACTAGATGCTTGGAAATTAATACCGAATAACCGAGACGTCATAAAAAAAAAACACTACTGCAAGCTGCACCGTAAAAACATTTATGCCGTAGTGGCACGCACATGAAAAAATATTGTGTTCGGCCAGAATGAAACTATTATGTAAGCGTAAATATTGTGTTCGCTTCTGTGCGCTAGAATTTTTGAGAACTAATACCAACTACACAAAAATTGTGTTCGTAACGCTGCTACATAGCGGCAATGTAAATATACACGTTTGCCGCCATGTTGGAACTACAATAGATTTCGTTACGCGATAGCAATACAATCGATAGTAAGATTATTTACAGTATCCGACCAATGTAAACATTCTTGGTTACGGAAATTACGTGGATTTCGCGCAAAGTTTCTTGTTTTGTGAAAAAATAACAGATTTCGTGAAAACTGTGAAATAGTGCCCAATTTCGCGGTATTTCGTGTATTTCGCGGTTCAGCATTTTCTGGGGTCCCTATGTATTAGTCAACAAACATGGTGCTAAATTTTGTTTTTTTTTTGCTACTTTTGTCATTAAAATGATTAATACATAGTGTAATTTTGCAATAAATAGTGACTAAGCCAGAAATTATCGGCTTAAAGATAAATCATTAATGTTTGTGTGTTTAAAAAATGTTGAAAAGTCAGGAATGTACAAATGATTAAATAATACCATATGCAAGCCCCTCAAACAAGTAAAATTAAATTTTTTCCAAGAATTTAAAAGATAAATTTTGGTTCAAACTAATGTCAACATATATCTTTGGTCAATGAGAGAAGAAATTCTGCAGAAAATTTAGTGGGCCTGTTGTAATTTTTTAAATGAAGTGCTGATAAGTCTTTAGTGACAAACATTAATTAAAATAATTTAGTAATTTCACGTTCACATGTGTCCTAGACATACTGCAAAGTATGAATATAATGTAAATAGGTCACTCAAAGTCTAGCTGTCTGACTTCAATCTTTCGTACCTTAAATTGAAATGATATACGTATTATACAGACTAATATTATAACCAATTTTATTAAACTCAAGGTTCTTGAAACTATCAATTAAATATTCTTACTCAACAAAAATATTCTTAGGAACTTAAATAATCCATTATATAAACTAACATTACGCTTTATTGTTGTAAAAAAAGTTCCTTGCTGATTATCATATGCTATATCTATACTTATATTTATACTGTTAATATTATTGTGTTTGTCCATTGTTATTTTGTTCCTATGTGGTTTGTATTTATTTTTATATTTTATTTGCCTGGTGTGCACATCCAATAAACTTAATCAGAATTTTTATGTGCTAATACTAATGTATGTACAAATAAGGAAAATAAATAGCACATATCAAGATGGTATTTTTTCTGGTCCCTATAAATAATGTAGACCTTGCCTTAGTCATATTTTATAGTTTGAATTTCTTATTTTTTCCTTTCTCCAATATTTTTCTTGGAATGTTTTTCCTTGCAGATCAAATCTCTTGAATACTGTGGATGTGATGGTGTACGTCCGCGTGCGTGCCGGAGCGCAGGTGTACCTGGGCGTGGCGGACGCGGGGCTGTGCGCGGAGCTGTTCGACCGGGCGGCGGGCAAGCTGGACGATGCGGGCACGGACGGCTTCGTGCGGGAGAGCGTGCTGGACCTGCTGCGCGCGCTGCTGCCGCGCCAGGACACGGCGCGCGTCGCGCTGCTCTACGCCCGCTGCCGCGAGGGCCTCGCCGACGCCTCCGACCACCGCCAGCAGAAGAAGGCTTACAGGTGCCCCTCCGTCCCTCCCGGGGGAGCCGGCGTACATTTCCATCATCACAGTTATGATTCCGCAAGCTCAAACAAACGGGCCCCCTCCGAGAAGGGTTTTTTGATTAAGCGGGGGGGGGGGGGAGTATCATGCCCTGTACCCCCGCCTCACACCAGGTTCCACTCTTATATACCTCCAACCCCTCTCACTTCCGGGCCCTCGGGTATTGTTGCATGTATCCTTAACAGGATAGACTAGTGATGGGGGTCATACACACACAGGCGCACACGTGTGCGTGCGAGCTGATGTGTCAGTATATTCAATTCAATAATTTCTGTAAATAATAATCACATTGCAAGTGTCTCCGGAAATTAATATAAATCCTTCTGAAAATTACTTTTTGGATATGACGTAAAATTTATTTTACCGAAAGAAGAAAAAAATTAGAATAAATTGTGCCTACGTAACTGTGAACTGGTAGATCAAATGAATATCATATGGGAAAAATGAGAAAATAGGGATTGTCAGTTTCCAGACTAGTACATCACTTGTATAGACCCTACAATTTTTTTTCTGTATTATAGGAATCGACCATAGTCCCTAGTGATAGTAGTAACGGTACACTTGGAAGTCGCACGGCGCTCTAGCCTCGCGTGGACGGCCACTAACTCGTCACTATTGTGCCCGGGGAGCGCAGTGGTGTTTGGCGTGTGCCCGCAGGCTGCTGGAGGAGCTGTGCGGCAGCGAGACGGAGACGTGCCGAGCCTTCGTGGACCAGAACCTCCCGGGGCTGCTGGAGGTGCTGCTACAGGCGCTGTCCTCCTCCGCCGTGCCCAGCAAGGGGGTGAGCGCGCTGCATTCCGTGCCCATGGATGATACTATAGCACAGACATTTCAAGTGATTGTACACTAAATAACAACGCATAACAAAAGTAAAAAAAAGCAGTGTATATCACTTCTACACATAAGTAAAACTTTTTGCTTATTAAGTATATATAGATGTATTATAATATTATGTTTTTATTGAAGAATAGCTAGTAATTAAGAATGTGGGTATGAATTAACGTGGAAAAATTTTGCACTAATAAATTAATCTCGAAAAAATTTCATAAGCAAACGAGTATTCGTTATTTCAAAGTATTAATGTTTCGAAGTTGAATTGAATACAATTAATTTATTATTTGTGTTTTTATTTGAAAATTTGAATATTCTTGTAAGTCTATGTACTACAATGTATTGTTTCAAAGATGACTGGAAATTATAACAGTGCAAAATGTGTACAGGGAAAATTTTTCAATGGTCAATCTGACATGTGGTGCGAGGTTAAAACATGATTTGATAGATATTTCCAGGGGTGTAGCCGGGGGGGTGGGCGGGGGGTTTAGGGGTTCAACCCCCCCCCCCCCCCCTTGCAAAAACCTTTACAAATTTCATATTAAAACAATAAAATTTTTACCATTACAATATTTAAATTTAAGTACCAAAAACTTATAAAATAGCACTATTTTACACCTTAAAATCCAAATTTTCCCGGGGGAGCACCCCTGGACCCCCCGCTTTAATACGGGGGGGGGGGGGGGGGGGCATGCTTCTAAACACCCCCCATACACAAATCCTGGCTACGCCACTGGATATTTCTCTTGTAATGTGTCTTGCAAAATTGATTCATTAGACGGGGGTGAAATGTGTGGTCGGAGAGGGAGACCAGGGAACACTGAGAGCACGGGGGGGCGTGTTGCAGGCACGGCTGCGCTGCCTCGCGCACATCGTGAGGCGTCTGGAGGCGCGCCACCTGGACGTGCTGGCCCACGTCGTCCCGGAGGCCGTGCTGTGCTGCAAGGACCTGAACGAGCGCTGCCGCACGGCCGCCTACAACCTCCTGGTCGAGATCGGGCACGCCATGCAGGTGAGCCTCTGCTTCCGCGCCTTACCGAGGGGAGTCTACGTGTGTTCAAAAAAAATATTCAGTTATTTATAATTAATATTTTATTCTATGTACAGTAGAATCCCGCCGATGCGACCCCCCTCTGATGCGTCCTTTCCGTTTATACGACCGTTTTTTGAGAAACTGTGAAAAATTTGAGCAGAGAAAGTCGAAAATTTGAGTAAAATCGGCTGGAAAACAAGGCTGTTACACTTTGTTGGGCGCTATGTGTTCACGTTTATCTTGGCGAGAGCTGTACTGTAAGCAGGCTGGCATACAAAAGACGGCTAAAAATAGATACCACCCCTCTAGACTGTCCACGCTGCAGTGTCTGTCTAGCCATGCTCGGCGCGTCCACTATCGCACGAAAAGCCGTCTCAGCTGTCCTCCCCTCCCACACCGCGTGCGGCAAAAGCCAGGTTGTATAGTCCATTCTCGGTAAAATATTTTTATGGGCTTATACGACTGTCCTTCGCCGTTAATAAATACGTTATAAGTTTAAGTTATTATGATACAATTTGTTTATTAGTCACACAGCAGTTTCTGCTGAAAAATCACTAATACCTCAAATTTTATTGAATAGAAAAATTTAGCAGTGCCGTAAATATATTTATTTTGCTGCATAGTTACTTTACCATCTGCATTCGAACTTGTTTTTTTCTTCTTTTTTTTACGCTGTGAAGGAACAGGGGGAAAAGATAATTGCTTGAGCTGTCAAAATAAACATAGCTGACAGCAAAGGCGGGAGCGCATCCTGTCGGTCTGTCGCTGTGATTATCTACTCCAAAAACATGTCACAGCGATTTTTAATGTTAAACAATTTTGCATTGAAAATATATGATTTTCGGCAGGATTTGGAAAAAAAAATGTTATGGTGAGGTACATTGTACCGGTATTCTACTGTATTTAGCATGCCGTTTGTTCCACTGTTTAATTTATAAAGATTGGAAAAAGTTTATTTTTTTTTTAAATCTTCAAATTTCTTATTTGTACCAAAAAATTAGATATACTTATTACAAATCATTATATTGAAAAGGTGCATCATGTATCAGTCAAAATTAAACTTTTTTTTGTCCAGTAATATGCTATCTTCTTTGAATTAATAGATATTCATGAAAAATTAAAGCAATAACTCTAAAATATTCTGTTTTAAATACCACATTGGCCTGGAAATAAAACAATATAGTCTTGTCTATTAATGACAAGACTATTTCTTGCTCTTCACCTCAGAGGGGCAGAGCCTTCTTTCTTCGTGATCCTTGAAAAACTGCAAATACCCACTTGAAAGCCCTACTGTGTAACCTACCTGATCAAAACAACTAACAGGACTGTGAGTGCGGCTGAACAAACAGGCTAAAGAATTTGTCAGATCTACACGTTTGATTGCATTTTTGCTTGAACATAAGGACTGAAAAAGTCATGCAATGAAGTCTTCTGGAAAAAAAAAATTTTTTGTGCTTCGCAGCTGTTGATTTAATGTAGCAGATTTTCACCTCTTTGTGAGATAAAAATCTGCTTGATTGTGTTTAGGGCAATATTGTCCTTGCCAAACTACCGGGTAATTTATGGGTGAACTGACTGGTGTAGTTTGATGACCGCCTTATGTGTGTGTGTGTGTGTGTGCTTGCCAGCGGCTGTCGGGCAAGGCGGTGGACGACGTCATGAGGGACTTCGTGGGGCTGATGTTGGCAGGACTGGCGGGCAGCCCCGCCATCGCGTCGGCCACCATTCTCGCCCTGGCGCGCGTCACTCACGAGTTCAAAGGTTGGTGGTCGCTCCTCGCTGGCCACGTAATGTTCCGTGCTGCAGCATGCTGCTTCGTCAGATTATGAAATATTGCTCTGAAATACTTACCCCCCCCCCCCTTTTTTTTTTTTTTTTTTCGTTTTCCACCTTGCAAAAAAATTTAAGCAAATGTTACAAAATTGTAAATGAAAGAGAAAAATTGTTAGTTGTCAGAGCATTGTGTGGGTCAACATATAATTTATGTAGGAGCTCTAGAAAATTTATTTTACTTATTTACCCCACCAATCCCTCCCTATCAGGCTTTCTAACAAAAATAACTTAATCTTATAATTGAGAAAGCCGCATACTTCCTAACCTCTTAGGATTCAAATCCAGAAACTTCTCACATTCAAGTTGGTGTTGCAAACATCTACACTACAGGTAAACATAAAACTACAGTAAAACCCTGTTGTTGCGACCCCATTTATTATCACTACCTCTCTATTACTACCTCTTTTCGAAGAACCGTGAAAAATTTGTGTTAAATATTCACTACTGGTGATAATTAGGTGGTCCAATTGCTGTTTTACTTTTTGAACAATGTCTGTTATAAAACTAAAATTATATTTCATTTTGAAAACTTGTCGGTTCCTATACGACCCTATGCCTGGAAACTGTAAGGGGTCGTAACAACTGGGTTTTATTGTTATTGTTTAAAAAATGTTTGTTGGTTAGGTACTAGCTCTTTTTCAAATGACATCTAATATTTTTATAGGGACAGTGCTCTTTAAGATAGTGTATCGTGCGTGGAAGTGTGTTGTGATTGTACCCACCCCAGGCCAGGTACAAGCAAGTGCGATGGGGGGGGGGGGGGGGGGGGGGGTTTACCAGGGTAGACATAACCTGTGGTCGTCTTGGGCTGAAAAAGGATCAATGCCTAAATGCCTGGGGATGAAAAAAAATTGTTTGGTTGCGACCTGGCTCTGACCAACAGGGGTTAAATTCAGGGTTGCTGCAGTCAAGGTAAAACCTCGAAAAGGTCAGGGAATTTCATAATCAAAAATGTGTAGCAACCGTGAAATAGTCCCTCGTGAAATCCACTTTGTTATCGGTCGGTTAGCCACCGCTGTCTTCCCTTGCGAAAGGTTGAGGCGGCGGTCGCGACCACTGGCGTGCCCGGTGTTGTTGCAGACCTGCTGCCCGAGGACCTGCGCTTGCTGCTGCTGGACAACGTGACGCTGCTGGCCTTGTCGAAGGCACGCGAGATTGTCGCCGCGGCCCTGAGCTACGTGAAGCTGTACATCACCTCCTTCCCGCCGGCTGTGGTCGGTCCATCGCTGCCCACCATCGTGAGTGTCTGTTGTTTCTCGGCAAATACCCTCTTGTCGCATGATATTCGCACCCATATTTTAGGGCGTCAAAATTTGTATAAAAAAAAAAACCTCTAGCATAAAGTTGCATGATGTTTTCGGTCCCACTATTATAATCCGAGCGCTTTGTGTGGGTATTTTTTCCCATATAGAACAATGTATTTTAAAATAGAAATCTAATATTTATTCAGACATTACCTCTTACTTATTTAATTAACGGAAATATGAAGTTGTCTGATGTGTACATTTTCTTTTGAAGACTTTTTCAACTTTATAACCTTCATCTATTCGTGTGCGTCGCCGCGGTGTACCGCTTACAAAATTGTAGCCAGGGCTCATTGCAATTATTAAAAATTAATGTTTGTTTATGTTTCTTTCCGTATAGAGCGTGAACACTTAAGCAAATATCGATATCTCGCCGAGTGCATGCAGCGCGCGCTCTCTTTCGAGTGCCGAGTTAACTACATCTGATGGCCCGCACTCTTTCGTGATGTGTATACGGCGATAGTTACATGTTCGTTCGGCTTGCATTTGGATCACAAATTTTATTTTTCTGTTTAAGTGTAAAATTTTTTGATGCATGGCTTATTAATTTAAATTGTTTGGCGTGCTCTTTTATGTGTCACTTTTTAAATAAACGTACTTTCCATGAATGGGTTATGTTTTTATAAATAACTTTATCTATCAAAAAAAAAAAATTCAGCATAATCGTCGCACCCTTACTTTTCAGACTTGATTTTAGAATAAAATGTGCGACGATTATGCAAGAAAAAACGGTACTACGTCGCCCGTAACTAGGGACAAGATTGTCTGGTGAAGTGCGATGATAACCTGTCAAGACTCTGCATAACACCTGGGTAATACACCATATAGCAATGAAATGAAAGTTATACCATGGAATTAAGTATCATTTAATTGAAACTTTATTCATACCATTAAAAAAAAAAAACAATCTTTTGAAATTTTAAAATTCAAGCAATGTCATTTTGTGACAAAAAAAAAGTACCAAAGTGCATGGATCAGAATCTTATTGATTCACTTTGAAACCTCAAATGCTTGCTGATTTATTGTTCTGATTGTATTGGTTTTAGACCATTTTATTACGATTTTATTAAATAGTAAAAATGTAGCACATTAATTTTACATTTATTTGGTGTATTAAGTAGTAAAAAACAGCTTTTATAAAATTAGAGACAATAACACCAAAGTCTTCTGTTTTTCAATAATAAAATTGAACTAAATATAAAACCATAAGATCTTTTCTCTAGCCGTAACCAGTTTGTTCCCCACTGTTAACTAGATGTAAAATATGCAATTTACCTGGTGCCAGGATGTTTAAAAAAAGAAAAAACCCTTGCATAAACCAATTTGAATAGACCAATAACAATCCTTTAAAAAATATAAAAAATGTTGCAAGTTTATTTGGGTGCCCTTAAATTTCTCTCAAAAGGTGTGTTTCACCACTGACTTTATGAATTTCCTAGAAACTACTGCAGTTTCCTTCTTTAACAAGTGTCATCACAATCGTTGCAAAAGCTGTCCAAAAAGAAGACCTTGCTAAGGCATCGTAGTTTATTTATATTCATGCTAATAATTCCAGTCTACCAACACCATAACAATAAAAATTGGAGCAGACCGTATCTACAGTTCATATTTGCGGTATTGAAACTTTCAAACTTGAGCTTTGTCATGGTCACCAATAACAAACAATTTAAATTGCAAGCCATCTGTATCACACCCCGCAAGGCTGAGCATTCGTAAGTCTTCGTCTGACACAACACACAAACTTGTAGGTTAAACTTGCCAATTGTAAAGTTCAACCTATTCCCTTTAAAAACGTTGTTAAAACTTGGCTTACAAACATCGCTAACTTTAGACTTGAAATACACCACTAAACAAACTTATAACAGTTAATAAATAATAAAATATATAATCGTAATAGATGTAAAGAATTAAATTTTTTAAGGAAAACCCAAAAAATTCCCCAATAAGACCAGGGAACATGCACGGGTAAGGAAATGTGACAGCTGGAAGGCCTGGTGCGCAGGTGAAGAGTCTGGCGGGCATGACGGAGGACTGCAAGCGTCACCTGCGCGTCAAGACGCGCAACATCCTGGACCGGCTGGTGCGCAAGTTCGGGGCGGAGAGCGTGGGGGCACACGTCCCGCCCTCGGACGCCGTCATGCTCAAGCGGCTGCGCAACCTGCGCAAGGCGAGCGCGCGCAAGAGGCGCGAGCGTGACCAGCGCCGGCAGACCGACTCCGGCGACGAAGACGACGGTCGGTCGTTCGCTGTGAAGGCCCGCGCTAAGACGTGAGTCGTGTATTTCACCTTGTTTTTCGTGTTTAGGGATGACATCTCATGTCGTGTTAGTTTGGGAAGTCAATTTTATTTAGTATAGTGTAAAGAATCAATTTTAAGTATCATTTACAAAGATACTGACACCATTGCTTTGGTTGGCATTGTATGTTAGGAAAACCACACATATTTTATTCTTTGAAAATGAGGGTAGTGTGTCATGTAAACCTTTGCTTTATTATTCCATCTGACATCCTTTTGAGTCTAAAATAGTAATAATTTTTTTCTAGTTAAAGGTAAAGCCATCCTAAAATTGTATTTTACTGTCCTTAAAAAGTGCAATTTGTTTGGTATAAAATAATGTGCAAGTTTTAAATTGAGTTGAATATGATTTTAGAAATTATTCAAATTTTTTCTATTTTAATTTTGTAATACTAATTGTTTTTCTGTAGTTACTATTTGCAAAGGTTTGTATCGTTGAGGTTCTGTGGCAGGATCGACGAGATCCTGGCCGACTCGGAGGACTCTGCCCCGGAGGAGGAGGCAGCCCCCAGTGCCGCCGGGCGCCCCAGGAAGAGGGCGCGGCAGTCCAGCGCCTGGATCCAGGAGGACGAGGACAACTTCATGGACTTCACCGACGCCGCGGCCGCGCGCCGCATCACAGGTGCCTGCCTCGCCACTCTTCCTGCCTGGGCTCAAGATTATCTCATGAGTTGCGATAAAGCCGAAATAATACTGAAACGCAACCAATCAATCATGAAATCAGTATATTTAATTAAAACACAACTCTTATTTCAAAGATGTATGCACTAAGTAGATTGGAAAAAAAAAAAGTTTTTTCTTTTATATAAAGCTGGACTCCCAATCATCTGTTTCATCCGTCCGTCACCCGTCCGTCCGTCAATTTCGGTCCGTTATTTCTCTCGGCAATTATTACCGACTCAACCATCCGCCATCCGTCCGTCCGTCACTATTCTAAAATATCAGTGCTACAACTTTCCGCCACATACTTTCTCAATTGTAGGTAAACGTTTGGTGAAAATAATTTACTTGGATTAATTAACTTTTGATATTATGAATGTGATAATAAGTTGACAGGCGGGAACCGTGCTTTGACAAGTGGATTAAACGGGTGCCGTTTTAAAAATAACATTAGTCATGCCAGCAATAAATAAAATTATGCTTCTTTTATTACTGCGTCAAAGGAAACAGAAGCTATTTCTATTCAGGCTTTTTCCCTCAGTTTCTTATCCAGATAGTCTTTGCTATATATATTATATAAATGCTCCCTTTCGCGGACGTAATTTATCAGCATTTATTCCGAAAAGCTCATTCTCATAAGCAATCTTTACCGTTATTATGACAATAATAATCGGTCAATACGACACAGCCTTCTATATATTGAAAATTAAAAAAATCTAACACTGTTTTCGGAAAGTCGTATTGAAGACAGTCGACTTAACAAGGCGGTGGACCATCCGTTGGTCCGTCAAAAGCTAAAGCTTGGCAAGGTTTTGACGGACGGACGGAATTTTTCGGGCCATCTGATTGGCTGCAGGTCACGTGATTGACGGACGGACGGGTGACGGACGGATGAAATGGATGATTGGGAGTCCAGCTTTATGCAAACTCATTTTAGTGTGTTACATTACAACATTGGAACATTTTTCAAATGCATCTTTATTTGCTGATTTATTTGTACTGTTCTCAGTACTTAATTGTAAAAGAGCATCATGTATCAGTCTAAATAATGCAGTTTGAAGAAATTCTGTGCTAGTGAGGCGTAATAATATTGCAATGCTGGCTATGCTTCTAAGCAAGGTTTTTCTTCTGGACTTCCGTGCAGGCTTCTCGTTGTGCATAGGACAACTATGAGATGTGAGCTGTAACAATAATGTTATATGGTGGAGAAGATAGTTGTAACAAAAGGCTTTTGAATGGTTTTAAGAATCTGTAGACTGCATTTCGTATCTTAAACATTATTCTGGAAACCTAGGTTTTAGCCATTTTCACTCCTAAAAATACAGTCCATTAAACAAAATACGGAAACAGAACTACTCATCCGCTTAAATGCTTTGATTTCAAATTGCGTAGTTTCTTCAGAAGCTCTGCACACTGTATGTGTGGTCAGGTATGGAGGCGCCTTAATTTATTTCCGCAAAGTGCTGAAACATGGTGCGTGTTCCTGTAACCTTGTGGTATTCCTCACCGCTCATTAGGGATGTGAGTGAAAACATTTTCAGTTTGAAATATTTTCTAAAAAAAAATATGAAACCACACATTTTTTACAAAACATTTTCTTTTATTTCATTACCAACATAGATTAACATAATTTTCTGCAGATTTGTAGTTACTGTACTGTTAAAACAATGTAATTATATAGGTAAGATGAAGGACCAAATATGTACGCTTTTGCATTGTTAGTATTGAAATTTTTAATTAACTATATTACCTCCAATACTTCATTTTTTTTTGTTGCTAGTTTTTTCGATAGCATTCTAGGGTTTGGCCGGCCCATGCAGGTGTCATGACCTGGGAGGGTTGTGTTTGCTCGCAGCCACGGACCCCGCGCAGAGGCAGGCCCAGGAGCAGAGGAAGCAGAAGTCTGCGCCCTTCAAGACGGCACCGGACGGCCGCCTGATCATCGCGGACGACAGCGATGAGGACCAGAGGAAGATCCCCAGGAGAGCGCCGCATGTTCCCCCCTTGGACAGCGGTGAGTGTAGCGGTCCTGTGCTGTTTAGGTTCCTGCAATAGTTTCAGGCAGGTTGTCGAAGAACGACTACCTACTATATATAGTCTTTACCATGTTGCAATTTCTATGTAACACACACTTACACCTACACACACTCTTACCCCTAGAACACCATAACTACTGTGCCGTTTCAGTGCCACTTTCAGGCACAAATGTACGATTTTAAATTTAATTTTTAAAGAAGGAAACTAAACAATAAATTTGCATTTTTAATTTAACTTAATTTTGTTTCCATTACTGTACACTCCGACGTAATCTTGTGCAACCCAGTGCACCTGCGCTTGTTCACAGGCTTCAATTAGATACTGTTTGCTAGCGATTGGCTATCGCTGCATCTCAACCGCGGTTGGAATCACATTTTCTCCCTGTAACAGTATGACTTTTCGTGCTAGCCCCCAAGCCCACTGCTAGCAACTTTCATTTCTCGGAGGCAAGCATAGGTAAGGGTTTTGCCAGCACGTACAGGAATAGGTTACAGCCCCCGGCGACGCCTCGGGACGATCTACATAACGCCTTTCCCAGGCGACTTAGCAAATTTTAACCCCCTCCCCTCATCCCCGCCTGTGGCTTCACAAGAACTTCCACTCGGAGCATCGACCCCCAGTGAACCCAGGCGGGGACATTGTCTTTTCAAGGACTTTCGCCCTTGTCAAATAGTGCCCTCAGCAAAGTCGAGCGGCGGAAAAATCCCTAACCTTGCTCTGAGCGCTGGTCGCGAGCGCACTCAGTGCTCTCTAGCGGACGTCTCGGTGACCTTCCAGGCAGGTTCCCCTCTTGGCTGCCAGAGCGCACTACTCATCTCTCCCATAAGCGACAGCTTGTCATAATCGACCTTGGCAGCAGTCGCAGTGCGATTGCGATCTTAGTTCGCCAGCGACTCGCGTGAGAGCGCGGCGAGCGTTTTGCAGTCTGCTTCGCCCCTTCGGGCATTTCCGGACAATTATGTTTTTCCTTTGACCGACCGACGCATATTTTTCTCCGCGTGGCCCAAGGCGGGCGCCTGGCTTATTCACCCAGCTGGTCTTATCTCTAGGACGTGCTCCCCCGGTGCAAACAACACCCCCCCCCCCCCCCCCGCCCGCACCTTATCACTCACGGTGCGCGTAGTCGCGTCGAGTTCAGTTCACCGCCCTGGGCGACCTTCACAAGACGACTGACTGTACTCCCACAGCGGCCTGCTGGGCACGCAACTTGACGAACGTCCTTCGTTCCACGAGCCAAGCAGTAATAATTAGTTTTCATTCCCGGCTAGGACGCATGTGTTTAACCCATCCTAGGTATAAAGTTAAAGTTTTCTAAACAAAGATTTTTCATTATTTTGGGCACACTACCTACAACATGCCTCTCTCCACCCAACCTCCCCTACATCTTCCAACACCTGCCCATACCCCCCTACACCCCCCTCACTACACACACCAAGTCTACACGTTTCCCTACACAACCCAAAACCCCCCATGCACAAACATCATCCCCCTTAAACACACACATTACCAACATACAACCTCCACTGCACAAACACAAAGGCTGACAGGGATGTGATAATTGGATGGCATGTGGGGGGAGGGGGGTTGTTATGATTGTATATGTATTTCGAGGGTGTGTTTTACCCATCATACACACTCTCAACCACACACTACGCACTACCCGCCAATCCTACACTCTCACCCCCTAATCCTACACACACTGACATCAACCAACACACCTACTCATGTGGCTGTGTTGGGTGGGGGTGTGCAAGTGTGTGTAGAGTAGGGGTGTGTAAAGTGAGGGGAGTAAGCATGTGTGCATGTATGGTTGGGTGGTGTGTTTAGGCTGGTTGGTTTGTATATAAAGTGGATGTGAAAGTATAGAGAGGGTGTGGTGTGTGTGAAGTGTTAAGGGAAGAGGAGTGTTTGTGTAGGGTAGAAATATATATATATAAATACCACCCTTTGAACGCATTCCTCATTCTACTTATAGACCCTCACTCTAAACATACTCCCCCCACCTTACACACACTTACCCACCCCCTACTCTACAAACATACACACCACCTCTACCTTTCAGGCATCCTTCACCCCCACCCCACCCCACACACACGCAACTATTGAAAAAGTTGTGTGTGTGTAGGTTTGGATGTATGTATGTGTGGGTGTGTGAATAGATTGTTGTGTGTAAGCATAGAGAGGGTGGTATGTGTAAGAGAGGTGTACTTCTAAAAGGCAGGCAATCCTACAGACCCGCCCACATCATATCACCCCCCCCCCCCTACCCCCTATCAAACCCCAAAATTCACACCCAATTTCCCTATTCAATCACATGGGTGTTTAAGTTTGGGCGTGAGTTTAGGGCGGGGGTAGTGTAAGGTGGGGTAATATGGCAAGGGCATGTGTATAGGTGCGCATATGTATAAGTGGGTGTATGTAAGGTATGGGTTGTGTAGGTGAGGGTTGGTTGGGGGTGAGTGTATAGTGTTTTGTGGCCATACAAATAGCCCTTACACATACCACCCTCCTATGCTCACACACAACAACCTATTCACACGCGCATACATGCACACCCCACCCTAACCCTACACACACTCACGAGTGTGCGTGGGATTGTATGGTTGCCTGACACACACACACACACACACAGTACACATACACATACATACCCTCACATTACACACACTACCCTTGTCCTACAGATACTCCCCCAGTCTACACAGTCCCTGCCCTTCATACACACGCCAACCCCCACCCTGTAAAAACCCCCAGCCTACACACACACACACTACCCTCACCCTACAGAGATCTCATCCCTTCAATCACCACTGCGTGACATTAACCCTACCATACACACATCCACATGTGATGGTAAGGGGCTGTGTGTAGGGTGGGGGTTTGTATAAGGTGGATGGGGATGTGGGTGAAGGGTTGTGGGGGGGGGGGGGGGGTAGTGTGGGTAGGTAGGTATTGAACATAAGAGTAGGTGGAAGGTTGTGTAGTGTGTGTGGACTGTGTAGGGTCTGCTTTACATACACACACACACACACACACACACACAAACACAGCTCCCTTATACATACCTCCTATATCCACATAGATACATAAATAAAACACACACAAACCACCACCTTACACATACCTTTGCCCTACTCCAATGTCCACCCTACTACACACACACCCACCTCAGTGTGTAGGGTAAGGGTGAGTAGGGTGGCAATAGTGAGGGGTGGGGACAAGTGTGAAGGATTGTAGGGAGGGAATAAGTGCAGGGAAGATGAATGGAGCCAAGGGTGCATGTAAGTGGATCACTCATGCCCCTACCCTCCCCACCCTACACATCCACCCCCAAATTACACCCACCCCTGCCCCCTACTCACACATTTACTCTAAATTGTAAGTGTATTGAATTTGAGGGGAGTATATGTAAGTTTGGGGGTATTTGAGGTGGGTGGGAAAGTGTGTCTCACCTTACACTGACCCCCAACTTCCACCCTTATCACACTAGCCTCACCCAACTTTCCTGCACGGAACACACCCTTTCCTCATTCCCATCCTACACACACATTTACAGTGTATATGTAAGCCGTAGGGGGGGAGGGGTAGTCATGGTTAGTTATAGGGTAGTTAAAAAGGTAGTTATTTGACTGGTGGGTAAGGGGGGATGTATGACTGTAAGGCAAAACCTTGTAGCATTCTTCACATTCACCCATTTTACTTTCTCACACACCTGCACAGCTTACATACTCTGCTATGATGCTCACCCTATCCTACCTCCCTCTACACTAACCCACATTATGAACAAGTGTATTTAGTAGGTTGTTTAGTGATTTCATGTGGGTGGGGGAAGGTATGTATTAAGATGTGTGAGGGTTAAGGGGAATGTCCCACACCCCCTCCCTACAACTCTGCTCCCATCGGACTCACCACTTTACACTTTATTGGGTAAGTAGGGAGGGGGTTTGTGTCCCACCATAACAATCACTCTCGCCTGGCTTCCACATACTCAAGGTCCTATACTCAACCATGTGTGTAGGGTGGAGGTGAGTGTAGAGGGACACTGTAATGGGTAGTGAAGGGTGGGCATGTGAGCAGGGCTGGGTGCATGTCAGGTTTTTCACACCCCCCACACACACCAATAACCCCACCCACCTTACACACACACACACACACATTCATTCATCCTACTCCCCCCTGCACACACAAATGTATATGAATGGTGGGGGTAGTGTATGTAGGATTGGGGGGGGGGGGGGGGGCCAAAGTTGTGTGGACTGATCTGTAGAGAGTGTGTGTCCACCCTACATACTTATGTGGGTGTAGCGTGGGGTAGTTAAGACCAGGACGCACACCCATCCTTACATACACTGTCCCCACTCTACATATACTCCCAAAAACACTACCACCACCCTACCCAGCCACATGTGTGTACAAGGCTGAGTAGGTAGGGTGTGTTTGTTAGGCCGTTCAGAGGGTGATGGTGTAGTGGTCAGGTGATTGACCCACCTGCCATTCACCCTGCCCTTCTCTCATGCCCAACTTACACTCACACATCATCCCTACACATTTGTGTGAGTGTAAGGTTAGGGTAATGAAGGTTCTTGCGTATGTGTTAGGCAGGGTGAGTGTAGGTGAAGCTGAACATTTAGAGTGGGATTCATAAACTCCCCCTCCCCCCCCTTCATCACTACCCCAACTACTTTAATGTAAATGGGTGAGTACGGTGGAGGTTGAAAATATAGGGTTGGGAAATGTGGGTTCCACCCTACATGTATCCTACTTTCCACCTACGCTCCTACACCCCTTATACTTAACCTTCCCCCGCCCATACTAACACACAATAAAACACCCTGCTCACCCCTACCCTCCACCAGGGGCATAACGGAGCAGGGTGTGTTGAGTGGGGGGCAGGTGCAAGGTAAGTATGTGAGCATAGGATGTATGAGAAAGCACGTTCTGTGTCAGTGTCTTCCTTACACAGTCTGGTCTAACATGCATACATTAGTACCCTATCCACTTTACACACACACTACACCCACCTGTTTATCTCCACCCTACACACCCATTTGTGTGTAAGGTTGAGTAGGGTGGGGGTGTGCTTTTGTGTCCTACCTTACATGCATCCAAGCCTCCTAACTTTCTATCATGCCCACCCTACTCACACGCCCTCCATTTGGTGTGTGGAAGGTGGGCAAGAGAGCAGGGCAGCAGGGGTGTACTGTGCTGGAGTATGTTGGGTGAGGTGGTGTTTCAGTGTGTGTAAAGTAAGTATGTGGACATAGGCGGTTATGTGTAAGGCAAGCAACCCTCCGCAATCCCACCCTACACACACCTCCTTAACCCTCACGTGTGTGTGCAGGGGTTAATAATGGGGGTTTTTTGCAGTGTAGTGGTGTGTTAAGGGGAAGGGAGGGGGTGGTGTATTAAGACCGTGTGGGGCCTACTTTACTACCGTTAACCCACCATTCACAACCATTTACAAACCACACCCCTACAAACACATTCCCCCATCCACACTAACATCCACTAGCCCCTTATTCCCTACTACCCTACATGCTCACGTGGGTGTATAGGGTGGAGATTACGTATCGCGAGCAGGGCAGGAATTTATATGTTGGGTGAGTTTATTGTGTGTGGAATGGGGGTTGGTGTGGGGCAGGGGTGTGTGAAAGGTACACCATATATATCCCCACCCCCACCCAACCTTACACAACCACCTTACACACATTCAACCATTTATCCTCTCTTCACTTCACTAAACCCCACCCACTTGTCTAAGGATGAGTAGGATGGGTGTAGGGATCAGGGTTGTGGGTGTGAGTGTAAGGTAAGAGTATGGGTGTAGGGTGGAGGGGGGATATGTGGGCTTTTGTCCCACCTGACCCTTAAACAGGTGTGTGTAGGTTGGGCTTAAGAGCAGGGCAGGGCTGTCGGGTGACTAGTGTGTGTGGGGTGGGGGTGGAAATGGGTGTGAACCATCCTCTACACACAACCAAACTACTCACCCCAGCACACACAAGTGTGTGGAAGATGTATAGTGTGAGTGTGTGTCTAGCTCACCTCTACCCCCACCTTACATACTTGTGGGTGTGTGTTTGTGTGTGTGTGTGTAGGGTGGTTCAGTGTTATGTGTGTAAACTACCTTACATGCACACCAACCTCCACTCAACCTGGCCTGCTCGCATACTCACCCTACACTAACTTCACCCAAACCTATACATACTCCAATACACACCATGCTAAACACTCACATGGGTTTTATCTTTGAAAGATTTATGCAATGGGAGTGCATGACCATTGCTTAGCAATGGCGTATGTCCAAAAGCTTACATCAAGTCATGCACTCCCATTGCACAAATCTTTCAAAGATAAAACCCATGTGAGTGTTTAGCATGGTGTGTATTGGAGTATGTATAGGTTTGGGTGAAGTTAGTGTAGGGTGAGTATGCGAGCAGGCCAGGTTGAGTGGAGGTTGGTGTGCATGTAAGGTAGTTTACACACATAACACTGAACCACCCTACACACACACACAAACACACACCCACAAGTATGTAAGGTGGGGGTAGAGGTGAGCTAGACACACACTCACACTATACATCTTCCACACACTTGTGTGTGCTGGGGTGAGTAGTTTGGTTGTGTGTAGAGGATGGTTCACACCCATTTCCACCCCCACCCCACACACACTAGTCACCCTACAGCCCTGCCCTGCTCTTAAGCCCAACCTACACACGCCTGTTTAAGGGTCAGGTGGGACAAAAGCCCACACATCCCCCCTCCACCCTACATCCATACTCTTACCTTACACTCACACCCACAACCCTGATCCCTACACCCATCCTACTCATCCTTAGACAAGTGGGTGGGGTTTAGTGAAGTGAAGAGCGGATAAATGGTTGAATGTGTGTAAGGTGGTTGGGTAAGGTTGGGTGGGGGTGGGGATATATATGGTGTACCTTTCACACACCCCTGCCCCACACCAACCCCCATTACACACACAATAAACTCACCCAACATATAAATTCCTGCCCTGCTCCGATGCTCGCGATACATAATCTCCACCCTATACACCCACGTGAGCATGTAGGGTGATGCTGAATGTAGGGTAGTAGGGAATAAGGGGGTAGTGGATGTTAGTGTGGATGGGGGAATGTGTATGTAAGGGTGTAGTTTGTGAATGGTGGGATAACGGTAGTAAAGTAGGCCCCACACTGTCTTAATACACTACTACACTGCATATAAACCACCACTATTAGCCCCTGCACACACACGTGGGGGTTAAGGCGGGTGTGTGTAGGGTGGGACTGCGGAAGGTTGCTTCACTTACACAAACACACCTGTCACAACTGCCTTACACATAACCGCCGATTTACACAAATTTACTTTACACACACTGAAACACTGCCTCACCCAACATATTCCCGCACGGTACACCCCCGCTGGCCTGCTCTCATGCACTCTTTACACACACAAATTGCAGGGCGAAAGTCGACTGGGTGTAAGTAGGGAGGTCATGAGAGAAGGGAGGAGTTTTGGATGCATGTCAGATTTAGGGCAGGATACAAAAGCACACAACCACCCCCCACCTTACTCACCCCTACACACAAATGTGTGTGTAGGGTGTTAATAAGGTGGAAGTTAAGGCATGGATGAGTGTAGGGTAATTCTCGCCTGAGTCACACATGGCCAATCTTCACACCCCTGCCATGCACTTATGCCTACCTTACACATCCAGTGTGGATGGGGGTATGAGTGTAGGTTGGAGCTGGGGGTAGTGTATAATGGCTGTGAGTAGGGAGACCATGAGAGCAGAGCAGGGAGAAAGTAGTCAGGGTGCATGTAGGGTGACCCTCCCAACCCCACCCTGCATTCACCCTGACTACACTCTCCCTGCTCTGCTCTCATGCTCGCACTACTCACAACCACTCTACACTACCCCCACCTCCAACCTACACTCATACCCCCATCTACACTGGGTGTGTATGGTAGGCATGAGTGCATGGCAGGGGGTGAAGGATGGGGGTGAGGGTGGGACATGGGTGTGAACTACACTATACACAAATCCATGCCCCAACTTGCACCCCACCCTAATAACACTAGCAGCACCCAACATAGACTCCTGCACACAAGTGGATGGGTAGAGGGGTGGAGGCTAATGGGGGGAAGTGTGTGTGCGCGTGTGCGCGTCCCACCCTACAATCACCCCTGGCTCCACTGACCATGCCCTACACACACCCAAGTCCCTACTCCACCCCCACCCAACTCACTCTTGTGGATGTGAGTGTAGGGTGGGGAAGTGTGAAGGGTTGCCTGCATTATTCAAACAACCCTCCACACCTCCCTCACACATACCTACTATGCTCACAAACACACCCCTACTCTACACACATCTTCACCCCACTCTCGATAGTTTTACATACAACCTTCAATTGAGCACCTTTTGTAGTGTCTAATATACACAAGGGCTTTGACTAAATTTTGAAAAACTTTTGTAATATGCTGTGGCAGTGTTGGCAGGCTGTGTGTGATGTGCACAGATGATGCAGAGGACAGGACCAGCACAGTGGACACAGCCACCCTGCCTCGTGCGGGCAGGAAGAGGAGGCTGAGCGCGAGCACTGACGGCTTACGCGAACCTGCCATGAAGTACCAAGGTGAGGGGCAGAACACACTGCCTTGATGATTCAAAGAATAAACCTTCAGCTTTCTATGAATGATAGCAGTAGTAGTAATAACACCTCTTAAACAAAATATAGTAACTAAACAAAAAGAATCACTTGGGCCCTGTGAATCGTACATAGAAACTGTGGCCCTGTGAAGGTTTAGTTTAAAGTATGCATAAAGACATGCTCTCGCCACAATTAACATTGTTTGGGGGGGATGTTTCTAGTTAATCTTTTCCCAGCAAATTTACACAATGGCTTTAGAAATATAGGAGTATATTCATAAAAATATATGCAGTTACAAAACAACCCTCCACTTGCCACCATTGTACTAGGTCTGAGGAGTACTATATTATAGTGTGGCCTGATGTTGGCAGTAATGCATGTGTTACAGCGGGCGGCTCAGGCATCCACCGGCCGATGAAGAGGGCCACGCGTGGGGGCAAACCAGCCTCCGCGGCGGCGACGGGGGCTGCGTACCGTTCCAAGAAAGCACGTGGGGACATGAAGAGAAAGGGCCTGCCGGACCCTTACGCTTACGTTCCGCTGTCGCGCAAGATGCTCAACAAGAGGTGAGCGGAAATTACATAACACTGTTATGTCAAATTGCTGATTAAAGTTTTTAGTTACAATTCAATGCAAAATAATGTGTTAAATTGCATTTTGTATGTACCTGGTGTCAGTTTGATGTTAACAAATTCCGCCAATTAATTATCTCCCTAGTAACAGTAGTTTCATTTTTTTCCACCATTAGTCCTGTGCGTTGGGTTGTTCATGCATGAGTGTCGCTGCTTGCAGGCAGAGGGCCAAACACACAGGGCAGTTCACGAACTTGGTGCGTGCCGCGAGGAAAGGAGCGCAGAAAGGCGCAAGGCAGCGTGCCAGGTCTGGGAAGAAGAAGTAGGCCATGAACCTGTGTATTTATGATTGGAGAAGAATATTCACAGTGTAACATAGGTTGGTGATGTAAATTGTTATGTTGCCATGTAGGTATTGTAAACAGGAGTTATGGACAATAATAAAGTGTGCAAAATTATCACAGTGTGTTTGTTACATGACCAGTTATCCCATTTAATGTCTGTGTTTACCAAAGTTAATATTTTGCAGATTTCTCACCAGGAAAATAAAATCTAGAAATTAAAAGGATGTTCTGTAAACTTGTGAAATATAGGGAAATTGCCAATATCTTGATTTCTAAACAGCATCACTTTAAAATAAAATTAATGTGAGACAGCCACATACATAAGAAGTGTAACTTCATAGGCAAGAGGGATGGGGAATTTGTAGGTTACAGTAAAACCTCTTACAACGAACTCCTTTATAACGAAATCCTCATTATAACGAATCAGTTGTTTGGTCCCACCAAAACGCCATATAACCCTATGTATTTTAACCTCAAAATAACAAAGTATTTTTTTTCATATTTCCACCAAAAACCCCTGCTACAGCAAAAGCACAATTTAAAATTTTCAAAAAATTTCCTTAGTATTTCTTATTTATACAATTTGCTTCGTTAATATTACGTTTCGGTAAACACAAATATTCCTGCATCTTATAATATTGGCTGACATTGACCATAGAACTATTGACATACTGAAACGCACTTCGAAGCTAATACATTGCACCACCACTAGCGGGAAAAAAATTCACTTTGATTAATCAATGTTCCGTACTTCACCAAGAAAATTTGTCACAAATCCCACCTACAAAAGTTATATCTGTTTCTGTGGAAATACACATTCGTTTGTTTGTTGTCATGAATGCCGATATTTTAGATTCTGTGGAAATTTTACTTATCTAAATTTCGCAGAGTCTAAGAGTTGTTTTCTAATTGTGGTAAAATAAATTCTACTTCAAGTATTTTATTGTTTGGAGGTTAGCTTTGATGAATTACTTATGTTTACATACAAATTAGGTTATGGATGCACAAAACCATGTGCAATGATTGGGACGCATTTTAACTTCTTTCGGTGCTATAATTATTTTTTGTTTACAATAATATATTTTAAAAAAAAATTGGTTGTCTGTAAAGTCGGTTATTCAAATATGTTTATTACTTTAACTAACAGATTATTTTAACTATAACTTTTATACATGTTTGCTATTTAACTCCTTCCAATCATTGTTATTCTGTTAAGGATAGGACGATGATAGGAAAAGAAGGAAACGAATGGGAGTGCTTCAAGTTTAACGTGACTCGAAAAAGTCAAATCGATGGTTGTTCCAATCGAGTGGAAGAGAGATAGATGCGGCGCAAGTGTACAATGAGCATAACGGGACAATGTGCGTAACGGGACACTTTTTCGTGCGTGCAGCCGGCGTTCATCGATTTATTAGTTGTCACGTCAAAAGAAGGCAATATATTTAGCGTATTTTGTTGTTTGGAGGTTAGCTTTGATGAATTGCTTTTGATTACATACAAATTAGGTTATGGATAGACAAAACCATATGCGATGTTTACGACGAATTTTAACTTTTTTCTGTGCTATAATTATTTTTTGTTTACAATAATGGATTTAAAAAAAAGAATGCAATATATTTTACCACAAAATTAAAAATTCTGTAGCCTATGGTGTTGGATAGGGAGACAAAAAAGTTTGTCTAAGTAAAAGAAAATTACACAGGCTTGCATAGTTGTCACTTTGATGCAAAATAAAGTATTTCTCCATTTCATTTAACGGTCAAAGTTTTTGCTTGGATTTACTTACTTTACTCTTAAAGCGGCCCTTAGCATCATGCATTCAATTCTTTTTAATTTATTTTTTGTATACATATCACTTGTAGTTTTGAATTCACATCGTTATAAAGAAAACTTCACTATAATAAACACACCCGAAATCAGTCCCTTCAAGCTTGTTATACTGAGGTTTTACTGTATTTGAAACACTTCCATAATAAGTGTAAAAGTATGGTAATTTACCTACAGCAGGTCGCTCTTTCGTATGAACTGCATCCTTAATTTTGGGTCAAAGATATCCAACATTTTCACTGTTAAGGTTGGCCCGCAAATATGAGTCACACCGTATAACTGTCTCCAGTAGAAAACAAGTGAAGGGTTTGTGCTCTGTCTCTTGGCTTAGTGTCACATTAGAAACTGCACTGATGTCTTTTCCCTCTACATCCTTTATGGCCCCTTCCTTCACCAACCACCCCCCCCTTTTTTTTTTCACCCTAGCACTAACAAAAATAAACTAAAAAGAATACAATTTTTTATACCCATGTTACCCTTCTATTGTCTCTTGCTTTAACCTGCTGGACTTTCATCCATTGTAGCATCCCACATAATCTCAATGGGGGCATATTAATCATAATAAATAAATATTAAATGAGATAATTCAGGAAACATTAATATGAGGAAGTGAAGGGTTTGTGCTGACTGTAATTATTGGCCTTTTAAAAAAAATATGAAGTACATATCTTGCTCGGCTATAACTAGGTACGTACATTATTAACTACAAATCAAAACATGTTAGTTTTAACTATTCTTCTTTAAATGGTTACTTGACCGTTGATTTTAGCCAACAAAAGTTCAAAGCATTAAAGATCATTCTAACGATTTCAAATAGATGCCGTCACAAGACACATATAGGTTACATAACCTTATGAAATAATGGTAAATAAAATTTCTGGCCTTTACTGAAGTGATGTGCGATTCTCTTCACGGATTCCCTCTCTGGAACACCAAAGTTAGGAGGCCATGACTCGAACCTCTATTAAATAAAATAAACAAAGTTTTAACAATCCTCAAAATAATTATCATAAGATACACATTTATTCACTCAAAACAGTGGTTAAGATTTAGATGTTCCATAATAAAATTAATTTTTACAACAGCACCAAAAAAATTGTAGAAGACGGTAGAAATTAATTCTAAAAGGGCAAGGTAAGTAATTTTTGCTTGGCACACAAGAAAATTAAAGTTAACTACAAGTATGTGGTATAAAACTAACAAGCTAGGCCATACAACTATTATTATAAGTTTTTCTTTTAAACATTAGGATATGCTAGAAATAACACCAAATATTATTTTACCAATTCTGGAAAAATAGGGGGGGAGGGGGGTTAAACCCCCTCCGAATATGTGAAAAAAAAAAATAGAATGGAAAAAGTAAAAACATTCCCAGTCCCAGCCAAATAGGTACGATGGTCTATGGACAACGCTCAATCTACCAAAGAGATGTTTTCACTGTATACATTATGGTGTTAGTATTACATTTGTAGTCTGCTACCGTGAATTACTTTAATTTTTTTTTACAAATTAGTTTGTGTTATATAAAAACTAAGAATTGTATGTGCGCTACGTTTATCTCAATTTTTGCATAATTTTGGACTGTATTTCTGCAGTTTTAACTAGACATTATATGTGTGAATTTTATACCCTTTGTTTTTACTCATAGATAGAGCCAAGATTATATGGTTTTATGCGAAATCGCGAATTTTCATGCGAAATTCATCCCAAACCGTGAAAAATGCGAAATGTTTTCTAACCACAAATAAACACCTCAATATTGATTTAAATCGTTAACTACCGACTATTGGTTGATTGACAAAAATTCCGTATCTGTTTGTAGAAGAAATGGTCGTCATCCAACTGCAGTGTGGTGGTTATTTAATGCGTTAATTATTCATCTTAAAAAATTACAAGATATCACAAAAATTGACGATTTCACGAACAAAAAAAGATTGTTATCGGAGTTAGGTTAGAGTTTTTAAACACATCTAGCCACTAGAGATCACGCAATATTAACAACTGACGATCGTAAACTTAAAATTATCAAGCTAACAAACACAACAACGTGAAAAATCTCAGCGCCTTGTTTGCTGTATCCTTTGAAAAATACACGTGAAAAAAAACTGCATTCATTAAATAAATACGTATGAAAATAAAATAAAAGCGAACATTGATATTTAATGATCACTTAATATTTAATGAAATTTTACTGTAATGCAATTTTGTGTGCTTGTTGAATAAGCAGTTTACCGTGAAGCCTTCATTTTCATTTCACACTTCACAGGCGAGAGTGCCAAAATCGTAACATAATCGAAGTTTTCCGATCGCTAATGAAAAAGCACCTTATTGCAAGGATTTATTTATTTTACGGTCATTAAATATTTTAAATAACGCTTACCTACCCAACCCTCCCGGAAAATAAATAAAAACATTTATTTCACTGACCTGACATAACCTAACCTTTTACTTCGGGTTGAGTATATGGCTCTCTCGCCTGTAAAAAGTAGGCTTCCCGTGGTTTATTTTTTCGCTAAAACTTCAGTAAATACTAGTTTTTGGTACCTCCGGGCTTTGTTTACAAATGACGTGCATAAATGAAAGCTAAATTTCTTAATCATGCCGAAAAATAAAGCTACTGCGGCATCACGTGCTGACGAGTTTAAGAATGAGGGATTATATGTCAGTGACGGAAAAATACTTTTCTGTAAATATTGTAATTGCCGTTTGGAGCATGAACGTAAGGACACAGTAAACAAGCACATAATTAGCGACAAACATGTAAAAGCTAAACGATCCCCATGCACTTTGAAACGACAGCTTTCTATCCCAGAAGCAGGAGTGGCGCAAATATGCGCAAAAAAACAAAAGGAAGATTTTGTTCTCGAAACTGTTGAAGCCTTTGTAGCTGCAGGTATTCCTCTTGAGAAACTTGACAACAGCAAGCTGACTGCATGGATGCAGAAGCATGTAAGTGGTGCTGGTGATCTTCCAACAGCGGATTGGATGAGGAAAAAGTACATTCCCCTACTTAGAGAGAAAAAAGAAGTGGAAATCAAGCAGCAGCTCTTGGGGCAAGATGTGTTCATACTCGCAGATGAAACCACTGACAAGAGTAATAATTGTGTTTTCAACATCTTGTTTAAAATTCTGAAACCAGGTGCTGAACAAGATGTTATCTTAGGGGCTTCTTGTGTCCTTGATGCAGCAAATGCTGTTTGTTGTTCTCGGGCAGTGATTGATGTATGCTACAAATATGAAGTCAAGGAAGAAAACATAATTGCGTATGTTACAGATAGTGCCAGGTACATGACAAAATCTGCTGGTACCCTTGAAGGTGTATTTGGTGACCACATGTACCACATACAATGTTGGGCCCATAAAGTAAACAAAATGAAAGCGGATTATCCTGAATTTGCAGCTGCTGCTTTAAAGTTAATATGGATACCTGCAACGAATGTGGACTCAGAAAGATCTTTTTCTAAGTATTCTGTAGTTGTAAGTGACAGAAGAAGATCTCTAAAACCAGAGAATGCTGAACTGCTGACAATGGTGGCTTTTTCCTGAGCTTAATTATATTGCATTTATAGAACAAAAGTTTAACTGTAGTTTCTATTTTAATTAATTTAGACTCTCTCCTGAACTCAGGAACAGTACTTACCTGCATAAGAATACTAAATATTTTAGTTGTTAATTTTTTATGTACTCTCAACATAGTATTGTTTAATGTGCATATTTTAAGTCTCTAACCACGAATTATTGAAGCATTTGATCAAGGCAGCTCTGCTAGGTGTGTACATGTTATTACATGTGTTTTAATTTTTTATGACGATAAAGACGAAATCCACAATTCTTAATGACGAAAAGTCCTTTTTCATTACACCATAAAATCTTGGCTCTACTCATAGAGTGAACTTAATTTGTGTATGTGAATGCAGTAAAAATAAAACCATTATTGTCAGTGATTTAAGTTGCACAGAATGTGGACTTTAATGCATGCTATGATTCTCATGGTATTTAAATAATACTGATTTTGAGCGGCCCAGACCCTGGGTTTGATAAAGGTATCCGTTTGATTCTTGTCTAAAACAAAATTTAGTACCGTACTAAAAATTATTCTTTTTTCTACCAGCAGTATATTCAATAATTAGATACAAAAACTTCTTAAATAGCACCAATTTTCACCTAGAAATCCAAATTTTCCCGGGAGAGGACCCTTGGACCCCCCTCCATTTTTGAAACCGGTGTTCCTTCATAAAAAACATACTTCAAACACCCTCCCCCCCCCCCCAAAAAAAAAATTCTTGTGTGCGCCTTTGTTCAACTATATATATATATATATATATATATATATATATATATATATATATAATGAAAATATTTAGGAATAAATAAAAATTAAATCCTAACTTTGCCATAAAAACATATTTTAAAAATAAATAACAAAAAAATTAAAATATACAGTGATTAATAAACAGTTAAAAGTACCGGAATTAGAAACGGCACACTCTCCTCTCAAAGCCCACCGTGGCAGGTAGGTGGCAATAATACCCAAAACGTAACAAACATTACTACACAAAAATTATAACTTTTAAATTGAAATTATAATAAAGAACACTAGATATCTAGGCCACAAAATGCAGAGCAGGTTTAAAAAAAAAAAAAAAATTAAAAATATGATTTTAGAACTTTGATATGGTGAAGATTCACTGACAGAACCGAAATAAAAAAAAAATACTGAGAACAACAAATTGCACTCTGCCGTTATAAACTCAGTAAGTAAAAATGGGGACTAAACACCTCTGCATATGAAATTACAGGTACACTGTTATATAGCATAATCGTTGCAACACTACTTTTCAAACTTGATTTCAGTATAAAATGTGCGACAATTATAAAACACGGTACTAAATGGGGGGAATTCACCCCTGCCTGCTCAAGTTAGCAAAGTGGAAACTCAGTCTTGGAACCAACATTATTAGCTGAACGTAGGCTCTGATAGCCCAGAGTCTGTCCTCAGGCAGAAACAGAAGAACCTACGAGAGAAAATTCTCAAAGCTAGATTGGGAATGGAACCCAAAAAATCAAAACCTCTGAAAATTGGTAAAAGAAATTATTTTTGATGAGACAGAAATAACATCTAGATAACTTTTGACTGGGCTAAAAAAATTATTAATTAAATGTGTTGTTTGAAAAAAATAATTAAAATTAACACTCAAAATTAACATGTTTTTTTTAAAAAAAGAAACATAATTATGATGGCAATATGAAAATGATAAATAAATAAAGAAAGAAAAATTCAGTTTGTAGCTGAAGAAAAAAAACTGGACAGAATGGTGGTAATATTACCCAGGATAGCCACTGCATACAACAAAGAGGGACGAAACCTCGCAAAAATGCCAGTCTGCTTAAAAAAAAACTGGGAGGTGCCAAAATCCAAGGGTAAACCAAAATGTGGAGCGGGCCAACACCCAACTACACAACCCAGCGCAAAACAAAAGGACACACACCCGATACTGTACACTAAGATCCTGAACGTTAAATACCACTCTGAACACTGCAGTTCAACAAACCAACACAAAACTGACAAGATTTAGAAATACATATAGTTTTAAAAAAACTAAAAAAACACGCTTTATATAGAAAACCAAACTAAGAAAATAGAAATTTTTTCTTAATAAATTTGAATTAAGAATAGTGTAAATTTTTTTAATAAATATAAATAATAGTGTATATAAGAAAAAAATGTATTTTATTAAAAAAAAAAAAAAAAAAAAAAAAGCGTGGGGTGCTTGTTAAGACATTATCGAAATGATAATCTTTCTACTCATATATGTCAATAAAATATTTATAACTATTGACCCCATGCACTGAACACTTTTTTTTAAATAAAATAATTTTTTTTCTTATATACAGTATTATTAATTTATATTTATTAAAAATTTTTACACTATTCTCAATTCAAATTTATTAAAATTTATTTTCTATTTTTTTTTAGTTTGGTTTTCTATATAAAGCGTGTTTTTTTAGTTTTTTTAAACTATTATTTATTTTCTACTTTTTAGTTTGGTTCATTTATAATTTAAAGTGATACTTCTTTATAGACGTATGAAAGAAATATTATAACAATGTAAAAAAAACTTGATAGTTATTACATCTATTTACTATTAAAGTAGTTTTTGAATAGATATTGGCTGCAGTTAAAATAAAATCGATAAATATTGTTTTATCTCAGAAGTGTCTCCAGATGTGGCTCAATTTCTTATTTATTACATGACTTTACTATTAAAGTGATGAGTAGATATTGGCTGCTTCTAAAATATATATCCAATATAGCGTGTTGAAGAACTACAGTAAATAATTTCAATATCCTGCTATGAAAATCAATATATTAGTGAAGTCATTGATGTTTATTCTAAGTCAGCATATCTGATGGGTGACCATCCTTGTTTTGCAAATGTCTCACAAAAAAAAATTCACCCATTTGTTCCAGTCCGATTCCACTGTAAGTTTCATTTGCATGCAGTTGTACCAAACTACACTGGAGTATTCTAAGAAATGTTTTAAAATTTCTATTTTCTTTTTGTCTTCTTTGATTAGGAAACGTTCACATTCTTTGTTGAAATCTTTAATCCACTGGTAATCATTTGAGTTTCTGCCCGTGAATTTCTCAATCATGAAATCTTTTGCAATTATCCCTAAATTTTGAGTTTCAGATATAGTTTTTTTCCTTCAAGAAATTTTTCTAACAGTTTTTCCAATTTTTTATTTGATCCACTAAGTATAGATTCAGCACTTTTTGTTTTTTCCTCAATTTCTTCCAGGTAAAAATCCTTAAACTGTTAAGTTTTTGCTCTCTATCCAAATATGTTTTTGATATATCATCTGTCAAACTTATCCATATTTTCCGTGTTTGATGTCTTTTATTTAATGATTTACTGACCTTGGCATAGTTTGGAGTATTTGTAACAACTTGGTGTAGATTTGCTGGTTGGTGTTCGAGTGGAATTTCAAAAATCTGCCCATCATTTGTAGCTATTGAAGTTATGCATATGGTGTTTTATTTCCCATCTGCTGTTGGTTTCATAGCAAAATCAAACCTCAATTTTTCCATGTTTCGTGAAATATATGCAGAAAATGTTGGATAATTGGTAAAATGAAACAAAGACGTAATTGTGTTTCTCTATTTAACGAAAGAAACAACATTTAAAGCCCTTATTTCAGGGTTTTTTTTCATACTTTTTACAAATATAGATAATATTCTCTTCTAGAAAGTATATTGTTCACAATAATCATAACCCACTCTCACTTTTCATTTAATTAAATGTCACAATATTTAGTAGGCTTTCTTTATATCGCGCCAAAGACAAACTGAAAGAAAAAGTTCGCACATGAGTGAAATGGTTTTCTTTAGAATGTGCGAACTCTTTTCTTTCAGTTTGTGTTTGGTGCGATACAAACAAAGCCTACTAAATATTGTGAAATTATATAAATTGACGAAAATATTATTTTGCAAATTGAATAATGGAATAATCTTATCATATTAGGGTATTGTCATCGGTCCTCGATAAATCTACAAAGTTTGAATGAAATCTGGCAGTTTAAAGTGGGTCAAAATCGCACCCAAAGGAGTTGGTTATCTTCCTCAATCCTATCTACTATGAAGTCACTAACAGGGGCCAGGTTGATGCCTGTTACTTTGATCTAGCCAAAGCTTTTGATTCTGTTAGTCATCCACTTCTACTTCTTTAACTATCCAATTTTGGTTTATCTGACAACTTTGTTAATTGATTTTCGAGTTACCTCAGTAACAGAAGTTTCTTTGTCTCTATTTACAACAGTAATTCAACTCTTCACAATGCCTGTTCTGGTGTTCCTCAGGGCGGTACTTTATATCCTTTACTTTTTAATCTATATATCGATGATATCACACATGCCTTGTCCCACTCTACTGGTGTTCTGTTTGCAGATGATCTTAAAATCTGTAGAAAAATCATTTCAGTCAATGATTGCATTTTATTGCAATCCGACATCAAGGCAGCTAATCTTTGGTGCAAATCAAATCTTGTCCGTCTTAATCATGATAAAACAGAAATAATTTCCTTTACCAGGAAATATTTTCCTATAAACTATGAGTACAAATTAGAGAATTTAATTCCAAAAACGACTAATTTAAAAGATCTTGGAATTATTCTTGATTCTAAATTATTTTTTCATCAACATGTAGATATTTTAATTTCTAGTTCTCGAAGAACACTTGCCCTAATTAAATATATTACTTACCATGCCACTAATTCAGATTCCATTATCCATTATTTCTCTTTTCTTAGCACTTATTAGGTCAAAACTAGAATATTGTTCAGTAATATGGAACAACATTAATTCATCTGATAGGTATTGATAAAATTGAAAATATTCAAAACAAATGTATTAAACTTATTACTCAAAAATCATTTCCCCCTCCTAAATTAACATCACTTTTTGATCGGCGTGCCCTCCTTGACCATCTTTTTATTTCCAATTGTTATTCTTCTACAATCAATTGTAAATCCATCTTAGATAATACTGGTTTAAGAGTCCCCCAGTATCATAGTCGACTTATGTCTACTTTCTGTACAATCAAGAGAAAAAATGATATTATTTTTAGATTAATAAGCAATTATAATAGTTTAGACCCAATAGTAACAAGCTTAGCCAATTAGTAAATTATTTTAGTAGCACTTGCAGCCAATTCAATTAACTGTGTATTCTTAGTCCACTAATTTTCTGTATTTTTGAATTTATTAATATTTTTTGTTTATTATTTTTTTGTTTGTGTTTTGTGTCCTTTGTCTGTTGTGTCTCTTGTGTATTGTGTGTGTTTTTTTTTATTGTGCACACCCCTGTAATCTCTCCTCAGAGTGTTGGTGTGTGTCACAATTTATAAATAAATAAAATAAAACATACATACAAACAAACATACAGGTGAAGCTAATATAAAGCGTGTAATTAGTCCAAATGGCCATCCAAAAGTGCATGACTAGGTCCCAAACCCTATACATCCAAGAAAAATTTTGCACCTGCTAAAGCAAGCTTGATCATGAAAAATAAAAATTACATTTAAAAAATTGTGCAAAGTCACAAAAGGAGAGCAGAAAAAAAAAACTGAATTTTAAACAATAATTTTAGAGAAGAAAATGAAGTTAATACCATACCTCAAAATGATGACAATGCTGCCGGAGGTAGTTGAAACGGTGAGTCACAGCAACACCCAGTCGAAGTCGCAACCACCCCAGCAAACTCCAGGCAGCAGACACCACAGGTGAGGGTCCATGCAGCAACAAACCTAGCAACAAACATCAAAACTATGAAGAGTAACAAGGTGCAAACACAAAGGAAAAACTGACTCATTACGATTTTGAAAAAAAAAAAATGGGAAAACACCTACATAGGTTAGGTTACAAAAAAATGTCCACAGAGCAACTTGACACTAAGGAACAGAGGCTAACACTAACACTGCCACTATCGAACCACGTAAGTAATGAGGCACATACAAAACTACAAAATACATCATTCAGATTAAAAATGATGAAAACGAGAGCATGAAAATGAAACAAAAAACATCTCTCGTAACACCTTTTAACAACATAATATTCATGTAAAAAAATTAATGATTATGATATATTATAACAAAACACATATTAATATTACAAATATTAAAAATTAAAAAACTTATAATTAGAAAATTTACTGTATTTTATTAAATCGGAAGAGCTTGCAACACCAAAAAAATATTTATATATTAACAAAATAATTATATTAGGTAAAACCTTAAGAAACAAAATTTTTACTCTATTTCCAAATTAAGTAAAGACAAAATAATAAACACAGTAAACAGTAAACCCAAGCTCTGCTATCATTGTGTTTTGCTTTAACTTTCTGGGCTTTCATCCGTCTAAGCTTACCACATAACCTCATTGAGGACTTTGAAGTTAACGAAAACAACACAACCAGTGAAAGTCTCAGACATGTCAGGATCCTTTGTATTTACCATACTGTGTTATATGTTGATAATTAATAAAAACTTACATATATGTAAAAATAAACGTTCACCGTAGACTAAACTTCTACTCATCCAAAATGGCGGTTTAAGTTTTACATGTTACATAATAAAACTAAATTTCACACCAGGACCAAACAATTTGTAGAAGACAGTAGAATTTATATTATTTTTTTATTTTTATGCAGTTATATGATTATTGACTTCCACCCACACCAGCACTAGATGCACACAAGGTCGACGCTGCCAGAGTGAACTGCGTAACGATGAGCTAACACACCTATCTTGGTGATATCAATTGTAGAATAAGATGGAGCAGGATAATTGGTATATAGAACCAGCCACCATGGACAGGGATCCCACAGAAACGGTTATCAATCAAATATGAATGTCATTTTCTAAGAAATAAGTAGACAGTGCTGTACAGACGTCATGTGTAGACCAAAAGATAATTAAGGGGTACCCAAGTGGAAAACGTAAACCGAGAGCACCTAATTGTGTGCCTAGGTTATGTCTGGATGGGGATGGGACAGTGGGACATTCAAACAAATGATTAATACCAACCAGGATGGGGTCACAATTACAGACAGGTCCTGGATGCCAAGTTTACGCAATTGTCCAGGGGATATGTTGTGTGTAGTCCGGAGGCGGAACGATAAAACTGCAATAGCGCGGGGCTGATGGTCAAATATAATGTTATTGCTCACTGCGCTAACCCGATATAGTTCCGTATATGGGCCATTCCATTGTCATGGGTGGGACACTTGTGCAGCATTTTATTTATTCAGGGATTTAAAATAAGCTTTAAAAAATATTTATTGTATATTATTTTTGCAGTGTGTGAACTACAATCACAATGCTATTTATTGGTTAATGGTTTACTTTTAAATTTTCTTCTGATAATTAAATACTAGTGCCTAAACATTTGTCATGGGTGGGACAGAAAAAAGACATAGCCTTAGACACAACAAGTTTCTTGGAAAAAAACTCTGTGAATTTATGAGTGTAACACAATTTAACTCATAATAATCTTATATGGGAGACATTGATCTATACATTACCACATGAGAAGAGGAGCTAAAACACCAATATTGAAAATAATATACAACTTTGTTCTGTCACGGGTGGGACCACTCCGTGTCACGGGTGGGACCACTCCGTGTCACGGGTGGGACACGATGAGAATTAATCAAGTAAATACAATTTTATACCAACTAAAAACTGCATGTTAAACAGTGAATAACTTTGAAAGACAAATTCTACACTTGTGAGAAATTAAAAATAATATAATAAAAGTAATAGTAGTAACAAAAACAAAATGCCCAAAATAACATGTTGTTGGCAAAAGTTTTCTTTTTAACTAAGTTCATGTTTGTTCATAGACATCCAACTGGCAAGGAAAGTCATAAACAACACTATTTCTTATGTTTTTCACATCAGGTGTTGGCAACAGAGAGAGAACCTGTTCAAATTGCACATAGGAGACATCTTTTTCAACAGCCATCTGAAAAGATTTTTATGTATTTCAAACTTTTAAATTCTTGTGCCAGTAAATTTGTAATTTTTTTATACATGTATAAAAAAAATACTTGTCATGGCTTAAATCATTGCTTACAATAGCAAAATAACGTGTAGCTCCTTTTACCCAAGCACAAGCTGAGAAGACAGTAATTTGTTTGTGGTTCTGTCTGCTCATCAATTAAAGTGTTAAGATTATGAATGCATTTAGTATAGTTTCCAGTCATGCAGTTCTCATTTGTCAAATCACAACATATTATTTAAAGAAGTGTGGAACCATTTGAGGGGAAGTTTGGAACTTTGGTAAATATGTAGAGTAGCGGTATATGCAAAAAAATGCTAAAAATACAAAAATACTTTTATTCTATGCTCTTTCACTTCCTCTTTTCAAATTAACCGGCGGAGATAAGAAATTCCAAATACTTTAGAAGATATAGAATTTTTTAATTTTGAACATGTAGAGTAGCTGTATTTGCGAAAAAAATTCTAAAAATCTGAAATTACTTTTATTATATGCTCTTTCACTTCCTCTTTTCATTAAAACCGGCGGAGATAAGAAATTCCAAATACTTTAGGAGATATCGAATTTTTTTAATTTAGCAATACAACACCTGTACAACCATTCGAACGACGCAATTTTTGTTATTTTGCCGTGAGTTGTTAATTTTCATCATTTGTCCGGGATTGTTAGGTCAGGTAAGTTACATTATTAACACTTTCAAACTAAGCGTACATTAAAAATAATATGATTTAATTTCAATGGTTCTTTAGTTTTAAAGTATTTATAATGTAACTTACCTGACCTAACAAACCCGGACAAATGATGAAAATTAACAACTCACGTAATTTTTTTTGTTATTTATTACTTGCGCAACAATATCCAAATAAAAAATAAGACTTTAAAATTAGAAACGTTAAAAGCCCACCTAAGTTGGAGGCGGGTAGATTTCCTTTGCCATTAGAAGGAAATGATGTAGTCGTTCACCTACGTCGCGATACCTCCGACGGAACATTAATAAATAAATAAATAATCACGTATTGGATCATCTGAATACTGGCCAATAACGGAACTGTCACGTGACAAAATTTTCCAATAAGAAACATAATAGATACTCGTAAACAAGAAAAAATGGTAATCGCAGCATTAATACGCAGGTATTGTGATGAAAATTAAAAAATTCTATATCTCCTAAAGTATTTGGAATTTCTTATCTCCGCCGGTTGATTTGAAAAGAGGAAGTGAAAGAGCATAGAATAAAAGTATTTTCGGATTTTTAGCATTTTTTTTCGCATATACCGCGACTCTACATATTTACCGGAACTTTTTTAGCGACAGCCTCAAGAAGAAAAGTGAAATTTGAATGGTATTGGCACACACACATACATTGTGCGGCATTTCACTTGTCAGAATAACATGCTGGGGACGCAATGCATAAAATGTGGACAGTTTTACTGCACCAAGGTTTTCATTATTAAATAACTGATATGATTCCCTTACCGTCATATTCATGTGACGTTTTTGTAGCTGCTGTCTTTTACCAGTTTTCGGATCCTTAACTGATTTGATATCCCTAATACCAGGTGACAGGCGACTGATATTTTGAAAATTTTTGCTCCAGGTTCACTTTGTTATGGAATGGCCCATATATTCTTTCGTGCTGGCGTACATATCTTTGCCACAGCCCATTCCTCCATGAGTAGTGTCATTAAATAGGGTATGAGTATGTTATATGAAATTTCTATCACCAACATGCCTGTACGTATAGCTAATTTGACATGACAGTCAGCCATCTCATTTCCTCTAATCCCAATATGACCTGGTATCCATATAAATTGGATCGCAATATGCAATTTGGGCAATTTCATACAAAATTCTTTGATGAGCCGTACTACGAGTTCCTTAGGTAGGGGTACGAATGAAGAGAGCGGATTAAACTTTACAAGTCAGTAATAATGCTGGGGTGTTGTATGTTTTCCCGCCAGACATAAAGCATACGCCTCACCACAGTAAATGGTGGTTAGAAGCGGCAGCTGATATAACCCAGAGGTTTTATTATTAACTATCACAAAAGGCTGCCCCAGAGGTCTGTCGGGCGGCGTGTTGTGTCAAAATATTCATAACCGTCTGCAACTGTCTCTGGGCTAATTTCCACATCCGGCACAATCTCAGCCAAAAGGCCCCGGTATTTGCCCCAATTGGCTTTGTGGACAACATTTTTGCAAAGATAGGGAAGGAAAAAAGAAAAAGGGGGGAGGGGGATAGGTACTATTGCCATGAGAAGATGTCAGTAAAATGGGATAATGATAATTTCCCCAAATATCATTCAAAACGATCCAGGTCAACACCCCAACTAATTCAGATGATTTAAGAGTTAAATTAATGGCTGTAGACTGCTGTGCATACTACCAAAACGAGTATGACATATTGAGAGGTATTAATAAAATCCATAGTTGTTTCCCAGCAGCATCACTATATGCATCCCCCCAACTAGTGTTATGGCAGTTAAAATCACTACAAATGATTACCGAGGTCCGAAAGTGGTCAAAAAGAGGCGTTCCAAGTATCAGCAGGTAGATTGGTATTAGGATGGACATACAGTGAGACGATGGTCCACACGGAATGTAAATAACGTACTGATATAACGGCCCCAATATTACCAGCCCCCGACGGATAGTGTACATCAATTGTCTCGACACTGTACTTCTTATGAATGTAAATAGCCGTACCCCGGTCCACACCACACTGTCAAAGCTGAATAGGAAATAATCTAGAAACCTAATTGTATAATTTGGAGGAAGTTGCGTTTCACAAAGCATGATAATATCTACAGTCTGTTGTCGTAAGTACAGTTCAAGGGGAAATCAATTAGCAACCAGAGATCCGGCATTCCACTGAATTATTGATACACCGGAAGGAAAAGGCATCATCAGTACAGAATTACTTCATATTTAGAGTAGTACCTCCAGCAGTGTTTATTTACTAAAAACGTGTGACCTAATTTTGCCGTATTAACCAATTCTTCCATCATGTTAAAAATATAGTTCAGTTGAGCTTGCTTGTCAATTATTTCAGATACAGAGGAGACCAGGTGCGGCGGTAAATCATTCATCGGTACCGTATAATGTAAAGTAACGAGTCACGTGATGTCTGGCACATCAGGGCGAAATTGTGCATAATACTCATGAAGGTTTCCATTGGTGTTAGCATTACGTGGGTCAATAGAAGGTATAGATTCGTAGAATACGTATATCCGTCTGATCGAATGTGCATGGGCGGTGTATGACCTGTGCATATGTTGAGTGTGGGCGCGAGGTCACTCCACCCATGTCTGTGTGCATTTAGGGGTTAGATTACGTTCACACAGTTGGTGCTATGCCTGGAGGGGTGTTCGTCGCCTGCAGGTCCTGACTTTCACTTTCCGCTTTGCTTCCTCATAGGGTAAGGTATGGAACACCATAAATCTCTCCTGCTCCCAAACAGAACACGACTTCCTGTCTAAAGCAGAGTGGTTGCCATTACAATTTACACATTGCAGGCATTAGTGGTAGCATATATCTGTTCGTTGTCGTTCAAACATGTAGCACATCGCTGATAGCTGGTCCCAAACCAATAGCACGAACACAGATATTGAACTTTGTACTTACAGGTGACCTTGAAAATTTCTTTACATATTACTATTCCCGTTGGCAAGGATTGACCTTCGAAAGTGTGTGTGACCAGTTTAATGGGCACCCTCTCATGCTAGCCCTCCCTCCGAATATGTTTGGTCATACGTTCGGCAGCTATAAGTTTGTGTGTAGCACATTCATAACCCTTCATGACTTCGACCATACTGACATCCAAAGGGATGCCACATATAATACCCTGCTTTTGTACAAAACCTAACGGGATAATACTGTTGAGGTGTAGTTTATGTCAAATAAATGATTAGCTGCCTCAGCAGTACTAAAATGATTCTTGAGTCGTTTAGGTCATGCTTGTTGTATGTGGGTGATGTGTCGGTTAAAGTGTAACCTCTGGCCGATCGCTATAGGATGACGGTTCCCTATGTTCTCATCAGTAGACTCAGCTAATACTAAATAGTTACCACTATAGGAGGTAGTATAATGCGTGTTTCAGCCCATTACATACCGTTTACCATGTTGACTCAGTCCATAATGATCATCTGCCCCATTCATCGTTTCGTTCAAGGCATGTACTCCATCTTCACGTAATATTAATTTATTCGTTCGCGCATTCAATTCACTACAACCCAATTTGATCTTCCACTTATTGTCCGTTCGCTGCTCAATGTCCATATCACTATCGTGAATACGTTCACACCTAACGCGTCATTCGTATAGCTCGCCATTTGACTGCGGAAGTAGCCCCTTACACTTCCGGAAACGCTCGTTTGGCAAGTCAGAAACCATAGAGTAAACCACAAGTAGGTGGTAACAAAATTAACTTGATAACCATATAAATATTAAGGTTGGTTTACGATAGAAAGATAAGAATTAAGAATTAAGACATAGTCGTGTACTTACCATATGACTCTATGTAAACTAGTGGAATGGTTTATGATTGTCGTGTGTGAATTTTGACGGGTCGTGTGCGAACCATATGATGACTTAAGACTTAACAGAAATGGTTATATTTTAAATTTTTCGTTAAGACTTAAGGGAAGTGACCAATCACAACAAACCGGAACCTTTCAGCCGGAAGTTTATGTCTTGGTATTGTACCGAGCGCGGCAGTATTTTTGGTTAGAATTCGTATATTTGTAATTTGTAATCATCATCCATTTCAAAAAATAGATATCCCATTTGTCAATATCCTATTTCAAACCTGCTTCTCCATTACGAACAATGGTCGACCATGTGTTTTGTGCTGTGATTGGTTGGAATTAACGACTGCTATGTGCCGTCACCCGCAGTCTCGTGATCGAAACCCGGGGCGGTCCTAGTGGTTTTAGTGGCTCTTAATGAAATCTCCGGCGGGCGCCAGGCTAATTTGAGTATTAACCGAGGTGGTCGTGGGTTTTTGCCCCTACGTGTTCCACTAGGATCGGCAGCTGTTGATGGTGGAAGGGAGTCCCTGCTTTTAATACGTACTGGCCCTAAGCAGTGTAGAGGACTGTTTCCTAACTGTTCAGGGGGCGTCTATGAAATAAAGAACACATTAATTAGGTGCTGGTTTTTAATCCCGCATCTCACAAAGTGTGGATGGGCACAAGTTATACAATTACACTGGACAAATACGCTCACACTACACACACTCGCACTGAATAATTAATTACGTGTTACGTTGCGGCACTTGCAAATAGATCCCTACATGGGCTTGGGGGTCCTCGAAGAGTTTGAGTGGGTTAACGGCCACTCCCGTGATAAACTGGAACTAGCTTCGTGCCCGGGCTCACCTGTGTGAGTCGCGGGCCCACGAAGGTAATATTAAGAGAAAAGTCTTTACGTTTGTAGCCGGCAGGCGTCTGCTCGACGAATTAAATTAAGTTCTGTTCGCGGGAGTCGGCCTGGACGGTAAGGTGACTGCGTCGCGAACCGTTGTTGCGCGACGAGCAAAAATTAACGCGGCCGGGTTAAGCCCTGCACCAGAAAAGGGCACGGGGGCACGCGGGGAGAGGAAAAAAGAGGTTTTAATGAATTATAATATTTACCAGTATGAAGAAATCAGTAGCACAAAGGTTGAAGTCTCCCCGCGGGATCACATGTCCGCCCCGGCCCGTGGGTAAAACTCTACTGCCGCTTTGTGCCGGTTAGGGGGGGGGGGGGGGGGGGGGAGGAAGCGTCATGACGCGCCGAACTTTCTAATGTGCCGTTATTCCAAATTTATAATTATAATTAGACATTATTATTTCTAGAACCCTCGTAACTTAATAACATCTGTCTGAATTAGTTGGCGGAAGGCCTATAATAATAATACATAATAAAATTGAGATTAATAATATTTGAAAATAGAAAGTCAAGCTGGAGACTGTCTGTCACTTGTTGACTACTCCAGTGGCAATTTGCAGGTGAAAACGGGGAGGTTAATTAGGTTGATTTATGCTGTTGTTAATTATTAGCGGAAGGCCGCAAGGGATGTTCCGAACATTTATTAACTGCGGTTTCCCACGGGGAAAACCGCTGCACCCCTACGACGCACTTTCACTCTTAAGGGTTGTTTTGATAATTAAAAATCACTTAATTACTCCCAGTAATTAATGAAGCATAAGAGCTGTTTGGTGGAGTTGGCATATGGGCGTAATCTATTTAACACTCACCGACGTCGACGGCTCGCTTGACTCAAGTAACCTGGGCTAGGGTTGCGTTCCGTTAGCGGGGTTTAATACTGGCGGGTGGAGGCCGGGCTTTATGGCCTTCGGACGGACGACGACATATGTCTATCATAAACTGGAAAATGTAGTTTTGACATAATCGTGTGCTCGATGTTAAGTTATAATTCTAAAGGAAATCAATCGTAAACCCAGCTTTACTGTTTGTTTTTCAAAGATTTGTACATACTAGAAACAAACATAATTAAAGTATTATTTTGACGTCGACCCAAGTGTCTCCCCTGCTCATAAAGCCCGTTATGCTGTGCCAACTCCTGAGCCACCCCTGCCTGTGCAGTGTGACACTTTATTTGTATATTCAGAACGTACTTTTATATGTAATAATGGCTCATGTATTATTTTATGTATTATTTTTCTGCAATTTTTGTAATTTCAATATTGTTATATGTATTTCTAAATATTATGTGACATTTATTTTAATTGCTGTCACCGGGCGACGAAGCCGAGGCCAACACCCGGAATCTCTCCGAGCGCTGCACGTGTCTCGGAGTGGGGGGGAGGTCGGGCGGAGAGGCAAGCGCGGCAGAAGGGGGCAGTTAGAGTCTGGCGCCCGGACAGGACAGATGTGTCTAGGGACGAGAGTCGCCGGGCAACGACAGAGTAGTCATCTGGCGGCTGAGCGAGGCGGTCGCATGGCGAGACGAGTGCGGCAGTGAGACGAGAGCCACAACTGGTGAGATTGGATCCGGGGGATCGGGACTCTCACGTTCACGTGTGTTACGCTGTCGGTCGCCATTGTAACTAATTTAATTGTGTATAAGTATTTTCTTGTTTCTTTGAGGCGGGACATTGCGCGCATCGGCGGACACGTGCATGCCGCAACGGGACGGACTTTACGTCGCCGGCGACGGCGTTCCAACTTAATTGGTTTCTCGCTATCATAGGGAAGGGGCAGAGACAGTTCATCAATCGCACACGAAACCAGGGGATGCAGTCCGCACTTGGCGCCTGCCCCACCCAAACACGTGGAGCCGAGCCTCACTCCGCGGAGGGACGGGTGTTGTGCCGCGGATTGCCCATGTACCTAGATTACATGAAGGGCTCAATAAATACTTGTGGTCAAACTGCCAAAACATCATTGTAGCTCGGATAGTGTTAATTTCCCCCGCCACGAGGCCTGAACCCTCCCTGAGAATACGACGCAACCCGCATCACGGAGGTGATATCCGGGACTACGACAATTTTACCAATTCTGGAAAAATACAAAGCTTTAACAATATATAGATAACGAAAATAATTAGGAATAAATAAAAATGTACAAAAAAACTTTGTCACGAAAATAAATTTTAATAGTAAATTAAAAAAATTAAATATTAAGTAAAAAAAAAACAGAATTAGAAATAGCACACTTCCTTACTTCCCCAAAAAAAGAAAAAAAACCACAGGCTATTTAATTTGTCAATTTTTTTTGTCAGTTTCCTTAGTAAAAAAACATGCAAAGCCTTTACAGCAGTTTTGTCATGAATTAAATGTTGCTGTAGTAAGTAAAGAAAATCTCACGCAAAAAATTATTGTTTAGACACTTGTTGTGTCACAAAAACCTGTCGAGATAGACGTGATAATTGTGTATGGTATCAGTTCACAACAACGAGAGAGGGAGGGAGAACCATAAACACTACTGTGAGGCCACAAGCACTCAAACACACATGCACAAACTCCCTATCCCTTCTTCTATCTCTCTCTGGCTGGTTTATTTTTAGATTCCCCCTCATGCCGAGCACCTCAGACTGGCAGCAGAATCCCACATCACTTACTGGCACTGGCCAAGTATCTGCCCGACAGGCCGCAGACGTAGCTTTAACGGCGCAGTTCATGCTGCTTTACACTCACTATGTAGATATTTTAATTAAACAATTTATTTTTACTCCTGACATTTATTAAAAACCAACACAGGCTAGTTATTTAAGCATATAGTCAACCACAATCTAATTTTACTAAAGAATTATTGTCACAAAGTACAGATACATACTTGATTTGATGCAGTTTAATAGCTCTTTTGAATAGCCTCTGTCCTTAAGTATGGGCGGTGGGCCTTCACTAATCAAAATTCCCGCGCGTCTTGTTAAAAGAAAAACAAAGTCCCGAAGTTGGCCGAAGGTTAAGTCTTCGGGCATGTTCGGGTTGGTCCTCAACCCTTTGTGAAACGTAGGCTTCCCGTCGGGTGACGGCAGTAGTCATAGATAAAGATATTATCAAATATGACAATATAGAAAAGTCGCCGAAAAAAAGGGAGACACTTTATATAGTGCACTCTAGTGGTAGTGCCCGATCCTACTGCCTACTGCGTGAGACCATTTACGATAAAGGTATTTTGGCAATTTTGAATGTTCGTTTTTTGCCAGTTTTATGCAGTTGTATTATTTTGTATAGTCAGAAAAGCGTGCAATGTTTGGTTGCAACAATTAAGATTTTTCTAACTGCTTGAAGTAATTTTTGAATTTAGATTTCTTTAGGCCAACGACCTAGAGATATATAGACTGCTTATCACCCTGCTTTCAGCGCCAATTGCTGCTGTCGACAGCATACTGGGGAACTACAATCCGAGCGAGAGACAGAGAGCTGATTTGACAGAATGGTGGGCAAAACATAGCTGTAAAAGCATTGGTTCTTATGGGAGAAAGATGCAAGTTGCTAGTAAATTCCCAAAAAATGTAGGTTTTTCACAATTTTACAGTGTTTGCGGGTAATACTTAAAGATGTAACGAGTGAAATATAATTTTAAATACAGTTTCATCGTAGTGCGATGTGAAGTACGACATTAATTGCGCTAGAAAATAGCTAACCCTTCTTCGACCCAATGTTTGTGACCAATATGTAGATCAGTTATTGAACATATTATATTATATTTGTATTTCGGGTAGGTAATTTGATACAGTAGTACTTGGAATTTATATCATCACTAAGTACTATTAATTTAAAATAAGAATTGGGCATTATGTTGCGGTTTTTACCTAAACCTAATCAAAAATGTCTAATAACAATCAATTCCACACATCATCTGTTCATTCATCACGTAATTTACATAATGAACATAATTCATCCCGTAATATTACATAATTAATTTAGTACACTGTCACTTTTCTGCTGTCAATGTACGTCGTCTGCTAACAAAGCACTGTTTGCCCACCATTCTGTCAAATTCAATTGGAATCAAAGATGGCCTCCCACTAGCAGTCTATATATCTCTAGGTCGTTGCTTTAGGCACTTTGTTATCGAAGTCGTCTGCATGTGGCGGTATTATATTTTATATTCTTTTCCATGAACACTGGGGGATTTATCAAGGTTATCGATGTGCCAAATAAATCTTTGTTATAGCAAAATCATAGAGTAAGTAAAGGAGCAAAATTAAAATGGACTACAACGACTGGACTTTAACGATCGTACAAAGAAAAAATAGTTGTAACTTAAAAAATACTTTTAAATTTCTAGAATGTACCATTGATAAAAAGTATTTTCCTACCTCATTGGATTTTTGCAATTAGTATTGTGGTATTATGCTTGGCTTTAAATGGGAAGTTCGGGGAATCAATACCCAGCAATTACATTTTCACTAACATTAGTACAACCCAGAAGGCGTATAATTTTAGACAATGTCGGAAAAAACTGATCTTTATTATATGCCTAAAGTATATCTTATTTTTAAATACACAAATACATTATAGTTTTGATAGTATAAATTAAACTATTGTTTATGAAAATAATATATTTTTTTAAAATTTTCGTAAGCTGATACTTCGAATACCTTCGGAGAGCTTCGCTAGCTTCGAACAAAAAGATACACACGTTAGTCGAGTCCATGTGTGACGTCACAGGTGGTGCTAGATCTAGTTGAGTTGTAGGTAACCCGCCATATTCCTGCTGCTGGTTTGTTTTGCTTTGTCTATGCTTTGAACTTTCAAGCAATGGGGGTTACTGAAGTTACAAAAAAAGAAGAATTCGAGGATACTATAAGGTTTGCATAAACACGGTTTAATTTACTTTTTAATGACGCATTTATTTTCAAGAATGAGTTGTAGAAAGCCAATTTATGTGTGCTTCCGTTGGCCATTGGTTAGGGGGTGGGGGTGGGGGGAAGGCTGAAGACAGCTGGGAACTAGGGTGCAGAAAGGTGGGTAGAGATCTCGGGTGGAGACTCCGTAGAGAATGAAGGCGAACAGAGAGAGGGCATGGAGGAAGTGGAATAGGCTGAATGAAGGAATGCTGGGGGTGAGAGTTACAAGGGTCCAGTGGAGACGGACTTAAAGGGGTGAGGAAGAGAAAAGGGAAGGACTCCTTGCCACCTGGTGAAAGCCCACCTGCGAGTGTTAAGGCCCGTCTACAACAGTTTAAACCTGTGGGCAGTCCGTGTTCTTATCCTGTTGTGTAGGATGTCACATTGTCACATGAAAAACTGCCCAGTCTACATTTGTGATGTCAGAATGCCCTGAATTCTAAAGTAGTCACTGGAGCGCGTAAAATGATTTCAATCGTTGTTTAATTTTTTTATGCATGTTTTTCAAATGGGAACCGGTCTATGCTGCCAAAGGACACAGACTGGGACTAAATGTTGACCAATGTATTCGGACCATCGCCCACATCATGCATGACGACAGAAATATCACGTGGGCCAATCAACGATCAGTGTCTGTTGGATACAGTTTATCACTTTTAAATTGTAAATGGGCCGTAACTCATAAAATCAAGACTATATTATGATGTAGTTATATTTCATCGAACACTATGTTTGTTTTGATTTTTATAAATGTTAATTATTTTTCTAAGTATTTTAACTACTGCAACATTATGTATTATATTCGGTAAATTGTAAGGGTCGCGGCTTTTCCATAAAAAATTTACAAAATTCCAAACGTTATGATTAAGACCATTATAGATGTTCCTCTTACCCTGAAAAGAGTGTTTCAAAATTACATACTGTTTACAGGTTACTTTTTGTAGCCTTTTAATAGACTCGGCCACCGTCATTATGTTTACTTGACACTAGCCAGTGATGTAGTTGTCTTCACGTGCATTATTAGCAAAGCCAAGATAGTTTTCCACAAGAGATGTATCGGTAATCCTGTTGTCACTGCCCTAACGTGATACCAGTTGTGGTTCTCCAGAGATCCGTGTGAATACAGCATAGCCGAGGTTGTTTCCTGAAAGACAGTGATGCTTAATGTCGGTGAGTTACGGCCGGGGTACGAGACTGTTTTCCACCCTGATTGGTTTTCCATTTCAAGTGAATATTGAAGAATATTGAAAAAAATGTCCGGTTTTGCTGATGCGAAGCCTTGATGCACCGAGATCGTGCAATCAATGGAACTTTAAATTCACAACTTCCCGTTTTGAATCCCGACCGTGATGTGTTTAGCCCGGGCAACGCCGGGTGCTTAGCTAGTCTCTTTGTACTAAGAAGGTGTGGAGGGTGTGTGGAGACACTGGTGTCACCGTGCTGTGCCGTGTCGCAGGGCCCATGGCTTGGTGGTGGCGCACTTCTACGCCGACTGGGCTGCGCAGTGCGCGCCCATGAACGAGGTCATCAGCGAGCTGGCCAAGCAGACCGAGTACAAGGTAACATCACACGTGACGTGCTCCTCAGTGCGTCTCCGACGAGCGGCGCTTTCCGTTACTGCTCTGACTGTTGCTTCGCGCCGAGTTGCGAAGCCCGGGGTTGGGAAAAACTGTTGTACCACTTTTTTTTTTTTTTTTCCTGTTCGAACCAGGTTTTATTTTATCATGTTAGTTATTTTGATTCTCACCATGTTCAAATGGAAGCCATACAGCATTCCGCTCTCTCTGCCACTCATGTCGAACCGAAAAGTTAACAACATCAAAGAACTGAAGTCCAGCAAATCACCACATCTGACTGAGACTTGACCACAGGAGGGGGTTTCTCCGTAGAATGGGTGTTCCCCACAGAATTTGGATATACAGTACAAAATAGGATTTTTTTTTATAAATATTAAATTTATTTATTTCCTTTTTTTTTTTTTACACTTTTGACTATAGTTTATTAGTTAATTTTATTTTGGATTAGTTTTTAGCTGGGTATAATTTACCTTTTATTCAGATAATTTAAATGATAAGATCTGGATTAGTATATAATTATTTCCTGTAAACCACAAGCAACATTAATGAGCAAACTATTGTTGATAGAGTGGTATTAGACCTTTCATTAAAATTTATTAAAATATTCTATTTAAAAATATGTTTGAAAAAAATTAGTTGTTTGTAAAGTCGGTTTACAGACGATAGTTTAACGTGACATAACAAAACATTGATGAAATGATTGCATACTTTTATGAATAAAATTGAATCAATTTTTATTGAATTATCACTATTTTGTATGGATACAAAGAAGGAGTGAAATGAAATCCACAATTTAATTGATAAATTTACTTTTATTTGCAGTCATTAATTCAAATATGTTTATTACTATAATGAAGAGATTATTTTAACTATAACTTTTACACATGTTTGCTATTTTAACTTCTTCCAATCTGTGTTATTCTTTTAAGGATGGAACGATGATAGGGAAAAGTAGGAAATGAATGAATGGGAGTGTTTCAAGTTTTATGTGCCTCGGAAAAGTCAAATCGATGGTTGTTCCAATCGAGTGGAAGAGAGATGGATGCGGCGCAAGCGTACAATGAGTGTAACGGGACACACCGTAATGGGACAATGTGCATAACGGGACACTTTCGTGCGTGCAGCCGGTGTTCATCGTTTTGTTAGACGTTGTCACGTCAAAAAAACCATTTGGTTCGTCGTCGGTTCTGACGTCCACTGCTGGCAGGACGTGAGGTTCGTCAAGTGCCCGGCGGAAGACGTCCCCGAGGTGTCCCTGAGCCTGGGCATCAAGGCCGTGCCCACGTTTCTGCTGCTGCGCGGGGGCAGCGTCGTGGACCGGGTGGACGGGGCGGATGCCGCAGCGCTCTCCAAGAAGATAAGCCAGCAGGTGAAGCGCCTGTGGTCGCTCGTGCGGTGGGGGACCGTTCAGTGGAACCCCGTTAATAGCAACCCCGTTGATACAAAATTGTGGTTCTTATGTCGTACAAAGTTGTTTTTGATCCAAGAGTAATCAATTACTGATAGTTGAGGATGGTTAGTACTAGAGCTGTACACCTTTAAAAGATTTGTGCAATGGGAGTGCATGACTTGATGTAAGTTTTTGGACATACGCCATTGCTAAGAACTTTTTCTTTTGAAGAAAAACTAATAAATAAAATAAAGAAATAAATAAATAAAAATACCCAAAAAAGACAAAAAACACACAAAATTAAGCAAACGATCGCTGTTGTCAACAAGGATATTATATTTTGTGGTGTTGATATCCTTGTTGACAACAGCAATTGTTTGCTTAATTTTGTGTGTTCTTTGTCTTTTTTGGGTATTTTTATTTCTTTATTTCTTTATTTTATTTATTAGTTTTTCTTCAACAGAAAAAGTTCTTAGCAATGGCGTATGTCCAATAACTTACATCAAGTAGAGCTGTACAGATTCACAAAATTTTGCCATATGCAGATACGCCGATATGCTGATATGCTGATGCAACTGTTGCTGATTCACCAATTTTGAACTGATACAGCGGAAAACACTTTTTGGTTAAACAAAAATTGATAAAAGTACTAAACTATCCATAATACTCATTCCAATGAAAGCATGCACTGCAAATGCACATGTATTTTAGTTTATAAATGGAACCAAACCTCTCTTTTATTAACCAGTATTTTTAGCTCGTCATTCGTTTGTTGACGACCTGTTAGTTACTTATTGAAACACGAATTTACTAATGGAGGCTGGAAAAATTTAATGATTTAATACATAATTATGTAATATAATTTTTTTTAATAATACATAACGATGAAATATATTTATTCACAAAATACGACGTTTAAAAAAAATTAATTTAAAAATGTGCAAAATTGCCAGACTTTGGTACATGTTTTCTGTTCAAGAACAGGAATTTTCCAACACCATCTTAACACGTAAGGCGGCGGAAATTTACGGTACCGAATATTTGTGTGGAAATGAGTTTCATTCGGTTGGTTTTTACGGTGAATCTCGACTATGATCAAACGTTTCTGAATTAAAAAAGCAGTTTTTTTTTTAAATGTAAATACCAGGTACGATAGGAACGTGCATAGTTATCAGTAAGGGCACCCTGCGGTGTGGAACAGGTGGCCAAGCTGCCGCTGGAGACCCCGAGGCCCGCGGCGGAGTCCCAGGAGGAGCTGACTGCCCGGCTCAGGCGCCTCGTCAGCTCTGCGCCAGTCATGCTGTTCATGAAGGGGTCCCGGGAGCAGCCGCGCTGTGGCTTCAGCCGGACCATCATCGCCCTGCTGGACGAGCTGGGCGCGGACTACGCCACCTTCGACATCCTGGGCGACGAGGCCGTGCGCCAGGGCCTCAAGAAGTACTCTGATTGGCCCACCTACCCCCAGGTACGGCAGTTCCCTCCCCCCCCCCCCCCAGGGTTCGTACGCCTCCTTGATACCCTTAAAAATTACCTAACTTGTCTTCAATTGAATGGGGGCCCCTTAAAAGTCCTTGAATTTCACTGAGAATCATTAAAAACTCCTGAATGAAAACTGATAGCTGCAAGTAACGTTTTGATGTTCTTTTTGTTTCCGACTTGGCGGCAAACGGTGCTTAGCGTGTGCGCAGTACAGTATTTGCACCATGTGATTATAGTATTAGTTTTTCATATTTTAAGCCAACATTTAAAAAAACTAAAAAGGTGTTTTTAACTGTCTTTCTTTGAACCTGTAAAGTAAATACAATTAGTTATCAAATGAAATGGCTCAGTATTTCTTGCGTTAGATATGTGTTCCACAGATAATCCTGGACAATAGAGCCTTTTGTGCATTAACTACCTAACATTATTATTTTCTGGAGGGATTCTGTGATTTTACGAATAGTTTTCTACCTTTTCAATGGTGATGAAGGCGATGAGGTAAAGAGATCTTTAATTTTACGAGAGGATACGAACCGCGACGGTGTCAATGGCAAGAGTCGTGCGTCGGAAAGAGAAAGTAACCGTCCATTGTGAGACGCACTACAGGAGCAGAGGGAGCGGAGGTGAATGGCGCCTCATCAGCGGGGTGTTGTGCTGTCCCAGCTGTACGTGAAGGGGGAGCTGATTGGTGGCCTGGACGTGGTGCGGGAGATGAGAGAGAGCGGAGAGCTGGAGAAGATGCTGCCCAAGAAGCAGGCGCGGCCGAGCGAGAACGGGCTGTCCGACACGCCCGGCAAGAAGCAGCTGGAAGAGAGGTGAGTCCCTGAAGTGTGTCGGATGTTAGGTGTTTACGTCGTCCGTGTTGGATGTTAGGTTGTTTACGTCGTCCGTGTTGGATGTTAGGTGTTTACGTCGTCCGTGTTGGATGTTAGGTTGTTTACGTCGTCCGTGTTGGATGTTAGGTGTTTACGTCGTCCGTGTTGGATGTTAGGTGTTTACGTCGTCCGTGTTGGATGTTAGGTGTTTACGTCGTCCGTGTTGGATGTTAGGTGTTTACGTCGTCCGTGTTGGATGTTGGGTGTTTACGTCGTCCGTGTTGGATGTTGGGTGTTTACGTCGTCCGTGTTGGATGTTAGGTTGTTTACGTTGTCCCTGTTGGATGTCGGGTGTTTACGTCGTCCGTGTTGGATGTTAGGTGTCTACGAAGTGGAGAATCAAAGAATTGTGTGTTTAGAAGTGAATACAAAGTCTCGGTAATGTAAGCCAGAGCTAATAAGAGTCTGATATTTAGTTTATTTGTGGTGGTCACAGTTTGCTGTGGTGTTTGCAGACTGCGAGGTCTCATCGGCGGCAGCAAGGTGATGGTGTTCATGAAGGGCGACCGAGACAACCCGCGCTGTGGCTTCAGTCGCCAGCTCATGCAGATACTCTCGGACACAGGGTGCGTAGTAACTGCTGTACACTCCTGCTCACTTTCAAATAATATGTGGGGACCAGAAAAATGTGCAACGTGTGATAGGTATTAATTTTTATTTTGTGAATTTTCGCCTTTTTTTTTCCCGGCATTTTTTGAACTACCGTGTTTTATTGCAGAATCTTCGCACGCGCGTAATCGTCGCAACCATATTTTAGGCTGTCAAAATTGGGATAAAAAAACTTCTCGCGTAAACGTCGCATGATGTTTTTGGTCCCGCTAGTAGATGCCGAACGCTTTGTGTAGGTATCTTTTCCGTATAAAATGATGTATTTTAAAGTGGAAATCTAGTATTTATTCGGTCATTACCACTTACTTAATTAATTAACGGAAAAATACGACGTTGTTTGGAGTGTAAATTTTCTTATAAAGACGTTTTTAAAAGTTTCCTTTATCTGATCGTCTGCGTCGCCGCGGTGTAGGTATAATCTAAATCTAAAATTTAATTTCGGTCATTACCACTTATTTATTTAATGGAAATACAAAGTTCTCTGATGTGTAAATTTTCTTTTAAAGACTTTTTAAACGGTATTTTCTTTATCTGATTGTCTGCGTTACCGCGGCGTACTGCTTATAAAAATGTAGCCAGCGCATCATTCATGTTTGGTTATGTTGCTTCCCGTATAGAGCGCGCGCATATAGTCGAATATCGATATCTCGCCGTTTGGATGCAACGCGCGCTCTCTGTCAGGTGCCGAGTTAACTACATTTGATAGCCCGCATTCTTTCGTGGCAAGTGTGTACTACGACACGTTAGTTCACGTCAGATTTAAGCGGCTTACGTTCGCGTTAGTTTTAGTTTTTCTATTTAAAGTTGAAGAAAGGTTTTTGTTTAAGGAATTATTAATATAGATTGTTTGGCGTGCTCTTGTATACTCTGTTTTTTTTTTTAAATAAACGTAATTTCCATGAACAGGTTTTGTTTTTATGAATAACTTTACCTAACAAAATTTTTTTTTTCCGCACAATGGTCGCACCCCTACTTTTCAAACTTGATTTTAGAATAAAATCTGCGACTATTATACGAGAAAACACGGTATATTCTATTTTTGCCATATTTTCAACATAAATGCTATTTTATTTTGCAAAAATAAGTTAAAATACTATTGATTTGTAAATAAAAAAATTGTGTTAGAAATTGCATTGTGTCAGACAAACAAAAAAGAGGTTTTCGTATTTTTTATTTTCTATATCTTAATACTCCCCTCCATTACATAAACCAGAATTTCTATGTCTTTGCATTTCTACCCCACAACCGCGCATGTACAATTTTCTTCGATTTTACGTACGAGTGTCACGATTGGATTGTCAGTAGGTGCTGGAAAAATAAGCATCTCCTTTTTCCAAAAAATTAGCATCTATCATTGTGAAATCAGCATTTTAAATGCAACTCATTTAAAAGTTAATATTTACATTCTAAATTTTTATCAAAATAAATATTCATATACACAAATGCCTATAAAAAAAACAATTTTTTTTTTGCCTTTGTAGATTAGAACCACAAAAATAATTGAAAATTTTAATTTACTTTAAAAAAAAACTGGCTGTGCAGTATGCTAGCAAACATTGTCACAATTTTTAATTCGTGGAATAATTTACAAATCATATGAATTAATTGGGTTTTTTTTCCTTGTGCCCCTTTGAATTTTTTTTATTTATTTTTATTTTTTATTTTATCAATTTGTTACATGCCTACCGACGGCAAAAGGCCATCGGTGGTAGGCACGATAAACATAAAAAAAATACATAGACAAAACAAATACATGAAACGGGGTTAATATACACTGTACATGGGAAATCCAGGGCCGATATCACTAGTAGAGAGGAGATAAGTGTGGGAACCTCGCACGGTGTTCCAGGGTGGAGTTCGGCACGTTCGACGTGCTCTCGGACGACGAGGTGCGGCAGGGACTGAAGGAGCTCTCCGACTGGCCGACCTACCCGCAGGTGTACGTGAAGGGGGAGCTGATTGGTGGTGTGGACATCGTGAAGCAGCTGGCGGAGAGCGGGGAACTGTCGTCCGCCCTGAGCGGCTAGCCCCGGGGTGTGTGGACCCGCGTCGTTTGCTAGAGTTGTGCAGCTAATGTAGCTCCCGAGCTTGGCTTGTTCCTGAGTAAACGTACCATGTAATAATGTACCTGCGTGGAAATTAGTGTTCATATAGGTTGGTAGGGTAGGCAACTGGTTTTCACGGGATGAACATCTTTCAAGATGGGTGAATGAATCGTGCAAATAAATATACATACTTTCTCACCATGAAATTTTTTTTATTGTAAATGTGGCATGACCAAATTAAAGATCCTCAATTAGTAGAGCCAAGATTATACGGAGTTACAAAATTCAAATTTTGTCATTAAAAATTAAAACACACATAAATAATACATGTCAAGCACAATTACATTGATCAACTGCTTCGACAATTTGTGGTAAGACACTTCAAATGTGTAGATTAATTAATACAACTACATATGTTTATGACGGTAAGTTAAACAAAAGTCTTACTAAAACATTCCATTATAAAAAAATATGCAATGTTAAAAGCCTAAAATCATTATACATTTACATTTTTTTGTGATGTTTCTCTATAGGTCTTTAAGGTCTTTACCTATGACTGTATGGTATCATCTATAGATTGCTTAAATTTACCTTTTTTATTTAAAAAAAAATCATAGATAGAAACTAATTTTTTTTACTTCGTACATAACATGTTAGTTATAAGATTAATGATATTAATTATATATTTTAATAGCTATAATGAGGCAGTTAAGATGAATTACGCTGCATTTCAGTGTCACGTAGTGTTATTTACTTGCATTTCGGTTTTGGCGGTGTACTTACTTAATTTCGCTTTATTTCAGTTTTATCGCTACTCACCATATTATCTTTCCTGTATCATTTGGTTGATCATATTTTTTCTTTCTATTTCCATGATGAGAAAAGTATATTTTTATACTGAACCTAGGTTTTTTTACCAGGGTAAAATTTTGGAGCTAAACAAGTTTATACCATAAATGTATGGGTGGGAAATATATTCCCAGATATTCTCAAATCTGCAAAAATTATGCCAAAACATTAAAGCACTGTGATGGTGTACTAATCCTTCACTGGTGTGAACACCTATATTGTTTCTGTCATAAAACCTTGAATTTCACTTAATTTTTATTTTAACAAATTTTGTTGTGCTATTCTTTGTAAAAATTATTGGTGTACCACGAGCAGCTGTGATTAATCTTAACTGATGATTAATGTAAAATACTGATTGAACATAACTTGACTATTATTTACATGATTATTAGTACCCATAATCTGTTAAAAAAATTTTTTATGTGTGACGTCTTAGCTCTCGGTATATGGTATATGGGAGTTTTTTCGTGAATGCAATGGAATTCGAGAAACGGAAATGTGTATCAGTGACGGTGCTGCCATCTGTGGCTGATGGCAAGAACCTAAGTTCATGAAGACAAATTTAAACTTTATAGTATTAACTGTTTAATGAACTTTAACAAAATGGGCAGCTTTTATAAAATTTCTTGTCAAAAATTAGGTGCAAAGCCTGGGTTTAGATTTTTTCAATGTTATTTTTGTCTTTTATCATAGTCGTTTCATTGTATAGTTTAAAATAAGCAAAAATAAACCACAGCAAATTATATTTCATAGATACTTAGGTTTTTATATATTGACTTGAACTTCATTATCTCAAATGGTAAACACAATAAATACATCAAATCTTGGGGTAATTCACAACAGTTTAAAGTTGATCATGAAAATTTTGGGTCTTTCCCTAGAGGTCTAGCATAGCCGTCCTTTTCTTGCAGCCTTGAGAAAGCATCTTGTATCCCACATAAAAATAAAAATATAATTATTTACTTCAACACAGTGTGGGGTGAAATCTGTCGGTGAGAATCTGAACCATGTTGTTGCAACATGTTTCTTGCATGAGATAAATTAACTCTCACTGACATGAAGCGATATCTGTTGGTAAAAAAGCAGAACTACTTACAGTATGAATTTTTTTTCAAACTGAAAAATTAACTTTCGCTGATGGATTTTGATTTCTTTTTAAGTATTTGACTTCAGTGTGATATTTCATTATGCATGTGACCGCAGTCAAAGAAGCTAATGTGGAGTCCGGATCAATGTCTGCAGTGTTATCTAAAGGACACAGGTGTAGTTTCTGCAGTAAGGAATTTGTCCTGAGAAAGAATGCTAGAAGGCATGAGAAGAACGACTGTGTCAAAAGTCCACTACCAAACTGAGATCGGTGTGGTAGGTTATTTACGCAAAGTGATAGCTTAAAAAGACACGGCAACACTTGTAAAGTCATGCACACTTACAAGATTAAGGTCAACAATGGAGCTACTATGCTAAAGAAGAGTGTGCTGCATGTATTGATTTTGATAAAACACTTGAATTGAAGGATATTGAAGGTTTAAGGAAGACTGAAAACAATGGACGTATCATTACCATGGACAGTGAGAATACATTCAAGCCGATATACATCCTCTGAACTCGGGGAAAAATAATGGACATTTAGGAAGGATGCTTGTAGACGTCAGTGATTTTGAATATTTACATTAATAGTGATGAAGAGGCTGATAGCTACAATGATGATAGTGACTTTCAGGCTGGTGGTAAAACAGAATACTATAGAGGTTTCCAGAATATTGACAGTAAAATTGTAAAGAAGATGGAAGCAGCAGAAAAGACAGATTGCATATCGTGGTATGCATCTGTATGTGTAGTAGACTGTAGGAAACTATTCTCGCACAGGTGAGATATCATCCATACTTTAGTCCTGAGAAAAGGATTCATAGAATAAAAATATTGATGTGTTAGTTGAATAATTTTTATAAGTTTTTTTTAAATATATATAAAGTGAATAAAAAATAAGAAATCATTGTTAGTTTTTTTCGTGACCTACTGAAACACAATGCTTATCATGAAGACAAATGTGTATTCTAATGAGTGTCCTTTTAACTGAATGTGTGTCCAAATGTGCATCCTTTTTGTTGATAGTGTGTCCAATGTGTGTACTCTTCTTTGAATGTGTGTCCTTTTTGTCGAATGTGTGAGTGATATGAGACTCAATGACAGCAGAGCCAACAGCTGCAGATATCTCGGAAGGTCTAACATTGTTGGGAATCCTGATGGCAGTGACAATGACGGTAATGTAGATCCCGATGGCAACGATGCTGGAAGCTACAGAGTTCCTGATGTTCGCTCCACCTGCTGTTCCAGTACTGTAGGAGACTGCAACAGATGCAATTTTCACAGCAACAGGACCCTGGTTGTTAACAGTGTCAGTAACGATGACAAAGGAAGCAACGGCTGATAAGTAATCCCATCACCCAACTGTGCCTACTGTGACATAAAAATTTTTAAAATTGGCGAGTATGTAATACATGATTGTAATAATAATTCTAAATGTGTTAAATATCAGTGCAACAGGTGTTGTAGTCTGTTTATACACCACGGAAATGTGAAAAGGCACCTGCAGATTTGCAAAGGACTGGTTGCACATCCATCAGGATAAAACTGTATCTTCTTTGGAAAAACATTAGCAAACATGTCTTGTGCAAAGTGCCTTGAAATATACCACTGTCCTTTTAATGAAATAGAAAATTCTCCTCTGTGTGAAAAATGTGGTGTACCAATTTATTAGTCAACCTAATAAACTGAAAAGACATGTCAAGATATGTAAAGCGACTCTCGCACTTCAGAAGTACTAAAGGAATTGAGAAACATTAAAGACTTTAATAATTTGCTTTTTTGTACTTGTAGTAGTGTAGAATGTTTGCAAAAATTTTTATTTGTAGAAAGGTGTTTTATATTTTGTACCTGGTCCTTAATTTTCTCCATTGCTTTAGGTTAATAATTATGAATTTACAATATGGTGGCCTAGATGGCCGACAAGATGGTGTACATAATAGTTTACTGTCTGGTGATTGATACTACCGCACTCTTAGCGAGTTAATACTAAACAAATTTCCTTTTAGACAAAAAACTAGACGGTAGGTCCATTGGTTTAGAGTAATATATGCCTTGGTACTGGTCAGTGGAAATTTTCTGAAAGTTGCTATTTATTTTTACATGTTTTTTTGTCCATAATTTAACCGGGTGACTCCAATGTTCATAATACAAATGCATTTTTTTTAAATTAAAATTATAATTAAATATATTTTTTTTATAATTACAAATTTACAATATGGCAGACATGGCATAACAATTCAAAATGGCAGAATACAAAATTGTGAAAAGTTATAGAAAAAATGGAATCCAAGATGGCGGAAGGTTCTGGAATATAAAATGGCAGAAAAAGTAATTGAAAATAGTGGTAAACAAGATGGCGGTCAGTCATTGACCTGCTCCCCAGCCTGAAGGCCGTGCCCGACCAGTAATTACGTAAGCAGCTCCTGTACGGGCAACAGCAGCTAAAACACGCCTCATGAAACCTGCTGGAAATACAAAACAGATGCATTCGCAGTGCCACAGACGCCCACAGATACTGCTCAGTACAGGCACTGCATCGCGAGACGAACTAAAAAAAAAAAATCCTTGAATGATAATCTGTGTTCGAACTACGAATAATATTTCATGACAAATGCAAAACACATAAAAACCCACTTATCTCATCTCTCGGTAATATCGATCCCGACGAGATACAGAAGTTTCAAAGCCCTAAAATTGCGCTGGCGCATCGACTACTGTTGGGCTCTGAGATTGGTCGAGCCCTCAGTCCTCGGCCAATCACAGCGCAGCAGCAATTTTTTTTCTTCCTAAAGTATGCTGGCAGTTGATAAACTTAGATTAAGCTATTCGTCAGCCCCTACAACACGTAACACGACTGTCGAGGATGTAACTCGAGAACAGACAGGGCTTGTGCCACAACCGCAACAATTTCGAGAGTGGAAAAAGGGGGGGGGGGGGGGGGGGGGGGGGGCTAAACAGGCAGAGTAATAAGCATCGGAGGGCAGATGAACCAAATTATTTGTTTTGAAAGATACACATGCGTGTATATCGTCAAATATTTCAAAACTGGTATTTTTTTTTCAGTGTACTATCAAACTAGATGTGTGTATTAAATAGTGCGAATCTATTTATTTACATTCTAAGTTGAATCAAAAAATAATTGGACTTGTGTACTTGATATGATGTGTTTTCGGGAAAGGTTTCGATTTTGATTGGTTTGAAAAAGAAAACGAATGGCCGGGGGTGTGGTCGAGGCGCTGAGACGAGTAGTTGTTGCCTCGGGTGGAAAGCGGTCCAGTTGCGCCCCCGCCCGACCGCGCGGATGTGGCCGGGAAGCCGACGCGCTCTCGGATAAACAAGTGTCACGAGCGTGCGAGGCGGGAGCAGTTAGCGGCCAGCTAAGTGTCTAAGTGTCGTGAGTCCTTGGACGCGACACGTCTCAGGGGCCACTTGGCGGGCGCGTGGTAACGCGCTCAACACGCCGCGTCCTGCTGCTACCCCCTCCCTCCTGCCTTCCTGTTGTGTGGCCTGCCCGGGCGTATCCTCTACCTCCCCTCCCGAGTCTGCGTCCTTTAAGGGTAGTGTGGGAGTCAGCCTACAGAGCCGAGAATAAGCCAGAACTGTATAGGGGATAACTCCCTGTTGTTTGATCGGGAGGGTGTTAAAGCAGAGGCTAGGGCCACCAACCCAGCATAGTCACCGCCTCAGCCCAGTACCTCGCTCAGCTGACCAGACAGTTGGCTGTGTCCTATCAGCGCTGCAGGCGGCTACCCCGATCTGGGACCCCTCAGTCACCCAGTGAACCCGTGGTCCGGTGGAGGCCTAGCTGTCCAGGCTAGCACCGGAGCTGTGTCGTCGCTCACCACGTCGACTCCGCATCGGGCTAGGGAACGCTCGGAGCACATACACAGCTATGTTCCAACCTTTGGTCGGCATCCTCCACCAGTCCTCCCAAATGTGCGCCCTTTTAGGGTAGATTGGGAGTCGGCTTACAGATCCAGCAAGGAATATTACGACAGAGCTGTCAAGGGACTACTCCCTCCTTTGATCAGGATCCAGCTAAACCACACACGGCGGGGCGCGACTGAACAGGCACTAAAAAAGCTGTGCGGTTGAAAAATAAAACATTAAAAAAAATTAAGTTTTAAGGGGGATTAGGCCTCCGCCGTCTGGGATTTTTTTTCCCATCTATTCTCAATAAACAACTACATACTTATCCCAATTTTTGGCTTGTCAAGGCATTAAGTCATACCTCCCGGACCTTCCATACCTCGTTGCAACCACAGGTTTACCGACAGGCTTCGGTCTGTAAGCGCTGTGGGCAACTAAAACTTCCAATGATAATCAAATCAGTACACAGTTGTTGACTTCAACAAGTGGCCAAAGCTACGTCCTATGCCACGTCAAACCGACAAAAATACTAGTTTATTCGATGCGCACATTAAATGTTCAGTGGTTGCTCGCCTTTGACGTCGCTGATTCACACAGTGACCCGCAACTCCCAACGAAACACGCTGGGTCACGTGATACTGACTCGTCTTCAGACCAGCTGACGAACAAGGCTTTACTGCTAGCTGGGGGCGGTGCGGTGTGATTGAGAACTTACTTTTCAGCTTCAGGGATTATTTTTGACGTGACGTCTAATAAATCGATGAACGCCGGCTGCACGCACGAAAAAGTGTCCCGTTACGCACATTGTTCCGTTACGACGTGTCCCGTTACGCTCATTGTACGCTTGCGCCGCATCTATCTCTCTTACACTCGACTGTTTATAAAGTGAAGTGAAAAGTTAATGTGGTTTTCATTGCTTATCACAACAACAATTTCGGCAATAAAGGTTAATTATTCTTGCATTTTAAAAATCTGATTACTAGTATAATTTCAAGTATTTATTCTTTTATTATGAAAATAAAAATGATTCAATTTTATTCATAAAAGTATGCGATGTTTCATCAATGTTTTGTTTTGACGTCACGTTAAACTATCGTCCGTAAACCGACTTTACAGAGAACCAATTTTTTAGTATTCAAATTTTTGTGCATTTAGTTCCGCCTGCAATTGTTTTTGGTTTCATTTGTGACTCAAATGTTTTCTATATAAGTACCTTCAAAGGCGTGTAAATACCCTTTTGTCCCTATCGCTATATTCTTTTGATTGTACCCTGCCACAAACGCGGAAATGACTTGTTACAGATCAGTGAACTCCGTCAGAAATTCACGCGAACACTGTCGCAAATCGGTCTTACACTTTTCCGACACAAATACCGAGGGTGAATTCAGCCCCGTGTACGGAGAAGACTGAGGAAGTGTCCATACGCTACAAGTCTGTGCAGGTCGACTAAACTGCGCGGACACAAATGCCCTTGACCGCAGTTTTCCTTTCCCCGTATTGCGTCTCCGCGCAGTTCACAAAACTGCGCAGTTTGCCTGTCTACACGCTACGGCTTGTCTACAACGATGTGTCCTGCGCAGGTAAATCGTTGCTGGAAACGTTGCGTGTGGACCGGCCTTAAACAAACCACTGCTCCTGATTTGTAGCAGCTCTAGAATAACGGGCGTTGTAGGTGCTGCATACTTGCCAGGCGTTGCATTTTTTTTCTCGCTCAAAATATAATACAATTTTTTTTTCTCTCTCGAAAACGGTGGAATTAAAGGGTGGTAACGAAATGCGATCCTTTTCCCCGTGAGTTTAATACACAGATTAATATTTCACATTTGAAAACCACATTATTCTTCCGTGACAGGAAAATAAATCATGGGACATAATAGTGTTGCCTCCGATTTTATGACAGTGTCAGGTTTTGCGGTGGTTATATAACCTTGTTAATTTTAACATTATCTAAACGTTTCGGTGATCCGTGTCACTAATTTTCTCAAAGGTGTATATTATAGCCTAGGGAAGCACTCTAAACTATACGTCGTATACTGCACGTTTTCGAGGTTTTTGTTTTGTTTTGAACCTTTTGTCGAAGTTTGTTGTTGGTTGAATTCAAACTCATGCTCACAGCATTTGAATTTCTCATTGCGATTTCAAGTGAAAATATTTTGTGAATATGACGCTTCAGCTCTTGTTTCCGGAGAATATTCAAGTCGTTTTTAAGGGTTAGGCGGCGTGGATGTGTTTTCTCTCCCCTCCTGACAGTTGGCTTCCCGGAGCAGTGTTGCCAGACGTACACCTACCCAAATTACCGTGTCTGTACCCGGTACCCGAGAATTAAAATTAAAAAAAAAAAAAAAAATACTGTACTAGGAAATAAATACTAAGCATTATAAAACAAATTAAAAAAAATACGAAGTGACCGTGTACACAATTAAATACATTTTTTAATTAATAAAGTTTCTCATTTACCCTACTGATAAGAATTATCCATTTAATTCAAAAGCACAATTAAAATTTTTGCTATTTTCGTTTGACTTAGTGGAAATATTTATATGATTAGCTTAAATTTAATTTGTTGCAAAGATATGTACTACAGTTTGAAACTAAATACTTTGGAATTTATTTTCAGGAAGTCGCCAATCAAATATGTAAATATTACGTTTTAAAAATTATATGAGTTCATAAAAGAATGTATTTCTGTAGTCCGGTATTATCCATTATTTACGTTGGGGACAGTACAGTATTTACGGGTGCAAATCATCAAGACGTATTTATCTTATGTTACTTAAGACTAACGTGAGAACATTCAGTTACATTTATTTAGTTAGTGGTTCTCAAATTAAAAAATAATGAACTGAGCTTTTAGATAAATGAGTTTTTAGTGAAACAATAATAAAAGAGACAGCAATAAATTTTTTTATGTTTGGTACTTTTGTTTCGTCAGATGCGAACTGATTGTTTCTGAAAACAGTTTCCGCTTCGCTGCACGTCGTGAATGTACCGAGGCAAGAGAAAGGATCAGAAGCCCGCAAAGCCACGGCATAACAAAAAGTCATGACCAATAAGAACTGCCCGTCCGTCCCCCCCCCCCCTTCCTCAACAAGAAGTGGGTCAGCCGTGATTATTAAGGGGAATTCCGTTCCAGCTGCCTCAACAACGGACAGGAATTTCATCATCCGTGCAAGCTGCAGGGTAAAGAAGACGGAGTGTATTATGGTACAGAGTTATGGTACCAAACTGCGCGAAAGTTATAGCATTATTTAACTGATTATGGTACATCGGTGAAAAAAAATTCAATTACAAATGCTATTACGTTCCTCTGTGCACTGATGCATGTATATGATTCCAAATTATATCTCACGCTGGAGACTCAAGTCCTTGAGTAAAATTGGTGTACCGTAATGCATTATTTGTGACGGCAAAGTATATCGAATTAATATATTTTTTTTTTACTGCAAGGGTGTCGTGAGACAATTTTCGTATCTCCATCTACACATAGAAGCTCATTAATTTCTTAGCCTCTGTCTCACACGTCATGCCATGTTTTAACGAGAATAGTGTAGGCATACAGACAAGAAGCGTCGAGGGCGTATGTCCCGTTCCAGATCATTATTTTATATTTACGTTTTTTAGTGGCTGAACTCTCACAAAAGAACATGTATAGCTATATATCACATACTTTTTGCATAATTATCTGGTAAAGTTGCATTTTTATTGTTTTTGTGCAGTATGGATAAGGAGAGTGAAATGGAATATAAAACTGGAACTATTTATTGGCTGCTATCAGATATCCTTTAATTTCTTTCATAAAAAAGTTATATAATTTTACCTGGCCTTTTGAAACCATCATATATATTTTTAATGAATTTAAAAGGCTGACTAAAGAATTTCAAAATCATACCACGCAGTAGCCACCAGCATTGCCCTTAAACAATTTTTTTTTTTTAATTTATTTATATCTTCTGGATCTGGTGGATGTGGTGGGAAGCAAAGATTACAGGGTCAATACTGATCAGTGCTGTCCGATTTAGATCGGCGCTTTTCAAAGGCCGAACGCACGAATTAATTCATCAGCGTTAACGTTTGCCCTACAGGATCATTAAATATTATCGGACTTCTGACAAGTTAAATGAATGCTAAAACTTAGCAGCGCACTCTTTGACAGTGCATGAAAACAGTAAACAACAAAATCGAAACAGCCCTTATTTTGGCGCTCTAATTTTACGGCAATCTAGTGACTACTTCAGAAATCAGTGGATTCGGACATCGGACATCGGACATAAAGCTGTGGACAGGGCTGTTTTCCGTGCGACCATGTGACGTCATTCACATTAGGGTAAGGACACTGGCCGCCCACAGGTGCGGACCGCTGTAGACCTCTTCAGGGGTGTGTATGTGTGTCAGTGAGGCGGGATGATAAACGCGACGCTCGCTGGTGCTTCTAGCGCGGTGTCTCCTCTGGACTGGCGCGCAGTCTTCTCCCAGTGCAGTGAGCGGTGACCGTAACATTATATGGCCTAGAAATGAAGATAAAGGTGTAATGCAAATCCCTTAAGTGCTTTCAAGAATCTATACCGGTTGTTTTACGCCTAAAATTTACTCTGAAAACATGCGTTTTAGCCATTTTAACTCTTCTAAAAATACAGTTTTAAAAACTTAATCCGAAATCAAAAGTACTTTTCGGCCCTCAGCGAACTCTTAAATGCTTTTCGTAAACAGATACCACTCGGATATTTTGAGAAGTTTTGAAATCGCGTTGTTTTTCCTGGAGCTCTGCGCACCGTGTGTGTGCCCGGGTGGGCGGGGGGCCTCAAGTCGTACAGAAGTGTGTGGCGAGGCACCTGCAGCTGAAGTGACTCCACGGGAGTTGCAGACCGCAGGAGTGGACATCCATGTCACCCGTCAGACCTGGCTGGCGGTCACGTGAGCAGTCCGACCACGGCTGGCAGCGGACAGCGGCCACGAAGCCGAGTCAGTTCCTGTCCCACCACCAACCTCGAAGTACTGCACCAACCAGTACGATTGAAAGTTGAAGACTGCCATGCCAAAACGTTGTAAGTGCCAAACCGGGCGAAATGTGTATTCCTGTAAAAATAGGTTGTAAGTGCCATGCTTTTTCATGTGTTAAAAATTGGTGACGATTGTGGCGCTCCAAGTGGCAAAATATGTTATGTGAATCTCAAAACGTGCCATAGTGCAGTGCACTCACATTTTTTCCTTCTCCTGAACATTTTAGTCAATGGCACTTACAACGTTTTGGCATGGCAGTCTTCAGTTATGCTTTGTATTCGAACGAAAATAATTGTCGTTTAATATCTAATGGTTATGAAGCTAATTCATTTTATTGTATCGAAACTATCGCATTTATTGCGGACACGTGCAAAACTTTTTCTAAAAGGTGATCACACCGTTCCGCTTAATTTTTTTTTTTACATATGCTTTTAGTCCTATGCACGTGTATGTGTAGATACGTTCGTGGTTTTTGTTAAAAGATAACTTGAAAATCCTTATTGAATTCGTTTCCAAAATAGAAAATGGACCGGAAAAGTTGTTGGGTGCGAGTGTATATAAAAAAAACTTCCCTTAAACGAAATAAATTTGCTATAGAAACTAGCTTATGCAAGGAAAATAAATAAACGAAAATGCCGCTAAACGTGTCCGTAAAAGTAATTCTTTTGAGTTTGTAGACGTAAAATGCATTCTGACAAAAGGAAGACATTAAACACTAAACACGAACGGAACGTATTTGTCATAGGCATTAGTACGCGGGAAACAGGCACCAGTAGGCATTTATTAAAAATGGTTATTTTCTTACGCATTATATCCCCGAAAGGGAGACTGTCTAATAAGTAACATCTTCGGTATGATAACCCATTCTTCCCCCGTTACACACGGCTGCATTTCGTTACTCGCATTTTTCGTATGTTTCACGCATGCGCGCGCATGTTCGATGAATTTACGTTACAAAGAACGATGTTTGTTTATTAAGTAAAGTATAATTTGGAAATTCGTCGTCCAAGTTTTTTACTGTTTATTAAAGGTATTGTGTGTGTAGACAAAGTCTGAGATTGGAACAGAAACAACGTAGGAAAGTATTTTTTACAAATTAGAAATTTTTTGTTTTGTTTTTCAATATCGCGAATTTTCACGTTTTTTTATTATCTTAAAAGAGATAATATAATAAAGCCGCTCTAATGAGATTTAATTGTTTTTTGGTTAACAAAAACGGTTAATTATCAAATATTGTTAATTGTATATATTCTATTTATTATTATTTACGCGACGTCATACTGTACGCGTACGCAATACGACTCGATTCGTTGCATGTTATGCGGTATCGGAAGTAACGAGTAACGATACGATAGTAACGAGTACTGATTGTTATAGTAACGAATACATACGGGTACGCTTTTTTTTCGTTACTTTTACACCTCTAATAGTTACCTAGGACTTTGAATTGGATAGTGTCTAATCAGATGGTCCGGGGATACTAACCGAGAGAAAAAAAAAAAGAATATAAGTTTATTAAAAACGTTTTCTAAGGAAAAAAAGATTAAAATATTAAGAGATATTGCATTTTAGGAGAAATTCGATGTCAACTGATAAAAAAATATTTTAGGTTTTTGTGTATTTTTTTAAGATTCCCCCTTCCACCTTCCACAAATTCAGAATGACGCAACTCGCGCGCCTGGACCGGAACCCCGGCACGCGTGCCGTAGTTACGGCACGTCTGAGGTACGGGAGTGAGGGGGCAGGTGGAGGGGGCCAGGCGCTGCGTGTGCACCTACCGGCCGGCGCAGCAACTACCGCGCAGGCGCGCTGCCCGCGAACAAAGCCCAGTCGCCGGTTCGCAGCGGCAGCATTGTGCAGTTCGCGGCTGGTTCCAGCGGCTCCAGGCGACTGGAGGTGGAACACAGGGCGATGAGTGAGACCGCGAGCTAAGGAAGACTGCGCACGGCCGGTCTCCCCTCCCCTCCTGCACCTACCAGGGAGGCTCAACCCGTCGCCGCTTTTCTGCGAGCTACTTCTTCTCAGAACCAGGTACAGTCGCTCGCCAACACCACGGATCATCATTCACCGGGAAAAAAAAAAACGTTTTCGCACCAAAACTATTCCCCATCTTTCTTCCAACTCTCAGCCCTGGAGTCGCAGTAGCCGATCGTGTGGTCCGAATAAATTATGTCCGTCCGTCCCCGTCGAAACACTGACGAGCTCTATGGCTTGGGTTGCGCCGGTCAGTTGTCTCAAGAACTCAGGCCTATGGCGTATGTATTTTTTTTTTTGTTCAGATGTTTTCTGTAACAACAGTTTTCGGTTGTTAAAACTCACACACAAATCTTAATTTTTTTCCCGGGGATTTGCAAAATTGGGCGTTGCTAGACTTTTGCGTGGCCCTGGGCCATTTACTTTTGCTAGGCCATGATATTTTGAAGGGGGTGTTTTATCGTGGATGGGAAGAGAGAAAGAGAGAGGGAGACCCTTGCGGGTTAGGTTAGCTCCCCGAAAAAAAAAAAAAAAAAAAAATATATATATATATATATATATATATATATATATATATATAGGCTCCTGAAAAATGTGCAAATTAAACTCTTTTAAAATAAACATTTTCAAACCAACCAGGAATTATAATTTCGAAGATGTATTTTTTTTTTTAAATTTATTTATGTCTCAAAAGTACAAAAAAATATTAACAATGAATATAAAATTAACGTTATTAAAATCCAAATAAATTATGTTTAAAAGTTTAAGATATTTTGACGGCAGTTTAAGTGTATGTATGTTCGAGAAAAAAATTTTCTTCTGTTTGGTGTTTTAAAATAATTAGGTGTTTAAAAGTAGATATTCCAACCGAGGTTGCTGTAGGTTTATCACCAGGATCGCTACACTTGTCGGAACGACCGGACAGTTAGTAGAGGGTGATCTGAGATAGGCGCCCAGCCGGCAGCCGGGTGTGAACACACGGCACGGCACGGCACGGATCGCGCTGTTATCGCAGGCAGCACGCACGAGGCGTGTCTCGCACTAGCACGGACCTGACCTGTCACCCTGGAGTCTGGACCTGTCACCCTGGAGTCTGGACCTGTCACCCTGGCGTCACGTGAGAGCCGTCTTCTCAGAACAATGCGGGTGGTTCTTCAGTTCCATCCGCGACCACCGGTACGCGCGTGCACGTTATACGTACATACACATACACATGAATAAATCATACATATAGACATGCACATACCGCAATGGCGTCGCCAAGGGGGGGGTAAGGGGGGCAGTTGACCCCCCCCCCCCTAGAGCCCTAGAGATTAAAAAAAAAGTGTAGCCAAATGCAAAAAAAATTACATACATTTCCCACAACTTGCCCCCCCCCCCCCCTAGGCCATCGGCTGACGACGCCCTTGCCCATACGTATATGTACATATATACACACACATATGCACACACATATACACACCATATACACAAACATATACCTACACAATACACAAACACACACAAACCACACACAAACCACACACACACACCTATGGGATATATATATATATATATATAACAGAAATATTGATGTAAAATCACAGATATTTGTAGATCTGTACATTTACATGCAAACAACTTAATAACCTACAAAATAGTGTCCGCAGTAAAACCTGGGTTCGTATTATTACCGGCCTCCCGGTACCTCCGACAATGAAAGTTATTTGCGAACCGTTTCCTTAATAGCTTTCCAGTAAATTAACTGTGTACATTAATGAGCACGATAAAAATAAATAATGTCTAAATGTTGAGTAATTTTTTTTAAAAGATTAATTTCTTTTTGCTTGAATGAAACATCAATTTAAATATAAAATTACGCGGGAATTTTCGTAAGAAATACTTATTACTATCTCGAAAAACGTATTTCATTTTATGCAAAAATAACCATATGTGTTATACTTATAGAGACCGGAAAAATTCGCTATTTCAATGACCTGTAGGATATACTCCATGATCCTCTATGCACGCGGTGAAATTACATTTGCTCATTGGCTACTGACTCGTGACACCTGTTAACTGGGACGCTAGTGACTTGATACTTTTTTTGTTGAAGGTTTTTCATTGGCATTTTAATAAAAAGGTAAAAAGGCAAACAGTTTTTGGATTCTAGACTATCACGAAATGAATCCGCGAATTTTTCCGGTCTCTAGTTATACTAAGTTAAAAAAATCTTTCTTGTAGTGTTACAAACTGGTTTTAAAAGTACAGAATTTTTTTTTCTGTGTTCCTTTAAACTGCACCAGACCCGGCTTTTTATATTCGCTGGTTTTTAAAAAAAAATAAGTCGCTGCGATTACCTAGCTAACATCACCAGTGGCTACACAGGACGTGCTGTCTAGCAGCTAGGTAGTTTATTTCTCATGTTCCTCGTTTCTGAATTTCGGATGCCTCCACAACTTATATTTCTTTACCCACACTTCTCTTTATCTTTTGTCACAGAATCATGAATCTGAGTCTGAAGAGCTGTAGCGCGAAGTGGTACTGTGGCTCGCCCTACATCAGCCTTCTCACTCGAACTAGGTTCTGACCCAACGAATAGTAGCACCGTATGGAAGTTAAACCCCAGCAGTGAGTTACTCGCCAGTAGTTCTCTCTAGGAGAGCGATGGAAGAAGTCTGCGACTAGCGTCAAAAGCAGCACAGCGTAAGTCACTTTTTATACTTCAACTGTTTGTTACTCTGCTTCTGAACGTCATATTTATAAAACTGAGAAAAAAAAATCTCGTGTTCACTGACGTCTAAGATAAGACTCCACAGTTCTCAGAACACTCGGAACAATTTTCCGTCACTGATTGGCTGCTGGCTTGTTAAAGTTATAGCTAGTAGCCTGTGATTTGATATTTCTTCCGTTGAGGGTTTCTCATTGGCCGAAAGTCCTCCTGGAAAACTGTTAGCCAACAGCAGATGCAGATCAAAGGTAAAAAATAAAAAAATAAAAAATTGCATTTTAGCCTAGCACGAAATGAATTCGCGAGTTCAGTGACCTATAGGATAAGACTCCATGATTCTCTATGCACTCGGCAAATCACAGCTGCCTCATTTTGGCTACTGACTCGTGACACCTATTAACTGGGATGCTTGTAATTTGATACTTCTTTTGTTTTAGGTTTTCCATTGGCCCAGAGTCCTTCAATATTAACTGTGACCAACTCGCTGAAACAGCAAAAAAAAAAAAAAAAAAAAAGCAAACGTATTTGGATTCTAGCCTATCGCGAAATAAATCCGCGAATTTTTTTGTCGGGTCTCTAGTTATGACTAGAGGCCCGGAAATCTCGCGGATTCATTTAGTCGCAAGCTAGAATGCAAACCTTCACACTCTCGCACTGTGTTCATGATTGGCCCGCAGTTGTTTGAACACGCCCGTCTACGACCGTGAGCCAACGATGTCCAGCTAGGAGAGAAGTAAGCTAATCAGGTAGTGCCAAATAACAAGGATAAAAATGTTCTCGCTAAGAAATCAACCAATGGGAAAGTTAACATGGGTCGAGCACACCTATAACTTTGAATCCTATCCTGAGGCCAGAGGAATCCGCGAAATTTCCGGGACAATAGTTATGACAGAGGAACAGCTGCGGTAGTTCGCGAGCGCGTGGTCGAAGTGCACGCCCAGGGCGGCTCACGTGGCCCAGAATGGCGGACCCCCGCTCTGTCGACCCAGCAGCCTCCTGGCCGGATCAATAACGGCGGGGATGACGACACCGCCCCCACTGCACGCTCTGTTCAAGCTCTCTCAGTGATACTGTGATCCAGATGCTATGAATAGAGACCTGAAAAATTCGCGATATCAATGACCTGTATGATAATACTCCATGATCCTCTATGCACGCGGGAAAATTACATTTGCTCATTGGCTACTGACTCGTGACACCTGTTATCTGGGATGCTCGTGATTCGATACTTCTTTTGTTGAAGTTTTTCATTGGTCCAGAGAACTTCAGATAAACTGTGGTCCAATCACTGATGCAGTAAAAAGGCAAACGTTTTTGGATTCTAGCCTATCACGAAATGTATCCGCGAATTTTTCGGGTCTCTAGCTATGAATAGAGACCTGCCAAACTCGCGGATTCATTTCGTGTTTTGCTAAAATTCAAATAATTATACCGTAGTGCTGCTTCTGTAATTGGTTCACTGTTGATCTGGAGGACTGAGGGGCCAATTAGAGACCCTCACTCATAGAAGTGTCGAATCACAGACCACCCAGTCGAGACGTCTCACAAGTCAGCAGCCAATGAACAGTTGGCATTTGCCCGAGTGTCTTAGAGGATATTGGAGTCTATCCTGAAGGTCATTGAACCCGCGAATTTTTCCGGTCTCTAGCTATGGAGCATTTCTAGGGGCGGGTATATTTCGCGAACCACTCTTAAAATGCCCACTAGACCGCTACAAGTTGTGTCTTACTTGTCGTTGGTGGTCGTCTGCAAGAGAAGCCATCGTCCTGTTTGACTCGGGCCACTCAGGACGCGTTTGCTTCCGTGCCGGATGGCTGTGATTGGTGCGCTGTCAGTAGACATGCACCTGAAGGAAACTCAACCAATCATAAATTACAGACTGTGCTTCAGCTAGTATCGAAATATTTTACCCGAAAATACACGCGGCTGATAAACAGCATTTTCAAATAAGGTTATTAAATAAAATGAACTAATTTAGCATACTTGAGTACAAATATTACGAAGCATTTCATACGATAATCAATATTCATGGAACGCAAAAATTTATTTTAAAAGATTTTTTTCTTAAAATGATTTATTCAAAGAGAGAATTTTGATTTAATTCAATTTCTTGGACATACGCCATTGCGTGTGACGAGAACAAATGCCAGTCCCCGAAACGTTGCAACTGGTTTGTCATAGGAAACCTGGTGTTTTCGTCGTTGTGTTGACCACAATATCTGTTCAGCTTCGTCGTTGTGTTCGTGTATTTGCTGCGTTGTCCAGGTTTTTGCTGTCTGTCTGCATTTACTGTTATTGTTGAAACTGTCTCGTAGCTGTTATCCCACTGTGTTTGTCTGTGCTGTTATTATTTTTTCATGACTAAAATTATTTTCAAGGAATTCTTGTTCATCGCTGGGTTTATCTAACATGAGCTGATTTAGGCTTGATTTATGCGGTATTATGTTTTCATTTTTATTTCTTATTTTGCATTTATGAATTTTTCCCATGACAAGCGTTGGAAAAACTGCAATGGATAAGAAATTGTTTTACATTTAAAAGATTTGATGTATAAATAGTCATAATATAGTAAAATAATAACTGTCAAACCAATACGAAGAACTAACTAAGAAGGATGAATATAAGTTCCCTGAAAAAAATTGGTCGTCTGTAAAGTCGGTTTACGGACGATAATTTAACGTGACAACGTCATAACAAAACATTGATGAAATGATTGCATACTTTATGAATAAAATTGAATAATTTTTATTTTAATAATAAAAGAATAAATACTTGAAATTATACTAGTAATCAGATTTTTAAAATGCAAGAATAATTAACCTTTATTGCCGGAATTGTTGTTGTAATAAGCAATGAAAACCACATTAACTTTTCACTTCACTTTATAAACAGTCGAGTGGAAGAGAGAGATGCGGCGCAAGCGTACAATGAGCGTAACGGGACACAGCGTAACGGGACAATGTGCGTAACGGGACAATGTGCGTAACGGGACACTTTTTCGTGCGTGCAGCCGGCGTTCATAGATTTATTAGACCTCACGTCAATAATACCTTTACTGGTTTCAAATTCAGGAAACCAGTTTCAGGTTTGCTGCATGAGTGAGCCGTATGCTCGGACATGTCGCTCGCACGGAGATATCTGCTCGGGCTGGCTACGCGGTAGCTAGTGTGGCGGTGTGGCCTACCAGTGTTCTTATATCCAGACAGACGGCACGCACGCTTCGTTCTGCAGTTGAATCCAGCTTCACCAAACAATAATTACCGACGTTCAGGGGAATAAAGAACGCCGCCTGCGAGTACTGCGTTATGCAACCCGCAACACTGCAGTGTTCTGATCGTAGCCTAAAGCCACGAATCAGGGGGCCTTTGCCAAACAGGAACCAAACAAGTTTGTAACTAACCGAAAAACACACACACAATGAAAAGAAAGCAGGTTAATATTTCATTGTCATCAAGTTCTGAACTGAGTTAGAAGTTTTAAATCTCTAGCTCATCGGGAAATTAGTTTAAAATTGCTTGCAAAATTTGTACCGAACAGAGAAATAGATAGACAAGAAAGCCAGTTAATAAAAACGTGTTAATAATTACAATTATAGATTTTTTTTTATAAAAAAAACCCCTAATTCACGACACGTTACGCGTTAAATTGCATGAGGAATGAAGGAAGTAAATAAAAACCTTCTTGCGTGTGATTCTTTGGCGACTGCGATAGGGCCGAAATGATGTTCACCTTGTGTGAGTAATGAGAGCTGTCTCGCAGCAATGCGAGCGAGTGCTAGCGGACAAGACAGCCGGGAAAGTTGCCCCGGAGGAAAGGCCAGGCTTGTGCGGTTAGCTTCACCGCAGAAACAGGTGGGTGTTGCTAGCCGTCTCTCGCCGGACCACTGGCTGCTGGGAGGCCGTGGGACTTAAAAGTGCCCCTATTTAAACCTTTACGTTGGTTAGCCCTCTGAATGTAATTTTAATCGACAGTACAGTCATGTATGAAGGACGCTTCATACTTGATATATTAGAGAAATGTCTCAAAGTGGGTTTATAGAAATAAATGTTTTGACAGAGACCCCGTCGCACGGGGACTTGTAATCCGCTCTCGCCCGCCATCTGCTCCTCCAGAATAATTTAGAAAAACAAGAATGAAAAAAATTATGAAAAAAAAAGAAAAAGATTATACATACGGGAGCATAACCTCACAAACACTCCAAAATGAAAACGTCCAGGAGACTACTAAGATTGAATGGTATTATTTGTAGCATAAATTTGAAACGTATGTTGCGACAATATAACAAAACCACACTGTATACGGTGCGGTCGTTCGCAATATAAGTATATATACGTGTGCGCTTGTGTTGTCTGATTACGTGCATTTGTTTTTCACGCATAATGTTATGAGAATAAACAATAACTCGCGGTGGTAGGAAACGGGAGGCATCGAGAAAGGCACTTGAAAGACCCATAATTGAAGACCGCTGAACAGACGAGAGTGTAGCGTCTGGGACAGAAGCGAGAAGTCGAAGCCCTCGGTGACAGTCTGTCTGGGCCGGGCCTCAAGTGGCGTGTGTCGGGACCCGCATGCCGGCATTAGGGCTGACCGCACAACAAAGCGCCAATCTAGAGCCGCGTCTGGCCTCCCTGTACCGCTCCGTGTGTCCTGTCCACTCGACACGGCATCGCAGCGCCCCGCCTGTCTCCCGACAACAGCTGGTGGCTTCCCACTTCCCGACCACCTCAGCTTTCAAGCGCCAACGGTCATATTCATCACTAGCTGCAGCACCCGGCGTTGCCCGGGCTGAACACGTGGAGCTTTATTGTCTGCGAGTCAAAGCAAACTGGACAGTGTGTTGGACTTAGAGATATGTCACACAGTTACTGTTTGTATGTCTATGACCTATGATTTTTTGTTTACCCATGGCGATCGGTTATTTATTATTTATTATTAATTATTAAGACCATTAATCGAAATAAAAACTATCCTATCTCTCAAGTTGGAAAAAATTACACATACGTAAATGCCAATTTTCATCGAAATCGGTTGACTTGGTGAAGAGTTCACTGGAAACAAACATCAGGACACTGGATTTACATATATATATAAAGGTTTATTGTTTTCATTCCTCTAAAATTATTTTTCAATTGGTGGGATCAATAAATGCATAATTTGTTCCATTGCTAACGAAAGCTGACACCAATAATTTGCAAAAAAAAAAGAAATTTCGTTAATTTGTTTATTTTTCTTATATTCCAGAAGTATCAGTGACAAAAAAAAAGAGCGCTGAATTCTACAGGACGCCATCTTCATAACGTGTTGCTGATCCAACAACGTATTTTGAGTCGGAAGTTTCATAACGTGAAAAATAAATGATGTGTTATTTGTGTTCAAACAATAAACGTTTGGCGCAGTTGGCTCGACGCAAAATAAATTCGGTGAGGGTTGTGTGCTTGAATCACGGGCGAGGCATGAATGTCAGCGCAGTTCTTGAAGTAATATTGATTTTGGTTTAATATCCAAGAAATTCCCTTTCAATTTCTTTAAAGAGTAGCATACAGTAGTAAGTTAAAAACTTTATTAAAATAAACACAGACTTTAGCACTATAGAAAAGTTAAGCACTTGAGGTAAACTGTATCGTAGTGTAAAACGTTTAAGAGTAATTTTGGGAAGTTTTGGGAAAACACCTTAGGAAATAGCACTAGCTCTCGGAATAACTGCATTCCGAAATAAATAAATAGTTGATATGATTTGGTTCAAGTGTTAACGTCATTTTTCACATAACATTAAGACAAAAAATTGACTCCAAAGTTATCGTGAAATTAGCGTTTCATTTATTTAATTTTGCTTTTGTTTTTTTTCTACTAACGTACAGACACTAAAAGAATTCGCATAACTTAAATATAAGAAAAATAAACAAATTAACGAAATTTCTGTTTTATTTTGCAAATTATTGAAGTCAGCTTTCGTCTGCCTTACAGGTTGTGGGAGGGGATTGGTGGGGGGATGGTAGAAATTTGGACCTTGCAGTCCTCATTTAGTATTTTGACTGGTTTGATTGTCGCCCGGATGGTCGTGTCGGGAGGGGCGCACGAGTTGCCTGGTCGTGGGACAGCCGCTGCTACTGCACCGGAGGGAGAGATAGCGCCGAGCTCTTGAACGAGTTGCTGTGTCAGTGCGCGTGGTGAAGCAGTCGACACCTTTTCCTTGCACGGCCCAGCACTCCTTCCCCTCCTTCCCCCTCTTCCCCTTTCTCCAAATCATTAAAATTATTATTGCATTGTACTCTTTCGGCTTGTGTTAATTTGGCATTAAAGAAAATAGTTCCTTTCTCGGCTTTAACGTCACTGGTCCGCAGTGCTTGTGTGCGAATCAAGGATTCTGATTTACCTACCGTATGTTTGCCACTTGATGCACCTGCGTGCTTTCATACTCATACTTGTGTTTATTGTGTTTGAAACTAAGTATCACGTTTGCATTTATACTCACGTGATATAGAAGCTTATGTTTTTGGTACCCGTGTGTTCAACACTACTTGGAACTTGCCTTCAGTCCTGATTTTAGGATCCCCCGATCATGTTCTCTGCGCGGAGTGAGGTCGAGGCCCCTGTGTCTGTGGCAGGCGCAGACGGCGCAGCCATGACGGCCAAGAAGCGCGACGCCCCCCAGTACGCCGGCGTGCCCGAGCCGGACGCCGGCAGCGGCGGAGGAGTGAGGCTGCAGGCCAAGATGAGCCTCGTCAACGGCATCACCGTCATCGTGGGCAGCATCATCGGCTCCGGCATCTTCGTGTCGCCCACCGGCGTGCTGCAGTTCACCGGCTCCGTCAACATGGCGCTGGTGGTGTGGGTGCTGTCCGGTGTCTTCTCCATGGTAGGCATGGTAGACACTCGCATTCTTCTCCATGGCAAGCACCTTCATTCCTCTTCATGGCAAGCACCTTCATTCCTCTTCATGGCAAGCACCTTCATTCTTCTTCATGACAAGCACCTTCATTCCTCTTCATGGTAGACACCTGCACTCTCTTTGACACGGTGGACACCTGCACCTTTTGACACGGTAGGAACTTGTACTTTTTGAAACGGTAGACACTCGTACTTTTTGACACCGTAGACACTTGCACCTTTTGACACGGTAGGCACTTGTACTTTTTGACACGGTAGACACTTGTACTTTTTGAAACGGTAGACACTCGTACTTTTTGACACCGTAGACACTTGCACCTTTTGACACGGTAGGCACTCGTACTTTTTGACACGGTAGACACTCGTACTTTTTGACACGGTAGGTACACACACTTTTTGGCACGGTAGGAACTTGTACTTTTTGAAACGGTAGACACTCGTACTTTTTGACACCGTAGACACTTGCACCTTTTGACACGGTAGGCACTCGTACTTTTTGGCACGGTAGGAACTCGTCCTTTTTGACATGGTAGGCACTCGCAATCTTTAACACGGTAGACACTCGTACTTTTTGACACGGTGGACACTCGAACTTTTTGACACAGTAGACACTCGTACTTTTTGACATTAGTCGTTAATTGGCTTAAAAACGTCGATTTAAAGATTTTATACTTAATATATTTCCGGGATCCCACTTTTATAACCACCAGAAAGTAGAAGAGAGCCTTTGGTGAAGCCACTCTTCGAGATACTTTGGCCCCCGCAAAGTCTAGGCACACCTCTGGTTGAAGCCATGTCTTGCAGCATCACGTCCGTGAAGCTCGTCCCTCGCAGAGGTGGACTGTCCACGTGACGGCAGCGCGCGCGGAACACACGTGCACAGCTGACTGCCGCACGTGGCAGCCAGGCTGGGCTGCAGACGCAGCTGGGCCCGCCTCGCTGTTAACTCTCCAGCCTTCTCGGGCACTCCTGTCCTCTTAGCTCCGGCAGTCTCAGGGCTCAGGACACGGCAACTGTCTGGTCAGCTGAGTGTGTTAGAGGGGCTGAGGCGGTGACTATGCTCAAACAACAGGGAGTGATCCCTAACAGTTCTGATTTAAATTATATAGCTCTGGAATGTATAAACGCACTGAAAATTTCTCTCACCCTACCCTGACAGGACGCACATGTGGGAGGGGACCGTGAGAATGCCGGCCGTAGGTCGGAACAATCTGTCCTCTTAGCTTTAGGACGCAGCCAATTGTCTGGTTAGTTGAGTGAGGCAGGGGGTTGAAGGTGGTGACTATGCTGGGATGGGTAGCCTCAGCCTCTGGACATGGCTGGATCTCTTAACACCTGACCCGTTTCGCGTATACGGCGTATCCCGTATCCACGCCCGTGGGGGCCCCGGAACGGCAGGGGCTTACACCTAAGAGAGCCGGGTTAGCAAAGAAAAACTAGGGGTGAACCCCTATGGAATTATTTTAATGTCCTCTTAGCTTGGGCTCTGCCTGTCTTCACAACGGCTAGCCCTCCGCGGTCCAAACAAGCACAGAGCACCTGCCAGGCCTCCAAGACTGGCAGCTGATTGGAAGCTCATAAACATGAGTCACTCATCATTGCTTCTTCTTCCACTGCAAACGTTTCTATCACTTCGACATCAAAATTTCCTGAAACGGAGGGTTGTCCAAAGCTAACATTTAATATTGTATTCTTTCCGCTGATACATTTCTGTTGTAAAAATCACACAGCTTCATCAGTTATAGAATGCAGCACAATTCGTAGCACAGGCAGTTAAGTCGAGAGTGCAAGTTGCCATGGTCCGATGTAAGCCCCTGGGGTGTAGGCAACGCCATGTGCTTTGACACCACATGAAACCAGATTATTATTTTCCACAGGAGCGGAATAAAAGTATTTTTCATTGCATACCACCGTTCAGCAGCCCAATTTCCTCACAGTTATTTCAAAGGCTTACAAATTCATATTATTTTGCATTGCTATATTTAGAAATAAGTTAAAAAAAAACTAATATTTATGTTTTATATTGCATAATATTTGATAAAATTTGGCCAGAAAAACTTTTTAAAAGTAAACCAAATTTAAATATTTACCCTAACTGTTCAAGTTTCAAACAAAAAGTTGTTTTGTAAGAATTTCTGTTTGGGAAAAAAATTGCAAAACCAATACATGACTATGCCAACCTAACATTCTCTGTTTAAAACGCTTTTGTTTGTAAGTCCATGTTTGAATAAATGTAGTATGCGTGAGTGTGGGCCATGCACCGAGAGAAAAGGTTTGTTTGCCTCAACAAAAAATATTTGTTTGCATATGGCGAAATAATTATATATTTTGTTGATTCAGACAAAAAAAATTGTGGCAGGAAAAAAAAAATTGTTGAGACACAGCAAATTGATCTGGTCAACTCAACGGTATGTTTTGTTGTGTGTGTGTCAAATCAATTTTGGTTAGCCCAACAAGATATTTTTGTTGCGGCAAGTAAATATTTGTTTCGCCATACACGAACAAGGACTTGATTGAACGGAAGAAAACCCCGTGAGGTCTCGCCAGCGCGGACAGTCCTGTACACCAGATGACGCCCTGCACGGTATGTCCCGCAGGTGGGCGCATACTGCTACGCCGAGCTGGGCTGCATGATCCGCAAGAGCGGCGCCGACTACGCCTACATCATGACGACCTTCGGGCCCTTCATGGCCTTCGTGCGGCTGTGGATCGAGTGCATGATCGTGCGGCCCTGCTCGCAGGCCATAGTGGCGCTCACCTTCAGCACCTACGTGCTGAAGCCCTTCTTCCCCGAGTGCGCGCCGCCCGAGGAGTCCACCCGGCTGCTCGCCGTGTGCTGCATCAGTGAGTGCCGCCGACACCTCGGCCCTGCTGTGCCTCAACACATTCCCGATAACCTGCTGTTCCTCAACACGTACTCTCAGCCCTGCTGTTCCTGAACGCACAGTCCCAATAATCCGCTGTTATTGAACGCACATTCCCAATAACCTGCTGTTCCTGAAAGCACATTCCCAATAACCCGCTGTTCTTGAACGCACATTCCCAATAACCTGCCGTTCTTGAACGCACATTCCCAATAACCCGCTGTTCTTGAACGCACATTCCCAATAACCCGCTGTTCTTGAACGCACATTCCCAATAACCCGCTGTTCTTGAACGCACATTCCCAATAATCCGCTGTTCTTGAACGCGCGTTCCCAATAACCCGCTGTTCTTGAACACACATTCCCAATAACCCGCTGTTATTGAACGCACATTCCCAATAACCTGCTGTTCCTGAAAGCACATTCCCAATAACCCGCTGTTCTTGAACGCACATTCCCAATAACCTGCCGTTCTTGAACGCACATTCCCAATAACCCGCTGTTCTTGAACGCACATTCCCAATAACCTGCCGTTCTTGAACGCACATTCCCAATAACCCGCTGTTCTTGAACGCACATTCCCAATAACCCGCTGTTCTTGAACGCACATTCCCAATAATCCGCTGTTCTTGAACGCGCGTTCCCAATAACCCGCTGTTCTTGAACACACATTCCCAATAACCCGCTGTTCTTGAACGCACATTCCCAATAACCCGCTGTTCCTGAACGCACATTCCCAATAACCCGCTGTTCTTGAACGCACATTCCCAATAACCCACTGTTCTTGAACGCACGTTCCCAATAACCTGCTGTTCCTCAACACATTCCCAATAACCTGCTGTTCTTGAACGCACATTCCCAATAACCCGCTGTTCTTTAACGTACATTCCCAATAACCCGCTGTTCTTGAAAGCACATTACCAATAACCCGCTCTTCCTGAACGCACATTCCCAATAACCCGCTGTTCTTGAACGCACATTCCCAATAACCCACTGTTCTTGAACGCACGTTCCCAATAACCCGCTGTTTCTGAACGCACATTCCCAATAACCCACTGTTCTTGAACGCACGTTCCCAATAACCCGCTGTTCCTGAACGCACGTTCCCAATAACCCGCTGTTCCTGAACGCACGTTCCCAATAACCCGCTGTTCCTGAACGCACGTTCCCAATAACCCGCTGTTCCTGAACGCACGTTCCCAATAACCCGCTGTTCCTGAACGCACGTTCCCAATAACCCGCTGTTCCTGAACACACGTTCCCAATAACCTGCTGTTCCTGAACGCACATTCCCAATAACCCGCTGTTCCTGAACACACATTCCCAATAACCTGCTGTTCCTGAACGCACATTCCCAATAACCTGCTGTTCTTGAACGCACATTCCCAATAACCCGCTGTTCCTGAACGCAATTCCAAATAACCTGCTGTTCCTGAATGCACATTCCCAATAACCTGCTGTTCTTGAACGCACATTCCCAATAACCCGCTGTTCTGGAACGCACATTCCCAATAACCCGCTGTTCCTGAATTCACAGTCCCAATAACCTGCTGTTTCAGAATTCACAGTCCCAATAACTTGCTGTTCCTGAACGCATTTTCTCAACCCAGCTGTTAATCAACGCACAATCCCTACCCAGCTTTTTTTGAATGCACAATTCGAACCCTGGTCTCCCTGAACGCATTCTCTCAACCCTGTTGTTTCCAAAGGTAACCTTCTTACATGACTATTCCAGCCGTGTATTACGAATAATATAGTCAAATTAGATATTATATTATTAACGATGATATTATGGTAAATTTAATTATCGGTTTTGTACTGCTAAGCTTATTGGACTCTTACTCTGGGGTTTTTGGTTTGAGGTCCTACATACACGCCTGTATTTAGAAATACCTTCATAATTACCGTTTACTTTAGAAGCCTAAATTAACGAACTCTAAATTGTTGTTTTGGTTTCATTAAGAAAGCTTTTTCTTCCTCAACATTTTCATGATGGTAGTTCACGAATCAACATGTCTTACTTGATGACCAATCGGATCAAATAATACTTTTACTCGTTTCCCAAGAGAGGTTTTGTGGACCAGGGAAATTTAATTACATTATTTATTTTGCGTTATAAAGCAATATTTATGATTTATTTTGAAGTTACCATATGTATGGATTAGCTTCATTTTCATCTTTTAATGTCTTATCATAATATTGGTTTAAAAAAATAAAGTAGTCGGATTGGCATAAATACAAGTGAGCATTTTCAGTGGTATATTGATATATGTAGATACATATAGAAAGAAATATGCAGAGATATAGGTATGTAGAGAAGGGAGCTTTAGATGTGTGAATCGATAGAGAAAAAGAGAGAGATATTTCATATATGTGTATCTACTTCAAACAAATTACAAGAAAAAAAAAATGATGCATTGCAATGCATGGCGGGCATTAACTAGTAATGAATAATACTTAGGGGCATGCATATTTCGCGAAAAGATTACGAGACTAACTGAAAGTTAGAACACTGTGGCATCGTTTGTGTCTCGTGATTGGGTGAATTTCTTTCAGGTCAATATCGATTGTCACAACAACAATCACAATTAGTCAGTGCGGAAGCAAACACGTCCTGAGTGGCTCGGGTTAAATAAGGCAACGACTTCCCTCGCAGACGTACGCCAATCACAAGGAAGAAACGGCTGGTGCGGTTATAACTTATTGCAGTCTAATAGGCGTTCAGATTTATTCGCGAAAAATGCCTGCCCCTAACAATAGCCTATGATTAGAGGCCGGAAAATTTCGCGGATTCATTTCGTGATAGTCTAGAATCCAAAAACGTTTGCCTTTTTACTGCATCAGTGATTGGGGCCACAGTTTATCTGAATGATACTCGGCCAATGAAAAACCTTCAACAAAAGGAAGTATCGAACCACGAGCATCCCAGTTAACAGGTGTCACGAGTCAGTAGCCAATGAGCAGGTGTAATTTTCTCGCGTGCATAGAGGATCATGGAGTCTATCCTGTAGGTAGAGACCTGCAAAATTCGCGGATTCAATGACGTCCAGGATAGACTCTACTACACTCTACACACTCGGGTTAATGCCACCTGTTCATTGGCTGCTGACTTGTGAGTCGTCTCGACTGGGTGGCCTGTGATTCGACACTTCTATGAGTGAGGGTCTCTAATTGGCCCTCAGTCCTCCAGTATAACAGTGAACCAATGACAGAAGCAGCACTAAGGTATAATTATTTGAATTTTAGCATAACACGAAATGAACCCGCGAATTTTTAAGGTCTCTAACAATAGCCTATGATTTATTTTTGAAATCCGAGCACATTGTCTGTGTGTACTCCCCTGATGCCCACTAAACTGGGCACGAGTGGGAAGGGGCGCTAGAGGCCGGCTCGTCACGGCCCAGAGCTGACGTCACGCGGCGACCAGGAACAAAAGAGGGGCGAACGTGCCGGAAGAAGGAAGGGGGGGGGGGGGGGTGACCCTGGACGCACGCAAACCCCTGATCTCCGACACACCGCGCGCAAGTCTCGGTCCGTCGGCCAGACCCGTCTGTGCACCTCTATACAGCCTGCATTCTGCATTACACTGACACAGATCGACAAAAAAAAATAATTGTTTGTCTGTAAAGTCGGTTTTACGGACGATAGTTTAACGTGACAACGTCATAACAAAACGTTGATGAAATGATTGCATACTTTTATGAATCAAATTCAATCATTTTTATTTTAATAATAAAAGAATAAATACTTGAAATTAAACTAGTAATCAGAATTTTAAAATGCAAGAATATTTAGCCATTTATTGCCGAAATTGTTGTTGTAATAAGCAATGAAAACCACATTAACTTTTCACTTCACTTAATAAACAGTCGAGTGGAAGAGAGATAGATGCGGCGCAAGCGTACAATGAGCGTGAAGGGACACAGCGTAACGGAAAAATGTGCGTAACGGGACACTTTTTCGTGCGTGCAGCCGGCGTTCATCGATTTATTAGACGTTGTCACGTCAAAATTTGAAAACATCCTCATGACCTATGTTCCAGAGCGCTTCTTCACCAAGGCTGGTACACGCGTTCGAAGTTGCAGTTGAACAACATTTTTATTTCAAATAACAGAGGAAGTATTTAAGATAGAAATCTGAGCGTTTGGATTGTGTTTAATAATTGGGGGGCAGTATTACGTAAAAAAAATTTAGACAATAAAGGTGTTACACGCCATTATTTTAATGAATTAATTTTTCTGTAGCGACGAAATTAACGATGGTTGTACATCATCATTCAAATAAACATGAAAAAAAAAATATTATTTACAATAAAAATGTTGTTCAACTTCAAAGACGTGTACCTACCAGCTTTGGGAAGCACTTTTGAACCTAAGCGATGTGGCTGTTTTCAACTTATTTTGTCGTATGAACCTGCAGTCTAATTTTGTCGGTAGAATTCAGACTCGTGATGTATAGTTAATTTACGCCAATATGAACCGTTTTAAAAATCAACTTGTGTTAAATCTTAGCCCACAGTACATCATTGAGAACGGCGTGGACATTGATTCCAGTGTCATTGCTAGATGCGCGGAAATTTCGAGGATGCATTTGGTCGCAAGCGAGAATGCAACCTTCCACACTCTCTCGCCATGTTCGTGATTGGACCGCAGCTATTCGGACCCGCCCCTCTGCGACCGTCAGCCAATGATGCCCAGATAGGAGAGAATCAAGGGAATCAGACAGTGTCGATTAACAAGAACAAAATGGTTTCTCGCCAAGAAGTCAGCCAATGGAAAAAAAGCAAACGTTGGTAGAGAAAACATAAAGGCTTTGAAATATATATCCTGACGCCAAACGAATCCGCGTTAATTTCCGGGTCTCTAGACATTGAATATTTTTTCAATGTTTACGCCCAATAATATAATCAAAGTCATGTGAAAAAAACACGCAAGAATATCAGAAAAATAACCTAGGAAGCCTTGCCAAGCAAACAATATCATAGCCAAACAGCTTTGGAGAGCAGTAAACTATCGGTATAGTGGCAGGCTAGTAGTTTCAGCGTTTTTTTCCTTGCTGAAACCAAGAGGGAGAGGATATTTTGTATTCGCCACAAGGAAAATAAGTGGGAATTTTTTTATTTTTCTAATTGTTTAGTAGTGACAACAAAATATATTTGTAGTGGCCCAGAAATATGCTTGGTGGTGATATCAAAATGCAGTCATAATTTTAAACTCCTGTAGTTAGATACATTTGTAATTAGTATCAACATTTTTTTAATAATAATTTTTTTAGACAGACAAAAATGTTTTCTACTCTATATTTGGTTTAGGTTTATAGTTTGCTACCAGGCAAAAAAAAAAAGTGTAAACAGTAATACTTGGAAAATAACTTTCTATAAATTTTTAATGCAATGGGGAATTTTTATTTAATACAATTTCTTGGACATACGCCATTGCAGTTTCCAATGTCCGATATAAGTCTATTAGTGCCTGATGACGGGAAGAGATGCAATTTCCCGAAACGTTGCAACTATTTTGTCATAGGGAACCTTCTGTGTTAGTCGGTGTTGTCCATATTTTCTGTTCATCTTCATCGTTGCGTTCGTATATTGTCCGTCAGCATTTGTTGTTATTGTTGAAACGGTCTCGTCGTTGTTATCCCAGGGGACGCACCACAATGCCGAAATACCACAACGCCGAAATACATTAACGCCGAAAAATGTCATTGCAGGACTGCCACATAGGTTAGGTTAGGCTAGGTTAGGCTAGCCTAGGTTAGGTTAGGTACACAAAATCATTCAATGTTTTTCATTTTGCTCCTGTGCCCCCCCCCCCCCTCCCCGCAGCAACATTTTCGGCGTTACTGTATTTCGGCGTTGTGGTACACAGCAGTTTTATAGCTGTCGGCGTTGCGGTCAATTTGGTATTCGGCGTGATGGTATTCGGCGTTATTGTACGTTCGGCGTTGTGGTATTTCGGGGTTGTGGTAACGACTCGTTATCCCAGTGTGTTCACCTGTGCTGTCGACGTCGTGTTGTCAATAACACCTGTTCAGGTTCGTCGGTGGGTTGATCTGTTTGACACCAGGCTTGTTCTCTGTGGGTTTATGTTTTTTTTTTTTTTTAATTTTTATCTTGCATTTATGAATTTTCCCCGCGACAAAAAGTGCAGAAGTGTAACGACGTATGTCCAAGAAATGGTATTGAATTAAATGCGCGTCGTCTTGCAGTGGTTATCGAGGTGCGACTGCTGTAGCTCTGGCCGAACAGACCTCGTCGGTTCCAGTGCAGGTTATCACGCGCAGCACGGGACCATGTTGAGCCCCCCGCCCACCCGGGCACACACGAGGTGCGCAGAGCTTCAGGAAAAACAACGCGATTTTCAAAACTACTCAAGATATCCGAGTGGGTTTCTGTTCACGAAAATCATTTAAGAGTTCGTTGAGGGCCCAAAAGTAACTTTGATTTCGGATTAAGTTTTTAAACTGTATTTTTTAGAAGAGTTAAAAATGGCTAAAACGCATGTTTTCAGAGTAATTTTTAGGCGTAAAACAACCGGTGCAGATTGTTGAAAGCACCCAAGGACCTTGCATTACGCCTTCATCTTCATTTCTCCGCCATGTAGTGTCACGGTCACCGTTCATATGCACTGGGAGAAGACTGCGCGCCAGTCCAGGGGAGACACCGCGCTTATCATCCCGTCTCACCGATACACATACGCCCCTGACGAGGCGGGCTCGCTCTGCAGCCACCCGGCAAGAACTACTTGTTAACTTGGCAAACAGTCTCCCTGGGAGATAGCCGGCAAACCTTGTACTGGCGCACTGAGACTTGATTGACGCGGTCTGTCCGCGGGGGAAGAAGGGGTGGGGGGGAGGCTGGAGGTTATCGAGCTGCGTGACGTCACAGCCAGGGCGCGCCCCCGCCTCACCTCTCACCCCTCACCACACCCCTAGACCCAACCCTCCATTAGCGAATAAATGGCCCGAATCGATCCCCGCGCACGCCGCCCGCCCCGACGAAACACGATTGGCCAACCACATCCCAGCTCTACATGTTGTGTAGGTGGAGACCGAAATAACACCGAAAAGCATGTCAAAAACACCACGCAGCACCGAAATGAAAGTTATATCATGAAACTAGGTAGAATTTAAACGAAAGTTAATTCAAAACACAAAAAAAAAAAAAAAAAAGTAATCTTTAAATGTTCTAAATTCAAGGAATGTCGTTATTTTCTGACAAAAAATTGTGCACGGATCAGAAAAAAAAAATATTTTAAGATGTTTCATTGAATCGCTTTCAAACGACATATGCTCGCTAATTTATTTTTATTGTCCTGTATGTATCTGTTTCAGACCAAATCATTACAAATTATTTTATCGTAAAAATGCAGCATATAAATATGGAGTATGTATTACAGACCAGTTGCTACGTAGTATTAATACAACAACACCGAAATCCTCTGTTAAAAAAAAAACTAAAATGTACTAAAAAATAAAATCATGAAATCTTGTCTCTGTGTATAATCAAATATGCTGGCAGTTCTCGACATTAACCAGCTATCTCTTAACTCGGAACTCGACAGCTCAAAGCTGCGTAGGGCTTATCGAGGACAGAGTTCGTGATGTCACTACACGCCCGCTTCCTTCTGCTGGCGACAGGCGATCCGCCGCTCCGTCAGTGGCGGCTACAGAATGACTCTTCGGGAGGGGCTACCGCACAAAGAAAGGATAAGAGATGCAAAAAAAAAAACAGACATCAGGTAAGTCAGAGAGAGATTGCCTTGGAATATCATTTACAGACGTATGGTCACAATTACTACCATTCAACTTTAAATGAGATAAAAGTTTAACTCGTGACTAAGTATTTAAGTAAACATATATATATATATATATATATATATATATATATACCCTCAATAAATAAAATGAAACAAACAAAAATGGTCTCGGGTGGGGCTATCGCTCTCACCGTCCCCAAAGCCTCCAACCCCTACCCCCCCACCATTGAAATGCAATGGTTGCCGTTTGCCGTTTGCCGTTTCCATTCCTCGTGGAAACAGCAGAGACGCCCCAGTGCAAATGTTCCGGGAGATTTGTCCTCGTTTACGTGATCCGCCCCCGTTCCCGTGCCACTGTGGAACGGACCTTAAATTGAGTCGCGTGTCACGACGAACATGACACGACACGGCAGACACGACAAACCGTAGTGCAGGCGTTCCACGACAGATGTAATAGTGTAGGGTCACAATGCCAAGACAACATGAACACGATTAACTCCATCGTGGCTGTCGGCAAACTTTTCAAGCCAAATGCGTTAATAAAATTTTAGTATAGAATGCGTTAAAAGCAGCGTAGAAGAGAAAAAAAGAACATGCTATAACAGCCCATGCTTTTTTTTTTTGGCTGATTTCTGTAGTCCCTCAACCCAATGTCATACAAAATACAATTAGCCTGAACTTTATTAATTAAAAGTTCTTCGCTGAACTTGTTAATTCTTAAATTCAATCCCGACCAATGTACAATAATAACATGGAACATAAACACAATGATATCAGTTTATGTAAACAGATGAAGGAACACTAATAAATGTGAAAGTGTGCCCACACGTAAAACGAAATTGCGTTTTTCGTCCTATATACAGTTACACTCATCACTGGCTCTGTAACGCCAGAGATATTACCTTGAAGAAAAGCGTACTATGACGCACAAATATAAGCATACTCTAGAAAATTGAATTGTTTGTAACAATAGACTAACATTTGAAATACAGCTACGTAAGTGAAACATGCCTTGATTATTAAAATAAAGTGTTTTTTATATTCATCACTAGGCGCCTTACAATACTATGTTTATAATTACTAAAAAAAAGCTAAAATCTCAGAAAGTTTAGTTCTAAACGAAAAATTGCAAAAATGTTTCCTATTTTGGATATCTTAAGTTTGTGTTACTGGGAATCTTTTGATGATATTTTGAATTTTGTACTTATGCTCTTTCAAAAATATTTGTTTTTACTTTTTAAATATGCTCATATCTTTGAAATTAAAAATTTTGTAAAAAATCTGTTAGTATTTAGGTGTGTATATATATATATGTATATATATATATATATATATATATATATATATATATAGTATGCCCGAAATTGTTTTGGCAGATTTAGGTCTACTTTTTTGCAGTTACACCCTTTTGAACTTTTACATTATATTATTCTTTTGTGGTCACTTAATTTCTTACTGCTAATATTATCGGTGAATAGCACATTATATAACTTTTGTCAAATATTTTATTTTATAGTTTCATATAGGTATATAGACTTTTCATTTGCATAGTATTAAAATGAAACGATTTTTAAATTAAATAAAAATTTCGTATGAATTAAATTAAAGTGTTTGTTGTATGCATCATTTTTCAAATGGCCCCCTAGGCGGCTTACAACCTCCTAGTCATTAAGATTTACCAACTAGGTAATAATAAATTTTAAGTTTAGTTTCTTAAAGTTTCAGTTCAGCTTTTCAGGTTTTTAATTAAATTCTTTGTTGAAAGTCAGGTTCAAAGATGTGTTTTTTAATATTTTTTTTCAAGTCTTTTTACATTTTATCGGAACGGTTTGGTCATATAACTTAAAATTTCAGCATCCAATAGTCGACGTGGATACTCCGGCAGCGAATTCTACCGGTGGGTGCGGAAACTACGTGTGATTCGCGTCAAAAAATGTAGTTGAAAACACATTTTGCTTATATTTATCAAGCTCTGCATTATTTAAAAAAAATTCTACTTCAAATTTCTCCCCGAGTTTCGTATTATAAGTAGGTATGTTTGCAACAGGAGAACACATAAATTTGCTCGCTTTTTTTTTTTTTTTTACAAAAATGTACTCAACTGTCAAACGATTGATTGAATGTATATAATACTTTGTTCTTGAGTCTTAATATTTCAATAATTCGTTTAAACAAATCATAAATACATATGAATTAATGTTATTAAATACACGAAACCCTCTTTAACAAGTGTGTTTGGAATAATTGCTTACAGAAAACGTGTGAAAAAACGGAATTAAATCTGGACTACTTGTAAACACAATTCCTGTCGCTGTTGGGTGTGTGAGGCACGTCGGGCTGTAATGTGCAGGATATATATTATGTACATTATTGCAGGAAACCAAGGATTGAAATATCCTTCCAAAATAATATCTCCGTAACCTTATGCAGCTAGAGTGCTATAATGACTTGATCGTTGTAAATTGACCGTGACTAATATGTTGGTAGCCTTATCGCAGTGCTGCCTTCGTCATCCGCAGGGCGAGTGTTCGAATCCGAGTCCGGCCATCTTGATTACTGTTTCCCGTGGTTCTCCTATGTCACTTCGTCAAATTCTGCAATGGTTGCAGGCCGTGGCTAATTCTTCTCCGGTTCCCCTGACTTGTGTAGTGCGAGTCAATCTCTTGAAGACCTCGTCGCTCAGACAGAAATATAAACAAATCATTCCAGCAAAGAAATAAAGCGACCAGAGTGCCTTTTTCCCCCGTGGCAGTTATGTAAACGTCCAAGACGTTGTCAATCACACTAGAGACTGATGCCGAGACAGCTGAAAGATTTTTAATTTTAATTTTTAAATCATGCAAGGAAGGAATCTTCCCGGCTACTCCCCTTGTCTCAGAGCTGTTTCTACGGGAAGAGCTCATCCCGGTTACTTCTAGCCCTGCCAGCCCCTTCTTTTCCGGGTCAGCAAGGCCTTGTCTTGGAACGGGCGCACTCCAGGCTGAGGACGTGAGTATGGATGGACCCCGCGCGCAAGAAATACTTGTGTGTCCATCGTCCGTCTCACCCGAATGTCACCCGTCAATCACGTGACCTGCAGCCAATCAGATGGCTCGGAAAATTCGGGTCGTTACCACAACGCCGAACGTACAATAACGCCGAATACCATAACGCCGAAATGCCAAATTGACCGCAAAGCCGACAGCTATAAAACTGCTGTGTACCACAACGCCGAAATACAGTAACGCCGAAAAATGTTGCTGCGGGGAGGGGGGGGGGGGCACAAGAGCAAAATGAAAAACAACTGAATGAATCTGTGTGCTAACCTTACCTAACCTAACCTTTGTGGCAGTCCTGCAATGACATTTTCCGGGGTTAATGTATTTCGGCGTTGTGGTAATTCGGCGTTGTGGTACACAGCAGTTTTCTAGCTGCCGGCGTTGTGGTCAATTTGGCATTTCGACGTTATGATTTTCGGCGTTATTGTACGTTCGGCGTTTTGGTATTTCGACGTTGTGGTGCGTCCCCGGAAAATTCATTCCGTCCGTCAAAACCTTACCAAGCTTCAACTTTCGAACGGACGGATGAAATAACCTCCAAAATGTCTAGCGAGACATCTGTTCCCGGCGACCTTCACCGTGTTTGACGGGCGTGCGGAGTGTTGCGAATAGCTCGCTCGTCCAGCTTCATTCGCCCGCCGAGCCGTCTCCACGTTGTGTCATGGCGCACGCCGATGCGTCGTCGAGGTTAGGACATCCCGCGTCGCGTTGTTGGTTCGAGTCACACTGCACTTAGGTGACAGATATTTCGTTACCACCGAAATGTAACACGCCCTGGCTTTGAACGAAAAGAATGTGAAATGTAAAGTTTATCTAAAATGGCTCCAAAACATATTATTCGCGCAGACAGGTCCGGGAGGAAAACTGAAGCAATAGTTCGCAGTGAAACTGCAGTATTAGGATGGAAAATAAAAATTATGAAAATTTCAAAACTGATTTTTGCAGCTAGCTGTTCTGGTGGTGCAGGCCTAGTGTAGAGCGCCTGTCTCCCCCCCCCCCCCCCCCTCCACGGCTCCAGACACGCAGGCGACTACCGCAGGGATAAATTACACTGTAAGCGCGCTCACACTCCAATGCGCGCGGAAACGCAACAGACATCACGCTTTAACACTAGTTGCAAAACTAAAATGAAAGAAGTTGCGGGGATGTGAAAAAACTGGATAGTTCTAAGATAGTTTCCCCCCTCCAAAAAAAAAAAATTGCCGCATCAAACAAAGTTAGTTCTATGCCTCGGCACCATCAGACTGGAAAGGCGCTTCTTCCACGGAAATCTTAAACTTTAGGAAACTGGTCCGTCACCACTGAGGCCAAAATGGGCGGATCTTACCTCGGCAGTTGATGAGTTGCAGCCAAGAGTCCAGGCGGGGCAGAAGGCGTCGAGCGCCCCACTCTCCGACGCGTGCACACCACCGGGCTCCGCGCATCCTGAAATAAACAACACCGGAATTCTGGTACGAGTCCCAGCACAGGGTGGCACACCCACGCACACACTTCTCGTACACTTCCGGTACGCTGGTCCTGCTTTGGTAGCACCCCTACTATAATTAATAAAAATTATAAAAAAAACTTATAAAAACATTTCCGTTAAAAATGACCATTATTTTTGAGAAGCAAATTAGCACAGTTCCATAATAATTATAAGTAAAGAAAGTATATTTCTAGAAATACAGGTAAATTACTAAAAAATATAATGTGCCAAAACTAGTAGATCTTGAAGTGAAAACATTAAATAAAAAAATATTTAGACAAAACTCATGTCATGAGGCGTGCCATTCGCCTCAGCAAGATGCACTCGGGTCACTCAGGTTATTAGGGTCAAGCCCTAGGTACTCCTCCCGAGGAAGGTTGTCAGGGTAAGTCGTTTGCGTTGTTCGTGATGTTCAGTATTTTGTGATTTTAAGGACAACGAATAACTTATGAATCACGCAACAAATGACAGTGATGATAGTACCGTAAAACGTGGTGAATACGGCCAGAGTGGTGAATAGGATCAAAGTGGCTAAAGTTATTATTTTTAAACATAATATAGCAAAAATAATAATTTTCCATAGTTATACATAATTAAAATAAAATGATGGCTATTATAACTAAGTATTATTTTTTCTGTAGATTATGTTTCAAAATATAATGCTACCCACTTTTGATCCTATTCAACCCTTTTTACGGTATATTTATATCTCACGATATTTTCAAATAAAGTATTTTTGTTAACATGTATTTATTTGATTATCACAGGTCATGTAGAGTATATTCGTATTGACGATCTTACGTCAAAACACAATATGCAACATCATTGGATTAAGCTCGCATAATTTGTGGTACGATATTAGGATTCAGAACGAATCTTAACTCGCAATTGTATTTTTATTTTTCAAGACGCCTGCTTTTGTGCCACAGGTAAATGAAAAAAAAAAAGAAGAAAGTCGCCAACTCTTTTTTTTTTTGACCTAGGTTCGTTTGCTCCTGACTCATACAACTCCCTTGTTTGGTTGGGAAGGGGGGAGGGGAGAAGGAACGTGTGAGACCATGGCCCGAGTGTCGAGTAGAGCGTCGCGTGATGTGCTGCGCAGTGGTGCTGACGTTCGTGAACTGCTGGGACGTGAAGCTGGCGACGCGCGTGCAGGACGTGTTCACGTACGCCAAGCTGCTGGCCTTGTTCATCATCATCATCAGCGGCGTGGTGCAGCTGTGCAAGGGTGAGTCGTGAGTCATGCCCCCCCCCCCCCCCCGGCCAAGCCGGCAGTCCGGACCTACCAGTCGGGGCTCAACTGCCGTGAGTGAGCCAGTGGCGGATCCAGAGGTTCACCTCGGAGGGGGCACTCTAGGATTTCAGAATAGCCAGAGAAAAAATGTCTTAAAATTACTAAATTTGTATTTAATCTACTCACACTACACACAACATCCAACCACCAGATATTATGATTCTACAAGAAATTCATTAATTATATTAAAATATTTTATTGGTTTCAGAAACAATCATTTTTGTCGACTATATTAATGTAGCAGATAACTGGTTTTTCGGGGGGGGGGGGGGGCACTTGCCCCTGGTGCCCCCCCCTTGGATCTGCCACTGGAGTGAGACAAGGACGTGGACCGATCAGTAACTGAGCCCTCAGTCCGAACTGCCGTCTCGCCAATCCAAACAATCAGTCCGTTTGCTGAGTGTCCAGCCGACATATATGCTCATACTCTTTGGTTTCTTTTTTCCCCCACTTCCTTTCGTCTAACTATAAAAGTGCAACTGCAATAGCAACATCCAAAGTTTCCTTCCGTATTTCCACGTGGAAACGGCACCTCCAACAGCAACAACAACTACAAGACTGATCGTGTGTTTTGGGGGATGCTTCAGTTCGGACTGATCTTGTGTGGGGGTCCTCAAGGCGGTAGGGTGCAAAGCGACAAATTTGTTTTAAATGATCACAAAGTACCTATGTTAAGACAAACTTAAAATTTTGCGCAGTATTCACACCTTTCTGAAATGGCCAAAGACGATCTATTCAGTTGAATTTTGAGGCCATAATTTAGTATTAGAGATAATGATTAAATTGCAAATATTTCCTGCGAGAAGATAGTTTGCAAAATTCTATAACTTGTTGTTATTTGCATGATTAGATGATTGGAAGAATTAATTCAACATGACAGGATTAATTCGAACAAGGACGATTGAAAGCACAGAATTTGCATTCCCACTGGCCCATTCGAAGGAGAACTAAGCCTCTTCCTCCGATCAGAGCCAGTGTGGAAAGACGTTCTGAAGACAAGAACAAAATGTGTTGAAACTTCCCCGTGGTAAATCAATAATTATCTACTTTTTTTTTAAACCTTTATTCGCTGTTAAACTGTCTTCATGTTCAAACAAAAGTTATCTGGCTGTAGCCAGAGTGCAATCCATCGTTCAATTCATCAGAGTCGACTGTGTGTGATCAAGTCTGATGCAAAATGTAATTGCAGACTTAAAAGAAAGATAAAATGTTATGAAACAAGTTTCCCGGACAAGTATGATGATCGTATTCTTTTCTATAACAACACCTTTGCTACGACAAAAATTTTTTGTGTGTGATAAAGCTTCCATGAGGAAAAAAACAAATATGGAACTTAGTTTAGGAACATTCCTCGTATGATATTTTTAATAGTTTTCGTGGACGTGATCACATCATGTCCCAAGAGGGGACATACGGCGTGCTAGTTGCTTCGTAGTTGTGAAGACGGTGGGGTTCGTCTGGCCGGCAAGCGCCCAGCGGTTGAGAGTTTCAGAGTTGGCGGCGGGCTAACAGGGTGGATTGGCGGGCGAAGGGGCCACTTAGAGAGACCTGGCACCCCAGATAGTCCAGCAAGACTCCGCCAGGTGCAGACAGGAGCAAATGGTGTTTGTCTCCAGGCGAGGTGCAGTACTTCACCTTCCAAGACACGGAGACAGACGTCACCAAGCTGGCGCTCTCTTTCTACTCCGGACTCTTCGCTTACAATGGCTGGTGAGCGACCTGCGTCCTTACGAGCCCACACACATCTTGACGAATTCCCACAAACCTAGTCGAACTTACGATAGGGACGTTCACACTAAACCAAAGTATCTGTAGTTGCAATAAACACGATTTAAAATCCATCAGAAAGTTCACAAATTTCTTCACGGATAGTTTTTGAGAAACCATGGGGAATCACCATTTTTTGAAATAACACATAAGAGATGATATTCAACTGATGTAATTTTTAATTAGCTTGAAATTTTGGTTCCGTCACAAACAAAAAGGCGTTGAAACTTGGAGGGGAGAGAGTGTTTGTTTATATAAACTGGTCTGCTAAATTATTGTATAGTGTCAGATGTGACCTAATTTTGCGGGACAAAGCATAAATGCCCGGGTAAGAATTCCGAACCCAGTATTACTGCAAACACTATTTTGTATAGTGATACATTTTTTAAATGTAAATGTACAAATTTATAAGTATCGATATGTTTACGTGAATATTTATTTTTCCATTTACAAAAAAAAAAAAGTTGCAGAAGTGAAAAATTTGGTTTGTGAGTTGTGATTTGTGACTTGAATGCAGAGGGTCTCTGTGATCGGATTAATTAACATGTATTAATAATATATATTTATAATATACTATATTTTATAATATAATAAATTTGATAGTAAATTTAATAAATTATATAACGTATTGGTTTTGTATGAAACATTTTCTAACCAAAATTAAGTCCACCTGCGAAAATTAAGGTTTTGAAGTGGGTCGAAACATAAGAATAATTGTTCCGTACCGAGTATACAAGTCAATCCCTTGATCCTGACTATATTGATCCTGTGGTACATGATGCTTGATGTTTTAATATAATACATCGAAGCATCCTCGGTACAACAAAAAAAAAAAAAGGAGGGTTGTCCGTAAAGTCGGTTTACAGACGATAATTTTACGTGATGTCATAAGAGAACATTTATGAAAAATTGCATAATTTTTAATTTTCAAATATTATTTACAGTTTTCGCAAATTTAATTTAAATAACTTGTTTGAACATAATCACGAACAATTAGTTAAAAAATAGCCCGCCTTAACCTGTTTTGATATTGTAGAAGATTTTCCTCGCGCGGTGGTTGGCCGGTTCTTGCACGCTCGGCTCAGGCGTGCAGCCGGCGTTCATCGTGTTTATAAGATGTTATATCACGTCGTAAATTGCGATGTGACGATGAATGGACCGTGGTCGTGGCAGGAACTACCTGAACTTCATCATCGAGGAGCTGAAGGACCCAGTGAGGAACCTGCCCCGGGCCATCGCCATCTCCTGCCTGCTGGTCACCGTCGTCTACGTCATGACCAACGTGGCCTTCTACACGACGCTGTCGCCCACGCAGGTGCTGGGCTCCACGGCCGTCGCGGTGGTAGGTCTTCACACCACTCGCGCCCAATGGCGGCTACAGGAAGCAGGGGCCGGCACGTCCGTACAGGCGAACCAGGCGACCGCCCAGGGCGCCAAGTAGCTGGGGGGCGGCGCAGCACGACACACGACAGCTGATACAACATGTTTAACGATTATTGAAACTAGATGAAAATTGATTTTTGAAACAGTTTGGAATGTTTATATTGATATAAGTAATTATTTAAAGTCCACGGTGACCTGTTTATGATTTGTAATAAGTAAAAAAAAGTAAAAAAAAAATACAAGCCTGCTTACATTTGATTGTTGGCAATATCTTAGGCTTAACGTGGTGTATTTTGAGGCAAGGAAAATTTTTTTGTGGTGTCCGGCCGGGGAGGGGGGGGGGGGGGCATTTAGTTTTTTTCGCCTATGGCGCCAATTTACCTTGCACCGGCCCTGCCAGGAAGACCTCTCGGGCAGGGCTCTCACACACAGGAGGATGCAGTTAGTAATCATGACATTGCCCTTGGGATATTCACAAAATATACCGTCTCAAATACTGAAATTTAGTATTTTCATACAAATTTTGATTGAAGGAAGAGTTCAGCACATTAATGAAAGTATTCAAGTTAACATTAATATTCCCTACAAAGAAATAAGAAGTAAAATTTGGGTTCGGAAGGGGCTATCGCCCCCTGCGCCCTTCCTCTGGAGCCGCGCTTGCTTGTGCTTTAAGGGGCTCATATGTTTTAATATGAGCAGAAAAAAATTAAAACATAATTTTTTGGAGGTTTTTCTTAAGTAATTAACGTATTATAAATGTTAGTTAAGCAGTAGTTTTCATCAGTTTTTTTTTACACTTATTCATTTCAATTGTATGACACTTTTGTCTTAAATTTACTTAAAATCCTGTCGGTACTAATCCAGCATGTCCTGTATCGAGTGTCTTATTAATACAACAATTGTAATAAAGTCACGCATGTGTACCCTATATGGAAATAAGAAATACTGCATTATTTTTCCTTCTTCTTCCAGACATTTGCTAACCGGTTGTTTGGGGTTATGGCGTGGACCATCCCCATATTTGTCGCACTGTCGACCTTCGGAGCTGTGAATGGCATCCTGCTGACGTCGTCCAGGTAAGCTCAGGACACCTGGCAGCCAGATCCTGATACCTGCTACTCCACCAGATGATGCGAAACCATTTTCTCAAAATCGTGAATCACCCGGCTTGTCGACGGACGTATGGACGGACGGACGGACGTCCGAATTGAACGTAAACGGAAGAGCTGGGCGTTGCCGAGCTAATCCGCACGGGTTCGTGTCCAGGGTTGCGTCCACAGCTCACACATCCCTACATCCCGTAGCAAATGCAGTCACAATGTAAAGGACGCATTTATAAGGAATGGAAGGTATCCAAAAAATTATTTTACCGCTAGCACTAATGTTCACGTAGCCATTTCGAGGTGTGATGATTACGAATATTTAGCAAAACGTTGTTACGTTGTATGTTTTTGCCCGGCTAAGCACACATAGAAACGTAACAAAACAAAACAAACAATGTTCCTGAGGAATTTTTCATTACTATGGTTCTGCGTTATTTGGAAATAAAAGAGTTTATTAAATTATCTTTGTTTATTTCTTTAAAAAAAATGTTTTTTCTCATCGTTACATGGCCTCAATACACAATTTTACAAATGAATTTAGTTAGAAAAACTTCGTTACTTGCACAGTTTTTGTCTTTTCTTATACAAATTTTAACGATGTCTTTGAATTTAGATAGGATGATGTCCAAATACATACCACAGCACCATACATCTTGCCGTTGATGGTCGAGGAGTCTTGTCACTCGCCAAAGAAGAAAAAAACTTAGTAATGTCCCTTGGTCAATTACATAACTCAAGGTACCGTCGATCGCGGACCGAAATCACACGAAGTCGGGCCGATGCCGACGCCTAGGGCCTAAATTTCTAATTAATTAGTCCGAAAAAACAATGAATTTAGGTTGAAAAATTACGGCCTGGCCCCAGCCCTTAGGCGTTAAATTGTCCCTTAGTAATTTTTCATTTGTCTTGCGACTTGCCGACTACGCGACCGAGTTCGGCGACGATCGAGCAACAAGTGACTTGGTCGACGAGATTACCTTCCCTTGTAAAGGTGAAAACAAGGGAGGCAACCCCGTGGGCCAACTGACCAATCAGCGCACATAATTCCAAAACATGACCATATAAGGAAATTCGTACGGGCACATCACTTGACGCCAGGGTTAGCCCTGATTGGCTGGCTAGTGGTAGCCTCCAGAGAACTTACCAGATGGTTGCTACAGATGTGCGTCCACGTGACGCGTAAATCCCAAACACGCATTTACAAGGTGAAAAATAACTTTCTGGCGCCAGAGTGTCGCGCCTGTCCGCTCTTCCTTCTGTACCTTCCAGACTATTCTCAAGATATTACACTAGCAATATCCAATAGAATTTAAAATTACCCAACAAATTCAAATACAATGATCAAAATTTAGTAAACAAAGTTGAAATTCATACCATATTAGAAACTTTTGTTTAAAAATGATGTCCTGTAAAATTATAATCTATACTGCTTTAACCAAAACAATTACTGAAATTAATTATCAAATATTAAAACTAATTATTACGAACTGGAGTTAATCCTCAAATTAATAATTAAGTATTTTAAGGCTTTCCATGAAATTCAACCAAAGTAATCAATAACAATTCTTAACAACTCTGAACTATCCTTATCTACATATTAAATAATTACTATCTTTCATATCAACATTATTCTTAATCAATATTCTTATGACACCAAAAAAAATATATATGTATATAACATACTCATTATGCAATGCTACAACGTAAATAACAGCGACCAATTAAAAAAAATTGTAGAGTGGATGTCAGCAATAAAAATATTGTTATTAATCACAAATTATATAAACAAATACTTTTAATGAGCATTAAATACCTTCATAAGTTAAAATGCACCTTTCGATCATTTTTATTAACATCTGTATTCGTCTCTATTTGAGTTATAACTAAAGCTTATAAAATTTTAATTAAATTTTATGCTGAAAATCGGAAGTAATATGGTGTTAAAACCAAATAAAACATAATTCCGAAGCTAAGGGATGTAGGACGCATCAGTGTATGCGAGTGTCGCATCACCAGAAGTCTCTAGTTCAGTGAACGCATGTACGGATGCACCAGCATCCCTTGTGGGGATTTGGAAGCAATGCAAAGATGGCCGCGTTCACTACGATGCACTTGTAGTGGTTCACTCAGCTAAGGGATCCATTAGGCTGGTGTTCGGATGCGGCTATCGTGTTCCGTGAGAGATCAGTCTGTGTTTCCGCGTGTGTGTGTGTTTGGCATGGGGATAAGACTTGACTACTGAGGCACGTGTTTGTGTCTGTGTGTGTGCGGCACAGACTGTTCTACGCGGCGGCGTGCGAAGGGCAGATGCCGGAGATCCTCACCATGATCCAGATCAAGAGGCTGACGCCGACTCCTGCGGTCCTCTGCATGGTGAGAGCTACACCGCGTGCTAGTGACACCATACAACTCTTGCTTCCAGCGATTCCTAGCGATAAGCGCACACGGTTATAATTCGACACGGCAGGCCAGGGCGAGGCGGGTGCAGACAGCGTAGTTTCAAGCCACAGCGAAGTAGTTTTCGACGTCTAGTGAACTTCTGGGAGCTTCAGAGACAATAAATGTGACGGAATGTAATGGAGTACCAACGAAGTGGTTGGTTGAGAGGTAACCAGGAGCACCCAGAGAAAAATTTTACCACTTGTGGAAAATTCCAGAATCTCCTCCCTGCCAAGGTATTCGAACCCAAACCGCCTTGGTGGAAGGCAGGTAGTCACTTGAGAGGCTATATTATGTTTGTTCTTCAAAATATTCTATGAGGTCTGTATTTAACAAATTAACTTTGTGTCGGCCACAAAACTATTGCATGTATTTTTTTTTTTATAGTGACCTAGACCAACATTATAAAAATAACTATTTTTACTTACGAAAACTCGACTGAAGTTTGACAAATAGCAAATAATCTTGTACGTAGCACATATCCAGCAACACAATATGAAACAAAACTTAAAATACAACACCTAAAAATTGAAAAAATACGTATGAATTAACATAGAAAAAATAAATAAAATTAGCATGGCCTTAAGTTTCATCTTCACCCAATATGTTCGGTTATTGCAATTTCATGAACACAGATAAGCAAAATCACGGATAATCCAATTCAAATGTATTTAGGTTATACAATACAGCAACATGTCGTAAGTAATTTATACAAAACAAATGTGCAAGTATTACTGACACTAATTATTAATTTTTAAAAATATGTCTGAATGAAATTATTTATAATGACCTAAAAGACATAGTTTCAATGAAAAATATGAATTATGTTAACAATTTGATGTGCATAGGAAGGAAGGGCAGTTGCGTACCTGTAATTCAGGTTAATCCGGACTAGTAGATATTTATTCTCACGGGCAATTCTAGTCAGTTTCTTTGTCCGTTAGTTTCTACTATTAATACATAGTTTTTAGTTTTACTCCTTTCTTGTCCCTTACCTAATGAAAATCATTATGGGCTTGGTTTTCCCTCCAAAAAAAAAAGTTTAATTTTTAATTGTGAATCCAGTTAACCAAATGCCCGGTTAATAGGGTCATGGATAATCGAGGTTCTACTGTAATTTATTTTTGCATTGGACAATTTTATTTGCAGATGTTTCACCAGAGGAACATTGCCGTTTACGTATCTTTAAGAATAACATGAATTTATAAAACTAATAAAAATAGTAACACCGAAATCTTGTTTTAAAAAAAACGAAAAAGGACTGCAGCCTCCAACTAGCACAAAGACATCTCGTCGACAAGGGGTTACGAAGCCATGACGGACATGAAATTTAAGGTAGAATTATTTAAAATAATGCCGAGCGTGATACATATGTGCAAATTGTGTTTTCAATTACATTTTCTGGAAATGAATCACACGTATTTTTCGCACCCGCCGCGAGAATTCGCTGCCAGAGCAGCTACGTCAACTATTGAATCATTTGATAAGCAGACCAAAAATTTAAACTATATAATGAAACTGATCCGATAAAAGTGACAAGACTTGAAAAAAAATACTAAACATTGGCTTTTGACCTGATTTTCGACAAGGAATTTTATTAAAATACTGGAGAGTCTTGTTAAAAATTCATTGAAAAGTTATTACTACTTTGGCTTTGGGAACTTTGGTTCGTGTCATTCGCCACAGATTGCAGCACCGTGGTTACACATTTCCGTTTCTTTACTTCCGTCACGAAATAACTCCCAACAGTTGCTGTGTACCAATAGCTAAGATGTAAGATGTTTGTCCTCCACAAAAACTATTCCTCTATGGTGTGGTTGACCAGTCCCTACTTCACCTTTTCTCAGTTTCTCGACTGCTTCTCAGCTGTGATAACTAGGGACCGGAAAAATTTGCAGGTTCAATGATCTGTAGGATTAACTCCATAGTTCTACTTACACTCGGTCAAATGTGACCCACTCATTGGCTGCTGTCTTGTGAGACGTCCCAACGTAGCAGCATGTGATTCGATACAGCTTTGGTTGGGTGTTTTCTCATTGGCCCAGAGTCATCTAGGTGAGTTGTGAGCCAATAACAGAGGCTGCATTGAGGTATAACTATTTGTATTTTAGCCTATCGCGAAATGAACACGCGAATTTTTCCGGTCCCTAGTGATAACTACTCCCCGCTCTCTGGTGTCTGTCAGCAACAACCTGGAGGCAAGTAACTGATGTGTGTGTGGCGATGTTTGTGCAGGCTCTTCTCTCGATGATCTACCTCACCGTCTCGGATATCATTGCGCTCATCAACTACGTCGGCTTCGCCACGTGGGTAAGTTGAGCTTCTAAAAAAAAGTGGGAGTTCAGTCCAGGCGTGTCAGACGTGAATCTTCTTTGGGCGCGATGGGAGTAAAATTTCGAGGGCAAATTTTAATGCAACGTTTTCGTGAAACGATTTCCGACGCTAAACGGTTGCGGACGGTGCAGAGAACTCGTTCCCTTGAGCGGGCTCCACGTGGCGGCGTGCGGCTCAGGTGGAACCCTGCCGTGCTGCAGGGATAGTTTGTCCATGCGAAAAGCACTTGACGCTTAAATCTATTCCTGCAGCATTAAATGTTTGACCTTGCGTTTGATTTATCGTTCGATTTATTGTCATCGAAAAAGAGAGTTTTACTGAAAATTGAATTCGTTTAAATTGAAATTGTAGATCTGTTGGCATCAATGGAATCCGCCGAATCAAAACGTATTATTCAGTTCCACATCCGGTCAGAATTTTGTTTGTTAGTTAAAAAGGTTTCTTAATTATTTTACTAGCAGGTGTGCACCATTGCATAATTTTGGCAGATTAATATTCTGTAATAATCTACTTTTTAACACCAGTTAATACTACGTTGGTCAAAATATCTTCGCTAATAACTCATGGTTTTATTCAAGCAATCTTGAAAGACTAATATGGTTACTGTGGAGTCATCCTTAGAAGATAGAAATACACTATTATTAACTTTTCTGTAGGCTTTCTTTAAGAATTACACTCACGTAGTACATTAATTTCATTTATCGGTAATGTATAAGCCAGAGTAAGTCATTTTAAGGCCATAAAAGCATCTTTTTACAACTTAATTACAAAACATAAAGATTTCTATACTATCTTTAAATTTAATGTGACTACTGTATTATATACATAAACCTTCTGGAAGAAATTCTCTAAAAGTCTAAATGATGGTGAAAACAGTATCAAAATCCATTTTGTAGTTTAGAAGAATTAAGACAGACAGATGTGGTTGGTGTTTTTATATTATACTATGTAGGGATAATAAATTGTTTGTAAAAGCTATTGTAAGGTTAAAGAGGTGCATATGTTGTTTGTGAACGTAGCTAACTCTGTGTGGTGTACGAGGTTGTCTGCGACATACACACTGTCTGCGTAACCTTGAACCTAAAGAGACGGCAAGCGTATTTTGTAACGTCTTATTGAAATTAAATGTACAGAACAGTATTGTGCGGCACACGAGCTGTGACTTTTGTATTAACATGTAACTTTCTTATTGCGTTTTTGTGCAAAAATATGTAACAAAGTTCCTGTAGTGAATGTGAAAATGTCATTGAAGGTGCTAAAGAGATAAAAACCACGTGATGGTAAAATAAACAAGCATGTTTAGAAAGATTTTGATTTTTTCTTTCAGATCATGTAGGGTTATACAGTTGCTTGCCTTGTATGAAACTAGCGTCGTGAGGGCTTCATCACTGGTTTAAAGTTTATAAATTAGTGTTAAATTTTTTTTACAATGTAATGTATTCCATTTGCATCAATTTTAATATAGTGGGTCACTGATCGTAGTCATGTTTGTCATTTCTGTTAGGTTCTTTATTACTCTTCCCAAAGGAAATCACACACTCGTCTACACATCACAAAACCACCATCTTGGCCCGTCATACACCACCTTTTTCGTCCGCCCTTGCTGCCAACCGTTATACACTACAATCCCATCCTTCCTTATGAGCTTGAGATCAAATGATCTCCAAAATACATAGTACAGTTGTATATTACCCTACTATAAATACATATTACATGACAAGTTGCATTTCTCAACAATCACAAATAATGTTACAAATCTAACCTTACTGGAGGTTTCACTAATCGTGTTGACCGTCTGTCTGGTCTAGGTCTGCTTTCCCCTTGCACTGAAGTGGGGGATACAAAGCCTTTGAAGGGTGGACTATGGCTATCTTCTCTAAGTAGTCCTGAGGAAGACAGCTCTTTCGGTATTCCTTCCTTAGGCACCACCTTTGTGGCAACCCTCCCCCTCACTTCGTCATCAATTCCTTCCCCACTACCACGCTTTGATGTTGCCCAGTTTCCTAACTTAGGCCCCCATGCCAGTGTGTCACTAACCACATTGTTTGACACTACTGGATGTCTACAATCTGGTAACTGTGATTTCCGGATTTGATCCACATGCACTATCCTATTTCTTTGGTTACTTCCCCATAACACCAAATATGTCAATGAACTTAAGACTTTTACAATTCTACTTGGAACCCATTTCCATACTTTATCTCCTATTGTTTTCACCAGGACCTTTTCCCCTACTTCATATAAAGGAACACCATCCTTTATTGGTTGCCTTCGTTCACACTTTTTGGTTTTATTTTTATCAGGTTTTAACATGCTCAGCTTGGTTCTGGGTTTTGTTTTAAAGATCACTTCCGCCGGGGTCTGTCCCGTTACTGTACAAGGAGTATTTCGGTAAACAAACAAGAACTCTTCTAACCTATGGTGGATGTTTACATGCTTATTTTTGAGTGTTCCATCAATGACCTGTTTCTTCAATGCCTGTTTTAATGTTTGAACCCCCCGTTCTGCTAGTCCATTCGATTTGGGATGATACGGTGGGCTTTTCAACACCTGTATGCCATTTCCTTTACAAAAGGATATGAAGTCTTCAGAGTTAAAGGGAGGCCCATTGTCAGAGACAATAGCACCTGGAATTCCAAAAATGGCAAAACATGAACGTAACCTTTCAATGACCTTCCCCGCTGATGTAGTACTCATGACCCAGGCACTCACCCACTTAGAAAAGTGATCACATAGAATGAGTATTTTTTCTCCTCCTTGGTCCAAGAAATCCAAATGAATTCGCTCCCATACTGAATAAGTTTGAGGCCAGGTCATTGTTGGAATCTCCTTGCGCATATTCTGTGTACATTGGCAGGCTTCACAAGTCTGCACTCTATTTTGAATGTCCTGGTCAACACCAGGCCACCAAACCATACCACGTGCTAACAGTTTCATTCTCACAATTCCTGGATGTTGATCATGTAGCATTTCAATGACTTTCTCTTGTAGCTGTTTTGGTATAATTATTCTATTTCCCCACATAAGGCATCCTTGTTGTAACGACAGTTCATGCCTCCTCATGAAGAATGGCTTCAAGTTTGGATCTGATAACCTATCTGTCCATCCATGTTTTGTGAGTTCTATTACCTTTGCTACTCCTACATCCTGACGTTGAGCTTCACAAACATCATCTGTATTGAGGGGTAAATCAGGAATGTTTGTGAAAGCAAAAATGCAGTTATCTATGCTCCCCGGCAGGGGCAACCTAGATAAGGCGTCTGCATTAGCCATTAATGATCCTTGTCTGTACTCAAGTTTATAATTATAAGCTGCTAAGATAACTGCCCATCTCTGAAGCCGTGCATGTGCTAAGGTAGGAATGGCCTGATCATGGCCCAACAGTCTCTTTAAAGGTTGATGATCTGTCACCAGTACAAACTGATGACCATAAATGTACTTGTGGAAACGTTTTACCGCAAACATTATGGCTAACGCTTCCCTGTCGATTTGTGAATAGTTTTGCTCTGCCTTTGAAAGTGTGCTCGATGCAAAAAGCACAGGTTTGTCATTCCCCTCTATCCTATGGCTTAACACAGCACCAACTCCATATGGGGATGCATCACATGCCACCACAATTTGAGCTGTTGGGTTAAAGTGCGTTAATACCTGATTGGATGTTAACATTTGCTTCGCTGCCTCAAAGGCTGTTTGGCACTCTGCATTCCAAATCCACTTGCTGCCACATTTAGTCAAGTCATACAGGGGTTTCATCTTACTGGACAGCATAGGTAAAAACTTATGGTAGAACTGCAGCAGACCCAGAAAGGATTTTAACTGTGTTACATTTAAAGGTCTGGCTGCTTGTGTAATGGCTTCAGTCTTTTCATCGGTAGGATGAACTCCATACTCATCTATCTTATGCCCTAAATATTCTACTGACTCACCATAGAAGCGGCATTTCGACAGGTTAACTCTAATATTATGATCATTTAACCGCTCTAGTACAGCAAATACTTTTTGCTTGCAATCATCTATTGATGTTCCCACAATCAAAACATCATCTATGTAACATACCACCCCAGGTAATCCTTGCAGCACTCTATCCATAACGGACTGAAATATGGCTGGAGCACTAGCTACGCCATAGGGTAAACTTGTCCACTGAAACAAGCCTAGGTGAGTATTCATTGTGAGGTAAGGCCTAGATTCCTCCCCCACTTCTAACTGCTGATACGCATTGCTCAAATCTAATACAGTGAAAATCTTACCCCCTGTTAACCCAGCAAAAATATCTTCCAATTTTGGTAGCGGGTAACAATCAACATTTAGGACTTTGTTTAAGGCCACCTTAAAATCTACACATACTCTTACACCCCCCTGTTTTTTTGGTACCACCACAATGGGACTAGCCCACTCACTATGTCTTACAGGAATAATTTTACCTACATTCTGCAAATCATGTAGCTGCTTTTCTACCTGCTCTTTAAGTGCGTAAGGCACATCATAAGCTTTGTGAAACACTGGTATTGCCTCCTCTTTGACATTCAGATGGGCCTTAAAATTACGTATGCATCCAGTAGTGTCTGCATTAAATACTCTAGGAAATCTTGTACTCATTTCACTTAGTCCCAGTGTCCCCACTTCAACACATGTGCTTGATACCTCATTGGGACCCTGACCACAACCAATCAATTTACCTACGTTACTTACTGCCTCCAAGTTATTTCTCCAATCAGGTAGAATAGCATCAAGCCATTCTCTTCCCAACAGAGGCAACATGTTTGCTCTCCCTCCTATTACCACGAGGGGCAGTTGATGCTCTCTCCCAGACTGCCCTCTTACATTTACACTGATTTGCCCCAACACTTTGACCTGGTTACCAGTGACTGACTTTAATTCTAAGGCACAATGTTTAAGTACTACCCGTGGAAAATGGTCCTTGTAAGCAGAAACTGGTATGACAGATACACAAGCTCCACTATCTATCTCCATTTTTATCCTTTGACCTTCTACGGAAACCACTGCAGTCAAGGGTTTATTTACACTATTGATATATACTGTTGTGTTCACGGAAGAGTTAACTTGATTAAGATGCAATGCATTAAGTTCCAGAAGCTCGTCACTAGACTCTGCCCCCAGTTCTTTCACCATACGAGAGCGACATACTCGAGCTGCGTGACCTTTCTTCCCACACGAGTAACAGGTCCACTGCCTTGCTGGACATGTCTCATGAGCATGCCTCCGTCCACATCGGAAGCAAGATGATGCTGCTCCGCTTGCCGCTGCTCCACTAGGGTGTTTGGATGTAGACCTGTATGTGGACTTGTAGTCATTATTTCTCTGCTGCCCGCCTCGCGAGTATGTTTCCTGGACTGTACCTTGTTGCTTATCTGTTACTTTGTTGACAGTTTCTGTTACGTCCATTGGCGAAGTTGGCAATGTTGGCTGGAACAACTTTGTCTGCTGTGCGGCCTGTTCCATGCTGCTGGCGATAAGGCAAGCCTTGTCAAAGTCTAGGTTAGGTTCACAGATCAGACTACATTGTATGATTTCGGACCGCAAGCCACATACCAAACGATCCCGTAATGCTTCTTGTAGAAATTTACCAAAGTTACATGATTTTGCCAGGTTTTTTAGTTCTATTATGTATTCAGATACCGATACATTGCTTTGCTGATCACATTTATGAAATCTGAACCTTTCGACTATGATGTTCTTGGCAGGCGAAAAATGTGTAGAAAGCACCTCCAACAATTCTTCAAATTTCTTTGATGTAGGATTGTCTGGTATCAGTATGCTTTTGAGGGTAGCGTACGTTTTGGCCCCCATAAGGGTAATAAATAGTGGCACCTTGGCATCTTCTTTGATTTCATTCACTACAAAAAACTGTTTTAGCCTTTCCACGTACGAATCAAAGTCCTCTGTCTGCGCATTATATTCCCCAATATGTCCCAGCAACCCCATGTTTACATTTTCATGTGCGGTACGTGAAAGTGAACAAAATGTGGCCCGCCTTACTCACAATACACCCCACTGTTGTTGTAATGCACTCCCATAAATTACCGCACATCGCCGATCCCATCCTCGTCGCCAATTGTTAGGTTCTTTATTACTCTTCCCAAAGGAAATCACACACTCGTCTACACATCACAAAACCACCATCTTGGCCCGTCATACACCACCTTTTTCGTCCGCCCTTGCTGCCAACCGTTATACACTACAATTTCAAGTGTTGAATTCTTGGACTGATGGTCACACACGCTGCTGGAGACTCGTGCCCTCTTTGTCGCAGCTGAGCATCGGGGTGTCAGTACTGTGCCTGCCGGTGCTGCGGTGGACGCAGCCGAACCTGCCCCGGCCAATCAGAGTGAACCTCATCTTCCCCATACTGTACATCGTGGCCACGCTGTTCGTCACCATATTCCCCATGATCGAGACTCCCTACGAGACAGGTGAGTGCCTTCTCGGATGTGTCTGGCTTCGTAGGCGTAGCCAGGGTTTGTCATATCTGTTTTGGGCGCCTGAATCCTCTCCTCCCCTCACGCATCGTTCACAGAAGAGCGGCTGGTCCGGAAACGTTTCCACACATTTTCGCCTATCCGATAACCTTCAAGTGCTTTTTTTTTTTTTTTTTTTCAAAATGTGGAATTTTTAAATAAAACATGACACATTATGAATGGTAGATCCTTGCACTATGTACTACTTACTGCTTATGATTCTGTTCTAGTACGTGTTCGAAGAGTAGACTATTTTGTATCTATAATTTTTTCTTCATACAGTGGCCGTAAATTGAGCCATGTATTAGTTTTTTTTTTTAATCTGGTTAGTGAGAGTCTTTAGAGGACTATGCCCTTGTCTCGCTTGACTCGTGAAGTCCTTGGTCATGTCGCTGTATCGCTCTTGTCTTGATGCTAAATCACCAGCAAAAGGATTTTAACTTAAAGCCAAGACTATTGACAAGTAACAATGACTAGGAGCATTATTAAATATATTTTTTGATTATATATGTTGTTCTTGTTAATATAATATAATATAATGATTTAACTAATATATATTTTATTATATTTATATAATTATCTAATTAACTGTATTATAATAAGATATTATTATATGGATTGAAGAGAGGAGGGGAAGGGAAGGGGAATAATACCACTTTGCCCACTGTTTGCTTTCAAATCCTTTACTTATTTTGGCGGGAATGATAAATATTTTTATGATTTCGGGGGACGGAGGATATATCTCAATTTGGACGCCTATGCGATGGCCTGTTGTTATGTAGATCAATAAAGGAAACAACTTAATGAAATACAATAGAATTCTTTAATAACACCCACTGATTTAATATTCTTTCACATTATCCGTTTCTGGGATACTACGCGGACATGTTCTGGAACACGGCCCGTGAGTTAGGTTGCAGTTGCATCCAAACAGGGCAGTGCTTATTCGCTACCTCACCCGAGCGTTTTGAGATACAGCCCTAAGCAAAAATTAACAATTTTTTCAGAATTTGTTTGAATGCACCATTATTTCCATTCTTGTTTCCTTCAAACTGTTACGTAAACTTCTTTTACACCTTTTTTGTTTGATGTGTCTGCCTCAGGTTACGGATGCCTCATGATCTTCTCGTCGGTGCCCGTCTACCTGGTGTTCATCTCGTGGAAGAGCAAGCCACAGTGCTTCCACAAGCTTCAAGGTAACTGCCTGTGTGGGAGCGCTAGAGCAGTGGTGTGGTGTGGTGTGGTGTGTTAAGCAGGATGCACTATTGAAAAAAATAACGTAAACAGTAACAGCAGGTCGTGCGCACAAGATTTTGACCGCCATGTTTCCCAACCTACTGGTTCACAATAGCGCATAGGACGGTCATGTGCACGGGAGACAGGTCAAGTGCACAGAAGGTAAAATTAACACATTTTATTTCCGTTACGGACGCATGGCACAACAACCAGTGAGAGTTGTAGAGTAGGAAGCCACTTTGGCGGAACTAGGGAACTGTTTATGTATTATTCAATCATATTGTGGCAAGAAATTATTGAGGTATTGCAATGAGCCGGTTTTATTCCTGCTTTAAAAATAAATTAATGTTATTACTTATAAGTCACTAGCAAAAATTGTAATTAAAAAAAAATGGTTTGTGGTTAGAATGGTAAACTAAAAAAATACCCTTATTTATACATTGAAAAAATTTTGTGCTCACAAATTTCTGGTCAGATGCCTTGGGATAATCATTTTGTTTTTAATATAGTTACTTACTAACTCTGCCAACAGATGTCGGCTATATCGCAAAATTTCATTGGCTGAAATTAACAGTAAGATTTCAATTGTGAACCAATTTCACGCAGGTCGTGTGCGCAGTCATGTGCATGGCCTGCCATTGCCATGCGTTCGCTTGTGTTTTTTTAATGTGAATCCAACCTTACTGATACATATGTGCACATTGCTACTTAACAGAAACACACTGAATAACTGTCTCAATTATATTTATGTGTGTATAGCCTACATGACAGAAACCGTTAGGTCCCGCTCTTTCGAATGAGCGCCATCCCACCCATCTCGGAACAACTGTCGCTTTCAGGGCACACGTTTCAAATAAGAAAGATTCCCTGCTTCTACTCTGTAATTTTCTTCGTTCATTGCTGTTTGTTTTACAAGCATTAGCAAACATATTTCTTTCACCAATTAGTGAAAATCAAACATCGTCACTAACGTAGTGTTCTCCTGTGTTCCACTTAATGAAATACTGGCTGGATGCTTATCTAGCATAGTCAGTGTATTATAACAAGAGTATTTCAACTCGCGTTGTTTTTGATGTGTGACATCTTAGCTCTCGGTGGGAGTAATTTCATAAACGGAACAGAAGTCGCATGGACTGGAAATGTGTTACCACGGTGCTGCCATCTATAGAAGATGGCACGTACCAAAATTCACAAAGCCAAAGTGATACTTTATAGTAGTTTAAATAAATTTTAACAGAATGATCAAAGTTTTAATAATCTTCAAAAATCAGATCCAAATCCGGGTTTTTACTATTTCTTCAAGACTTTTTCGCTTTTATGTTAGCCATTTCATTATATTGGTAGTTTAAAATTTCAGTCTGCAAATAGAATGATTCTGCAGTTGACATAGCGGCACCGACAGCAAATTATAGCGGCGAGTACGGAAACTACTTGCGATTTGCGTTCAAAATGTAATGGAGAACACAATTTGCATACATTTTCACGTTCATCGCTATTTCAAAGAGTTCTGCGTTAAATTTTGTGTGTGTTGCACCACGAGAACACATGAATTTTCTCGTTACCGAGGTTAGATGCTACACATCACTGGCGCTCACATTTCTTTTATATCAAGGGTTGTTGTGTGTTTGTGGTGGAGTGCGACAGCTGTTAGCATCGTGAAACAGTCCACACCGCAGACACCCTCCCAACACTTGACAAGCACAGACACCCACAGGGCAGCCACGCGCAAGAGCTCGCAACACTCCGGGCACTGTCGACACCGAGACAGCAACCACACAAGACAGTGACTACAACATGGGAACACTCGGCATGCCCCTGCATGATCCCCCAGCAACCCAACAAGAGCTCAAAGAAATCTCAGTATTCTAAAAAAAATTAATCCATTTTTGAAGTGAAACTTCTTTGGGCGCGATGGGGACGCTAATAAGTTGCGGGCGGTGCAGAGAACTGCTCCCTTGAGCGGGTTCCATGTGGCGGCGTGCTGCTGGGATAGGCGGGTCACGGCGGTAGGGACCCGCCTGCGCCTGACGCCGCCCCGACTTGCTGGCGTCTAGTAAGGGAGTGTTTGGGCAGAGGGCAACACAACGGGGTTTCAGGTTATTGTTTTGCCACGCCAATGGCCATATTCACAAAACAATTATGTACTTTCAAGTACATATTATTTTAGCTGTGTAACTAAATATTTATGAAAAAATAAAAAATGAATAGGAAATTTTTAAAATTTTTTTTGAAACATTTCTGACGCCATAGAGATATAAAGAGAGCACAAGTCGAGGTTTGAATTGCCAAAGAGGTTTCACTTCTATCACGTGTAATGGGTTGCACACACCTCTTTTTTATTGATGTATGGGAAACAGTTCTTTAAGTAATTTTTTATTTAGTAAATGACAAATAATTGGGTTTAGTTTAAGGGAGGCCTGTGCAAATACTAGTTTTTTTTTCATGCGAAGCGACTATCAAGTTGGATGTTTAAAATATTCGCGACAAATATAATTGCGAATATTGTTCTTGGTGAAGCTGTATTTCATTTATTTTATAAAAATACAGGAGTGAAGTAAAATGAAAAAAAAATTAACTTTTGTAATGTTTTAACTGATTAAGTGATCAACCAACTGGGGCCTATTTATAAAATCAATCAATAATAATCATAAAATCACCAGACAAAATATTAATTTTGAGCATTCATAAAAGCAAACAGAGTGCCTTCTTTTGTTTATTTCTTCTTAAATTAACGAACTTTATTCAAGTAAAACATATACAATACAAAAAAAAAACTAAACTAAATATTCTTCCAAATTTTTAAAGCTTTGCAACAAATGTGGAGCTTCACATCAGACCTGAAGCTTCAAATAAAATGTACAGCAAATTTCCCGGCAAAGTCAAACCAAATTTTAAAAAAGAGATTCGATTCATTTGCTTAGTCCAGACTTAGCACAGGCCTAGTTGAAAGTGATTATAAAAAACCAAATACTGACATAGCAGAATATAATATTTGAAAGTAAATTGCTTTTCGATGGTATTGGATAGTTGAAATTTCTGTAAAAATATTTTTCGCACCCCACTAATTTCAATTCAGGCTGTGGTTGGTCACACTGCCACTGGACATTGCAGCGTTGAGCTCGGGCGAGAGACTACAGTAACAGCAATGTCTGTTTGAGAGTGAACACACGAGGAACTCATGAACAGCAGGGCCCCAGCGGAGGGCTTACGTTTCACTTACGTCACTCTTGGGAAACAGTTAAATCTGATCCTATACTGGCAGAACTTTAATATAATTTGTAAATACGTGGGGCCAAGTGCTTGGCCACTCTTAACGCACTCTGTCGTCGTGTGACACGCAGACTTCAGTATCAAAATATTTCTCTGGGGCGTCGTTCCAAATTGTACAGTAGATCATAAAGTGTTCTGTACTCTATAGTTATCACATGTGCCTAATTATATGAATCATAACTTACATTTCTGAGTGACTTATTAGTTTAAAACACAATTAATTAATTTTTTTTGGTGCCCATTTTTATTTATTTAGAAAATATATATTAAATATTATTTGAAATTATCAACAAACGTAATTAACAACGGAATACAACAGCCAATGTAGTTTCTTTAGTCGTACTATTGCTGGCCATGTTATAGAGATTACTTACATGTAATTTTTTTCCCTGTTGTATTTTTATGATGTTGACATTAACTTGAGTTTTTTTGTTTCTTTGTTTGCTATGAAGATGCCGTGTGTGGTTTCAGGTGCAGCAACTCATTGCCTTCAAAAGATCATGGTGGTTCTGCGGCCAGAGTCAAAGGTTTCATTACGTCTTATTATCTCACGCCACTTTCTATCTCTAGTTCTTTGTAGCCGCACATCTGAGCTTTGCTGCGCTTGCTTTGAGCCGTAGCGTAGGGCGTCTGGCTGTTCGTGTGGTGTTTGTGTGTGGTGCGGGGTCCTAAACCCAGCTACGTACCTCAGTTTTATTTCTGTAACTACTGTAGATATGAAAATGAAGGGGGGAAAACTGTAAATAGGTATTAGGTGAAGATATTATTAATATTTTGATTATCAGGAGCCCATAATCTGTAATATCTATCTCACAGTGAGATTTGCACAAAATAGGGGGACAAACTTATAAGCCCATATAGTCTCTACTCAGTACACTGTGGGTATAAGACAACATGTAAATTTTCTAATGAAATAGAGATGGCACAATCCTATCATCAAACTATTATCTGGGATGAAAGTATACTTTCCTGTTAAAAAATACCAAGAATAATAAAATTATTCTTATTACTTGCAAAGGAACAGAGTTGAAATTAAATGGAAACATTCTCTTGCAATTAAGTGCCTTCGGGGTACAGGTATCATTAATTTCAAGAAAGAGCGTTACAGCACTAGTCTGTTATATCATTTCTCAAGGGGCCAAAGTAAAAGAAATAACGTTATAGACGAAGGAAAATTCACATTAGCAATTGTCAGTGTTTGAACATTTTAACGATGGACTCATCTATCTATGTAAACAAATTTCGTGTTAAAACCACTGACAGGTACTTTCGATGCTTGAATTTGCTTGAACAAAGCCAACAATTTTTCTTTAACACTGCCACATTTCTGTAAAATTGTTCTTGATGGTGAGTTAGAGTAAAAATATTGTAGAGCTACGTACATACATCTGAAAACACAACAGAACGGCAAGGAACGGAAGATTTGTCAGTTTCTTTTTCCAACAGGAAGCTACATTTCTGGCGCACTTCCATTTTGTTTTCTCATATAATCCTATTCGATCAGTTACATCATTGGTATAACTGTGATTGTAAACAAAAAAAAAGTATATTAAAGTAAACTAATGGTTTAACATACTTAACCTCTCAAATGGGATTCAGTTATTGAATTTTATAAAGCAAAAATTACTAACGCGGTATTCATGATTCGTGAAATGTTAAACGCAGGATATAAAAGCATTGTCCTTATGGGAAAAATGGAGGTACTTAACAAATAATGATGTTATAAGCGGGAAAACATTATAGGCAGGGTCATTTTGACAGGGTTCCACTGTATTTTAATTACATAAGTTTTATGAATTAGGCAAGATACAAACAACCTATTGAAAATAATAAATTAGTCTACGTTCCTCCAGAGAGTTCTTTCTTTCGTCTTTATTGAACTCGAAGTCAACGAGGCTTTAGGCCTTCATTCATTTGTTCTTAGATAATTTTTATTTAATTTCACTACATAATAATTTATGTTCCACTTAAATCTTTCATGAGAGGAGTTTCTAAGTTTTATAAGATCAATTTAGTGATTTCTTCATTACAAATTTTCTTAAAATAAATATATAGGTATTATATATTTACATTACATATTTTTTCATAAAAATCACTATTAATGCATAGCATTAATATTATCTCTGTACTAAATAATAATATGTACGTGCTCAAGTATACCAGGCAAATTTACTATAAACTAGTATCGAAAATATTTCTGAAATGGAAGGTGCTATTTTTCTTCTCAGAACTGATGGGACACACAGGAGTTCATAATTACATCTTGTACTGCTATTGCCGCAACTTACGGCCTCGCGAGTTACCGGCTGCCAGCTCACGCTGGAATAACTCTCGTAGAGTCACCGGTCGCTGGCAAGTGGCACCCAAGACTGTCTTTTCAACCGCGGCTGTTCGCTAGCCGTGCTTGCCAAGCACAGTCCCGCACACACTCTACTCCTCGCCTGCTTGGTCGAGCCACCGCCCGTGCTTGCAATGAAACAAAAGTGTTGTGTGATTGTCACACTTCAGTAAATCTAATAACATCTACTTGTTTTTTTGTCTTGCTAGCGTTCTGCCGTCTTCTAAAGTTTTCAGCGTTTAGTTTATTCCCTCTGATTTCGATTTAACATGCAGTTAGGTCCCACCTGGGCAGGCAAGTGTGTCGGTGAAAGAGTTGTTGCTTGCAGCGAGAGGTTGGGACCAGATGGGGCCCGCCTCAAGGCAGAGTGGAGAACCGAAGATGATAAGCAAATGCACAGAATAGGAACGACATAAACTTATTTAACATATATTTATAACACATTGTAGGTAGTGAAGAATTGACTGTGCATGTTTTCTTCAGTATGAATGCTGGTGCTAAGACACTCTTATCAGTGCTCTCTACGGAGGCGAGGTAGTCTTGGCAGCCGTCACTGCTTGGCTTAGTATCAGGCACTTGCACTTATGCACAGCACTGCACCTACGAGGCGTGTTTTTTAAGTACGTACTTACCGTTTTGAAATTTGGCCACTGCAGCACTGTGGTTAACACTCCGCACATGCGGGCTGTGTACCTACATCTCGCCGCCTGAGTATTGGAGTGTTCTTGTCCAATTTTTAGGTTTTTTATGCTATGGACACAAAATTAATATTAGTATTCATTTGTACTATATCCACACACGTCTACACACATAAAAATGTTTGTTCTTAGTTTAAGACCAATATTATTTTGTTCTATGTCATGATATTTATAGTTGTTTGAACTTTCAAATGCTTATATCTCAGTTCCGACTTCAATGGACATAGAACACTCCAATTCTCAGGCGACGATCTGTCGGCAAGCCACAGACACCTTTACGGTAACATTCTTCCGTTTTTACATTTGTTTGTATTTAAAACGCCTCTGCTGATTGACAATCCTGCAGACTGTGAAATACGCGCTGTGATTCGTTTTCTTTGTGCTAAAGACGTGACAGCAGCTGAAATTCGTCACTGGATGAGTGAGATTACAGAGAAAACATTATTACCGATGGAATGGTATATAAATGGGTTAGATCTTTCAAAGATGGCTACGCGTGTGTTCATTATGAGGAACAAAGTGGGTGACCTGTCATTTCTGAAGATTTGGTGCAGTAAGTTGACCAAAATGTAAAAGAGAAACCGACCTTTTACGATTTCGTCATTACCTGAATGCCTTCTCCGTACACTTTGCTGATCAGACGATGAATTTCAGCTGCCATCACATCTTTTATCACTAAGAATACGAATCACAGGGTGTTTTTCACAGCTGGCAGGATTCTCAATTGGCGGAGGCATTCTAAATACTAACAACAAACGTAAAAACTGTCGAGAATGGTTCAGTAAAGGTGTCTGTGGCTTGCCGACAGATGTAGGTACACAGCCCGCATGTGAGGAATGACAAACACAGTGCTGTAGCTGCCTAATTTCAAAACGGTACTTACTTAAAAAACACGCCTCGTACAACAACTTATTAAGTTTACAACCCTGGATTGGTTTTGAATTTAAAAGGATCACAGTTTGCTCATAACTAGGGACAAGAATACATGGTGAAATGTGATAAAACCTAAATAAAACCAAAAACCATGTCAATACACCATAAAGAAACAAAATGCAAAGTCAACTAAAAAAATTAATTAATCAATATTTTGAATCAAAACATTAATTCAAATTACAATAATTTAAAACTTTAACATATTAAATAAAATGAATGTAATTTATTCAGCATGTAGTTTGTACCAAAATATACGTACTAAATAGATTGGGGAAAAATTTTTTCACATTACGATGTTTTTACATATTTTTAAACACACAAATACTTGCCGTTTATTTTTATTGTTCCATGAAGTTCTGTCATAGATATACTTATTAGTTATTACAAATTATATACTGTACGGGTGCAACATGCATTGGTCAAAATGACAGCATACTGGTAAAATATGTATTATGAATCATTTAAGTGTCATAGTTGTTCAATAAAATGCTATCATTTTGAATAAATAGATTTCCTAAAAAAATATTAAAACAAAAAAAAATCTATTAAAAAAATGAAACTGGCTTAAAAATAAAAACATAAAATCTTGTTTCTACTTAGGATGGGCCTCAGCACTATCAAGTCACAACAACAATGCTTGTATTTTTTGTGTTTCTGTGCTCAGATGTTTAATATTTTTCACGTACAATATAGTAAAAAAAATTTCTTTTTTCATTTTTAAAATATTGTTTTAAATATTAGTGCTCTTTAGATCTTTTTCTTTCTCTAAAAAAAAAATTTTCATGTATTTTTTGATTGCATTTTTAAGTACAGTAATCAGGGGCGTAGGAACCGGGGGGGGGACAGGGGGGATGTGTCCCCCTGAACGTTTTGGGTGGAGGGGACTGTCCCCCCCCCAACTTTCTAGACCGTGATATTTTTATTTTATAATATTATTCTGCCCAACTTTATTTGTAATTTCTTCACTCATCAAATTTTATCTTAAGGAAACAATAATAATTTTAACATTGATGTATCCAATGGTCAGAAACAAAGACTGCTTAAAAAGTGCTATTTTGCACTTTTAAAATCAAAATTTTCCGGTGGAGGACCCCCGGACCCCCCGTCTTAGCAACAGGGGAATGGGTTTACATGGCATCAAAATCATTATTTGTCCCCCCCAACTTAATGAACACAGCTACGCCAATGACAGTAATGATTAATTATTTGAAAATGTAGTATACAGCATTTATAAATAGGGACATGATTACATGATGAATTGTGATAAAATCAAAATAACACTTAAAAGCATGTCAATTCACCATATAATGCTGAAATTCAAGTTAATGCACCACAAAGCACCAAAATGAAATTAAAATTACAAATCTAATCAGCATTTTCAATCACAACTTAACTCTAATGACAAATAGGTAATCTTTTAAACATTAAATTCAATGAAAGTGATTTATGAAATTTGTACCACATTTTATGCAAAAAAAAAAAAAGAATAAAGTTTACTTATTTTCAATCTTGCAAACTGTTATTAGTTACTGATTTATACATCATAAAGTTTGCACATTTTTTATACAATAAAAAAACCTAACAGATTTATTTTACTTGTTCCAAATATTAAGACATACGTACTACAAATCATTATATTGTAAAATGTAAAAATGCATCAATGTCTCAGTCAAAATGAAACTGTTTTGAAGAAATTAGTACCATAGAACATTTAAGTGTAGTGTTTGCTAAATAAAATGCTATATTTTTTAATAAACAGATTTAATAAAATATCAAACCAATAACACTGAAATCTCAAGTTTTGAAAACGAAAATGGGCCTGAAAATAAATACATAAAATCTTGTCTCTACTTATATGTTATTTTCTTATTTAAAATAATGTTGTCTGGCTTGCACACATTTCACATCAAAATACAATCAATCAATAAATAGGCTGCACACTTTTGTGGCTTTTGTCCCTCCAGCTGTTTTATCTTTCAAGGATTAGCTGTGAGACAGCAGAGATTTAACAAGGGGGCGAGGGGGGTTAATCCGTGGGGTTTTGCAAAGCTTTAAAATGTTGGAAGCTCATCAAAATATTTAGTTTCTTTTTTTTTTGTGCTGTAACTATATGTGTTCTGCTTGAATCAAATTGGTTACTTGTAAAAATCAAAAAGTGACGTTCCGTTTGCTGTTATGAATGCTCACTACTAATATTGTGCATTGTTATTTTATGAATTTTATTGAATGATGTCATATATAGGGCACAATTGGATAATCAATTAATGAGTTCAAACATTACAAATGTCAAAAGATTATTTTCATTTCCTTACCCAGTATTTTATAAAATAAGGTTTAATACAGCTTCGCCAAGAAGAAGATTCGCAATTCGATTCAACTTCGCAAATTGTTTAAACATTCAATCTAATGTTCGCTTCGCATAGAGAAACTAGTATTCGCACATGCGTAGCTGCGAGGCGAGGTGGGACTTACGTGACCTGGCGATGACGTGACTGCGTTACGAGGGCCCAGGTGCCGCTTACGACCGCTACTGCAAGAGTCTCTCTCTCCTGCAGTGTTGTTGCAGGGTGTTGCCAGATCGCGCCCAATTAGCAAAATAGGCTTGATTCAAGATAACTTTACCCGTGGCAAGCCTGCAATCTTGCGGCAACTGTTCACGGTTCAAAGAAAGCTTGAATCAAGCTCGACATGTCAAAGCTAGCACGGCAGGTCCAATTCAAGTTGTACAACAAGCATGCAGCATGTTGTGGCCACACATACAACAACTAGCATCAACGCGGTGTGTAAGGCTGACGTACATCTGGCAACAGCACACCAGCCTACACAATAATAATGTCGTACGATGTCGGACCCGCGAGTGCGGATTACACCGGGACCTTGGCAGTGGTATCCAGCATGTATCTATTATAACATATCGCAAGAGAACTTAACACAGCAAGCTTACATGCTACGTGGGCAGACATCCTGAAGGTAACGAAACCAAAGGAATGGCCACGAAAGCCACTAAAAAGGTCCCTGAATAAACTGAAACAGTGCCGGAAGTCACAAAAAAAAAAAATGTAAATTCCAGCGGCCTTTAACCCACATTTCGGTTTTATCATGCCACACTTCAGTTTATAGCTGAACGTTAAACATAAATAGTTGGAGGCCGTCAAGTTAAAATAACGTGGAAATTATTTCTAGCTTAAATTCCCGTGAATTGTAGAAAATTGAATCTATACTAATATTATAAAGCTGAAGAGTTTGTTTGTTTGTTTGTTTGTTTGTTTGTTTGTTTGAACGCGCTGATATCAGGAACCACTGGTCCGATTTGAAAAATTCTTTCAGTGTTGGATAGTTTATTTATCAATAACATTAGGGATACTTACTAAAAGTCCAATTTAGAATCAAATGCGTTGTAGGGGATTAGATACAACATGCAGTACACGTACGAAGTATGTGTTGACAATGCCGCAGGTGCTAGAAGTTTATTTCCTATTGCCTATTAACATTGTTGCCACGCACTAGATGCCTTATCATTCTTAATTTTCCCATACAAGTAAAAAAACACCCGTGTGATATTAACAACGAAGCAATCAGTACCCTCATAAGAGTTCAATTAGTATTTAAATACTTTTTATCACTTTGAAACGCAAACCTAAACTATTGTTTTTTTCCTCTCTCTGTGTTTAATTTGGTTTTTTATTGCCCTTTTTTTCAAGTATATATATTTTACAGACTTGAAACTTCACAGTAATGTTCCTTATGTTACGCAGGATGACATTTTCCGAAAATTAGATCCCATGGGTGGTTAAAACCAGGCAACAGTGGGTACTTTGTCTGCATGAGAACAGGATTTTGCATTGTTCATGCCTTCTGCGTCTCCATGGCAACGGGCATCGCGCGGCAGTGGCGTACCCACAAGGAGGGGCATGTATAATGAGCGGCGCAATCGTGATCTGCCTGTAGACTGCCGTAGCGAAGTACGGGTACATCAGTTGTATGTTGCGTGCACGAGTCGGGAAACCATCGGTGCTATTCATTTTCTCTCCAGTACATTATGCAGCATTGTAATAAATTTTCACTGAATTTTTTTTATTTACCATTACTGTAAATGGGAGATGTGGCTTAATTTTTTTCCATTAGTATAGCCGTGCGAAGCCGGGTCGGGCAGCTAGTTGTGGTTTAATCCACCCTTTGCTGAAACTCGTAGAGCAATGTTATTGAAAGGTGTCTGGCGTGTGTCACCGTGTGTTGTCTGGCGAGTGCGGGCCAGAGGAGGTGGTCTCTGACGCGCCGTGTGTCTGCAGTAGCGGCGACGCGCGCCATGCAGAAGGCCATGGTCGTGGTGGGCGCGGAGAGGCCGGCCGCAGTGTGAGGGGCGTCGCCCCGCGACAAGGGGACACCCCGCGGTGCGACGAGGCGTCCCGGCCAGCGGCGCCGCTCTGCTCACGCGCCCCAACACCCGGCACTACAGTTCCACGACGCGACGCTCTTGCAACTTAACCGCTTTCATCGGTCTTCCATTTTGTTCTGTAATATATATCTTTAAGTACATTAGTTTGGTTGCATGCTCATTAATTTTGTAAGATTTTAGAATGTAGTGTCTGTGGGGATTTCGTTACCATACTGCTTTTATTTAGAAAATTAAGTTTTGATGTTCCTACAAATGAATGTTTTGTACAAGACTTGTAAAATTATTACGATACATCATGAGAGAAATGATGATGGAAGAATGGAACATTTATTTGCCACTGCAGTATTAAACTAGCTATTTTTACATGTTATATCTGAATATCCAAAGTTTATGTAATATTAATAATGTTCGCGGGCTTTCACGGCTATTGTCCGAAGTAGCTTGGCTTCTGGGTTGTAGCCGTGTCCTTGGCAACTGCTCCCCTGATGATGGCGACTGCAATGTCGGCCGGAAACGTCTGTGAATTATTTGCCAAGGACACGGCTACAACCCAGAAGCCAAGCTACTTTATATGGTATTCTAAAAAAAGTACCCAATACCTCAGATGCTAGGTGAACAAACACAGGAGAAGAAGTAGTGTGTGAGCGCAAGGGAGAATGGTAGACTGCTGCTGGGCGTAGCCGCTTGCACAGGGACACACACTCCAGACAGCCTTGTATCGCTGAGGGCAGTAAAATTTCTTTGCGCAAGGGGCTACAACTTTCAAGCATTACAAAAATTCCGTTCGTACGAGGGGAACAATAAGGTACGCGGTGGGGGCAACGGGTGACGAGGAGAGTGCGTCAGCAGCGACTAGTCACTAGCGGTCAAATGGGAAATTGTTAAGGATGAAGGGGGGGTTTCATAATGTGGCATGCTGTACGCTAGTAGTAACGGCCAAAAAGGGTGACGTCAGGGGAGAGGTAGAAATGAAGCAGCTGTGATGCTATGGAATTCTCGTAATGCTGCTTGTGTTTGTCCACTCCTCAGTTTTCGATTGAAGCTACCATATTTATTTCATTTGAAGTATCTACAAGTTATTTATTAGGTGGAAATTGTGCAGTTAATTTTATAAGTATCATTTATTATTATGTGAATAGTGTGATTGAAAATTTAAATAATTTATCTCTATCTATACCTAATATTCAAGAGGTTGCTTATTTATAACTTTTATCGAAGATCTCCCCCGGAAAATTAGAAAAATTAACACTTTAAAATAAATTTTAAGACAATCTGGAACTTATTTTTCGACAGTAGTTTTGCTAACTTTATCTTAAGTAAATGTTGATATTATTTCCTTATGAAGTATCTCCCGGTCAGTTTTATAAATGCTTACGAATAAATTCCGTGCGGAATCGCGTAATTATGTGTGGCAATAACAAATTTGACAGTTCTTCTAATAAGAAAAAAAAGAATTGAATTTTATACTGAACAGAATTTTAATTTACATGATAGTAAAATTTAATTTTCCTTTTCCCATTAGTATCCATGTTTCAAAAAGAAACACCGGACAAAAAAAAACAGAAATGAAAAAAAAAAAAAAAAACTAGCCCAGGGACTGTCTCGTCACTACCCTGCGGAAACCCTCCGGCTTGTGGAAACACCACACAGGATCTGTCTGGTAAGGGGCGCAACCATTTATGTTATGTCTGGTACTGTAACTGCATCGCCTCAGGTACCTATAGCACACCGGCAAATTGAAGTTGTTCTCTCTGAGTGAGGCAGGGGGCCGATGTGGTGACTAAGCTGGTATGGGTAGCCCTAGTCTCTGGTCACAGCCGGAGCTCTAACACCTTTCCCGATTCTTGTATACGGTGTATCCATATCCACGCCCACGGGGGCCCCGGGGGGGGGGGGGGGGGGGGGGGGGGGGGGAAGGGCCTTATGGCTAGGAGCTCTGGGTTAACAAAGTTAAGGGAGAGAAATCCCTTAGACAGTCTACGTCATCCCGTGTTTCAGTGATGGGGATGCACAAGTTCGACTCACACACACACAAAATTTTGAAACATATTTTTAAATATTTAAAAATTTTTGTTACTGATGTCATTGTTTCATTTATATATATATATATATATATATATATATATATATATATATATATATATATATATATATATATATATATATATATATATATATATATATATATATATATATATATATATATACTGAGACACATTTCTTCACCAAAATCTTATGATCCTATTTGCTTGAAATCTGTGTGCAATAATTTAACAACTAAAATATTTCTAGTAAAAAAATTCTGGAGAGTTTAGGCCAAAATAATTTAGTCCTGCTATTCTTTGGTTGAATAGTATGAACCAGTCATTCTAAGTTCATAATTTTAGTTCCTAGTGTTATCAAAACATTTAATGGGTATTTTAAAATCAAAATATAATTTTTTTTTTTTGCCAACCAGTCTTGTCGACTCAAAAGGAGGTTAGACACACACATACAGACAAACACAGGACTGGAAAATAAAGCTAGAGTGATGCTATTAGTTGCATGTTCTTGGCGTGATCATGGGAAATCCTGAAAAACCAAAATGAGGGTATCCAGATGCCAGAATGGGATTTGATCCTGGGTCTTCTAAAACGAGGGTTCGCTGTCTTAGCAGAGCACTTATTCACTCTATTCCACATATCACAGGGTAGCATATGCTGTGCATACATGCTGTAGAGAAGTTTTCTACGTGAACTTGTATCTAACAGTTTAGGTCTAACTAGTTCATACGATAAAATTAGTAACTAATATACTTAATGGGGAGCAACTAACAACAATATTTGCCTTTAGAAGACAGTTTTACAATATAGTATCATCTTCAAGTCCCAAACCTATAATATAAAGGAATTAATTAACTGTAAAGAAGGTGAACGACATGAGCACTACATTAAATCAAACAAATCCTGGCTTTTGAAAACAACATTAATTTTTCTCGCAGTTAAAAAAATTAATTAAGCACACGTGTGGTTGGAGGCACATGGCTGCTGACAGGATTGCCAGCTTCGTAACGCCACTGACCAATCAGCTTGGCTTGTTAGTGGCACACAACCACTGTGTTTAGCTTGTACACAGCATTCATCAGCAAACCAAGATCGCCAAGCGCTCTTTGTAACATCTTGTCATATAGCAGGATGTTCAGCGCTCTTTGGAACGTCTCGTCATATAGCAGGATGTTCAGCGCTCTTTGGAACGTCTCGTCATATAGCAGGATGTTCAGCGCTCTTTGGAATGTCTCGTCATATAGCAGGATGTTCAGCGCTCTTTGGAACGTCTCGTCATATAGCAGGATGTTCAGCGCTCTTTTGAACGTCTCGTCATATAGCAGGATGTTCAGCGCTCTTTTGAACGTCTCATCATATAGCAGGATGTTCAGTGCTCTTTGGAACATCTCGTCATATAGCAGGATGTTCAGCGCTCTTTGGAATGTCTCGTCGTATAGCAGGATGTTCAGCGCTCTTTTGAACGTCTCGTCATATAGCAGGATGTTCAGCGCTCTTTTGAACGTCTCATCATATAGCAGGATGTTCAGTGCTCTTTGGAACATCTCGTCATATAGCAGGATGTTCAGCGCTCTTTGGAATGTCTCGTCGTATAGCAGGATGTTCAGGGCTCTTTGGAATGTCTCATCATATAGCAGGATGTTTAGCGTTTGACTCTTGTACTCAAAATAAATTGTTTCAAATAATTAAAGAAGTAATCAATATATATATCAAACATTCATATCACCTTCATTTCTTAATGTTCTAAAGGGGAATGAAATGGTCATCAGGAAAGAAACACAATCATATTGTTAACTTATTCTTTAGATTTTATATTATGGTAACGTAATATAAAAGTATATTTGCATTAACATACAGCGGTTTGTAAGTGATTTTGTACGCAGATACTCAGAAATGGTCGGTACATTGCAAGCAACTGTACAGTTACCTAAAACAGGGGGAACCTAAGCAAAAAAAAAATAGTTTGTTTAGAATGTGATAATTAATTGAGTTTTTGCATAAACTTAACTATACATAGCTTATGATAACCTATATTCATTGAAAACATACAATTTTTAAAAATACATTTAATTTAACTATAATGATGGTATTATCATGTTGACTTTCAAATAAGTTTATTTTATAACTTAAAAATTATTTATTTCTCAAGAATAGACAAATGATTCCTTGTTACGAAAGTGTCCAGTGGTTCTTTGCTACTTTGTCAAAGTATTCTATTTAATTAAAAGTCAAAATATCCCAGAATTAACCTCTAGTTGCAAGCGGAAAAGAGTTCCTGTTTGAAGAAATTCCTAATGACATTTCTGTGGTTTCAAGAAAAATAATGAAATTTTTTTTTTTAAATATGTTTGAACTATGTATTTCTTTTTAAGTATGTTTGATAAGTACCGCTTTTAGACTTAAGTGTAAAATCACATTAACCCTTCCAGTAGCACTTGATGTAAAATCTCAACATTTTTTTATTCAAACTAAGCTATTTTTTTATACATTAATAAAAATTATGATTTATAATCATGGCAGTACATATAACAAAAATATGATAATATGAATAATAATAAAATTTACTATCATAGTGGAAAAGGATGACATCAACTAGACTGTACACCATGACCACACCCGGTTTATCATTGTGACATAAATTGTTCACTTCAATGGATGAACATATTGAAAGGGTTAAAAATACATTAAAAAATATTTTTTTTATTTGCATATTGTTCAAATAGATAAACAACCTGGTATTATGAGTAGGGACAAGTTTCCATGGTGAATTGCGATAAAACCAAAATAAAACCAAGAAGCATGTTCATACACTATATAACACCACAACGTAAAAAGCACTGAAATTCAACTTAAATCATAAATCATCAGCATTTTTAATAAAAACTCTAATTTTAATCACAATATATAAAATTCAATAAATGTAATTAATTTAGCATAAAATCAATACCAAAATTTAAGTACTAAAATTATTGGATGATTATTTTTTTTAAATTTGCATTTGTTATTACATTCGTAAAAGTTGTTTTATATTGAAACGTTGGTACATTTTTTGAACAGACACAATTACTTTCCGATTTTTTTTTTATTGTTTTGATTATTTAGACATGCTTATTTACAAAATGAATGTAAAATTGCATCATGCATCAGTCAAAAAGGCACAGTTTGATGAAATAAGAGTCGAAAAATTATAAGAATCATTATTGTGAAATAATATGCTACATTTATGAATATAAAGGATTCATAAAAAAAATAAAAGCATTAACACCGAAATTTTCTGTTTTAGAAAAGAAACTGGTCTAAAAATAAAACCATAAAAGCTTGTCGCTAATCATAAGTTACGAATTGTTGAACTACGAACCGGCCACAATGATTGTCCGTGAGCGAGTGGTCGCTGGCTCCTGGTCGCACTGGCATAACTTGAATCTGTGAAGCACAGTGCTTTTTTTGTTCTGCTTGCAAACCTCTCGTGTAAGGCAAACTGTATCCCCAAATGCTTCTATGGATTGTCCTCTCTACAGCAACTCGCTTGCACTGACAATACTGTGTACCGTCAAGGCTTTTAAAATGACAATACATGTTTGTAACTTAACAATACTACAATATTAGATATCAGTGTAAAGTGTTCTTCACTGTTTCAAGAGCTTCGCGAGTGGTGTGAGCCCGGCCAATCGGGAATAAGCACCAGTCGGCAGTGGTAGCACGCATGAATGTTATGAATGAAGCAGAGACATACCTATTTTGGCAATTTGATGGATGAGCTGATACAATTATTTTATGTAGTAGTCGACAAATGGAAGTTCCCTATGACTTTCATTGGGGAAATTTTTTTTACTTAAATTGTGTTGGATGAGCAGGTAATGTTTAAATTGTTAAATTATATTTATGTACTGGTATTTCAAATACCATGACTTGAATGGTCAAGAATGTTTTCTATATTTTGCCAAATTGACATTTCATTTTAATATTTAGAGTTTACAAACAGTATATATATACTGTACAAATATTTGAAAGATAAACAAATAAACTAAGTAAATATTGTAACACATGTTGTAATACAACACTGGTTGGTACTCAACGCAAACTAATTAATCAATCAGATTGCACATGTTGTGTTTGGGTTATTTTGTGTTCTCTCATGAACTGTTTTGCCACCTGAATACTGTTTTCTCTACCTACTCTTCTTCACCACTTGGAAGGAAAACTGAATGCTATGAGATGTAACGTGAAGACAGATCATTGAGCACAGATGTAGAGAACAAGAAAATAATTTTGATGCCAACTGCAGAAACACTTATGGCGGTGTTCCAAGACGTTCAGGTGAGGTAGTGCCTTGTTGGGACACAACTGTAACCTAACTCGTCGGCCGTATTCCAGAGCGTGTCCGAACCGAATCCCAGTAAGGGAACAGATCGGCAACCATTTTAATAAATGTTGCCCTGCGCAAGGCTAGAAACTCGTTCGAACGCATTCTAGCAGACTTTTGCAACCAATGTTACAATTGTTACGGCAAAACACACTCAAAAACAGAACTGACGTTCTAATTTTGTAAGTAATTTTGAAAGTTGCAATTATTTCATATTATGAGCATTAAAGTGTACAAAATGTTTTCTCGGATAGTTTCACTGTCATAAAGTATCATGCTTGGTTCATTCCCTGATGATCCGATGATCTCAAAAATGACTATATAGGGGTTAATAGTGCCAGACGCATGTCCGCCATCTAGACAAAATTAATGAAAACGTGAGCTCTGTGCATGCGCGGAATTTGGGCAACAGATTGGCAACGGATAGGACCCCAAAACCCGTTTCCTAAAAATAAGGGACTGGCAGAGTCTAACAGTGCACTAGGAATATGGGCCTTAGTGTTAAAATGCTCGCCTGGTGCCCAGCAAAACATTCACCGTGGAGTGACGCACACATCTGTCATGGATTATTAAATATTAATTAACAGAGATGTCATGAAGTGGGGCAGTGTGGGTAATTGCTACCGCACTGACCTGTGTGCAAGAACAGAAAACACCTTTCCCCTCCTGAAACCATTCCTCCAATTAGCAGAGGAAAAAAATATATAATCAGGGATTCAAAATTGTTGCTTCTACAGTAGATTCTCGAATATTGGAGCCGGACAATAGCCTACTAAACATAAAACTATGTTATAATTTTTACACACTGCTAAACTAATAATCAAATACTTCAACAGAAATATTAACTGGTAAAAAAAAAAAAAATAGGGTTAACTAATTAGCTGCGATAGTTTTGAGCAACAAAATATTAACTATGTTTCACTTGCAACTTGCATTTCTTGTTGCTTTTTGATGTCGGATGTTTGATAAACTGAAGGTCAGATAAATGAGACACTAATGTGGTTATCATTCTAGTGGTGATCATTTTTGGTTTTTATCAATATGAGAGATGGGAAACTGTTAACATCTTCCACTGTCCCTTGGTAGTGACGTGGTCTGAGTATGGGGGTTGACAGATGGGCCCGGATGACAAAATGTGTGTCTGGGATCTCATCAGTCGCGTTTCACAAACGACGGGTTTATTGTACTTCCATTAACCCACTTTTACCAATGCGACATGGTGCCTTCTGTCGTTACCATGTGTACTGGTTTTACCGATATCTCAGATTTCTGTTTGGTTTAAAATAATTCATAGCCCACTAATAAGTTGTTTGCTTCACAACGTTCACAACTGACAAGAGTGCAGAATACAGCAATGCCAAAGTGCGAGCAAAGCTCGCATGCGTACTTTGCATGACTGCAGTCACACACACATGATCTAATATTTAATGGTGCTCCCTCAACAAGAAACTTTTTATCTCTTACGAGGTTGCTAGAATATTAGTAATTAGGTACCACAAAATTTTATCGTATTTTTATAATAATGAGTAGGTTTTGCTAGGTAAAAAAAAACTAACACTATTTGTATTATAAATGTATAGTCATAAGACTGAAAACCATCACATCTGAACAAGTATTTGTAGGATAAGTCCACGTCCTAGCACTATGAAGTATTCCAAGCTTCGACGAAATTTATCACAAGTACAAGAGTCGAAAGTCAGCTTGCGCGTACGTCAACCAAGAAGCCTTACTGGGTAAAGTCTTTACGCAGAAAAATGTTATAAGATATCAAGCATATACTGTAGTAAACCACACAACAGTTTATAATTGTTTGAATGCACAATATTGAAAGAAAAAAAACACTCAGCAAAGCACAAAAAATTGATTAAAATTACGTTAGTTCCTACATGACAGTATTTTCTTTCTGTTTTTTTTTTTTTAATTGTAAAAAAGAGCTTGAAATGGTGAAGACTATTATGGATGTAATGTGTGTAATAAATGTAATTTAATTGCTGTATCAGCTGTGTTAATATTTGAGAAAAATTAAATAAACTGTTGTAAAGACAATAGTTTGGATGTAAATATATATTAAGAAAAGTTCTTTATATAATTATTATATGCTTTATGGTGTTTAACAAGCAAACATATCAATACAGTTAGTTTTTATTTTCATACATATTTTGTTGTACAATTATTGGTATGTACAAATTTGTACATTCTTGGTGAGTCTACTAGTTGGCATTTTTTGTCTGATATTATTTTTGTTTCACTTGACAGAAGTGAGTTTTTTGGAGCTTACAGCAGTACTACCTGCTTGTACTACGCGCCCACACATCTGCCACGTGCCAAGTTGCTGTCGAGTTGGTAGGCCTGGGAACGGATGCCACACCATCTCCAGCACAACAGAAAACTTTTAACATTTCTTGTGGCGTTCAGGCTCGTAGATGTGTGTCGTGCAGTATAAGTTCAAAATGTTGCTGTGCTTTATTTATTCTGCTGTTCTCAACCCACAATTTTATTGCTGGGCTTCAAACACACTTTATGCAAAGTGTGCATTGATTTACTTTTGGGGAATATTATCATTATTTATATTTTTGTCCTTGTAGTTTTTTTTTACAGATAAATGTAGTAGAAATAATAGAATACATAATTGCGTATTTAAATTATATGACTTGTCACTGTTTAGTTGCAAAAGACTACACAGTTTTGATTTGAAAAAAACCATTGCAATAAAAGTAACTTATTTTAGTATTTTTTTTTTGTGGTTTAGATCATTGACACCTAAGTGAACCGATACAACAAAAGGTTGCTCATTTGGGCAGCATCATTGACAATTCCCCTCCCATTTTGGGGGCAACTTGAGTTTTATTTTTGATATTGAACATTGTGAAAGTTATAAAAAGTACTAAGCATAGTTCGTGCCCTTGTGGGCAATCAAAAATTAAGGAGTTTTTAAGGTTCTTTTACTTCATCACATTCTCCACTATCAAGGGGTAGAAAACCATTTGTAATATCACAAAATAATTGAAAATAACTGTTAAATCCTTAATGAACAAAAAATAACTTTGTTTGTAGTTCAATTCTTATAGATAAGCCCCCTTTGTCCATAATTATTTTTGGAACACACATCTAACCCAAGCATAGTGTTTATCTGAAATTTATAGCCCTAACATTTAATTTTATCTCAAACTACATTTATTGTACAATATGTTTTATATACAATTCTAATCACTTGGCCTGAAATTCACAAATTTTAGGTACTGTGCATGCTCAAAGCATTTTTGTTTGTTGCCAAGTCAGAAAAAAAATTAAAATTAAAGTACATACCTATGTTTATTCATTATTTGCACACTATCAGTTTTTAAGCATTCTTAGTGAAATTGAAGGACTTACAAAGGGCCCTTATTCATTTAAAAGAAAAATTGAGGGGATTTTTTTTAAAGATATTAAGGAGGCGTACGAACCCTGCTAAGAGCATTTTTAAATTATTTAGTTTAATACTTTAATTATGTTCATAAAGATCGTAGGCTTTCAGGTCATTGACTTAAGTTTATTCGGCCGACACTGTATAGCCCCATTGTCAAGGTAGCAGCGTCTTGTGCTGCTGGGGTTTTTGCCCATTCATGACCGCAATTGACGTCATGGCTGATGTCCCTGTAGGTCGCTCCGCTGTGACACAGGTTTATCTCGCTCGAACACACGGAAAACCCTGGGCCGGGTCGTGCGGGGATCAATTACCGGGAGTTAAAGCAAGCAGGCCACTACAAGGTCCGGGTGAGAAGAGTTGGGTGGGGCAGAAAAAGCTGCCATGCAGGGGTTGAAAACTTGAGCCATTCGGCTCGCATTAAATATGTTGCGCGATCCTGAATCGCTGTGCCAGGGGGCGCTCGTCACACCGCCGAGATGCCAGACAGCTGCCTGTAAAGAAGAAAATGTGCTGCTACTAATATTCCCGTCGCCTAAGAGGAGGCCGGCCACAAGAGCTCTGCGACGGGCGGAACCGTGAACCGGCTCAAACTGCTGGGGCTGGCGTCGAAACAGCTTCAAGACAAACATTCATAAACGCTACATTATCTGCAGAACAGCACGTAAGATTCGCTCTACATCCACTTTTTCCCCTTTTCTTAACAGCATTTTGAGCCATAGCTTTGATTTCCTTGTAACCCCTGGAAATATCGGTCTGGGGTGGTTCTGAAAATCCTCTCAGCTTTCTCGTTCCTGCTTCTTCCTCATCTTCGTTGCACGGAATCATTTTGGGGTTGAAGGCTTGTACAACATTTTGGAAGTTTTCATTACTTTGATTCTTTTCCCTTAATTTAGACAGTTTGAGTCTTGCTGAACATGCCACTTTCTTTGAATGTATCAACAACTGTAGCTTTTTCCAAGGCACTTACTTCCGCCAAGGCTGCCTTCATCTCTGGCAGAATCTTCCCCTCAGCAACTTCCCCTCAAGCCAGTCCAATGTATCCAAATTTGGGTAGAGATATTGCGTGGTTGGATACTTACTTCGGAAAAAAAGTCCATTTCCTCAGCATGCTCATTTACGAATGCTGCCAGAGCTGTACTGTAGCACGTTTTACCTCCTTTTCACCGAGCTCAGACAAGAAGTTGGTGCCAATGTTGTTTAATTCCTTTATTTCTGGACGTTTGAAGAACTGAACAATATCTGTCAAATAATCAGCTAAATAAAAAACAGAAGAAAAAAACAGCTGTTCCAACGTGTTAACAGCGGGGATGGAAACAGCTTGGCTGGTTTGTCATCTTCATGTGTTTTTGTCAAGTAGTTGTACTTTTACTTTCGTTTTCGAGTGCTCAGAAAAGTATGTACTCTTGACAGCAGTGACCACTTGATTTAAGTAATGCCATTTTCCAAAACCCAAGCGTTGCCTGCCAGACAGATTTTGCGGGCCCAAACATTGAATGTGCTGCAAATGGTCACCTAAAACCACTTGTAACGTTTGGAAACAGAGAGTCACGTATGCGGCACCACAAGTGACAAACACCTGCACATTTTCATACTGGAGTTTATACTTGGCAAGAGCATCCATTGCAGTGCATGCATCTAGGTGGGATACACTAGCAACAAACACATTATCATCTCAAGAGCCAGCTAATTGAAAAAAAATTATTTACAAAAACTCACCGCCCATCTTTGCATGTTGTTCCATCACAAACTTGTTTTTCCTTCAGGTGCTGCTGCGTTTGACAGTCCAAAGTCTTCTGCAACAGCTATAATAGATAACATAGCATTAATTATTATTCATTGGAATAATACTTTACGTAAATAATCACCCAATGGAGAGATATAATTTAAAATACAGTAATTATGTCCCCTCCTTTTCCCTATGGCTCATTCCACATTAATAATAAGTTTTTAAAACGTACTGTTCTTTTGAGCCTTCAAAAAATATCCATTGTTATAAGTAAAATGAACTCTTTACTACACCGGAAAAAATTATTGAACTCAAATGTCCATTTGGGGCAAGAACAAAACACAAAAACTATTTAAAAATGTACACACACATAACACCATTCAAATCTATTAGGACATAAAACAATTAAACATTAGGCTCTTGTTATAGCCTGTCAGCATTTTAGCTTTTATTTTAAATTGGCATGTAAAAACACCAATTGCTCTACATGCTGAGGAAGCAAGTTTTTCCCTTCGTGCCGAAACAACATTCCCAGCTGCTGAAAAGAAATGCTCTGAATATACTTGTGTGGCAGGAACCCCCAGATACTTTAGAGCTACTCTGGATGAATATCGGTACTTCGTGCCTTCAATTTCCCACCCATTTAATGGATTCTCATGTCTGCTGATGCGGGGTTCTTTTAAATACTGTCGTACCCCTTCTTCTCCTTCATCATAATCTTTATTGTCTTGCGCTGAAATAATATCCAAGACAGCCAATAAAGAAGATGTTGGTGCGGAGCTGGAAATGCTAGATTTAACTTCTTGTACTTGAATGGAATCAGTTTTCATACTTATAATTTCCAACAATAGAATGGTTCCTGATTCCATTGTTGATAGAAGCACCGTTCAATCTGGGATCTACCAATATTACAGCATGCTGTAGGGGCTCTTGACAGTAGTTTGGAAACCTTGAGTTAAGGTTTTTAGGCAACGCTGTTGCAAGTGTCACTCCATCTTTTTTTGGCAGTGATGAGTGACACTTCTGGGTCGATTCCCCAGTAAAAGAGAACATTTTTTAGGGTAGCAGCCACATGAACACTTCTGTGGGATTCATTTACAACAATGTTACTCATTGCAAATTACACAGAAGTGAAGTCAGGTCGGAGATAATGGCAGGTAAGGCTATCAAATGTAAATGCTATGGATGATATTGTTGGTAAATCTTGTGCAAGCATTTCTTTGAAGGTTAGTTTTTTTTTGGTCCATAAAGAGCTGGAATGTAATGTTCAGAGAAAGTAGTTCTACATGGAACTGTGTATGTAGGTGCAACATTTTTGTGTCCCATTAACTCTTGAAACCCACACCCTTCTACAAACTAATAAGGCAAACGTTTTGTTGCCAAAATTTTGACAATTTGTTTTGTTATGTACTTTATGCTTTAGAATCGGTTAGTGAAATCTTCTGCGTACTTCTGAACATATTCAATAAAGTAGACCTCAGCAATTGTGTTTTTTTGCAGAAGTTTCAAGTTCATGAATTTTTTCTTTATTTTTATAGCTCCTTGTACAAAACAGTGTTTTTTGCCTCCAAGTGGTTCTGGAGTGTTGTAGTGCCTGCAAGATTTTTTTTTTTATGTCTCACACTCTTTTTCTTGCGTAAATAATTTCATTAGTACATTCAATATAAAATGTGCTAGATGTGTTTTCAAAATAGAAAAAAAGATATTTTAAATATTTAAACAAAGAAATTCAACTGTTCTCATGTTTTAAATTAAAATCATCTGTGATGACAAAACTGCCCTCGGATGGCAATAAAAAATCGGCAATATTCTAGATTAGGTATTCTTCTGAGAAAAATAAATATGAAAATTTTATTTTTGAGTTCCTTTCATTTTAGTTGATGACTCTGTAAACTGCATTGCAGTATTTCAAGAAGTTAACAGGTCGTTTACAGTTTAAACATTTGGTAATGTTAGGTTACTTAGCTACATTTAAATTATTCTAAATCATTTGAATAGGTGGTTAGGGTGTTAAGTGAATATGAAATAGGCCCTATTGACAATACTACTAAAAACAACTAACAACTAGCGATAATTGCGATACGTGTTTGAAGGAAAATTCGGTATTGTAGAATGATAGTACAGTTTCCAAATTTGCTATCTAAACAATACTGAAAATAAGTTAACTTCGAATCCGGGATTCATTTCCGAAGATATACCATAGTTGCAATATCGTACCATAAAAATCGGGTAACGAATCCCGGATTCGAAGCTAACTTATCCTCCCACAGTCTAAACAATATCAAATTACAACACACATTAACACTTCGGTAGCAAATTACTAAATCATGGCTTCAAAAATCCCCGAGAAACCGTTGTTATGAACATATGAACGTTACGACGAAATCTTGTTTTAAAGTAGCCAACACGAATCGTTATTAGTTATAAGGCATAAATAAACGAACGAAAAAAAAAAAAACATTCCACGAGTGGTCACGTGACATAATTGCGTTTTACTTTGTCATTTTTACAGATGGAGATTGTTAATACCATGCATATAATAAATTATATCCCTGTGTACGACCTACAAATTATCAAAACAATACAATTATCATTGTGAGACAACCTACCACGCGGGTATTTGAACGATTGTTCGCATTTATCGCATTGAGCGGAACAATCGCCAACGCCAACGTCTGTGAAAAAATTCCATTGTGCACGTTTTTTTTCTTCTCTTTTTGACGGTATTTTTTAGCTTGTGATGATCATTTTGCGCCTTTACCCATTTATAATTTCGTTAGACGAATCAACAAGCCCGGTAGGCGACACAATGTTGCAATAGGTTAGTGTAACTGTTTAGATTAATCGATTATGAAGTCACACTCGTGCGATAGGTCGATCTTTCCAAGTTTACAGAAAATAAATCGCACGTGCGACGTGAAGACTTGAATGATACGAAGCTTGGTTTAATGCGAATAGTTCATATCATTTCGAAGTGATATCGAATATTTAAAAAAAACTTCGAATTCGATTTACTATCGAAGCTTCGCACATGCCTGCCTTTGTGTATCCTAGTCCCCAGCCCCCTCTCCCTGTATTAACTTATAAAGTCTGACTAACCTTTCCACCCTTCTCCCTTGTAATGCTTCCCACCATAGCTCCTTATGTCCTTAATCATCTCAGTTGGACTATGCATTTCCCCCTCTTGTCCTACCCTTTTCTACCACTTACCAATCACCCACCCCGCTGCTCTACGCTCCACTTTACTAGCTCCCTTACCACAGGCACTAGTTAGGGGTCCCAGATCACAGCCCCATACTCCATCACTGGCCTGTCCAATGTGGAGTATGTCTTCTCCCCTACCCTCCTACCAGGCCCCTGCAGAGTCCTACCAAGCAGTCCCAGCACCCTCCTACCCTTCCTTACCACCTGCTGAACCTGTTTTGCATATCCCAGATTATTTTGTAGGGCCTCCTTTATCTCCTGCCCCTTCCACACTTTCACTTCCCTCTTTACCTTCCTCTTCCTTGTGAACCTGACGATCTTCGGCTTTTCAACATTCAGCAGTATCCCATTCTGCTCCGTCCATTGTTCCAGTCTGCTCACCTGCAGATGAACCCCTTCCCCCACCACCTCATCAACAAATACTCTCATCCTGGCCTCTCCGATATCATTCACCATTATCGTGAACAACAGGGGCTCCAACTCCAACACAATCCCTTGCGGAACTCCTGATGTCACTTCCCCCTCTTCAGACCTTTCCTCGCCCTCTGCCTTCTATCCGCCAGGACGTCTCCTACTCAACTAACCACCCTCTCATCCTCCACCAACACCTCTACCTTCTCCATTAGCCTCTTGTGAGGTGCTCTATCGAATACCTTTTCAAAGTCTATGAAAATTGCATTCAGTAGCGTAGCCAGGATTTGTGTATGGGGGAGGGGGGGGGGGGGGGGTTAAGAAGCATGGTCCCCCCACCTATTAAAGCGGGAGGTCAGGAAAAATTTGGATTTTAAGGTGTAAAATAGTGCTATTTGAGCAGTTTTTGGTACTTGACTTTAAATATTGTAATGGTAAAAATATTATTAATTTTTTAATAAAAAAATTGTTTGAGTCATGAAGTAAGAAATTAATTAAAGATATTTTAATCAATCCAAGTGCCTTGTCCACGTCCACTCAAAATCATAAATCATGCTCGAAGCTCGACAATACAAAAAAAAAAAAGGAATAAAAATGGTTGGGTTTCGGCAGAACTGGCCTATTCCTGGAAACAATTAGCTTTAGCTTGAAGAGTTACCCAGTCACCACCTTCTTATAATTACCGCGCTGGTTAAATACAATAGGTGTAAGATATTTGAAAACTTGGGACCCGTCACAGCGTCACAACCTTATAGCTTCTGCTCCCGACAGGGGTAGGGGAAGGGAAGGAGAATCGGTAGGGCTCGCTTACTCTTCCCCTCCAGTGCAGTGGCCGGTGATAGCAGTAAGACACCCAGGCTTTTAGCTAACCTGCTTTCAGATAAGAAAAAAATGATGCTAAGGGGGGGGGGGGGGGTTAGAACCCCTAAAACACCCCCCTGGCTACGCTCCTGATTGCATTCATCTTCTTCCCCCTATCCACCACTTCCACCAGATCCTCCAGCCAACCTGCCATCTGTGTTTCACATGAGAACCCTCTCCTGAATCCATGCTGTAGGTCATTCATTACTCCCACGTCCGGCAAGTCAGTAAACAACCTGCACAGTTTCCCTTCGTTACAATGGGACTCACGGCCGGTGGAAGGGGGTGACGTAACTGTCATTTACTTTTTCATGTGCATCGTAAACATTATAGCCGCGTCTTGCCCTCCGATATTAAAAAAAATATATGCAAAACTCAATTTTTAGGGCTCCACTATTAGTCTTAAAGACATCAAATGTCAGAAATATTATTCTTACACTTGTGCCTCATTTATTGATTTACTTTATAATGTTTATTTTGACTTTCATAAGAATAAAAATAATTATACTTAATTACCCATACTTAAACTTTCATAGAGTAATAATTCATGGGTAAAGAACACAAATTATTGATTCGAGATATCTAGAACAGCTTGCTAAAACGATTTCTTCTGAAACAGTAAATTCAGTAGCTGATGAAAATTTCAATTATTCTTGTCAAAAGTAGACCATTTAACCAAATAAGTTTGTAATTTGTTTCTTAATTTATGTTTATTGTCACTGCTGAATGTGTTTTTTTTTTTAAGTTGCAGCTGATGAAAGAAAAGATACACACTCTTTTAAAACAGTTGTGACATCCTTCGATAACTATTATGCATGCATGCAAGAATTAGTCAGTGGGTACGCAGTGTAGTGCTTGGGTACGAGTACATATACACGCTTTTCAAGAAGTACCAAACCCACCCGTTCGTTAGTTGCAATGCGGAAACGTCAGTTTGGCAGCTGTTTAACAAATTAAAGTATACAAAACAGTGTCTGTTAATCGAGGACTTACTGTTCTTTGATGAAGAATTGGTGTGGTTACAAAACGACTGATGTTTCAATAATACTCAGAATAGTGATTTATATATTTTTGTACGTGTTGTAACACATTTGCATCCACTCAACAGTATGTAGTAATAATGTATTGCTTGCACGCTTCTAATTTTGTTAATTACATTTGTCCCTGACATGTTTTGCGCAACTATTTTACTGTGAGATTACATACAAATGTAAGGTGTCAGCAAGGATGCAGTATTCTTATTCCCTACATTCCTTGCATGACCTTCCCTCCAGCGACAGTGAAACTGTCGAGATGTCTTGTTGCTGGGCCTGGGTGGGAGAGCAACAGGAACGGTGATGGATGGCAACGATGATTGTTGGCGCCAGTCTGTGCGAGAGTGGAATAGAACCTCACGCCGACTTGCGGCTGGTCAGTGATGGAGCTAGAGGTGAGGATGAGGGCAGGGTGTGGAACAGCCTGCCATGGTGGCCAACCCACGCTGATGGTTGTGATCCCGATCAAGCGCTTCCACGACGCCCGAACCCAGGGAACCCACAGGAAGCTCGACTGTTTGCCGTTGGGCCTGTCTTAAAACATCTTTAAGAAAGTGACATTGTTATCGGGCGTACCCGGTACCCAAGAAGATTTACTCAGGTACGCAAATGTACCTGAATTAAGGAAAAATAAAAAATTAGTAGTCAAAAAATATTCAACAATATTCACTTGGAATGGAAAACCAATTAGGGTGGAAAACAGCACAACTCAGATTTAAGTAGCCACATTAATATTACAGGTAATATTTACAAGAATCTTACATCAACCTATAACCTGAAAATACCATTTTTCACGTGTGGCTGGAATTGTAGAATTATTCATCCCCCCCTCCCCCCCCCCACACACACACACACACAATCAACCAAAGCATTTTAAAATCCTATGCACGGGCCTTAGCAGTAAAACCAATAATGCTATTATGAGATTTAACCAGAACAGTTTATATGATATTTGTATTAAAGAAGACAGCAATATTTTGTTTTCATACGTTTTTTGCTTATGTACCTGTATGACACCTGTACTGAGAGCTTCTTGTATTCGAAAGTGCCAGTTTGTGGAAGTGAGTGTACCCGAATTGTGTGTGACATAGCTAGCAACACTGCTCCGAGGTAAAGTTTGGCTGGGTTTATTGTTCCATGAACATGCTCATACTTACAGCCTATTGTGGTGTCACATTAATAATTGAAGTAAATATTACTGCCTGCGTGACCTGCTGAATACACTTCTGAACAACATATATTTATAGACACTTTGAAGCTCTGCCATATATGCTGCCAGAAAATAACTAAACACAGTCTACAGGACTTTGTTTTGGATATGGCACACTGCAAAAAAAAAAAACAAAAAACAAGTCACTTATACAGAAAAAGCAGATTACACCAGACTTGAAGAGAACTATTTACAATGAGACCAATAAAATATATTGCACTAAAAAACTAACAAAAACTACTTTCCTAGTCATAATAAAAAATACAAAAGACAGCAAGAAAACCTTCACTGAACATTAAAATTTGAATAAAAGAGGCATAACTGCAAAGTATAAACTTAAAAAAAAACTGTAACTACCTAAACTCTGTTACCTAATCATTAACTAGACACTGATACATATATACAATACCGAACGCATCTGAGATAAGATATCTTAGCATTTTCTTTAGCCCAAAGCTACACTCAACATCTAAGGGGCTATTTAACTAGCCACAAACCAAGCACCATGCAGAATTCAAAGCTGTTATGCACCAATGTCTAGAAACGTACACCATGGGTCTCTCAATGAAAGAACACAAACATTTCGTACAGAAGGTTTATTCACAGACATCAAGTTTACACTGTATGTAAGGCACAAGTCGTCATACACTTTTCCCACCTAAAAACATGTTTTAACGAGCACACCACTTCATCCGTTCACACAGCGACCAAAAAAAAAAAATCCAACAAAAATAACACTAACAACTATCTGCCACAAACTGTAATTGGCTGACATCTGCAAGCTTTCGAAAGGGAAAAATAATTCTGCCCTGCTATTGCAACTCAATAAGAATCGTGCCCCGGCTAATACCATTTAGGTTAGATGTACTATCCCAGATCAATAAACATGAAATAGTCTATTAAATGGGGCTAACAGGTTAAAATAATGAACTGTTCAAAATGCCCTAAATCACAACTCCTGTTTCTGTAAAACTACAACTGCAAACAACATGCCTTCCATGCCACAAAGAAACTGATATGTTAAAGGAAACATTTGATTCTAGAGAGAATCAACAGTCTGTGGTAGAAATGGTTTTATCATGTGAAGAAAATGGATTGAGGAAATGGTTCCAGGGAGTGTTAAGAAGCGATGAAAGAGGACAATAGCTAGCTGGAGCGTACATAGAATTTCATTTTCGCGGGGAGAATTGGCGGGGAGGGGGGGATATAGACCCACTTTTCCCCCTGTTTTATTTTCAAATTCATTCCTTTTTTTGGTGGGAACGATATATATTTAGGATTTCAGGGGGAGATATATCCCCCAATTCCCCGTTGCGTACGCCTCTGATAGCCAGGTTTGGATTGCCGCCAGGTATAGACCTGTGCGAATGATAGTTTTTTTGGTGCAAAGCGAATATCAAATAGGATGTTCAAAAAATTCACGAAGTTGAATAAGATTGCGGATATGGTTCTCTGCAAATCTGTATTTCACTTATTTTTACAAAATGCAGGATTTAAGTAAAAAAAAAAAAATAGTCGTTTAATGTTTGTAATGTTTGAACTGATTAAGTGATTGAGCAATTGGGCCCTATATGCAACATCATTCAATAAAAATTATACAATAACCATGAATAGTACTAATTTTGAACATTCATAAAAGCAGAGTTCTTTTTTTTTTTTTTTTAAGTAACCATCACAAATATATTTCATGGGGGGAATCTGGGGCTTTTGATGTTCAAAAGCAACAAACACAAAGCTTCGCATCACAACCGAAGCTTCAAATAAAACTAATAGCAAATTTCCCAGCCAGAGTCGAATCATATTTTGAAAAGAGCTTCGATTGATTCCCTTATTCGAAGTTTCGCACAGGCCTAGCCAGACGTGGGATGTATGGCGACCGAATCCCTGGACGGCTTGTCTGTCAGAAGCCAAGTGGAACGAGCCTGTAGCAGCTCTGGAGCAGACGGGCTATTGCATGGACAGTCTATAGCCGCGTGACTCAACCATCGAGGGAACAACTGCTGGTACGAACGCCTGCTTTGCTTCGCACTTCCATCTGTCTCGACGATAAGATCACGGGAGCTTTAATAGAATAATGAACAACACCCAGCTAAAAAATCAACGATAACACAATAACTATTACATTTCCAGAACCACTATTAAAAGAAAAACACATACATGCACACTCAAGTGAATTTTTTTTTTTTGTATTCTGTAACGGTGCTCACCAGCTAAGAATAGTTTCAATCTTTCAAAGCTGTGGTACCTGGTATAAGTGGGAATAAAGTGTTAAAAGTGCTTATTTAGTAAAACAACCAGTTGGTTATGTTCTTAACATTTAACAGAACTTATAAACAAAAAAAAAAAACATTATTTAACGATCATCACACACAAAGAAAAATGCATTTGCCATAAATACGTTCACAAAGGCATATTTTGGACGAAAAATAAATACACACTATTTTACAGAAATGCTTATCTGACAACTTTACCATGATATGAAACTCGTTCATTACACTATTTTAACCATAAATTATTTCCACAACTTGAGGGTATTCTCTTTGAGGTCATAACACTACTAAATATGTACAGTACATGTTTAAATAAATTTTACAAATCTTGAAATAACAACATACTACATGTAAACATCAGTCAACAATTGTGGTTTTATGTATCAAGTACATGGTTTTACAGCAAACAGTATTTTGAAAGGAAGCTTTTGAAATGAAATTTTTTATTTCTATGGAATACTACACAGTGTTTGGGCACAATCAACAAAGTTATTTTTACCATTTTTTTTTTTTTTTGCAGACCATAAGTTTGGAATAATCACAATATTTGTGTCCTTGATATGTACTAACTCATGCAATCCGTAAACTGTTCAAATGAAGCCTTCCGAAATCATACTACTGGCCGGTGTTATTTAACATAACACTGGTTGGTTTATAATTAAAAATATTGAGCTAATGAACCAATAATTATAGTAGTTATTCACTTTTATGTTATCCTGAAGAACAAATTTAACTATAGAACACTTTAGTAACCTAACCAAACAAAACATTCACTTTAGTAATGATTCTTTAGACGTGCTACACTTAACCTCACCTGCCGGAAAAAATAAAGGATGAATTGACGTAAGAATTTTAAAATTTTTACTTTTCTTTTTATTAATGCCATAACAGCCAGTGGCAATCAGTTTTAGAATCAATATTTCAATTAGGTAAGCTGTTTAGTTCATAGCATCACAAATCCTTCAGGATATGACTTATGGCAGCTGATATGCTAAATTTTAATCGGAAAATAGTATTTCAAATTGTTTAACTGATACCAACCAGAATATGGAAACTTGACTTTGGTGAATTTTTTTTTCTTTATAATATGGAATCATGGAACATTATGCCAATCAAGGAATGTTGAGCAGCAAATAAAATGCAGCATTGGGCCAGAATATTTGCACATGAAAATGACCACTTGATGAGTTAATATCGTGCTCATTAAATGGTTACGAGACACATCCGCCCCTCTAAGTGTCGCTGTTCGATTTGTGCAGTTTAGAAGAAAGACGCCAATAAATTACGGCATGATTGTAAGTAGCGCTGTTTTCTTTTACGTGAATTTTTATTTCTGTGCATGCACAATGGCAATAGCACTTGTGTAGCATTAAATACAACGCAACAAATTAGTAATGTGGTGAATCAACAAACAATATTTTGCTCTTTCTTTGATGGCAATTCGCTTCCTTCATTGTGTATTTATCTTCGACGACACTCGTGTGTTCAGCCAACATCCGGCCTGTCAGCAGCATCTGTGGAGAGTGAAGCTAGAAGATTTCAGGGCTAGTTTACCTCACTTCTATGAGGATGTGCTAGTGACAAATTCGCTAGTGGAAATTCATGGCAGACACACATTTAGTAAACAAAAATATTGGGAATTAAGTGAACAGGTTAAACGATCTTTCTAATAATATAAAAACTTTAAGTTTATGCTCTTTAAAATCTTATTAGAACTGAAATACATCTCCTATATTAATAACGTGATTATTTTGTAACTCAAGAAGTTGTTAGCTCTTACTTACGAATGTTAACCCAAGTTATTTAATTTTTATTTATTTTTTTAAAATTATTATTTCAAGTAGTTTAGTTTCAAAATGTTATTCAACACTTATTGAAGTTTACTTCAAATGTACTTGTACTACAAATTAATTTTAACAGGAGCAGTGTCTTGATTAACATGGTAGTCAGCAGGCACACCTTCCTGATTGGAAAAACAAGTTATTTTGATTAACGTAGACTCTTACAGGAAAAAAAAAGTTTTTGACTGTTTTGATAATCATTCTGTTTTCCTGTAACGAGTCAGAGCGCTACTTCAAGGGGCGGGTGCACGAGACACCGAAGACGTCTCTCTGGGACGTGTCCGAGCGAGCGCTTGTGTCTCGCAGCGCGGGGCAGCTTCAGAGCTCCGAAGGAGACAGCGGAGACGTGGGGGCGTGGCCCCACACGCAGGCCTCATTAACGAGTTGCAGAGACGAGCACTGGTCATTATTTTCAAGGCGTCAGATACTACTGCAGATCTGTTCATTCCGTCATGCAATCCGAACCCAGCCGTGCTTCAACAAAAACTCACGGTTCTTAATTCCTATCACACCACATCATGACAGGGTGAATGCATGATTAATGTTACTGGTCAGAACTATTACAAAAATTGTAGAGCTTCAGTGATCAAAGAGTCACAGAGACATTTGTAATTAAACCTATTTGTAGAAACTATCTATTAATGTAAAACATCATTTTACTAATTTGATAATACTGAAATTCAATATTTTCTTTTAATTATAGTGGTAATTTAGTGACATAAATGCAAATTACAATAAAATTCAATCAAGTATTACCATATTATTACTAGGATGGTAGTGTGAAATACGTAGCAAGTCTAATCAGTAAAAAAAAAAAAAAAAAAAAAAAGTTTTCGTTTTTATTTTTGAAACTGATGAGTGCTTAACGCATCTGTTACATGAGACTAATGACTATTAATGTAGGTACCAAAATGTTCTATAGTCATGAAAAACATTTATGCTGCAATTGATGTTTAGATATCTTTATGTACCCGCCTATATGATTCACACTCCAATACTGGACCACAACATGCTACACATAAAAAAAAAATGTTCCTGAAAATCATGTTTTAAGGACAGTTTTCTACCGTCATGAGCAAAACTATTTATACAGGCTAATATTACATTTTTTATAGTAAAAAGAAAAAGGGGGGGGGGGGGGGGAATTTGTACTTGAGCAGTGTTTGTAATATAATCATTATTAACACATCCCAATTAACAATGCTGCAATATTGTAATAATTACATTCAACAACATTTTTTTTCAAACTCATTTAAATATTTGGTGTAAGAACAGTTTTAAGACGTTCAGATATACTTAATGTTCTTTGCAAGATCATTGATATTGTGATATGTGAGTACTAATGCAACTACATACGTTTCAGCTGCATTATTTAATTTTTCATTTGGAACTCTGAAAGGTTAAATTTAAATATGTGATAGCCTCTTAAGTAATAATAATGATGTTATTCCCAAATGCTGCCACTGATAATATAGGCAGGTCAGCATATGATTATACTGTTAAGAAATTGGATGATTACATAGCAGAGTAACAAAGAATAATATTTCACACAATATCTATAAAATTTGCATTAATAAAAAATTAACAAAAATATATTACACTAACAATGATAATCCAAATCAATCAATTGTAAAGAACTTTTTCTTATAGTGATTCAAAGATAATAATTTTTTTTTAAATTGGCGATTAAAAAAAACTACAGTGAAAATATGAATTTAATATTACTATAAACCTATCTAAACTAAAACAATGTTTTTTTTTGACACATTAAATGAAGATATGTTGTTTAATGAATATCCCCTTAAAAAAAACGTTCAACATCTGATATGATGGGTTTCCTTTGGACGAGAAAGTTTAGGATCTAGTAAAATGACCTTGATCTAGCGGTCTAAGTTGACAGCTTCCGGCTCTTCCGAGAATGAAGAGCGCCCATCGAAGTTGCAGGCTATTTGTAAGTTACTCGAATGGTATCGTTTCCATCGCACACACGTCTCGTGCCAAAAAGGCAGCACCAAAGGGTTACGTGTTAGGGAGCATCACAGACAGCCAAGCCAGAACACGGCAAGCCATCCGACTACGGTTCTTGCATTTTCTGTCAACACCGTGCATTTGTGAACAATAAAAATAGTATATACTGGCCAGTTGATGAGGAGTTGTACTACAAACTACGCTTGTGTTCATTCAACATCGTGTGCCCTCAACCGACGGCATAACAACTGCTCGAAAAGACGTGGAAGCTACTACGATTTTGGAATCTGTAGTGGATTCAAGCTAAACCATTGTAATGCTTCATAAAATTACGCTCTGAAAATCCAAACATACATGTTTTTTTTATGCAACAAGATAATTAATAACAGAAAAAAATCTATTAACAATTAAAATCTAAGTAAATTATAAAATACAACAAAACTTACCATTGAAATAGGGTTTATGGAGAGCAAAGAAAAAAAAATCACAACATAATTAATAATTTCATTCTGAGTAGCTCCATAACTCAGCTTGCCTCAATAACACAACGCCCAACACTAACAAAGAAGTACTATATAACTTACAGTGGAACTTAATAACACAGGAGCACTCACTACATTTATAACAATGTTCTGCCAAAAAAGCAGTTCATATGATCTATATTTAGTACATCTGTATCACACGCGCTGGAACATTTTCAATTGCAGGAAGGTACACATCTGATTTTTTAAAAAAAAAAAAAAAATTGTTTGTGCTTATTACCGTCTAGTCACGATGATATGTGTCAGTCTTAAGTACGTAGCGTACCGCAGTGAATCACTTTGTGGTGGCAACACCACCAACACTGAAATAGGAGCTGACAAGATTAACATCAAAGTTATCACTCTAGGGCAGGGGAGGGGGGTGGTTACAGTTTTTTTTAAGTACAAATACCAGCGTCATCCCCAACAGAAAACAAACTCGTCTGCGGACGAATCTGGCGAGATCTGTCCGACACATCATGTCTGTAAAGTTGGTAGTGCAGGTGGTTGCGTGACGCACGCGTGCGTCAGCTCGAGGTGGAGGGGGGTGGGGGGTTTCTCGCGCTGCGTGCCAGAAGAGCAGCGAAGAGGCCACACCTGTCCACTTGTCATCTGTCATCCCCATCCATGGCACAAAGCAGAACATACTCGTTTGACCTGCGAGCAGAGAGAACGGACACCGATATCACTCGTGAACACCGTGGGATGGTGAAGTTAAGTTTGTTTTCTAGCTCACTGTTTTCAAAATATCATAGAAAACAAAGATAAAAGCTAAGAGAACTAATGTGTTTACTCACTATCAGAGCATTCACAAATAATTTTAAATGCCACGAACTGCGCTGGCCAATTTAATTTCAAGTATACTTTCTTGCTAAATTTTACGTAAATTTATGTTAATTATTTTTAGAAATAATATGTAACATAACAGTGCGCCTATACGAATTGCAATTGTGAAAAAAGTATTTTAATTTTTTTTTTTTTTTGTATTTTTGAAATGAGTAAAAAAAAATTTTTCCCTCCAAAATTTTAAACTTACGCGATTTATATTCAGGACAATGCCGTAGCAATGATACGAGTCCGGTCCTGTAGGCACGCATGTCGAGAAAAGGTGAAAATGTCAGCAGTGATGAGTACGAAAATTTTTTTTTCTGAACTATTAAATGAAACAAGGAATGAGTGCAGTAGCGGATCCATAGAGGGGGGGGGGGGGGGGGGCTAAGGTGCTCGAGCCCCCTCCAAACGCATCTGGGTCCACTATTGTTTCAGTGTTTGCCTTGATAAAGCCTAGCCTCAGCCGGGTCAAGCCCCCTCCCAAACCGAAATCCTGGATCCGCCGCTGAATGAGCGTGTTTAAAAAGAGTGCGAACAGGGGCCTCACGAGAGCTGGGGGCGAGTCCCGACGGCCGGCCGCCCCCCTCCTCTACGCCAGCTTGGAGGCGTTGAAGTTGGCGAACTTCCACTGCTGCCGGGAGTTGCCGGCGTCGCACTCCTCCATCAGCAGCTTCTGCTTGCCCTCGGAGATGGCCAGGCACTTCTTGCTGCTGCCGTGCTGGATCAGCAGCGCCTGCAACACACGGCCGGCCCCGTCTCTGTCTAGCCCGCGCGCCCTCTGTCCTCCGTCCTTTGTGAGGGGCGACCGAATTGTTGCCCCTTGGAAGGCCAGCCCATCAGGATTTTTCTGACAGTGGTGTTTTTGAAAGGTTGTCTGAATTGTTGCCCCTTGGATGGGCAGCCCATCAGGATTTTTCTGACAGTGGTTAGTTTGTAAAGTGACCTAACCTAACCTAACTAACCTAACCTAACCTAACCTAACCACTGTCAGAAAAATCCTGAAGGGCTGCCCTTCCAAGGGGCAACAATTCAGCTCCCCCCTCCCTGACACACATCAACTGCCTTGGAGGACAAACTGTTTTCCTTTCAAGTCTAATTTTGTTCCTAATTATGTTTAATTTATTTACATCATTATTCCTCCCAGACACAAAGTTTTCCAAGGAAAATATTTTTCCTTTGAAGTCTAATTTTATTCCTTATTATTTTTGATTTATTTATATCTTTATTAATTTTGTTAATAATTACATATTTTTCTAATTTATTTACATACAGTTTAGGTTTAACAGTAATGCTGTTCAGTAATTCTCAAGCCTGTGAATTAGGTTAAGTTATGTTTTCCGTGTTATTTACATAGAGAAAAACAAAGGAGACAAAAAAAAAAAGGTGTCGACGTCTAGTTAGCGTGTAGGAGCAAAGATTCTAGAGTGCTTTGTATGAAAGAATATCACTTGTTTACATTTTAGAACGTAAACATGCAGGAAAAAAAAAACAACTAAAAATCAGTTTACGAAATTTTAACAAGCTGCAAAGTTAGTTGCCAAACAACTCTGGCTACGAGCTCTGGATGCAGTGGTTCCCAAAATTCCCAGATAGTGTCCTGTGTCGAGCTTTATGGTATTTGTTGCTAGTGAAAATAAATAAATGGATAGTTAGTATGAGGGAAGACACCTAACCTATTTTCAACATCTTTATTAGACATGAAGCATGAAATTGTAAAAATGTAAATAAATAATAAATTCTCCAGTTAATTTTTATTTATTTATTTATTTACGTATACTTTGAAAGTTACAACAAAATATGTGCGTTCTAAAAAAATATACCATCAAATACCTATGTCATGACACTCCACAATAATTTTTCTCCTGGTTAAAAGGGGAAAATGTAGGCCTCAAACTGCAATCGGGTCATTTGTAGTCTCTCGATTAAGAATTACTATTATCAAGTATTTTTTTTTGCCCGCTTCTTAAAATTACATTATCGTTCTTACGTGAGCAGAAGAGAAACGCATGCGCTTATTTTAAAGAATGTAAATAGTGTGGACTCTCACCTCTGGCTTGTACTGCCAGAACTGGTTTCCCTTGGTGCCGTGGCAGGGGTAGAGGATGACGTCTTGGCCCGCGTAGTCGAGACACGCCTCGTCTCGCCGTATCTCGCCCGACTTGCTGAGCATCCAGTACTGCGGGGCACACGGGCAAGCGGTCAGTTCGCGATCCCCTCCCCGCACCGCAAGGGGCCTGCCGAGGGAGCAAGTGCTGCCACCTCTACAGGTGAGAAGCAACGAACACATCTTTCAGATTTATAAGCTCCAGGGGTCGGCAGACCTCCGAGTTAGAGATGAGCCAAATATTAAGTAAACAGATTCTCCAATATTTCCTCTGTATATACGTGGAATTTTTAAATGATAATAAAATGAAATATTCTTGATGTTTTATTCACAAATTTTACAAAAAGTCTTAAACACATTAATGAAAAAAAAAATATGGTAGTCATTAGTAGAGCTCTTCTGATAAAACAAGAAAACCTAAATTATTTTAGTTAATGATTGAAATAAATAAAAAGCACTTGGGCTTTGTAAAATTTATTACTTAGTTGGAACGGTGATCTTGCATCTCTTTCAAAATCTTAGCTGTGTCCGGCAAGTAAGTATACTTAGTTTCAAATTAGGCATTATCGTATGTTGTCAATTAATCTACTGTACTTCTTAATTAATTTTTTATTTTTATTTGATTCACTGAAGAGACTGTTTGTTCACATGATTTGACAGAGCCAAAGATTTTTAGAATATCAAATGCTAGTTATTTTGTTGTGTCATAGGTTTCCGGAAGACTGTTGTTCCAACTATCAAATATGATTTTGCTCTATTTTAGGTATTTGTTTTGCAGCCGTCCACTTACAGAAAAGGGGTGGGGGGAAATATCAAAATTTTATTTCTCTCGTATTGTACTTTTCCAAACGGCTGTTGAAATCTGTGAACTTGCTGCTTCACAGTTTCTTGTTTGTTTTTTTTATATCCATCGACTGCATCTGAAGAGTGTTGTGACTATGCCGGTTTTATTTTGTTCAGCATTTTTTTTCTTGTGCTGTGGCAGAGCAGTGAGTTGTAGAGCCGTAACATCCAATGAAAAGAGCCGCATGCGGCCCGCGAGTTGCGGTCTGCCGACCCCTTGTCTAGAGCGCGGGTCTCCAAACTACGGCCCGTGAACACCACCAATCCGGCCCGTGGTAGCGAACAATGCCCGGTATCCAGCCCGGCCGGTTGGTTGCGTTGGTATGATGGGCTAGCCAGGTCCCTGCCACCGGGACTCTATGAAGGAGCAAGTGTGGCCCTTTAGGCTAAAGTGTTTGGAGACCCCTGGTCTAGAATCAAAACTTTTTTTTCTAACTGGAAACCACTTTAAACAAGCTAGGTATTTTAAAACTCACAAAAAAGGGTAGTGTTTGTGGTGTTTAAATACATGTTTTATTAATACTGATTTCGTTAATACCTATACCATACTAGAAAAATAAATTATTAAATACATACATGTAACATACATACAACTTATTTTAATGATTTGTGACTAAAAAATTTGCTTCATTACCTGTGACTTTATATCAGTTTTTTTTTTTTTCGGATTCAGAAAAGAAAATTGTTTTTAAGTTTTTTTTTGGTTTCATTTGACCCTCTACTTAAATAAAAACACTCATACAGGATTAAAATTGTTGACAAAAATTGTTTCTTAACTTGAGGTCAATTTACAATACTCTTGATACTAGCAAACAATAACTAAAAAAAATTATTGCACTTTTTTTTTGTGGAAAAAAAACTTGCATTCCAGACAAACACTTTCGTAAACAGAGTACACTTTTTTATTCAACACTTGATCATGCAAATTATTTGTAACAAAAATGCAGAATATAGAAAAATTAAGAGAGATGCATTTTTTTTGACTAGAGGTGTACTACATACGACCTCTACAAAAGTGGAAACAAAAGATTCAACAGACATACAAAACTTCACATATGCACCAAACTACAAGGAGTTACATTATCATAGCAGCATTTACATGTTTAGTAAGTAAAGAGACTGTTAGTGCTGTGTTTGAAGAGCACACTTCTGGGACTGTCAGATGAGCCAGCCCCGAAGCTACCATGCAGCAATGTTAACAGGTTGTGCAACATACTTGTTAGTAGATCCCAACATGCACCACGCCACAGACGACTTACCTCAGAAGAGCGCACTACAAACCTCGTCAGAAGTGAAATCAAAATGTAAAATAGTAACGTGCTTATAAAATAATAATATCAAGGCCAAAATGACAGTGTTACCATGGAGAAGAGTAGATAAAATAAAGGCTCTAATCCGGCAAGTTTTAGAACCACAGTCATGCTGGGTGATTGAATGTCAGTGTTAACATTTAAAGCCAAAGTTTTTGTTACAGTTGACAGTAATGCAATATTTTCTTGGTTACGATTTATTCAACATAATTTAATGTTATATGGTTAGTTTGATTAATTTTGAGTTTTGAGAACTCGTAGGAAAAGGAATATTAAAACAAAGTACATCACAGAGCACAGCTATAAGAGGAGTGATAGAAGATGAAGTGGTACGTGGCTGAGAGACATGTCCAAATAGGAGGAAGCTAACAAGAGAGTCTATAGTTATCTGAAGAGCTACGAACATCTAACAGAAATAAAAAAAATGTTTTGCAATAAAGTTCATATTCTCTTAGTTGGTGTTTCAGGAAGTTCTTTGTTAGGTATAACTTTTCATTGGTAACAGGGCCGGACTTAGAGGTCTGGAGGCCTCAGGGCAACAGAGGAGCGGAGGCCCCCTGGCCCCAAATTATTTTCCAAATAAAATGAACAATTTTTTCCAGTCGAGTTTTCCAATAAATAATTTATTGTGAAATCAAGTAGATTCTCTTGGTATTTAAAAAACATAAATAAATATAATCGGAGACAAGAATTATATGAAATTAAATTTTAGTGTTAATGAATATTTCTGTTAATATTTAACAATAATATACTTAATCATGTATGTACAAAGTAGTACTGTAGGTAAAGGTAAAACAGCGAAAAAAGAATATCAAAGGAAAAGATGTTTACTAGTGTTTACTTGTCGGAATTTAAAAAAATTTTTTCCGAAGTCTCCGTTTGTGGGCCCCGGGGCGACTAAATTCGGCCCTGATTGGTAATCATGTTAATTACCAAAAGGAAAGAATTCCAACTCCACCGATAAAGAAACGTAAGTTTTATTGAGAATGATTACATATGATGACCAATTTAGATGTATGTTTGTCAGCGGTAATGTGAAGTAGTTGATGTCTATGTATAGTGTTAGCCAGTTTAGGTCCTTCAACATTTTGTCTGGTACTCAAAATGCATAATAAATAAAATAAAATAATAAATCCTAGCGCCACCTTTCATGAACATGTTTACCTGGTTACTTGGATATAAGTGAGTAATGCACAAAGAACAAAAAATATATTATGTTGATAAAATGAAGAATAACAAATCCATTCTTTTCACATACATGTAATTTTAACCAACTTTTGAAGTTTATATCATAACACGTATATTTACCACAACATAGTCTAAAAATATTCTATAACAACCAATTACAATCTTAAAAAAGTAATTTGGAATGTAAAATATTGATCTCTTAAAAGTAATCTTCAGTTACGATTCATTCACTAATTGAATATTTTTTTTTGTAATGAATTGGAATTATTGTTTATGTTAGCTACAGACTGGTTTATTTTATTTCTGATGTAAGCCTGCTTCTTGGGAGAGCAACTACGGAGTTAAATAAATAAATAGATATAACTAATAGTAAACCACTGGTAACTTAAATTACTCTATTAAAGCTTAAATTCATTACCAAAAATGTAACTTAACCAAGTAGCAAGAACTCAAAAACTGCTACCCAACGCTGTGCAGTTAGTAAACTACTTAAAAGAAATGAACAAACAAAATGACAAGTCTCGTTTCATAAAGAAATCTGTTAAAAAAAAAAAAATCCAATGAACTGCACTTATTGAGCATGAAGATTGTACAAAAAATGTATGCAACAAATGAATGAAATATATACGACAATGTATGCAAAAAATGAATAGGGGGGAAAAAAAATTGTCTTTGTTTAAGTTTGCATCTGTTACTCTGTAAGTCTATAACCTCAAAGTTATGAACTGATTGAACACAAGACCATAAAGTCTAGTTGCGGGTTGGCGAGAGGGCCCCGCCACTCGGCCGAGGCCGGGAGCACCCTGAGAACACCCACCTGGTTGCCGCCCTGCTTGTGGCACGGCCAGACGCCCACCGGCTTGTGCATGTCCTCCGGCTTACACGCCGAGTCCACGCAAATAGTCGACCACTCATTGCGGATCTAGTTCCACACAGGGGCAGGGGCAGAAAAAGAAAAAGTGCAAAATATCTGACCACTGAAGCAAGGTGAAAAAAAAAAAAAAAAAGCAATCAACATTCCAAAACACATCCAGGTGTGAGCCCGCCGACCGACCGAAACAAAGCCACAGGGTGAGTTCGACAAAAGTTTATTCTATGTCGTGTCATGTAAAAATATAATCCCTCGCAATTAAAAAAAATTTTGGGTTTGATTCCACATGCTGGAGAAGGTTATTTTCAAAAACAACTTTTTCACTAGTTATATTAAATCAAGAAAATTACTATGTTTAAACAGGGACATAGCCAGGAAGGTTTTAGAAATGGGGGGGGGGTCCTTCGAGTCAGGACGCATCCCTTCCAGAATTTAAGGGGAAAAAAACGTAATTAGAAAATTAAGCAACCTATACATGCATAAGGTTACAGAGGTATTATTTTGAAAGGATTAATTATTTTTAATCCTTAAGAGGATGCGTTCCTTTCCGTAACAGCCCGACTTGGCTCGTACACAAAAAAAGCATCGGGAATTGTTTTACCAAGCAGTCTACATCTACATCTGATGCTAGTTTTACACGCAGATTTTTTTGACACGTGTGTTTTTCATGTATTTAATAACATCGTATCTTAGTAAGTCATTTTAATGGAATTAACAAACAATTTTCTTAAAAAAAAACATGAGTAATAAAAAAAATTCAAATCAGAATCAAAATTAAAATAAAAATTTCCATTTTTTTTTCTTTTCACAAGACGAATGTATAAACGGTGGTGTTTTAAGAGTCCACTATTGCATGAGATTTCAATGTGAATTGATATAATGGTTATACTGGACTGCCTGGCTAAGGCCCTGGTTTAGACAGCCTGCCAGCACTACAGACGGACGAGTTAAGGGGCCCTTCTGTCGGGGCACGCGGTGGCGATGTTGGGGGCGGGCGGCGAGGCCCAGGCACATGCGAGGCTGCGGACCGGCGAGGCGTGCCCTTCCCGGGTGCTCGGTGCGGGGTGCAGCAGCAGGGGAGAGGGGTCACGAGGGGTCGGGAGGGGCGGTCAAACCTGGTTCCCTCCTTGCTTGTGGCAGGGGTACAGCCCCACGGCCTTGTGGAGGTCAGCCTTGCGCGCCGGCGAGTCCAGGCACGTCTTGCCCCCCGCGCCCAGGCTGCGCACCTGCCAACCCTCCGCCGTTTAGCATGGCACGGCACGGCACATCGACACAACACCGCCCAAGAGCCTCACGCACGACACTCCGACACAGCGAGACAACAACAACACACACGCTGCGCAGATGTGCACACAAGACCACACACAGCTTCTAGAACAAGTTACAGTCAAACCTGGCTTCGTCCGGCCCCTCGTCGATCCAGATCCCTGGATAATCTGGATCAGATTCGACATCCTCGCAAACAAAGACGTTTAGCGAAAGATAGTGTACTTGACCGTGCTTCGTTCAAACGCCAAACATGTTTGTAACAGCCAAAAAGTTAACTATATATTTGTTAATAAATGACGTGAAAAGTTATTTTTATATTTTTTTAATGACTTTGTGAATGATATAGGGCTCGTATACTATATAATTTTGTTACAATACACAGTTTTTTTTTTATCGTAGTCAATAGCAAGACTGCTTATCAATAATTTTTATTTTCCTGTTTACCCGTATTACCTGGATCATTTGGATTTCCGACCGTTCAGATTGCCTTTGTTCCCAGTTGGTCCGGATAAACGAGGTTCGACTGTACATTACAAAAGTGCCTCAAATTAAAATCCATGTTTTCCATCACATGAAACAATATTCTCCAAGCTGCGCACCTACGACAGGAAATGTAAGTCACGGGGTTCACAGCTGGCTCTGAGCACTTGGACGTATGTGAGAGGAACGCTTGGATACGACGACCGCATCTGGGTGCACTCTCAATTTACAAAAACTTTTAAAAACGTTGAAATGATGTACATACTTGATGATAGTTAGTTGGAGTTATGAAAAGAAGAACTATCTGCCATTACTTTTGGGATATTGGTGACAATACGTAATATTAATTACAAATGTCCATGAATTATTTTCAAAAAGTTTAACCGTGTGAAATAACGCTGCAAAATTTTCCGCTGTGATTTTAAGTGTAAAATTTAATCCACTAAGCTTTGTGAAAATGGCTATAGATCAATAAAAAATTTTCTTCAGTTAGTTCCTTGACAGCAAAACTAAACCGAGGAAATGATTATAAATGCACCCAGAGGAAAAAGATAATAAATGCACATTTCTTGAAATGTTTCATAAATCTACAAATCCTGGGCAAGCAATGCTGTACACTTTCGGTGCACACAATTCAGGGACCTTCGTACAATGCTTACACACTACATACATCATGGCAAGTTCAGCGTGTTACGAATCCTTGGATGTTCACAACACACTGCGTACTCACTCCAGAGTAAGCTGTGTTTTACCTGGAAAAACAATTATAACTTAGGGCATTAAACACTTTATCACATCATGTGCCAAACAAGAGAAATAAGTTTTTTTTATTTGTGAAGCCATGGCTCGAAACCTCTTGTAAAATAAAATTTTAGGTGTTTTTAAAGACCCCTTTACTTCAAAACCTGCACCTCTATTTGAAAACTACATTAGATAACTATTTGCAATATCACCATCTCCCTCAAGAAAAAAACAATGTTAAACAATTGATGCACAAAAAAAAATTGTTGTATAGTTTAAATCTTACAGATGAACTCTTAATGTTCATAATTAACTCTGGAACACATATCTTACCCAAAGTGTCCATCTGAAATCTGTAGACCTAAATTTTAATTTTATCTCTAATTACATTTACTTCATAAGTTCAAAGCAAGACAGCAAAATGCCTTTTGAAGTTTATAGGTGAGATACAAAAAAAAAATTCAAAACAATTTTATATTTATAAGATTCAATCACGTAGCCATAAATTTGCCGATTGTACCGCGCATGTGAACAGCGTTTTTTTTTTTTGCTGCCAAGTCGAAAACAAAAGAACGTTAAAAAGACCCACATCTATCCGTTACTTGTATGCGATCAGTCTTTGTTAATGAGATTTTAAGTATTCCTGGACAAATTTCAGGACTTTTAAAGGTCCGTATTAAATAAAAGACAAGTTAAGAACTGTTAAGGAATTTAAGAAGGCATATGAATCCTTGTAGCAATCTTTGGCATCCTTGAACAAAAATTTTCCCAAATCGAGGTTTTTTTGTAAGACTGCATACCTTGTACTACAGGAGTTTAAACTGTCTGCAGCAATGAGACAGCGAGTCGATCGAAACCCAAAGGCCCACGAGCAAATCCAAAACTTTGAAAAGACGCGAGGGGGACACCTTACCTCTCCCGACGCCACAGCGTCGCCCGGCACAAACAGCTCCGGGTAGATGTTTTCCAGGTACCACTTGAACGACTTGCACCCCAGCTTCTTACGCAGGGCCTTACGGGAGGACACGTCTCCGTAGTCGCCCTGCGAACCCATCCCCAGGGTTTGAGGGTTACATCAAGTCAGATTTCACCAACGCCACGAAAGCAAAACTGTGCTTCCTGTATGGTCATACTGCGTATCTTGGTCACAGCGATTTGGAAACAATCAGCCCAGAGTAAACTTATTGGTCAATAAAATCTAAACACAGAGACTTTAAATTAACGTAGTGCGCGGTTACACGGGACCCTAGACAACTTCAGGTAAACATGACTTGATGTAAGTAAGCTTTTGGACAAACGCCATTGCTAAGCACGTGTATGTCTGTAGAAGAAAACTACAAAAAACCAAGCGACTAAACACACAAAAGTTGTGGTTTTGTCTCGTTTCAACTGTTGTGCTGAATTTTTTTGGGGTTCAATTCATCATTTGTGGTTTTTTTTTTTTTTTTTTTCGTTCTCTTAGTCCATTTTTCTTTGTTTTTCTTTGTTTGTTTACCATATTCCTGTTATGGAATATTATGTGGTGTATATATCCTGTTGACAACAGCAATTTTTGCTTACTTCGTGTTTTTTGTCTTCTGGTTTTTTGTAGTTTTCTTCTACAGACATACATGTTCTTAGCAATGGCGTTTGTCCAAAAGCTTACAATAAGTCATGCACTCCCATCGCACAAATCTTTCAAAGATAATATTCAGGTAAACATATTCCACTTTTGCGTGTGGTTACAGATGTTCTGAACATGTTTTGTTCGAGGCCATTTCTCATTCAACCCAAACATGTTGGCCAAGTAGTTGTGAACGACATCTCTTCTACACAAGCCTCTGATTGGCTGTTGAGTGTAGAGAGCACAAACAGTCCTTTGTGAAATACAAAAGATGTAAAATGTTCCTGGGCACTAGTTTGTGTAATGTAATATTTCTCCGACTGCAACAAAAAAAAATTAACCAATATATATTTTATTGTTTTAAAATTGATACTGATGGTAATTCTCTAACAGAGGTACACTTGCTCAAATAAATAAGATCCGCAACACATTCATTCGATGACAGCAGACGATCGGTTTAGGAGTTGAACAAATTTTATACCAACTGCCATGTAAACGTACACATTGACGTTTGTAAACATGTTCACTTAAACCAGTTCACCTGAAGTAGTTCTTGTTTCATGTAACCACACCCTTGATGATTGATTAGTCTGTTGGAACACATGCAGTAACTGAAAAATTATCCTCTAGCCATGCTTCTATATTTAAAATTTTTGTATTTCTTTAGCACTCTTATTTTATAAATGAATACGCAAGTAATCTGTATGGTATGTTTTAGAGAAATAAATTCTAACACATACAAATTTGGTAGGGAAACTTTAAAAAAAAATTATAAATATTACTTTCACAGTTTGTAAATGGAGTGCATGAACAATAACATAAATTTTATGGTTATTCTCTTCAGAGAGGAACATTTTCAATTCTTCCGTGTTATTTAAATGTAACAAGATGCAAGCTGTTAGCTCGTCGGTTTGCCAACATGTCTTCCTCCCACCGACAACAGCCTCCTACGAGGCCTGTGGTAAAGCTTCCACTTAGAAAAATCAATCGAAGCTCTTTTTTAATATTCAATTTGAATTAATTCGCCAGGAAATTTTTCCATTTGTTTCATTTGAAGCTTTCAGATTTGATGCAAAAGCTTTGTGTTTGTTGCAAAGAAATAGAACATTGTAAATATTATTTTTTGTATATGTGTTAAAAAAGTTGGCTACTTAAAAAAAAAAAAATTCAAAAGAAGGTAGGTACTCCATTTGCTTTCGTGAATATTTAATATTAACATTACACATCATGATAATTTTATAATTTCTAATACGTGACGTCATACATAAGCCCTAATTGGTTTTGTTACTTAATCAGGTGGAACATTAAAAAATGCTGAGCTATTTTTTTTTTTTTTTTTTTTACTTCAAATCATGTATTTTATAAATTATGTGTCGTGATATGGCTTCGCCGAGACCAACATTCGCTATTCGGTTCGGCTTCGAACACATTTTCGAACGTTTGGATTGCGGCGTTCGCTTCGGACGACGATGGGAAAGAAAGCCGCACGCTGCTCACCAGGTCGTTGCCCACGCGCTGGTAGTAGTACTTGGCGTAGTCGTCCAGCCACACCTCGGCCAGCCGCACCGTGTTGCGCTTGAGCACGTTCACCCCGGACCGCCACTTGTACGGCGACCGCTTGCGGAAGATGTGCCCCACGTGCGAGCACGGGACTATCTCCAGCGTGCCCCCGCACATCCACGTCTGGGGACACGGCACAGGCACGGACACCAATCTCAGAGGCCTCTATTTTTTTTTTTAAACTGTATTTTCTATCAATTTTTCTTTGACTCCTGTGTGAAGTGAAAAAAAAAAAAAAATCATTGTATGCTAAAATTCAATTAGAAAACATATTTAATATTTGTGAATATTGTAATAATTCAATTAAAAAAAAAATAGTGTTCACAGATGCCTAATATTAATTCTTTTTTTTTTGGCATTCACGTTTAATCTATATTCAAATTTGATGATCCAGCAAGACTGCCAAACCAGCACGGCAGTGGTCCCGAATTTGCCAGATTAAAGAAAGACCTTTAAATGTACCTATAACATTCCTGAAACAACCAGTAGAATATTCAGGGGCATATTACGGTAAAATATTTGTACCAAAATCGAAGTTCGGTGATCTGGGGAAAAGGGTGGGGAAAAGCAGGATTTTAAAACAGGGTACTGTGTCACGATGATTACGTCGACCAAAGAAACGCCGCGGAGAAACCAGGACACGCACATCTCACTCAGGCTGTATCTTTGATGAGCCATACTGTGAACAGTGGCGTAGCCAGGATTTGTGTATGGGAGGGGTGTTAAGGAGCATGCTCCCCCCCCCCCCCCCCCCGTATTAAAGCAGGGGGTGTCCAGGGGTCCTTCCCCGGAAAAAATTTTGGATTTTAAGGTGTAAAATAGTGCTATTTTAGCATTTTTCGGTACTTAAATTTAAATATTATAATGGTAAAAATTTTTATTAATTTTTAATATGAAATTTGTTTGAGTGATGAATAAGAAATTAATTAATGATTTGGTGCTAAGGGGGGGGGGGTGGGGGGGGGGGGTTTGAACCCCTAAAACCACCCCCTGGCTACACCCCTGACTGTGAAGCAACGATTTCAATGTAAACATAAAGGCTAAGTTTACATAAAATTAAGCAAAAATTAAATTCTTCTTTCACGGTAAAGTTACTGTCAAATACCAGTATTTCAGTGTAGGTATGTGAATTTTTTTTTTTAAAGATTTTTAAAATTTTAATCTAACATACACGTAGCGAAAAAAAATATATATAACACACAGAATAATTGTGGGTCTACAACTTGAGAGTGTGATTCTTGCTTTAATGAATTACTTCTGCGTGTACTATAGTGTGCAGGTTATCACACAAGTGGGTCAATCATGAAGTAGGGAATGGGCTGTTGATGTCGCTCTTCTAAGTAACAAACCATTATTTCCCCAACGTCCATCGCTGTTTGCAAAACACGTTATCGCTCACTGCTTCACAAGACACAGTCAGCTGGAACTCCGTCGCATTATCAGAGACAGCGCACTGCAAGTGCGTCACTACCCAGTCAGTATTACCAAAGACAAGTCATAACATGCTGTGTAATTTATAGGAATAAACTTTTAAGTAGGTTTTTTTTTACAAATGTGAACTGATTTATTTTATTAATAGAAGGGCTAGAATTACTTTATTTTAATATGTTAGTTATTAAGTTCCTTTAATAGTTTTCTATAGCGTGATTTAATATTTAGTGTTAACCTGATATTTTTCTTTTTGGAAAATGTAAAAAACACAAAAAAATTTAAAACAGGCCTAGAGCTGAATTTTGTTTGAGTATATATAAATAAATAAATAAATAAATAAATAAATAAATAAATAAATAAATAAATAAATAAATTTATAAGTAAGACTCGAACCCACGACCCTTGTCATGAAGCGTGACATGTTAGCAAGTACAGCCAAGAGGAGCAGTTTTAGTTAAGAATTTTAATTTTGAACACAGCAGAACAATTTTTTAAAAAGTTTTTCTAATTTACGTTTTATCTCACATGTCCCAAGGAATGTCTTAAGTTAACAATGCTGTCTCCCCCCCTCCCCCAGAACATTTGGGTTATTTCATTAAGTCACTTTGCCAAACTAAATGATTGTTCTTGATTCACAACAATTTTTTTTTCTCTTAGTATGTAGTTCCATGCAATGTTACATCAGTGTTATTCCTTCTGGTATTTTTTTTTTATTTTTTATTTTTTGTTTCTTGTTGATCTCCTCCCAGACATTTGGTTTTTAGCAGTGAAGATGAAGAGTACAGAGTAAATTCAAAATTAAAAAGTTAAGTTTTTGATATGCACTTACGTGAGTAACAGCTAAACAAGAAAGACAAACGCTCGCAAATTGCAACAACATAATATTTTTACACATTTGTTAAGTAAATCGTAAGCCTGTGTGAAGCTTCGACTAGGCAAATCAATCATAATCTCTTGTCAACATTCAATTATACTTCGCCAGGAAATTTGCTATTCATTTAAAACATCTAAAGCTTTAAAAAATTTGAAAGCCTAAGATTTAATAAAAAAAAAATTTTTTTTGGGATGTATATGTTTTGCTTGAATAAAGTTGTTTACTTAAAAAAAGTAAAAAGAAGAACAATGCACTCCATTTGCTTTAATGAATGCATGGTATTTTTATAATTTTTACTGAACGATGGTTAATCATTTAATCAGTTCAAACATTACAAATTTTAAATGATAATTTTTTTTTTTTTACTTTATTTTGTACATAAGGTGTAATACAGCTTCAGCGAGAACAATGTTCGGAATTCGATTCGACTTTGCGAATATATTTTAAACATTTGATTTGATAATTGCTTCGCATCAAAAAAACTAGTATTCACACGGGCCTAGTAAAAGTTTTAGGTTTCTCTCATTTAAGATCAGATTTTTGTAATATCCTTAATTTATGCCCCCTTTTTTGCTGGTCCACAGAAAAGCGTGAAAACGTAACGTAGCTGTAACCCATGCCTCCGGCTCCGAGGCAGCATGCGTATCGTTAGCCTCTTGCTCCGAGGTAGAATGCGTATCGTTAGCCTCCGGCTCCGAGGGAGCCGCAGACGCGAGACGCACCTTGAAGGACAGCTCCAGGTTCTCGCCGCCCCAGATGTCGAAGCCGCTGTCGTAGGTCCCCAGCCGCTCGAAGAAGGCCTTGTCGATGCTGAAGAGGCCGCCCGCCATCGTGGGGCTCCACACGGGCTCCGCCGGGCTCTGGTGCTTCTTGCGCTCGCGCTCCGGCACCGCGTGCCAGTTGAACTGCACACAGCCAGCGCGGCGGCTACAGAGACACGGCTCAGCTAGCGACGGTCAGGGGCTGCCGCGAGGCGGGAAGTCTCACGTCCTGTCCCAGGACCGCTGGCAGCACAATTAGCAGGCTCACGGGTCGCGACTTGGACGTTTCTGCCGTGACCTTATGATCAGGTCAATTTCGGTTTTAAAACAGGACATTTCAGTGTTAACCACATACTGCATTAAACCATAAATAAAGTATATTTTTCAACAAATATGTACGAAACTATAACATATCCTTCATACATATTTCATCAAAATCGTCTCTTTTTGACTGACACATTATGCAGTCAGTCAGCAAAATCATTAGCAATAAACACGTCAAGAACAGAACTAATTTTGATAAAAAAAAACCAGCAAATTTGTATGTGTTTGAAACACATGCAAACATCATTGATGCAAAATGTGTTATGAATATGAGATGCCAGATCATACTACAAAATATAATTTTTTTTCTATTCCATCTAGTAAATTTATGTTGGTACAAATTTACCGTAGTAAAAGATTAATTTTTTTTTTGTAATTTGAGTTAAGTTTTGAAATTGATGATTAATTTCATAGTTTAAGATAACTTTCAGTGTGCCATGGCGTATTAACTTGCATTTTGATGTTATATGCTCAACTGACATGCTTTGAAATGTTATTTTGGTTTTATCACAAGTCACCATTTACTCCTGACCCTAAATACGAGATGATAATGAAGCACTGACAGAAAGAATGGCAACCTGAGGAAAACTCACTGACCCAAGGCAATGTCCCAGGAGTACCCCCACCAGGGTTCGAACCCTGGTTACCTTGTAGTTCGGACTAGCGATCTGAGCACTGAACCACTATGGTTCCTGGATCCCTGAATTACTTTCAGTTCCACAAAAACAAGAACAAGAATAAGCTATATCGCAATAATATTATTCACTAAAAGGTTAAAAAAAATATATATTTATTTATAACAATGCAGACAAACATACAATGAACTAAATAGGTAATTTTTGAAGAAAACATTAAAAAAAACTTTATTTAAGTAATTTGACAAATAGCTTTTTTTTTATTTTTACATTTATAGTAGATCATTAAATGTTGAGAAGTTAATAGCTGCAATACAAAATTTGCGCCTTTCCCTTAAATGGGTCTTGAATGATCCACTGGTAAAAATCAAAGCAATAAATAAAGCTGTTATTATAGTATTTGGAAGGGGAAAAAAACTTGTTGTGATTTTTTTTGCTGATGTTTAAAAAAAGTTAAAAGGGTCTTAAATTTAAAAAAAATTTGATGATAGCCTTTTATTGGTGCAAAATTAATAGCAAATTAATGATATGGACTGTGGAAATATTTAATAGCTACCTATTTCAATTTCACAATTTTAAATTATTTGATTGCAACACTTAAATATTACATAATTTCCTCAAAAAATTAGACAACGCATGCTCAAACATGATGTTGGGCACAGGCAGTGATAATGCCGTTGTTCACTGCATGAATGTTTGGGATGAATGAAACACATGCTGTCACTGCAGACCTGGCCAGAAGCCAGATTTCGAAATCCTGAAAATGTGCGAATCAGCACTGTTGGTTCAGTGGTCGCTGCTAAGTCAGAAGACACATTTCTGTTGCACTGACACAGCACAGGACCAAGTCGTGCCATCTTGTGTGTTATCACTGTCCAGCGCCAACACAGTGCTTGTCGGGACGACAGCGGCGACGTGGTTTGAAACTCGGGACAGCTCGTGGTGCAACAGGTAGGTAGGAAGGTAGACGTACCGTGAGCGTCCAGTCGAAGCCTCCGACGGCGTACACGGGGGAGTACATGTACTCCAGCGTCTCATCGCTGATGGTTTCGATGACAGGGCAGACCACCGTGGTCCAATTGCGTGCCACGCGGTCCAGCAGTGGCTCCAGCCAGCCTGCACGGCTCACCCGCTACACGCTCCGTTCTACCCCCCCCCCCCCTCGCTGCCCCGCGCCCACGCGCGTCCTCCCTACACTCCCCCACTCCACCCCAGCGCGGCGCTGGCCGGGCGGACGCTTGCGGCTTCGCTGGCAAGTACGCAGGTGGTGAAGCACGCAACAACCGCCTGGTGCCTACCTCCCGCTTCGCTTAACTTAAAAGCCGTGTTGGTCGGTTGAGGTTAGAAGAAAACATACAAACTGGCATTCTAGAAAGCAGTATTCACCACCTCGATTTTTGCAATCTGGCTGGGAACGGCTAGTTATATCCGCTAAAAGATACAGCAAAAACAATTTGATGAATCTAACTCAGAAAGAAAAGTTATAAAAATTTAAAACAAACTTTCTAATAACCACTAATACCATTGCCACCTCTGCCTTAGAGACAGGAAGCAGACGAAGTGCATGGACTGTGCCCGATGAAAGTCCTTATTAGTAGAGACCTGAAAAATTCGCGGATTCATTTCGTGATAGGCTAGAATCAAAATATGTTTGCCTTTTTACTGCATCAGTGATTGGGCCACAGTTTATCTGAATGATACTCGGCCAATGAAAAACTTTCAACAGAAAAAAGTATTGAATCACGAGCGTTCCAGTTAACATGTGTTGCGAGTCAGTCGCCAATGAGCAAAAGTAATTTTCTCGTGTGCATAGAGGATCATGGAGTATATCCTACAGGTCATTGAAATCACGAATTTTTCCGGTCTCTACTTATCAGTAACGCGAAACAACCTTATAAACAATCCAGAAACATGCAGTTCGTCTCGGTGGTCCCGCCAGTGACGGCTCACGAGAGCGAGGAGACGCAGGGAAGACGCGCGCGTGCGCGGGACAGAGAGAATAACACAGTGCGCCACCTGGAGGTTACCTGAAGGTTCCAGTCGAAGCCACCGACGTTCACGCCCCCCGAGTCCCGCCAGTGGAACTCGAGAGTGGTGTCGTCTATGACGTCTATGACGGGGCACACCACGGTCGTGGAGTCGCGAGCTATGCGGTCGAGAAGCGGCTCCAGCCACCCTGCGAACCCGACATGCATGCCACCGCGACCACGCACACGAGACACCGGACACAAGACACCTGACACAAGCTTGCACGAACACAACAACACGGCTGGGGCAGACACGGAGGCAAGTGCGATCATCGTACTCTACAGTGTTGCCAGATTTCCGTACCAGTTACGTGAAATTTCCGGATTTCAGAATATGTTTTTGTAAGCTTACAGATTTTTAAATTACTTTTTAGTGTTTTTCTTGCCACTGAAAAGCATATAAATTATATTAATTTGTATTTTTTTGAAGAATGTTACCTCATATGACTAGGGACTTAATCTGTTTCTTTCACACAACAAATATTTACATCATACATTCTTACAAATAAAACGCAGCCATAACCTCAGAATTAGCGTATTTTGTCACATGGCTCTATCAGTAGGCTGTTCTCGCCAACAAATTTTTTTTTAATACAAAAATGTATTTTCCATCTGACAACACTGAAACTCTTTCATGACAAAACAAACTTGATCAAACTCACAAGTTGGTCACATGTGTACTGGAGTGTTTTGACTAATGATGTTCCAAATTTTTTTAGCTGAGCAAAGTTTCAGCCCACGTTTGTTATTTTTTCATAGTCTACTTCAATTCAGAGTCAAGTTTAAGCAATCGCAGAAATTTTAAAAAAAAATTAAGTATGCTATGTCATGATCAAGCAGTTAGTGGAAAAGTCATCATTTTTGCTAAATCCATCAAAATTCTTAAAATTCCAGGTTTTCATTACACTATAAAAAATTTCAAACCCAAACCACACAAAACATAAACTAATTACGTTGACAAATGCCCTTCTACAAAGAAAGCAAACAGATAAATAACCTAACACAAAAAATATGAAAACAATAGAGATACACTCCACGAATTATGAGCATATTTTTTATCCGGGCAAACTATATAAGATTTATTTTTAAAAAAAATTTCCTACCCACTTATGGAAATTGTGAAGTACATTAAATATTAATTGAAAAAAAATTAATAGTGACAACAAAAGTAGACTGGTGTTTATTACCAACCATAAAAACTTCATTCATGTTAAAAAAAAATGCACCAAACTTGACACATGATGGATTACTGTTTAACATGAAGTGTTATGCTACAAGGCAATATCATTAATGTTTTCGTAACCTTAACTCTTAGAAATATCTTTTAAGTGTTTACTCCAATACCAAATTAAACTCTTGCTAACAATTAACAAATATGTTATGCATGAATTATAAAATTAATAATCTTTACTACAGACCTTTACTCCAGTAAAATAATGGAGACAGTTGTCGGTGAAAATATATTTTAGCGAAGTGAAGTAGACAGAGAGAGACGCAGGCCGCGGAAGCAAAGTTTTATCTAAAATGAAATATTTCATTTGCTAATACATTGATTTTCCCCGATACTCATAACAACACCTTTAAATAAAATAATTTGTAATAACTATATAAAACATAACAATATTCACGTTTATCAATCATTCTTGTGAGGCATGTACGTAAGTTACGAGATCACATTTTGTAAAGCAGCTATCAGGAACCTGAATGTAAAACACCTCTCCAGCAACAACTTCAAAGAACTCACAGTGAACAAGACCACAAGCACACAATCGACAAAACAACAAAGCTTTAGCCGCAGGCATCGCGAACTCTAACTTCAGATAACCTTCCAGGGCACAGAACTCACAAAATCTAGAAAATAAACACAAACAAATGGCAATTAGTATGTTTTGTACATTCAAAAACAACATTTACAGGTGGTTTGCACCTAACCTTCTGTTTTAAACAGTTCAACAAAAAAAAAAAATGCTGCAATCTCAAGGTATTCCAAAATTCACACTAAGTTACACAGTAGAGCATGTGAACAATATTTAAGTACCGTACATTAAAATGACTAGTTAAATAATCAGATAAACAAATGAGACAAAATTCTGAATCTATTTCAATACTATAAATACAGTAGGATAAGTAAGTGCCTCTACTGTAGAGTAGACATCGTCCAGGACTGTGCCATCGTGTCTGATGCTACTCTCCTTACCTTCCCTAACACCCCCCCCCCCCCCCCTCTTGGCTTCTTCCAACTAATCACATGTGCAGCAAGAGACATGCATGCAAGCCATCCACTGTGGCCGTGCAGCCATTTTATGCACTTTCCAATTGTGCGGATTCAACGGTAAAAGCCATTCCCCCCTTTACATTTGTTTATGAACGTATTTTAGATTTATATTGCTTTAAAGTATTTTCATTTAAACGAATTTTTTTTAAATGCTTTGTTTTAACGTTAAATTAATTTTTAGCCTTTAGTTATTTGCTAGATGAGTCCACTGGTGCATGCTACGGCCGCTCGGGAGCGCGACCGAGGAGGCGAGTGACGTCATGCGGGCTGCACTTCGACTCGTGCACCGTGCGGTCGAGAGAGAGGCAGGGTGTCCACAGTTAGTACTTTCCTACTAGATCTAGTACTTCCGTAAGTTTTTTTAGTGGTCTAGTACATTTATGCTCAGATCTAGTACTTTTTTTTTCTTTAATATATATAATAATATTACAGTAACTCCAATATGTTTTATTATCAAGCGTAATTATTTTTAAAAACTATGGAATGTATGTGTGTGTGTGTGTGTGTGGTGTGATATTTAAGTTAGAGCATTGAAATGTCATAATAACTTCCTAAATTGTTAAAACCATAACAAATTGTAATTTAGTACTTTTTTTTTTTTCAAATCTAGTACTTTTTTCTCGCCTAAGTTGGTACGAAATATTTTATTCCTTGTGGACACCCTGGAGAGAGAGAGAGAGAGAGAGAGAGAGAGCTGTGCTGTGGCTGGTTGCGGACGGACGCGTGCTTCTGCTCTCCGCGGGACATGAAGGCGTCACAGGGGCGGTGCTGTGGCAAGCACAGCGAGGCTTCCAGCTACGTAGTAGCGCAAGGTAATGCATAAGGCTGATATCCCTTTTACCAGTGACTCCCAACACTGGCTCTGACTCTCGCCTCAAACAAACAGTGTGCGTGATTTTTTTTTGATAGTGCACAAGGTGCATTAACACAAACATATTTTTTTTTGTATGTAGCAATCGCCTGCATGACCTAATTCACGTCCTTTCATAAAACTGCCTGGTACGCTGGGCTTACACTAGTTGGACTAGCCCGGTGCAATTTACCACAGCAAGCAAATAAAAAAAATGTTTAAGGCACTTTGTAAGCACGATTTAGTTAAAGGCACAATTTTTTGAAAGCCTATGCACGCAAGTTGTGCTTGGAACTTGATTAGCAGAAAACTTTTGGTCTGCGCGTCAATGTCTCAGTAATGCAATGAGTCCAGTTACATACGAGGGCACTCCATTGCTATTACCGTTCTGCAGAAAGCTGATTTCTACAAGAACATCATCATAATTGGGATGGACGTCAAGTAAATTATAAAAATAAAACATCGCCTCCCAATGACAGTTTGTGTGGGCAATGTGCAGTGATCAAATTTAAATTTTCTAATACAATATTTTAGTACAGTTACAAATTGAAATATTTAGTACATTTTATTTACGATTTTAAAAATGTTCTATTATCTTTAGCACTGCAGTGAAATAATACTTTAGTGATACTTTGGGAAAATAATATTAAGAACCAGGAGAAAATGTGAAAAGCTTCAAGTATCGGGGAGGGGAGGCATATCTCCACCTTGCAATGTACAGAGAATGGGGCAGGAGAGAGAATGAGAGAGAGAGAGAGTATGAGTGAGTGTGTGTTAATCGTGTGCATGTAAGTGTGCGAGTGTGAGTGAGTGTGAGAGTGGGAGTGTGTGTGAGTGTGTGTGTGTGAGTGAGAGAGTGCGTGAGCGCACGTACCTGTGGTGCACTCGCAGTGCGAGTCGAGGTAGGTGAGCACGGGCGCCGTGGCGTACTTGGCGCCGATGAGGCGGGCGCGGATCAGCCCCTCCCGCTTGGTGGCGCGCACTATCTTCACCTTGGGGTAGCCCGCCATGTAGTCCTCCAGCTGCTGCTTCACGTGCGCTGCAACACGGGCCACCAGGTGGGGGGTGTGTGTGGGGGGCCTCCTTCCCTCGCCGCCTCCCTGCATCGCACCGCCTTCCGACGACCTCCGCACACGGGCCCCGGGCGCAATTTATCATTCCGAAAAGAGATGACCAGGGGGGGGGGGGGGGGGGGAAGAATGAGCGTAAAGGCGGAGAACGTAAAAAAAAAAAAAAAGTTATTCATTTCTGCACGGCGCGGCGTCCCTCCCCCGACCCTCACACACACACACACACGCACACACCCGGGGGGGAATTGGAGTGCGATTTTTTCTTCCCCACGCACGGCGCGATGTAGCGCGAACAGGGTGGGAGGGGAGCGAGGGGGATGTTTATCAGCGCGAGGGCGAACTACCCCCCTTCTGCCCGCCCCTAGCAAAACCCTGGAGACGGGGTGCGGGGTGATTGGACACGGGCGACGAGAGGAAGGCAAGTTCCTTCCTGGTCGCCGTTCGCGCTCGGCAAGGCTCGTGTATCCCCGGCTCCAACCGTCCAGCGGCGATCACGTGGAACATTTGTTCAACCCCGTGCACTCTTTAACAAACACGTCATTTTCATGAGACCTAACAAAAAAAAAAAAAAAAAAAAAAAAAAAAAAGATGCATATTTTTGTTCACATAGCTATATGCCGAAGGCCCACTTGTGACCATTAGAGACCGGAAAAATTCGCGATTTCAATGACCTGTAGGATATACTCCATGATCCTCTATGCACGCGGGAAAATTACACCTGCTCATTGGCTACTGACTCGTGACGCCTGTTAAACTGGGACGTTAATGATTCGATAGTTCTTATGTTGAAGGGTTTTCCCATTGGCCGAGTGTCATTCATATAAACTGTGGCCCGATCACTGATGCGGTAAAAAAGGCAAACGTTTTTGGATTCTAGACTATCGCGAAATGAACCCGCGAATTTTTTCCGATATCTAGGTATGCTTGTACTTGAAACAATTTTTAACGTATTTATAACGTAAACAAACATGGCTAACACCGAAGCTTGTATTCGCCGCACGGAGCGACGTAAGCGGAAGAGCTCGGCACTCCGACTGCGTGTAGCTGTGGAGCGGGCCTCGGAAATGCGTCCTCTATATTGTGGCTGCTTCTGCCTGAGGGATGCAGGGATGTGTGTGGCTGTGGCCTTCGCAGCGACAGCAGCTGTCCTCGTGAGATAAACAGTCGCAACTCAATGTTATAACAACCGATCTTATTTTATACCTTAAAACGGAAACCACGAGGATTTTGGAAGTTAAAAAACTTAAAAACTTAAAAAACAGTACGTTATTTACAATTAATCACAGTTTAGATAAAAGTTATAATTATGGAATAATTATAGTAAATCAGTGCTTAAATAGTAATAAAATTAAGTTTCACGTAAGATACAATTATTTTTTTTTCTAATTCATGCTCAGTAATTATTACAGTTACGATTTATTTTCCCTATATCGGCCCTATGTAAGCCGCGCAGTAATTTAGTGTCGTGATTCGGCCTATAGACTTGCGCCCCCCTGTCCCCGCCAAGTCGACCGGCGAGCTCCCCCGCGGGGTGGGGGTAGCAGCCCTGTGATTGGCGTGCGGCGTGTCACGTGCCGCGCGCCCATTCGCCCAGCGCCTCACGTCCCGCGCGATTCAATCTGGGCTCGCCGGCCGCCGCTGGGTGAAGAGGAGGGGGGGAGAGGGAAATACGTTCCCCGCGCGAGATCGGAAGTTCCCTACAAAACCCAGGAACACGATATTCCGTCACGAGCCCATGCCGTGAGGAGTGAGAGGGAGGGGGGGGGGGAGTATCGCCGATCCCCCCCCCTCCTTCCACAACCCCTCCCCGGCACGTGGGCCACCTCTAAGAACCACCCGAGTCCCGCCATCTGATTGGCTGGTTGCCACGGAAGACAGCGCACCTCACGAGTTACTTCCTTGGATAACAGTTTGACTTGTATAATAATCTCTCCCCTGTTCTTTTTATTTATTTTTAATATTGGTGTTTATGTTTTTTTTTTTTGGCAGTGTTAAATTAGTTTTAGTTTTTAGTTGTTTTGATTTTTTAAAAGAAATATAAAATAAATACTACAGCCTTTTTTAGTTTCACTTCGGTTTGTTTTTTCGCACTGTAATTGGAATTTTGTTAATTAGCATTTATGTTTGCCTTACAGAAAAACTAAAATATTATTTGAACACTTAACAACTATCACAAGTTAAATTAATGTTAAAAACTAAGATGCATACTGTTTTTAAAAAGAGATGAAAATAATTAATAAAACAGGACTTATTGCTATGGACCGGAAAAATTCGCGGGTTCAATGACCTCTAGGATGAACTTTATAGTTCTGTATACACTCGGTCAAATGTCACTCTCTCATTGGCTGCTGTCATGTGTAGGTGTCCCAATGTAGTGGCCTATGATTCGACACAGCTTCGGTCGAGTGTTTCTCACTGGCCCAGAGTCATCCAGGTGAGCTGTGAGCCAATAGCAGAGGCAGCACTGAGGTACAACTATATGAATTTTAGGCTGTCGTGAAATGAATCCGCGAATTTTTCCGGCCTCTACTCATTGCCAGAGACCGGAGAAAATTCGCGATTTCAATTACCTGTAGGATATGCTCCATGATCCTCTATGCACGCGGGGAAATTACATTTGCTCATTGGCTACTGACTCGTGACACATGTTAACCGGGACTTAATCATTCGATACTTCTTTCAATAATGTTCGCAGGCTTTCACGGCCATTGTCTGAAGTATGGCTTGGCTTCTGGGTCGTAGCCGTGTAGTAGGTAACCTGTTCCCTGATGATGGCGACTGGAATGTCGACCGAAACGTCGGTGAATTATTCGCCAAGGACACGGCCACAACCCAGAAACCAAGTTACTTCGGTACCTACTTCTTTTGCTGCAAGGTTTTTCCACTGGCCGAGTGTCATTCAGATAAACTGTGGCCCAATCACTGATGCGTAGGGACCGGAAAAATTCGCGGGTTCAATGACCTGTAGGATGAACTCCATAGTTCTACGTACGCTCGGTCAAATGCCACCCTCTAATTGGCTGCTGTCTTGTGAGACGTTCCAGCGTAGCAGCCTGTGATTCGATACAGCTTTGGATGGGTGTTTCTCATTGGCCCAGAGTCATCCAAGTGAGTTGTGAACGAATAGCAGAGGCAGCACTGAGGTATAACGATTTGTATTTTAGCCTATCGCGAAACGAATCCGCGAATTTTTCCCCGGTCTCTACGGCTACAGCGCGTGACGGGCCGCGGCTCGGGCGAGGTGGTGTGGGGGGTGGGGGGGGGGGGGGAGGCGGGCACGTGCTGACCATCAGCGAGGCTCGGCACGTAGCGCCCGGCACGTGAGCAATCAGGGCGTCTGGACGTGCAGGGCCGGCAGCGTCAGCAGCGACGGTGGCGCGCCCCGTGCCGCCTCGCGGAGATACGCTGCCCCTCCTGATTGAAACAAGCGGCGCAAAACTCCCTCCACTCCGTCGACCGGCAGAGTCATTATTCCTCTCCTGGCGTGACGAGTCCTTCCGCCTGATCTTTGATCTTGATCTCGAGTCAAAGCGTGCAGAACATCATTAGTAGAGACCTGCAAAATTCTCGGATCCATTGACCTCCAGGATAGACTCCACAGTCCTTTAAATATTCGCGGAAATGACACCTGTTCATTGGCTACTGACGCGTGAGACGTCTCAACTAGGCTGTCCGTAATTCGGCACTTTCTTGGTTAAGTGTTTTCCCATTGGCTCACAGTTCCCCGGATAAAATGTGGGCCGATCGGAGAAGCGGTACGAAGGTATAGTTGTTTTGATGCTAGCCTATCACGAAATGAATCCGCGAATGTTGCATGTCTCTAAGTCGTTGTGCCCGCCGGATGTACCCTGGCTCGCAGCACCGTCACTTGTCAGCTCGAAGCCACAGCTACTCCAGACACTCTCGAGGAGCAAGGGGGGGGGGGGGGTGCTCCGCCGGCTCTGATTGGACACTCCAGCTCGAGCACGACGCGTCTTAATTGATTTCCTCCCGGAGCCGCGGCTAGGGCTGCGGGCGGGGGAGGGGGGGGATGGGGGTCCAATTGAAACGATTAAGGGTAATAATCGGCGTCTCTTCATCGCCTGTCAAGACGAGGTGTCTGCCGGGGAAGGGTACTCGTCCCGTTTCCGTCGACTGGAACGGATCTTCCGTGATTATTACTGGTTTGTTACATCCCGTCACGGAATTGTGGAGAGCTATTTGTTTACTACGGAAACATATGCACTTATTAAGTAAGGTTATCTTGGCTAAAACTGTGCAAGAGACGACAGTTCCATTCCCTTTTACTTCTCAAGAAAACATTACCTAATGACTAGAGGCCGAAAAAAAAATCGCAGATTCATTTCGTGATAGTCTAGATTCCAAAAACGTTTGCCTTTTTACCGCATCAGCGATTGGCCCACAGTTTATCTGAATGACACTCGGCCAATGAAAAACCTTCAACAAAAGAAGTATCGAATCACTGGCGTCCCAGTTAACAGGTGTCACGAGTCAGTAGCCAAAGAGCAGGTGTAATTTCCCCGCGTGCATAGAGGATCATGGAGTCTATCCTACAGGTCATTGATATCGAGAAATTTTCCGGTCTCTAATGATTAGAGACATGCAAAATTCGCGGATTCATTTCGTGATAGGCTAGCATCAAAACAACTATACCTTCGTACCGCTTCTCCGATTGGCCCACATTTTATCCGGGGAACTGTGAGCCAATGGAAAAACACTTAACCAAGAAAGTGCCGAATTACGGACAGCCTAGTTGAGACGTCTCACGCGTCAGTAGCCAATGAACAGGTGTCATATCCGCGAGTATTTAAAGGACTGTGGAGTCTATCCTAGAGGTCAATGAATACGCGAATTTTGCAGGTCTCTAACAATGACATCTTGCACGAATGGTTAGAGACCGGAAAAATTCGCGGATTCGTTTCGCGATAGTCTAGAATCTAAAAAAACGTTTGCCCTTTTACCGCATCAGTGATTGGGCCACAGTTTAATCTGAATGACACTCGGCCAATGAAAAAAAAACCTTCAACAAAAGAAGTACCGAATCACTAGCGTCCCAGTTAAACAGGCGTCACGAGTCAGCAGCCAATGAGCAGATGTAATTTTCCCGCGTGCATAGAGGATCATGGAGTCTATTCTACAGGTCATCGAAATCGCGAATTTTTCCGGTCTCTGTCTATAACCATTCGGAACAAACAAAATAAATCTGCTAAGTATCATTGTGTTTGAAAAATGTACTAACGTCGTAATGTAAAAATGACTTAACTAATAACAGTTGCAAGATTAAAATTTAGTAGCGTAAACCTTTTCCTTTTTTTTTTATTTCGAATAAAATGTGGTACAGACTTCGTGCTAAATAAATTAGTTTCATTGAAATTATTTTTAAAAGATTACGTATTTGTCATTAGATTTTAATTTAAAATGCTTATTGGTTTAATTTCAGTGCTTCGTGGCGTATTAACACGAAATTCGGTGTTATAATATGGTGTATTGACTTGGGTTTTTCGGCGTTATCTCGGTTTAGTCGCAATACACCAGTAGTCCTGTCCCTGGAGATGAGTTTCTCGGGGGCCGGGTAGCTACTGCCCCCTTCACCAATGGCTCGTGGGGGAGGGGTCCCTTCCTAGGGGGACTGAGGGCCTTCCCAGGGGGTTGGGGGCCTTCCCATGATGGCTGGGGGCCTTCCCATGGTGGCTGAGGCCTTCCCATGATGGCTGAGGGCCTTCCCAGGGGGCTGGGGGCCTTCCCATGGTGGCTGAGGCCTTCCCATCATGGCTGGGGGCCTTCCCATGATGGCTGAGGGCCTTCCCAGGGGGCTGGGGGCCTTCCCATGGTGGCTGAGGCCTTCCCATCATGGCTGGGGGCCTTCCCATGATGGCTGAGGGCCTTCCCAGGGGGCTGGGGGCCTTCCCATGGTGGCTGAGGGCCTTCCCATGATGGCTGAGGGCCTTCCCAGGGGGCTGGGGGCCTTCCCATGGTGGCTGAGGCCTTCCCATCATGGCTGGGGGCCTTCCCATGATGGCTGAGGGCCTTCCCAGGGGGCTGGGGGCCTTCACATGGTGGCTGAGGCCTTCCCATCATGGCTGGGGGCCTTCCCATGATGGCTGAGGGCCTTCCCAGGGGGCTGGGGGCCTTCCCATGGTGGCTGAGGCCTTCCCATCATGGCTGGGGGCCTTCCCATGATGGCTGAGGGCCTTCCCAGGGGGCTGGGGGCCTTCACATGGTGGCTGAGGCCTTCCCATCATGGCTGGGGGCCTTCCCATGATGGCTGAGGGCCTTCCCAGGGGGCTGGGGGCCTTCCCATGGTGGCTGAGGCCTTCCCATCATGGCTGGGGGCCTTCCCATGGTGGCTGAGGCCTTCCCATGATGGCTGAGGGCCTTCCCATGGGGCTGGGGGCCTTCCCATGGTGGCTGAGGCCTTCCCATCATGGCTGGGGGCCTTCCCATGGTGGCTGAGGCCTTCCCATCATGGCTGGGGGCCTTCCCATGATAGCTGGGGGCCTTCCCAGGGGGCTGGGGGCCTTCCCATGGTGGCTGAGGCCTTCCCATCATGGCTGGGGGCCTTCCCATGATGGCTGAGGCCTTCCCATCATGGCTGGGGGCCTTCCCATGATGGCTGGGGGCCTTCCCAGGGGGCTGGGGGCCTTCCCATGGTGGCTGAGGCCTTCCCATCATGGCTGGGGGCCTTCCCATGATGGCTGAGGGCCTTCCCAGGGGGCTGGGGGCCTTCCCATGGTGGCTGAGGCCTTCCCATCATGGCTGGGGGCCTTCCCATGATGGCTGAGGGCCTTCCCAGGGTGCTGGGGGCCTTCCCATGGTGGCTGAGGCCTTCCCATCATGGCTGGGGGTCTTCCCATGATGGCTGGGGGCCTTCCCAGGGGGCTGGGGGCCTTCCCGGGGGGGAGGGGGGCTAGCCCATCCCAGAGGGGCTGGGACCTTCCCATGGTGGCTAGGCCATCTCGCCGCAGTGCCGCTGAGGAGGAGGAAGGGAGCAGGGCACTCACGCAGGTCGGAGTAGTCGTCTACGAGGATGATCTCCTTGAGCAGGTGCGGCGGCGAGCGGTCGATGACGGAGTGCACTGTGCGCAGCAGCACGGACCACGCCTCGTTGTGGAAGCAGATGATCACCGAGGTCTGCGGCAGGTCCTTCAGGTGGCGGCCCGGCTCCTTGCACCTGCAACACCGCGCCGCTGCCGTACACACTGTCCGCGAGCTGCATGGACACACTCGCCGTTTGTATCTCTGTGACTAGAGGACGGACAAATTCGCGGATTCATTTCGCGATAGTCTAGAATCCAAAAACGTTTGCCTTTTTACCGCATCAGTGATTCGGCCACAGTTTATCTCAATGACACTCTGCCAACGGAAAAATCTTCAACAAAAGAAGTATCGAATCATTAATAGAGACCGGAAATATTCGCGATTTCAATGACCTGCAGGATATACTCCATGATCCTCTATGCACGCCGGGAAATTACATCAGCTCATTGGCTACTGACTCGCGACACCTGTTTTAACTGGGACGCTAGTGATTCGATACTTCTTTTGTTGAAGGTTTTTTCATTGGTCGAGTATCATTCAGATAAACTGTGGGCCAATCACTGGTGTGGTAAAAAGGCAAAAGTTTTTGGATTTTAGCATATCACGAAATGAATTCGCGAATTTTTCCTGTCTCTAATCACTAGCGTCCCAGTTAACAGGTGTCACGAGTCATTAGGCCAATGGGCAGATGTAATTTTCCCGCGTGCATAGAGGATCATGGAGCATATCCTACAGGTCATTGTTGAAATCGCGAGAATTTATCCGGTCTCTAGTAATTATCATCAAAAAAAAAGTATTTTTTTTTTTAATTTATAACCAAAAAAAATGCTGCGGCGTGGGAGGGGTATGATGGCAGGTGCTCGCGCCGTCGACAGCGCGTCGTGCACATAATGGACGACGACGGCGCGGACTGGAGGCGTCGAGGCGGGATGCTCGGCTCTCGCTAATGAGCGCCCCCCCCCCAGAACCCCCCCCCCTCAGCGGCGCGGGCTAACGACCCCCGCTGTCGAAGCCACTCGGCGACTGAGCTCCCCCTGGGGTGTCCGGACGGAACTTCCTCCTGAGCCCGGTGACGGCGGGGAACTTGTTAGCAGAGACAGGTGTCTCCCGCGGAGGGGAGAGGAAAAAAAAAACATCTGAACGCTCACTGGCAGTGACGTAGCCGGCTGATAGCTACACCCTCTCTTCCCTTAACAGGATTTAAAAAAAAAAAAAAAAAAAAAAAAAACAAGCTAAGAAAAAAATATAAGAAAATTAGAGAAAACTCAGCTACATGAGATGACAGACAGATTATTTTAGGAGGATTATTGTAATCCATAGCTAGACACCGGACAAATTCGCGGTATCAATGACCTGTATGATATATACTCCATGATCCTCTACGCACGCGGGAAAATTACATTCGCTCATTGGCTACTGAATCGTGACAGCTGTTATCTGGGATGCTCGTGATTCGATACTTCTTTTGTTAAAGATTTTTCAGTGGTCCAGAGTACTTAAGATAAACTGTGGCCCAATCACTTATGCTGTAAAAAGGCAAACCTTTTTTGGATTCTAGCCTATCACTAAATGAATCCGCGAATTTTTTCGGTCTCTACCCATTACTAGAGACCTAAAAAATTCGCGGATTCAATGACCTCTAGGATAGCCTCCATTATCCTCTGCATTTCTCAAGTAAACACGCGTGTTCATTGGGTGCTAACTTGTAAGGCGTCTCCACTGGGTAGCTTGTGATTCGACGCTTCTTTGGTCGATGGTCTCTCACTGGCCCACATATATCCAGTTAAACTGCGAGCCAATAGCAGAACCAGCAGAACTGTACACATGTTTGAATTTCAGCCTATCACGAAATGAATCCGCGTATTTTTCCGGTCTCTACCCATTACAGCTGGACACATGGCTGGAACTGTATATTTAAGAAGCCTGGTCCGCACACGTGTTACTGTAAGCATATCTTTCGTACAAACTTCGCATGTGTAATGAATTTATTTAACAAAATTTGTATGTGCGTGACTTAAAATTATCAAACAATTGACTTAATGAAATATAATTTAAAAAAAATTAATTATAAACAAAATTATAATATGTTCAGTTTTCTTTTCTCGAGCAAAATACTTAAATTTCTATGTGTAAACGTTGGAGATATAAAAAATTACACTATGCCCTGAGATTTCGGTGTGAGAATATTTTAATTGATAATTATAAAAAAAAATTCTCATAAAACATGATATCATGGGTGTACTGGACCACCTACTTCACAACAGCGTGACTACGGCATTCTCACTATACTGCAACACATTATCTTTGCGCCAACGACTTCTTCCTTGAAATAGACGGGAGTGTGAAAGGGCAGTATGTCTACAAGTACTTGCTAAACCTATTTCAGGACTTTTTCAGGACCTTTAAATAAAGTTTTACTTCAACTTCACAAACACTTTTATTTACTTATAATCAGGAAAAAAAAAACATTATAAAAATCCTTACACTGTTCGTAGGAAAGTGCCTGTTTTTTATGCTTATAAAGGCCAAATAGGAAAGTGTCCAACTACTTATCAAATGTAAAATTGTATAATTAAGCGAGGCACCAAGTTCATGTTAGCAAAAGGCAACCATTTAAATAACCTGTCACAGTCTGGGTGATGACGTTCTTCCTCAAATTACTACAACTCGTTAGTTTCCATCTCTTATCCAAATAAACCTGAAACATTCGCGGATTCATTTCGGGACAGGCTAGAATAAAAATTACGTTTGCCTTTTTGCTGCATCACTGATTGGGCCACAGTTAATCTGGAGGACTCTGGGACAATTGAAAAAAAAAACTTCAACAGAATAAGTATCGAATCACGAGCATCCCAGTTAACAGGTGTCAAGAGTCAGTAGCCAATGAGCAGGTGTGATTTGCCCCCGAGTGCATATAGGGTAGTGGAGTCTATCCTAGTTGCGAATTTTTTTTGTCGTCCCAACTTATCCATGGAGACCGGAAAAATTCGCGGGTTCAACGACCTTTAGGATGGATTCCAATATCCTCTACACACTCAAGCAAATGCCAACTTTTCATTGGCTGCTGACTTGTGAGACGTCTCGACTGGGTGGCCTGTGATTCGACACTTCTACGAGTGAGGGTCTCTAATTGGCCCTCAGTCCTCCAGATTAACAGTGAACCAATGACAGAAGCAGCACTAAGGTATAATTATTTGAATATTAGCATAACACGAAATGAATCCGCGAATTTTTCAGGTCCCAACTTATCCAGAATTTCAAGTACTGTAAGTTCCCTGCACATCCTGCGGGCGCCGCGTCGCTAAGGCCGAGAGAGCCCCTGGAGCGACAGGGGAATGTGGACCGTATCGCCCGGTACGAGCCGTGACGCGCAGCAGGGGGGGGGGGAAACTTCGCGCGGTCCTAACTAACAGGATAAGGGCGTAATCGGCGTGCGGCGGTCACAAACTCGCACAGGGGGGGGGGGGGGTGGGAAGGGGGCTATCTCCCGGGCGGCGCCTGTAACGACCCTCATTAAGGCCACTCCGTCCCCTGCCCCCCCTCTCTCTCCGCAGGACTGAACATCCCCGCAGGTGACTCGGTTATGAGCGGGGAGGGAGGGAAGGAGGGGGGGTCCAAGACGAGAGCTAATTGCCGCGAGCCGCCGACCAATCAGGAAGCCGCGACCGCACGCCGCCGCGGGGTGAGATAGAGGTGGGAGGGGAGGGGTGGAAGCGAGCGAAGGTTCAACACCGGCGCGATAAGCCGCGGGTGGAAGATGCGCCCCTGGGGAGGGCCTGTCTCCCTCCCACCCGGAGTGGACACAACAGCGACCCGTTTCCGCTCGCTCAACGACCCGCGCAGCTTCTTATCTGCCCGCACTTTCGTCACGTGGTTCATTCCCACGAGTTGCTTGTTTATCCCCCGCGGTTTCAGCACAAACGGGCGAACGCTCAGACACCGTTGAAAAGCCCTGAACGCACCAATTACTCTACAGTTTACAAATGAATACCTACTACCATTTCAAACATCGACGTGACAACGTCTAATAAATCGATGAACGCCGGATGCACGCACGAGAAAGTGTCCCGTTGCGCTGTGTCCCGTTACGCTCATTGTACGCTTGCACCGCATCTATCTCTCTTCCATTCGACTGTTAATAAAGTGAAGTGAAAAGTTAATGTGGTTTTTATTGCTAATTACAACAATTGCGGCAATAAAGGTTAATTATTCTTGCATTTTAAAAATCTGATTACTAGTATAATTTCAAGTATTTATTATTTTATCATTAAAATAAAAATGATTCAATTTTTTTTCATGAAGTATGTAATCATTTCATCAATGTTTTTTTATGACGTTGTAACGTTAAACTATCGTCCGTAAACCGACTTTAGACAACCAATTTCTTTTTTTTAATTTTTATTCTAGTTGAGAACACTTACCCCTCCTCCCCAACGAACTCGAACAAGTGGTGAGTCTGAATTCGACTGAAAAACTTCCGACAGCAGGTTTAAAACGACAATATTAGTTGCAAATCTCAATACTATACTTACGGACTCAGGTGCTTCCGAAAGCTGGTGGGTATACACGTCTTTGAAGCTGGAGTTGAACATATATATTTTTTAAATGTAAATAATAGAGCAAGTATTTTTGATGGAACACTAGGCGTCTGTATTATGTCTAATTGAAGGAAACTCTACAACCACCGCAAATGTTGTGGCTATAGTAATATTATTTCAATGAAATAATTTGTGGTGGTAATACGTCACAAATGTATGTGGAAAATTACAGTTTTTTTTCTCCTAAATATTTCAATGAAATAATTTCGGAACAGCCACAAAAATTGCAGTTATTGTAGAAAATCATTCAATTATACATACATATTCCACACGCCCACTGTCTCATTTTGAATATTTAAATTAAACAATTAGATGTTTTTCAGCCCAAAATTCAAAGACGTATACCAGACTTGTTAAAACACTTATACCATTAAGTCGAATTGAGGTTTTCAACTTATTTTGTCACGTTACTAACCTGTATATAAGTTACGTATTTTTAGGATTTGAAACAGTAACACGTGAAAACGCAACCGATTCAATAAATCTAACAACATAGAAACTTTAAAAGATTTTTTTAACGTGTATTTTCGTCAGAATTTAATCATCATCCGTGCCTGATGATCGTGTTTTTTTTGTGTGTTCTACAGACCTCGAGGTGTGAACCCAAAGAGAGAATTGCAGATGTGACGAGATTATCTTCAGAATTACTCACTTCAAACACGAGGCAACGAGAGACGCGAACAACACGGCTTTTCCCCCTCTCCCGGCTAGCCAACCTGATCTTCATTTCCTCTCTCTCCCTTCGGCATAATAACAAGGAAGGCACACCACACACAAACAGAGAGAGAGAGAGAGAGAGAGAGAGAGAGAGAGAGAGAGGCGCTGCTCTAGGAAGAATGAGTAATGAACTGGATGGAAACTGCTTTCGCGTTTCTTTCACTCGTTTCGTCTTTCCTCCGTTCGCAGCGCTGCTCCCGCAAGTGGCAGGAGTCGTGGTAAAAGAGGGGGAGGAGAGAAGTGGGGAGGCGACTGCCAGTTGGGCGAAGCGCGCATCCCACGGGGGTCAAAGGTCACGTCCGCGATCCATCACGACCCTGCCACACTTGTCAAATATTCTCGTCTCCGATTTATTTGACAATAAGATTTGGAGGGGTAGCACCATGACAAAGAAAAGGCTTCCGATTTCCTCCATCAAATACATTTGGACAGACAAACTCAAATATTTCTTAAATCATGTCACATATAGAAGTTTTTTTTTTTATCTCAAACATTTAAATTTTAATTTTTAAATTTGAAACTAAACAGTGTTGAAAGCAATAATATCTGTGCATTTAAATTTTTTTTAATGTATAAATTTAAATCACAAAAATTTCATTAAATAACGACATAAATGATGGGTAGGGCTCTGCATATTTCGCGGAAAAAAATCCCGAGACTAGCTGAAAATTAAAACACTGTAGCATCGCTTGTGTCTCGTGATCGGGTGAGTTTCTTTCAGGTCAATATCGATTGTTACGACACCAATCACAGTGAGTCATTGCGGAAGCAAATAGGTCCTGAGTGACTCAGGTCAAATACGGGAACGACTCCTCTCGCAGACGGCCGCCAATCACAAGGAAGAAACCGCTGGTACGGGTATACCTTGTTGCAGTCAAATAGGCGTTCAGATTTATTCGCGAAAAATGCCATGCCCCCTAATGATGGGTGATATATTTTTTTAAATTTTACACAAGCGTAATATTTAATTTTTACACATAAAATGATTTCGCCTACGACATTCATATTAACATTATTTTAGTTGTTTAATCGGCCGTTTGCTCTTGGCCATTTCAAAGAATCGTTGAGACGGGAAACGGATGTAATTTCCGTTTTCGCCGGGCACGATACTTCATGCATACGACATACGGCTTACTCGATCCCCCGTCCTGCAAGCAGGGTATCTAGAGACCGGGAAAAATTCGCGATTTCGATGACCTGTAGGATATACTCCATGATCCTCTATGCACTCGGGAAAATTACACCTGCTCATTGGCTACTGACTCGTGACACCTGTTAACTGGGATGCTCGTGGTTCGATACTTTTTTTTTTCTTGAAGGTTTTTCATTGGCCGAGTGTCATTCAGATAAACTGTGGCCCAATCAATGATGCGGGTAAAAGGCAAACGTTTTTGGATTCTAGACTATCACGAAATGAATCCGCGAATTTTTTCCGGTCTCTAAGGATATCCGATGGAAGCTCACGTCACAAACAAGACATGGCCGCGGCTCCGGTGACGTCGCAACCCCCTCCGGCCTCGACGGAGCTGGACGGCGGGACGGACGCTCGGCGCCGGACCTGACGAGGCGCGACGACGCCCTAATGAGCTTCGAACGACGCCGCGGGCAATTAGCGCCGACTCCCCGGAGGGCGACACCGCCCCAAATGCCAGTCGCCTCCGCTGACCCCCCGGAACATTTCCTTGCAGCTATTTACGTCTGGGCTCTTGTGCGCTCGAATCAATAGGGAGGCGGATGTAAACCCGAACTATAGAGATTATGTCGAACGTGGCCGAAATACACAGAAAAAAAAAATTTTGAAGTGAAAACTTCTATAGCCGCGTTGAGCTATTTTTAGTAGGGGCAAAACTTATAGGTAGAGACCCGGAAAATTCGCGGGTTCATTTCGTGTTATGCTAAAATTCAAATAATTATACCTTAGTGCTGCTTCTGTCAGTGGTCCGCTGTTAATCTGGAGGACTGAGGGGCAATTAGAGACCCTCACTCATAGAAGTGTCGAATCACAAGCCACCCAGTCGAGACGACTCACAAGTCAGCAGCCAATGTACAGTTGGCATTTGCCCGAGTGTCTAGAGGATATTGGAGTCTATCCTGGAGGTCATTGAACCCGCGAATTTTCCGGGTCTCTACTTATGGGTTCGCGTCACCGACATGCTAGTGACGGTGTTGCGCCAGACTGGCGAATCGCAGTGGCCTGTGTAAATGTATACGCATATATACACTAATACATTGTATATATACTCGACTGTATCATGTGCGTGTTGGGACTCTTTTTTGGATGGGTAAAATCTTGTGTGTTCGCATCACCGACATGGCTGTAGCAGCAGTAAGTGAAGTTAATTTGACCACGTGAATACATGACGTAGGTCTGACATCACTGGTAAGTCATGGCTAGGTAATGAAATTTTACGTAATTTTTACATAACACTGACATCTGTTGTGACTAAAAATAATTTCATGCTGACATCGTACTTATATAATACCAAAATCATTTTCTTATGTACATTTGACGTATAAATGATGTCATATTACACATTTAAAAACAAAGTCTGTTGACAGTCCCCATGACTGGCTATTTTTTTTGTACTTTCACAAGGATAGAACTTATATTAAAGTTTTAATGTATTTGTCTTTCCTATTCAAAGAGAGAAAAAAAAGGTATAAATCACCAACTCAAACGATGCCCAAAGTTCTGACCCTGATATTCTGCCGTACTTGAAGCACTGTTGACAAAGGTTATTTTATTTTCGATCAAAACAGTGATATAGTTTTGTGCTAACTATTAAGTACGGGAGCATTTCGTACTAATATATTTATAAATACGTACATGTCAGGTTACAATTAGACGCAGCGCAATATTATGTTAGTAAACAATTGGCGAAAGGAATGGTGGGAAATTTCTGACCTCAAGTATGTGCAACGTGGTTTCGTACATTCCTAGAAGAGAACCCGCAGTTTGCTCGGGTTGAGACAGGCGTGGATGGGGGTTTACAGCGCTACTTCACACTGTCGGCCTGATACTCTGATAATCCCTCCACATCAAATGACAGCACAGCAACTGTAGGCCGCCGTGTCTTGCACGCCAGTGTTGCGGGTTGCGTCTTGCCCCGTGGCAGGCGCCACAGGCTGCAGCGGCACAGAGAGACGTGGGCTCTTGAGTTCGGGCCCCTTAAGTGGCCCGCCTCGTCAGGGGTGTATGTGTGTCGGCGAGGCGGGATGATAAGCGCGACGCTCGCTGGTGCTTCTAGCGCGGTGTCTCCTCTGGACTGGCGCGCAGTCTTCTCGTCGTCAATTGATAACTGTGAAATTTGTGCGGTGACCGTATTTTTATATTACGGGGAAATGAAGATAAAGGTGTAATGCAAGCCCCTTAAGTGCTTTCAAGAATCTGTACTGATTGTTTTATGCCTAAAAATTACTCTGAAAACACGCGTTTTAGGCATTTTAACGCTTCTAAAAATACAGTTTAAAAACTTAATCCGAAATTAAAAGTACTTTTCGGTCCTCAGCGAACTCTTAAAATGCTCTTCGTAAGCAGGCCCCCACACGGATATGCTGGGTGGTTGTGCGCGCCGGAGACAGACGCAGAGACGGCGGCGAGACATCGACCGGCGAGGAACACAAGAAGCGACGCCGGTATCTGGACGCGTCAGGAGTGGCGGCGCGGCGCATTCGTCACCCCTCTTACCCCTCTGCCCGCCACTACCAGGGGCAGGGCCGAGGGGCGGGGCATTGATCTCTCGTAATTAAGCGGAAGAGGGCGGTCGGTACAGAGGGGAGCAGGAGGGGAGGGGGTGAGCCCCTCAATTACACTCCGTGCCACGAGCAAGCGGCGTCCTGCCGGCTCGTAAATCCCTGCCCCCGGCTCTGTAGGGGAGGTGTAGGGGGAGGGGGAGTGCTGCAGGGCGTCACGCCACCAGGTCACGCATCCCCCCTTCCCCTTCCCCCCTTTACAACCCCCTCCACCACGTGTCCAGAGCGTGACGTCACGTGTCGTCCCACGGATCCGGGTACCTCGACATTTACTAGAGTCCGCCCGAAATCACCCGTCGCAAAAGGAACAAAACCTGAACTGGGCCCTCTCGTGGGCACAACCTTTCTAGCGTCAGGTCGCGTCAGTTGCGTCAGTTTCCCTTCTGTGCGACGGCGAACGGGACTTAAACCGTCACCTGGACGGAACTGGAACGGCACAGGAGAGGTGTCATCTATAATGGGAAACTGACAAAACTTATCGAGTCGATCGACGGGAACACAGTCAAAACGAACAAGCGAGGGTCGACCACCACGACGGCGGTGTCTGGCCTAACGCCAGGCGAGCTGCGACCTCCCCCCCCCCCCCCCCCCAAGAGAAGCGTTCAACAGGCTGCCGGCGAGTCTCTGGACTCGGCGCTTCCACACCAGCATCGTCGTACTAGTGGACATTCCCGTCAACAACACTTACACACGTCATATATATCTGTTTTTACTTCTCGTGCTTGCGTCTAGGGTAACTAACATTCACGTGTGATTTCTGCAGCTGGAATTCAGGAGCGAATGTGCTTTCTTTAATGTCCCCACCTTGCTATATTCTCAGGGGCGTAGGAACCGGGGGGGACAGGGGGGACAGGGGGGACGTGTCCCCCTGAACATTTCGGGTGGAGGGGACTGTCCCCCCCAACTTTCTAGACCGTGATATTTTTATTTTATAATATTATTCTGCCCAACTTTATTTGTAATTTCTTCACTCATCAAATTTTATCTTAAATAAACAATAATAATTTTAACATCGATGTATCCAATGGTTAGAAACAAAAACTGCTTAAAAAGCGCTATTTTGAACTTTTAAAATCAAAATTTTCCGGTGGAGGACCCTCTTAGTAAGAGGGGAATGGGTTTACATGACATGAAAATCATTATTTGTCCCCCCCAACATTATGAACATATCTACGCCAATGTATATTCTGTAAAACAGTAGGGACACGCGATTTAAGCGGAGAAAAAAAAAACAACGTTTAAAACATTCTTTGTGGTGCACTCTTATTCTGATCCAAAGACGAGCGCATCCTCTGTGTTTCTGAGATCGTCAGACGACACGTGGTCTGAAAGAACGCTCAAGACAGTGCAGTTCGCTACATGGCCACCAGGCGGCCTGGCTGTCGCACGATGTAGGAGTTGTGAAGAACGAAGGAGAACTTCGCTTTAAAAAAAAAAAGTGGGGGTGAAACGGACACATTTGTTTTTTTTTTTCTTTTCGGGTTTAATTTAAAAGTTACCCTACCGGCTGCCAACTTTTCTGCGGGATTAATAAGTACTTTATAATTAATTCACGAGTTTATAACGGCGGAGGTCTGATGGAAAACTAACTCGCGATTGTAAGCTTAAACAACCAAGTTTTTCCGGCGATGAACAGCTACGCGGTGCCTTCTTCGGCGGTTGCTGGTGAAATAAAGGAGATAAGATCTGGAAGGGACATTTTTTAAATATAATTAAATGAGTAACAGGGGAGCGACAAAAAAAAATTTCTAAAGCGACCACGGGAGAAAATTTTTGTCGTTTACTTGAAGACGTTCATTTCTCTCAGTGGGCAGCGCGCACACAAGTTTCCGAGGCCCGCGATAAATAACAGTCAGTTGCTGGAAGAACTTCTCTTGTCTGAAGCTGGAAGTGCAAAA